>NC_136852.1:3754205-4354205 GCF_951799975.1 Gobius niger | reverse complement strand
CTACAAAGTACAAATACAAGTTATTCCATTGTGTATCAAACCCATAGGTACAAGTTATTACAGATTGTTACAGAGCACAATACATTGTACTAAATGTAGTGGTACAATGTATCAGTACAAGGTAGTGTAAAATAAAGTGATGCCAAAATGCCATCTTGTCTGAGATAAATGGTTTGAAAAGTAATTGAATTAATACAATTTATGCTGATTTTTAGTAGGTTCAGACTCGACTGAAATAAGATTACCAGCGGAACAAGCAGTAATCTGATAAAAATAAGTCACCGCTATGAAAAAAATCCTTATTTTCCCATTGGCAGTAAAACAGCCCAAAGCAACTCAAAATCAGCACAAATTCTGATAATTCAAGCTCTTTGAAGTCATTTTTTGTCTAACATGAGACAGTATTCTTTCAGTGCAAAAACAGTTAAAGAATATGCACATATTTTTAGAAAAGCTTTTGCAGTGTAATATTCCGTAAATAAAGAATCTGATGTATGAGGAAAACATACATTTATTGTAGAGATTCAAAACCGGGATTTGCTTTGGTGAACGATGCAACGCGGAAAAGAAAATATAAAACAGAACAAAACAGATGAACACCAGGATAAACTCACTTACACTGACAAAGCAGAGTGAATGGATTTACAAATGTACAATCAAACAGTGGACACATGAACGTCATGGCTAAATGTTATGACCCACATTCTGACCAATCAATGCGCACTTTCCCAACGGCGCCTTTGTTTCCCCTTTGCACTGGAGCCCGACCCTTTTACATGAGCTCTACTGAAGTACTGCGTCCAGGTTTTGAAGATTATCCTGTACTCGAGTATTTTCTGCTGAGAACTACTTTTACTCCACGACATTTGAAAGATAAAAATACCACTTTCCACTCCACAACATTTATATAAAGGCTCCAATTTGTCCAAGTCTTTATTTTAATGCACACACCAGAACAGTAGGTGGCGCTGTGCAGACCTACTGTCAAATACTCACAACGAGGAAGAAGGTTCGTCCCCGTCGCGTGGCTGTAATTTGAGCACAGTTTTCCCCGTTTTTGAAGCCGCAAAGTTCATTTTAAATTAATTTGGACTTATATTTAAGTATTTATCACTTAAGTATTTAAGTAATACATCTAAATTTAAGACTTTACCCAGTTGTCTTTAGTTTGACATTTTTCGTGATGTTTATACTTTCACTTCCTTATTGGACACTGACAGGAAGTGACATAGATACAGACGGCATCTCTGGAATCATATTTGAAAACAGTTGAGGGGGAAAAGAATTTGGAGAAAGTCTAAAAAGAGAAAATCTAAACTTTCCCTAATTATTCAAAAAATACTTTAACAAATGCTGAATTATGAACATAGTTTTCTACTAAATAAAGATACAAAGACATGGAGAGGAGCAAAGTGCTTCAACCGCCCATAAATACATAAATAACGGAGAATGCTAACCTGATGCTACATGCTAGCATCGTGCTAATGGTAGCTACAACTGCCGTTTTTTCGCTTCTACTGAACAATCTGCTGTAAGAAAATATCCATATGGGCCCGATTTACACTTGACTTTATTTATGTGATGAATAAGTTTACAATGCACCAGGAAATAGACAAAAATTTTGGAAATCGTGTTTTCCAAAATGCCATCTCGTCATAGAAGGGGGCGTGGCTTCGCCGAGGGGGAAAATAGAATCTTTAGAGAAACACAATGTTCCACTCTTTTTTGCCATTTTCTGGTGGAACATGAACTTATTTCTCACATAAATAAAGTCAGGTGTAAATCAGGTCCATATGGATATTTTTTCACAGCAGATTGTTCAGTAGAAGTGAAAAAACGACCGTTGTAGCTAGCGCTAGCTAACCGTCAGCATTAGGCCGATGCTAACATGTAGCATCATGTTAGCATTCTCCGTTTTTTTAATGTATTTATGGGCTGTTGAATCACTTTGCTTCTCTCCATGTCTTTGTATCTTTATCTAGTACACTGAAAAAAGTACCATGTTGATTTAACACAATTTAATTGTGGACATTGGTTCCACACGTGTAGTTTGTGTAGATGCTACATGATGCAAATTGTGTTGCATCAACATGAAGTAATTCTGAAGAATTGACACTATAGATTTATGTTCAGTATGCAGGACTAAAATGTGTTAAAACTACTCAATTTCAGAGGGTTAAATCATGTTACCCTTACATAATTCGAATCATGTTGTTCTTACTTGATATTAATCATGTTGTTCTTACTTGATATTAATCATGTTGTTCTTACTTGATATTAATCATGTTGTTCTTACTTGATATTAATCATGTGACTTTTACATGATTCTAATCATGTGACTTTAACAAGATACCTCAAATCTATCACACATCCTGTATTCTCATTAACCTTAACTGAAGTAAAATACAATTTACAATAAATGAAGGATGACAATGCAAATGAAATGCATACAAAATGAGAAACAATTTCAATACTTTTTTCACCTTTATTTGATATAAATGTGAAAGAAACAGTGCCAACAATTGAGCATAAAACTGCACTTATGTACGCTGTAAAATCAGTGTCAGTGAACACACACATAAAACATATTAGATGTGGGAAGTTGAACAGGAAGCTCTGAAAGTTTCTTGCTGTAGTGACATTTCCATCCCTCAGTTGAAGTTAGATTGAAAACGCGTTTGTCTGACCATATGCTATATTGTCCCATTATTCCCCCTTTTGCTATTTTTACTTCTCTATTCAAAATATAGGAGCCAACAGCAAAAGTCCAGCCAGACTGCATAAACCAGGTTCAGTGAGCCCTGCTGAACACTATGGGGAGGCCACACAGACTTAGTTCATTGCTATAATACAGTCATGTTTGGAGTCAGGCTGAAGCTAAGCCCCTCCCCCTCAGTCCATAAAACACAACTCCCACAAATGCATCAAAAGATACAAATAATTGCCAATATAAAACAATGTATAACCTTTAACCCATTCTGACCATATCCATGAGTGCTTTAGGAATTTAGATTCAAACATTTTTTTTTTTAATAGATGTACCATAGATTTCTCCCTCATCTCCTCACTGTCAGAAATAAGCAAGTCAAGACTTAGTCAAATGATTGTTTTCAGTAAACAATATTTCAATGTACAATTAGTCCCACATGGACAAAGCTCAAACCTGTTTCTTTGAGTGAATTTAAATCATATGAAGTCCACATAATTTTAGTCCCTTTTGCTTTTTAGTTTTTGAGTCATTTTTGGTCTTATTTTAGTCAGCAAGAATATTACTGAGAAAAAAAATAGAATTTTAGAAGACAAAATTAACACTGAAGCATTGGCCAAAGTTTAAATGCTATACAATGTTACCAACAACGCTGTACTGAACCACAGCTAATATCCCTCCAGGAGCCCAAAAAGACAAATGTTCATTTACGTTTTCAGGGCGCAAGTTTTTCTGGACAGCAGAGTTGGCTCCAACTCCATGACGAGTTTATTCTCACTTCAAGGGCCACATTGTCCGGGTCATGGAGGATGACCTCACCTCAACACATCAGAATACTCCAACTTTGGATCTTGCCTGGTGGATCCTCACAGCGGTGGCCTATTCTGAGCTTCATGTCCATGTTCTAGTGGGAATAAAAATAATAATAATTAAAATAAAACATGTTAATTTACAATGTTACAAATTCATAATATATCTTGCATAAATATTGGACAATAATCCGTCTTGGGCCATTTTAATTGGTCATTCATTAATCTCTCGTTGATGTGAGCGTGCATCATGTTGGAACCATCAACCATAAAAGACGGTTTAGTTTACATATAAAATGCAAAGTGAAACTGCGTGCTGTTCCACAGTGATGTAGCTTTAGAGCAGTGATGCTCTAAGTTTATGACATAAAATAATTTTCTGCTAAAATGTCGACAGAACAAAAGAACACGAGCGGGTTTTGAGGTAGCCTTATAACTACGCAATAAAACAGCACAACAGAAATCCACTGACTCCACTAAGTACTTACAGGCATTTTAGCAGCTCGGTCTTCGAGCTTCCTTCCATGCAGGCTGGAGAGCTTCCTGGACAAGTTCAGAAGATTTGGAATCCAATAGTCCCGTTGTGACAGGCCTCTTGTTGTACACTTGAACTCTGCATTTATCTGCAAATATACAATATCACACATTTCAACAGCTGAAATTACAATAAGAAGAATAAAAAAGCCTCCAAACATGTACCTGAAATGCACTGCACATGTATCCCATCGCTGAGCGCCTCAGTGGCCGAGCTGCTTCACAGAGAGCAGGTGAGAAGAGGCTGCAGCCATTCCTCGTTCTCTATAATGAAGATATTTCACAGCCATGAAGGGGATACAGAACACAGAACTATTTCAAAAGGGGTTTTCGTGACTGGCTGATGTTAAAATTCTCAAAGGACATGTAGCAGTGATCAACTCCAAATGAATCAATAAATATATATTTTCTAAAATGTAAAGCTTAGAATTGTGGAGACTATTACACAATATTGCATAACTATATTGTTCCAGCACCATGGGGGGCTGACTCTACAAACTACAGCACAATAAATCAAAATGTAAATTATAGCATACAATGGACTAAATATTAAAATATTGTTATTAATACTTACATAAATGAGGGCATGGCCTGACTCCATCCCCAGTCATCACATGTTGTATCAAACTACAATAAAATAAAAACAAACTTGAGGACAAAACATGACACATGTAGAGGTTATTGCTTATTCCAACCATACTCCTATAGCACATTTTATAAACAGGAGATGACAAAGTGCAGTGAAAATAATGAAGTAAAAGCTGGAGGAAGCTGCTTGGATCGTCAGGTTCAGACAGCAGCCTCCAAAAACCAACCCAAGATAAAGCTCAAGACAATTAATGGTAAAACCGCAAATATTTCTTACCACAAAACGTGAGGGAGAGCCATGTTGAGTCAACTTGAGTTGAGCCGCGTTGTCACAATCTGCAACAACAACAAAACTGTCATCGTTCACATAGCAAGTGGCCCTCATCAAACTTTAGATATTGTTTTTAACTTGTGTTTTCTATGGACAGGACCGCTTTGCACCAGACACGTAACAAATTTCCATTCTTTCCCAAACTCAGTTCGATATGTAGGAAAGCTAACAAGTTAACATAGCAAAGGACACCAGGAGTAAAGAACTTGACAAAAAAGCGCTTCAAATCCTCTTCGTCCTGATGCACGTCTTTGCGTGGCTGGAGCGAGACCGCGGCGCGAGCCTCCAGTCGGAGCGGGGATGCAGCACGGGGCTCCGCCCGGAGCGTGGAGGCAACGGGCAGAGCCTCGCTCCAGCTGGGGATGCGACCCCGCGGGGCTGCAGTATGGGGCGGCTAGGGGCGAACGCGGAGCGGGCAGGGAAAGCGAGAGCCAGCAGGAGACGAGGGGAAACGCTTCTAAAAACAGTGACAATACGTTCTTGTAAACTCCACAGAGGCAAAGCCAGCGCTCTGTCTAGCTAACATTAGCACTGCTGAAACAGCGGCAGAAAAAGACGTTGCCCCCGCCTAAAAAAAACGTTGGTCACTGAGACACGAATGTAACTGGCCATTTCCACAATTATGGATATACTTTAAGTACATGTACACTCAGCGGTCAGTTTATCTGTAAGGAGTAACTTTTGAAAAAAGGGTAATGACCACAAACGAAGAAAATGTTAAATATGAAATTTTCATTTGAAAATTTTCAGTAATGGCGTATGATGATTCATCATTGGCAGAAGCCACTTTTTCCGGCCGAACGCTTCTTTGACATTAATAATAATACAAAAAATACAACATTCCTTTATCTACTAAAAACAAAAGTATGTAGCTCTCATAAATGTGTACTTACCAACTTTTGATGGTTATTATTCCTATTTTTTGCTGCTGCTGATTGTCAAGACCGCAGTCTCCGGCTGTCTTCTTCCCATGATGCATTGCAAAAGCCCGCCTCTGTAGTCTTCGGCGGGAAAATGAATTGCGTTACTGTAACATGGACTGTTCATGTTGAGCTGACACGTATCTAAGGTGTATGCGCATTTTATCGCCCTTTGTGTCGGTTCAACACAAAACTAACGTGCTGAAACACAGAACACGTTACAATAGAGTAGACGTAGCAAAATAAAATTTGGTCAATTTAACAGACGGCCTTTCCCATTTCTTTCAGTGTAGAAAACTATTCAGAATTCAGCATTTGTTAAAGTAGGCCTAGTTTTTAAATAATTAGAGAAAGTTTAGATTTTTTCAAAATTGTTTTCCCCCTTTACTGTTTTCAAACATGACCATATATGGGCGATTCCAGAGATGCCGTCTGTATCTATGCTAACAGGAAGCTCCATGTTAGCATCGGGCTAATGCTAATCTGCTATAAGAAAATATCCATATGGGCCCAATTTACACTTGACTTTATTTATGTGATAAATAAGTTTACAATGCACCAGGAAATAGATAAAAAAGAGTGAAAATTTGTGTTTTCCAAAATGCCGTCTGTATATATAGAGGCAAACCTTTTTAAACTGTTGCCGTGCCGACCGTGTCAAGTCAATGGGAAATGAGTCAAACTGTGGACCTTTACCTCTGTCTATGTCACTTCCTGTCAGCAGCAGCAGATAATTATAAGTCATTTAAATAAGTCACATCTTCTTCTTCTTCTTCTTCTTCTTCTTCTTGTGTATATTACAGTCTTCCTCGTCATGACTCCAGGTCCAGCGCTGGGGGGTTGGGGGGGGAGGGGTCATGTTTCTCAGATTTAGGCCCCGTAATCCCCCGGGATCTACTCTGTTTACACTGCAATAATCAAATTAATGACGGCTTCCCCTTCAGAACGTTACGGCTTAGCACCGGGACGCGGCTAATTTCAATAAAAATGCAAATACGCAGCGGGCTGATAATGGAGCGAGTCGATGCGGTGCGGAGAGAGAACTGCAATTATGGATTTAAGATTTAAGACTTAAGATTTAAGATTTAAGATTTAAGACTTAATATAGATATCCAGATAGTGCAGTTTCTTATGCTGGGGGAAGGATTATGGGAGTCCACCTCATTATGGGCATTTCCAGCTCTCTCCATTTAAACTATTTTACGAGTTTTCTAGTCGTGGAGTAAGTTTAGTTTTGAAGAAGCAGATACTGATTATTTCATTGAAGTCCTTGTGCAAAAAATAATGGAAAATATATGTGAAGGACTTGTATCTTGAGTTATCGTTCTGTGACTGTTTCTGTGGTGAATTCATGAATAAATAACTAAATAAACAGGAAAGAAAAGAAGGAAAAGAGAGAAAGGAAAGAAACAGAGGAAAGAAGAGAAAGAAGGAAAGGAAAGAAATAGAGGAATGAAAAGAAGGAAAGAAAGAAGGAAAGAAAGAAGGAAAGAGAGAAAGGAAAGAAACAGTGGAAAGGAAAGAGAAACACGAAAGAAAGGAAGGAAAAGAGAGAAAGGAAAGAAACAAAGGAAGGAAAGGAAAGGAATAGAGGAATGAAAAGAAGGAAAGAAAGAAGGAAAGAAGCAGAGGAAAGAAGAGAAAGAAAAAGGAAAGAAACAAAGGAAAGAAAGAAATAGAGGAATGCAAAGAAGGAAAGAAAGAAGGAAAGAGAGAAAGGAAAGAAACAGTTGGACAAAGGAAAGAAACAGAGGAAAGGAAAAGAAAAGAAAGAAATAAGAAAGAAAGAAAGAAAGAAAGAAAGAAAGAAAGAAGGAAAGAAACAGAGGGAAGAAGAGAAAGAAAAAGGAAAGAAACAGAGGAAAGGGAAAGGAAAGAAAGAAAGAAAGAAAGAAAGAAAGAAAGAAAGAAAGAAAGAAAAAAGAAAGAAAGAAGGAAAGAAACAGAGGAAAGAAAGAAAGAAACAGAGGAAAGGAAAAAGAAAGAAAGAAAGAAACAAAGAAAGAAAGAAAGAAAGAAAGAAGGAAAGAAACAGAGGAAAGAAAGAAAGAAACAGAGGAAAGGAAAAAGAAAGAAAGAAAGAAACAAAGAAAGAAAGAAACAGAGGAAAGAAAGAAAGAAACTGAGGAAAGAAAGAAAGAAACAGAGGAAAGAAGGGAAAGAAAAAGGAAAGAAACAGAGGAAAGAAAGAAAGAAACAGAGGAAAGGAAAAGAAAAGAAAGAAATAAGAAAGAAAGAAAGAAGGAAAGAAACAGAGGGAAGAAGAGAAAGAAAAAGGAAAGAAACAGAGGAAAGAAAGAAAGAAACAGAGGAAAGGAAAAAGAAAGAAAGAAAGAAAGAAAGAAAGAAAGAAAGAAAGAAAGAAAGAAAGAAAGAAAGAAAGAAAGAAAGAAAGAAAGAAAGAAAGAAAGAAAGAAAGAAAGAAAGATGAGCCATGTCAGTCTAATGGTGTAAATGTGTAAATGTGTAAAACAACAAAAACCCACATTCACTGTGTTGCTTGTAAACAAAAAATACTAATAATCTCTCCGGGCCTTTAGGCAGTATCGCAATATTGCATACATTTATTTTATAATTGTGAAAAATGTGGTGACGTCGTTGCAGTGCAGTGAAGTTGAACATGTATGAGTTTATTGTCTGCTCCAGAGAAAGTCCATGTTTAAGCCTGAGATTTACTCCAATCACAAAAACATCCAGAACATAAAGACACAGAGAGGAGAGAATCCTTCGACAGACCCAACTCTCGCTCCAGACACAAGTAAAGTCCACAAAGACGACCTCAGGAACCCAAGAGTGAGCGTTGAAAACAAAGTGAGCGCTGAAAACAAAGTGAGCGATTTAAGTGCAGCGTAAAGATACAGTATGTGCGGTCTGGTCACGGCTGGAGCGCCACGAAAATGTTTCAACCACGTATACAAATAATCACACAGGCTGTATTTATGTGGGTAATGTACTGCAACAAAACCTACTCAAACTAACAGTATTTCATCTTATATTTGGTTTGTTTTTGGCCGGGTTTGTTCTCTCTCAGTCAGATGAAGACCTTAGTGATATTGCGATATATTGTGGCTTCTTGCAATACAGATATTGCATCACCTAGTTTAGTTTAGTTTAGTTTAGTTCAGTTTAGTTTATTTGAGCTGTTTGCATTCATGTTACAGACGTCATATCATTCCACAGTAATGGAAGCTCAAAGGAGTCGACTGAAGCTGAAGCTCATGTTCATCTACTCCTATATTCAATACTCTCTGTACTCGTGTATTTCATATTTGTTTTTCCATTGGGAACTCAGCTAAAACAACAATTATACATTACATTTATAAAACTACCATAAGTTCAAGTATATCATTTTCATACCCATTCACACTCAACCATGTTTTCCTTTTACAATCACATTTTTCAGTGATATAGACCTTATAATTTGCAGCATTCGACCTGGGAAGAGTTTGTAGCTACTTTCCACGTCAAACATATATTGTCACGAGGTATAAAGATTTCAGATACTGCACATTATTTCAGTTATACATCTGTAATACAAGCAGCATGACCACATCTGTATTAAGAAGTTCCTCCATAAGGCGTTATGTCGTGGAGGATAATGTTCACACATCATCCTACATACGACTGGACCAGGGGTGTCCAAACTACGGCCCGCGGGCCAAACTCCATATAGTTATAGCACCCTTTAAGTTGCTATACATTTCAGTCTGTGCTGGTGAGTAATTGTGTTGTTTCGCTGTGGATTACCTTTTTTCTTTTGTTAAAAATAAATGAGAATCCATTAAAAGAAAGCTGTGATGAAAGCTGTTTTTTTTTTTTTTTTTTACTTTAAGCATATTCAATAAAAGCATAGTTATCTTTAATTTAAATTTTAGTGAATTCGCTAACTTTAATAAAGGTGAAGTTATATATCTGACCTCTACTGAGTGCGGCCCCTCATTTGTATATTTTTCTGTATGTGGACACCCCTGGACGAGACCGTGGTCCACAGAAATACGAGAAAGTTCAATAATTGATCCAAATATAACAATGTCAAAGGTCAGTATGTAAGTGGTGAGTTGGTTATTTAGTCATTTTACACCTGATGTTCACAAATACCATCATAACTGACAAAACTGATACGACCGGTCTCCATCGTTTGTTACTCAGTTCTTTCAAACGTATTATTCTAGTAATGTTTAGTTGACCATATGTTTGTTAAGCGGTGACGTTACAGCTCGACTTCGGGTTCGCAGATGTGCGAGAAACTACAAAAAACTCTTCAATACCACAATCAATATTTCTGAAACTCAACAGAGAGTTACTGAACATACTTATTTATCAGGCCCATCAGCCAAAAAGCTGAACCTACTGCTATAAAAGTAATATTTACTGCAATCACTACATCCGGTTAGCGGAGATAAATGCTAACGGCGCAGCAGCTACGCTAACCCCGGAGGTACATTAGTAAATATTACTGTTTTAGCAGTAGGTGCGGCATTTTTGGCTAATGAGTCTGAGAAATAAGTGGGTTCAGTAACTCTCTGTTGAGTTTCAGAAATATTGAGTTTTAAAAAAAAAAATTCTTGCATATTAGCCGGTATGCTAGGACCCGGAAGTGGAAGTCATGACGTCACACTTAACCCCTTAACTCCCACCTGAACCGAGCACATTTTCTCCAGTTTGGCTTTACCCCCAGTCCAAAAGCTTCTGCAAAAAAGCTGTGAAAATAGCGACAAAACTGAGACGAAAACAATGATGGAAATGTGTCAAAAAAGTGACAAAAAATTGATGAAAAAATTACAAAAATGTGACAAAATGTGACAAAAAATGACAAAAAATTGATTAAAAATGTAACAAACAAAAATAAAAATGTGATAAAAAAATTATAAAAAATTGACAAAAAAATGACAAAAATGACAAAAAAAATGACAAAAAATGATAAAAATGTGATAAAAAATTTACAAAAATATGACAAAAAATGACTAAAAAATTACAAAAAATTACAAAAAATTACTAAAAAATTACTAAAAAATTACTAAAAAATTACTAAAAAGTTACAAAAATGAGTTGAACACCCAACAAAAAAATGATGGAAAAAAAATCTGATGACGTGAGGAAAAAGATCCTCTCGGTTCAGGCGGGAGTTAAGAGGTTAACAAACGTATATGTTTAATGTAACTTTGTCACTATAAAGACTTTTTTTTTGACATACTCTGGAGTTTATTCTCTACAGATCTGGGGCCGTATGGTATAGACATTTTCAGCCATTTTTACACCAAATAAGGCCTTTTCACTACTTAATCATGGTCTTTGTAATTAATTAATCACATTTAAGCATCATTTATTTGGGTATTTGTGTTTACAGTATTTCTCAGAGGTATATTTTAGACATTTCGTTGTATTTTCCTACATTTGAACGTATTTTCATGAAGCTGTGAGGCCTGTGTGATCATTTCAAGCACTCCCAGAACAATCGCAGTTTGATTTATTTTGGAGAATGATCTCTTTAAATTTATTTTGGCTAAATGTGTGAGTGAGTAAAGGGGTTTGACAGTAAAGTAAAATATGTTTGAAAGTAATGTCTCTAATGTCTCTTTGAAGTCTGAAATCTTTGTGAAGTTTTTCAATGGCGGACTGTGAGGAAGAGGAGGCAGAGGATGACGGGGCGGGGCCGGTCATGTGCTCTGCTGCTGCGGGGATTTTTGTGAGCTCAGCAGTGGCCTGGTTTAGCCCCTGCCCCAGACGACACACATGCACACACACACATGCACACACACACACACACACACACACACACATGCACACACACACACACACACGCAGCTAATACACTTAAGCCACTTCAAACGAACACATTAGCATACGATTCTGCAGTAACGACATGGATTATCACTGTTTTGTCGGTAATCTTTACAATAAAGGTTTAAACTGACAACAAAGGCTTTATGTTTCTAGTTTGTACAGCAGCTCATTTGCAACACATCTGTTGAAATGTCTATGATCAAAATGACCTGCAGTCATTTTGTTGCAGTGTTGGTGCGTTTAACTGCAGTAGCCAATATACTGCAATATACTCAAGACTGCATAAAAAGTCGGGCAATAATATTAGTCTAACCTCTTCACTCCCGCCTGAACCGAAAGGATCTTTTTTCTCACGTCATCAGATTTTTTTCCCATAATTTTTTTGTTGGGCGTTTTTTTTGTAACTTTTTTGTCATTTTTTTTTGGTCATTTTTTGTCATTTTTTGTCATTTTTTTATCACATTTTTGTCACATTTTTTCGTCATTTTTTAAATCACATTTTTGTCATTTTTTAGTCTTTATTTTGTCATTTTTTGTAATTTTCTTGTCAAATTTTTATCATATTTTTTGTAACATTTTGTCACATTTTTGTAATTTTTCGTCAATTTTTTGTGACATTTTTGCCACTTTTTCATACATTTTTCGTCACTTTTTTGTCAATGTTTTCTCACTTTTTTGTCACATTTCCATCATTGTTTTCGTCTCAGTTTTGTTGCTATTTTCACACCTTATTTCCAGATGCTTTTGGACTGGGGTAAAGCCAAACTGGAGAAAATGTGCTCGGTTCAGGTGGGAGTTAAGGGGTTAAGATGGTCTATAATTAAGTAAATTTACTTTAAGTCGAGTTTTTAGGAGCTGTATTTTGCTTGAGCCGTGTTTGTGTAGAGAACTTGTAACTTTTACTCCACTGCGTTTAAAGGATAAATAACTTAAATGACTTTCTACTCCACATTTATAGATACAGACGGCATCGCGTCATAGAAGGGGGCGTGGCTTCGCCGAGGGGGATAATAGAATCTTTAAAGAAACACAATTATCCACTATTTTTAGCCATTCTCTGGTGGAATATGAATTGTTTTTACCTCACATAAATAGTCAAGTGTAAATCGGGCTCATATGGATATTTTCTCACTGCAGATTGTTCAGTAGAAGTGAAAAAACGGCAGTTGTAGCTCGCGCTAGCTATCCATTAGCATTAGCTCGATGCTAACATGAAGCATCAAGTTAGCATTCTCCGTTATTTATGTATTTAGTAGGAAAATATATTCATAATTCAGCATTTGTTAACCTATTATCCCCCCCTTATTGACCGAGTGCATTTTCTACAGGTTGGCTTTACCCAAATCTAAAAGCTTTTCAACCGGAGGGGGTAATGGGTAAAGGGTAATGTCTAATTTGAAAGCTAAGGCCTACTAAACTGATCGTAACTCTTTTGTCATGATGTCGCCACGTTTCTGTCACATTTTTGACGCGTTTTTGTCACTTTGATTCATGTGTTTTCGTAGTTTTTTTGTCATGTTTTGTACCTTTTTGTCGTTATTTTGTTGCTTTTTCCGTTGCTTTTTAGTCATGTTTTTTTTTTTTGCCATATTAATTCTTGTCCCGTTTTTTTTTACGCGCTTTTGTCACTTTTTTTTGGTGGTGTTTTTGTTGCATAGTTGTGGCTTTTTTATGTCACATTTTTGTTGTGTTTTCGTCCTCGTTTCCGTCACTATATTGATGCTTTTTTCAAGAAGCTTTTAGATTTGGGTAAAGCCAAACTGGAGAAA
The DNA here is from genome assembly GCF_951799975.1 of Gobius niger. Lineage (NCBI taxonomy): Eukaryota > Metazoa > Chordata > Actinopteri > Gobiiformes > Gobiidae > Gobius > Gobius niger. The sequence goes on along the minus strand of NC_136852.1, from coordinate 4,340,763 downwards.
AAGTGCTCAGTTCAGGCAGGGGTTAAGAGGTTAAAGTAGTTTTTGAAAAATGAAAGAAAGTTTAGATTTTTCTCCAAATTGTTTTCCCCCTTAACTGTTTTCAAACATGAGCATATATGGGCGATTCCAGAGACGCCGTCTGTAAAAGGCTCCAAACCAAAAAGTCCATTTGTTCATGACTTGTATTTTTATCTCTGCATCTCTGGCAGCTAAAGGTCTGCGTGAGGATGCAGTACCTTCATCACACCACTAGGAGCACAGGCCACACACACTCTTCCTCACGGTCCAGACTCACCTCCCACAGTGTCCAGCTCTCGGTCGTCCAGGACGCTCGAGTCGTCGTCCTCTCCCTCCAGAACCAGGTCCGGCTCCGGGCTGCGCTCTGGGGGCGGCGGCGGCGGACGACGCTCGATCTTACTCAGCCTCACCAGCACCTCGGCCCGCGCTGGAGCTGTGACCAGAGAACAGCGGAGAGGCGTGGATGATTCGGGTTTCGTCATTTTACATGTGTTTAAGGGTTTATGGACATGTGTTGTATGTGGCTTGGGGCGCCCTCTGCTGGCAGCGAGGAGAATTAACTATAGTAAACACAACATATAGGCCGCCATTTTTAGTTAAAGGGGGGGTATTATGCAAAATCGACTTTTTCAAGCTTTCCATCATGTTATTATGTCATTCCCTCATTAAAACACGCCTGAAGTGTTGCCTTGGCACATTCACGTATTTTTGAGTAATCTGTAAAAACTCTGATGGCGGCCATTTTAGGGATGGGTTTGCCTGAGTCCTCCTAGGAACGCCCCCACCTCCTGGAGACGCCTCCGAGCTTTCGTCACCAGCCGAGTAACCAACCACTGCTCCTCAGCAGAACCCCCTCCCCACTGATGCCACAGACAGCGTGTGGAGGGGGCGTGTCTGAAAGGCTCAGAGGTTCTTAAAGAGACAGAGGCCTATTTCAAGACATTCACTACAGCCATTTTGAGAGAGACATTTTATACAAGGCAGTTATTCTAATTTACTGCATTTACAGACCAACAGAAGATGTGGTCATCATTGTAGTGTGATATAGACTGGTGCTATGTGACTGAAAAAAGCATAATACCCCCTCTTTAACGGCATGCTAGCGTATCAACGACTGGTCAGGATGGTTTACAGACTTGCAAAAGGACACTTTTATCTAAGAAATAACAACATTTATACTAATCGGAGCACACTCTGTAGAAAAACAAACAACTTTGAAAAATGGACGGGCAAACCCAAAAGCTCCAAACTTAATTGCTTAATGGTGCCACCTAAGTCTCTAAAAGTATTGGCATTAACCTTCATCATCATATCAGTGGTCAGTTTCATTTACCTACAATACAAAAAATATGGTCCAAATCATGTTGAACTGGATGACATTTTCTACACTTCTTTCTTATTATTTACCCAATTTTGCACAAAAACTATTTCCAAATGGGTTAAAAAACCATAAGGGGAAACAAGTATGGATCTTTTGTAATTGTGGCATTAATAAGTATTTAATAAGCGCCACTGCAGGTGTCGTAGCACGTGTCTTTTCTTACTCATTAATTGTCTGTGAGAGTAAATACTACACTGACAGAAAAGACAAAGGCACAGAGGGATATTGTTCATCCAATTACACAATGGAGATCATTTTTTTCACTCAAACTTGGCTGTAAATACTGTTTAAGTGGCGCTAGCCCGCAGTTAGCTTTGCCCGTTAGCCTGTTAGCTTCTTCTTCATGATTCCATTAGTGTGTATTGCGCCTCCGACCCGGTGCAGGGAAGTTGCAATTATGGTTTTCTGGCCAGAGACACCAGGGGGAGATGAAAGACCCCCCAATCATCCCATTAACACTTGTATTACCCCCAGAGGGACTACGGAAAGGATTTATTAAGGTAAACACGTTAGTACTGCTTTAAGACGCCATGAAAAAGGGTTGTTGTTACTTTGAGAAACACATTCTACCATTGTTTAGTTAATACATTTGTAACACACTTCAGCAGGACTGTTTCATCATCGCCTCCATGGACAGTAAGAGCGGGTTTGTGTAGATACAGTGTCTACTCCACAGAAAGTGTCGGAGCGTATTCCACATGACTGAACTCCAGATGAGCTGCTGCTGCTGCTGCTGCTTTAGCGCGGACTCGGGGTCAGAGCTGAAACAGTCGACTGCCGAGTGTTACTGTGGGGGAAGATAAGAGATCTGAGCACAGGGCTCTGAGGAGGCTGCAGACCCACTTCTACAAACCATTAAACAAAGAGCAGACAGAGAAGGTAAGTCCCTCCACAAGAAAAAAGGGAAATATTCAAGTCATTGTTTCCTTATATAAACCCTGGCGGCCTCTTAAAGCTGTTTAATGGCACAATTAAATGTATTCCTAAGTGTTGAATTTGTAGATGTATTTTCTTACTCTACTATTTCTGATTAATCTTTGACTGGTTTGTTGTTGTTAGCAGTTAGCCTCGATTAGCTCAAGGTGCTTTCAGACCCAATACTGTTCTGGGGTTAACTGTGATGTCCTATGGATCTTTACCTAAACACCCATGGTCTACACCAGGGTCTGCCCCAGTGTCTAAGCTCAAATCCACCGGAAACTCTTTAACAGATGCTGATAAGCTCTCATGTAGGGCAGCTCGGTTATTGAAAAAATAATAATCACGATTATTTTTGTCATAATTGAAATCACGATTAATCAAACGATTATTTGTTGCCTTTAAAAAAAGTCTTTATTTTATTTATTTATTAATCAAAACACTATGATGATATTTTCTGTTTTCTGAACAGTCATAAAAGTACAAATGATTTCAAGTTTGCCTCGATTAAAGAGAAGTCTCTGTTTCACACCTGCCCCCTGCTGGCCAGCCCTCACACCTGCGCAGGTAAACTGAGCAGCGCGGCCTGATGACATCATCACACAGCGCCGTTTGTTATTATGTCGGGAAAAAGCATGAGCCGTGGCACGTGAAAAGCGAAGGGAAAATAATCCCAGCGGCCTGAAATAACGCAAGTCTGCTTTGCAAAAAAAAAAATATATATATATGATTTTTTGTGATTATGCTATGCTATATGATACTATATCACAATGTGCTACAGCTCAATGAGAATTGTGTAATAAATGTTACATTCAATAAAGCACGGCACAACTTTAAAAGCTGCTTTACATGCAGCCAATGGTGACTTTATTGGTGCTTATTTCTTTAATTCATATGATCGATCAACGCTAGCATTAGCTGTAGCAACTCCTGTAGCAAGTCTTCTGTCTCATGACACAACACACATTCTCAACGCTGATCCAGCCACTAAAATTAACTCTCCAACGGCACTAGTCCATAAGAAGGCGCTAACATAATATGATGTGTTGTTGTTTTTTAGTGTTCAGCAGCCGGACAGTTCGCTTCCGGGGCAGGGACAACACGCACAGTTACTCTTTGTTTATCTGACAGCAGTTACATGCTGCTCCAATCTGACCGCAATCGGGCCAGGCCGGTCGCCGATCAGCTCAGTGGAGAAGTCAGATCCCTGGTTTACATAGACAGACGACATCGCGTCATAGAAGGGGGCGTGGCTTCACCAAGGGGGAAAATAGAATCTTTTGGGAAACAAAATTTTCCACTCTTTTTAGGCATTTTTTGGTGAAATATAAACTTATTTATCAAACATAAATAAAGTCAAGTGTAAATCGGGTCCATATAGATTTTTTTCTCACAGCAGATTGTTCAACAGAAGAAAAAAACGGCAGTCGTTATTTATGTATTTATGGGCTGTTGAATCACTTTGCTCCTCTCCATGTCTTTGTTTCTTTATTTAGTAGAAAACTATATTCATAATTCAGCGCTTGTCAAAGTGATAGTCTGGAAGTCTTCATGTTTTACAAATGTTATAAAATGTCCAAAATCAACCACCTGGTCTTGCATTTTGATGCAAAGTAAGTAATAATATATATTTAATATTTGTATGTAAGGTCCATTCTTCCCAGATCTCAGCAACTAATCAGAGTCTAGTATCCTCCCAGGTTGACCAATGAGACGAGCTTTTCCTGTGGACCGGCCTGTCAGGTCCAGTCAGGAGGAGGGGGAGGAGCTTGATCTTGACTTTTGAAAATTCTGTTTCTGCTCTCCTCATTTTGCAAACTAAGAAGGGCTTTCCGGAAATCCGGCTCTTCAGCGCAGAACCTCTGGCCCTCAAGATGATTTTGGAAAACATTATTACACTAATCAGAGAGTACTTTTAACATTATTAGAGTTAAATGGGAGAAAAAAAAGTAGAAATACTGTCAATACACCCAATTAGGTCTTATATTATGTACAACACTGGCATTTGAAAGAAGTGCACAGGAAAAGAATAATCGTTTTAAGGTAAATATGACATAAATCTACTTGAATTAACAGATTAAATCGAAGGTTTGAGTAGATTTGGTTTGTTCTTAGATGAGATAAAACCTCTAGTAGTAGCTACTCTCTTAATTCAGATAATTTTTGTGTCATTTCAAGTGAAATACAATTATTTGTCTGATTTCAAGTGGGTTTTATTCTTGTTCCATTGGCGCTATAGCATTTGTATCTTGGATTAGTTCAAACCGAGTCAAATTCAACATAAAATAACTTTAATTCCAGCAATTTTAAGTCATTTATCTCATTTAAGATGGTCTTTTTTCCAGTGCTGTGCTTTACTTTGGGCTAATAATCAGCGGCTTCGGCCCTCGGTCTATTTACATTAAAGAAAGTCGTCCCTCCGCCAAGGAAACTTGCCCACCCCTGCTGTACAGTCACATCACTCACACAAGCAAGGTGCTGTTAAGTGTCCTGCCCAAGAAAACAATGACAGTATGACTCCTGGTGCAGGGTTGCCAGGTCTCAGGAGCCAAACATGCTGCTAAAATATCTTAAAACCACACAAAACTCATGCGGGGGCGGCAGGAATGTCCAATGTTTTTTTTTTTTTTGAGAGGGAATGGTCGCCACACCTTCCTCACAACAAGAAGGCCAGGGTTCGATTCCTCAAGGGGTATTTTTGTGGGAACATTACGGTCATTATCTTTGTTGGGGCTGGGATTGAACTACGGTTAAAAGACCGATTGTTCTTCCACCCGAGCCAAAGCATCAGCCGTGTCGACACTGCGCAGTTAAAAATAGCGTGAGTGGAAATGTGTCTCTATTAAAGGATTAGCACATCTGAAAGAGTTTGTGTGAAGCGCTGCTCGTCTGGCACCTGCCTCACACGTGTTCCTCTCACTCTTTAATCCCGCTCTGCCGCGGAAACATCGCCGTCTCATCGCGAGAGGTCACGCTCCGTCGTTGTCAACGGGGGGAAAAAAACTCCTCAAATCTGCTTTCATCGACGCGCGAGCAGAGGTTACACCGAAGCATTCTGGGTAACGTACGAGGAGGCAGAGAGGTGCAGCTGCAAAACAACACGACTGCTGTAACGCTGTCAGAGCGAGAGTGTGAGGGGGGTGAGGGCGAGCTGTGAGCGGCAGAGGCACAAAGAAGGAAGCGGCTCGTTCGATTTGACGAAGGAAGACAATAATGTAGAGTCTAGTGATGAAAAAAGGCCAAAAAAATACCTGCAATAATAGGTGAATAAAATTACCCTGTGACAAATATGTTACACAACTCTATTAAAGGGATATTTCAGGATTTTTGACATAGGGCCTCATTTCCTAGTTGAGTGTTGCTGATTTCTGGAGATATTTTGTTTTTGTAATTCATGCAGTTCTTTGAAGAGTTTCGTGGTGCTAGGCTAATGCAAGGCTAGCGCATTTCTATGGTATCAGCTAGCCTGCATTAAAAACAGTCTGACCCGCTCCACAGAGCACCTGAGGCAAATCACTTATAACGGTGGTTCCCAACGTTTTTTGTCTTTCGTACCCCTTTGGCCTTTCAGTGGTCAACCATGTACCCCCTGCCTCAAGGGTGTTTACCTCAAGTTTATTCAAAAAGTAATTACTTAAAAGTGGTATTTGTCAGAAAAAGGACAATGTTGCAGTTAAAATAAACCTACAATTCTCCCAAAGCAGAAAAATATAGCTTTTCCTATAAAAAATGATGTTACATTTTCCCCTTTTTTCAATCTGAAATAGTTCCAAGTACCCCATGCTTGGTCCTCGAGTACCCCCAGGGGTCCCCGTACACCTGGTTGGGAAACACTGACTTATAACGCCAGACTAACGATATAAATGTCTGTGTCGAATAATTTTTGGAATATAACTGACCTGCATCACATGAATGATCGCATTTTGAGGGACTACTTTCTAGCAGATCACTCCGCCGCCGCGTAGCTTATACTGCTCAAATATAAGTTATTTTAAATGCAAAATGGTTTAAATTACTCTAAGATAAGATAATCCTTTATTGATCTCACAATGGAGAAATTCACTTGATACAGTCGGCGTTCAAGAAGATCACTCAGAGTGTGAAAAAACAGACAGGAAAATGTGCAACCAGTTAAAAAATAGTATAAAAACGAGGTATCTTATGTACAATAAGTAAAGCAAAAATCTTAGGGGGCAGAAATATAACAATAGGGGAATAACAATAAATAAAAATAGGATAAAAAATTAGAACAGGTTAGTATATAAGTAGAATATCAGGGTGTAAAGTTACAGTATACTATCGACACAGACATGTATATGGCTAGTCTGGCGTTATAATGCAGGCTAGCTGATACCATAGAAATGCACTAGCCTTTCATTAGCCTAGCGCCATGAAACTCTTCAAATATAAGAACAAATATCTCCAGAAATCAGCAACACTCTGGATAACTAGGAAACGAGGCCCTTTGTCAAAAATCCCGAAATATCCCATTAATGGCTAATGCTACGCTAAACAAGGCACCACAAAAAAAGTACTCAAGTATCTCGTTTGTGTTGTTGTATCCTGGCCAAAGCCCGTGCAAAGACATGTGTCACCACTACAGCGTGATGGGGCTGAAAATCTTTGGCCCAGAGTAGGACAGACTTGGATAACTCTCAAAACATCCGCCGTCCAAGTCCAGAAATGTCCAGCTGCGTCGATTTAGCCAGTGGACTCTCGCCTACAATGAATGTTTGAGAATTCTCCTTGAGCAAGATGTATATTCACTTCTATTTCATTGAGACTTTGCTGCTCCATCGGAGATAAATACCAGGAAGATTGTCCAAACTTGGTGTTACGGCAGAAATCTCCCACGGACAGTGTAATAAGGTTATAAATTAGAGTGGAGAGAGCGCAGTGGGGGTAAAACTGCTGACACGCGCCTTTATCTCATGACGGATGCTCCTTCTTTCTGCTGCGAAATGTCCAGCGATCAAAATGGAGGCCGTTTATCACTATTAAGGAACTGAGGAGTCGAGTGTCCAAGTCCTGAGAATGGGTTGCCACGACATAAACGTTCATCTGTGTAGGATAGCGTCAATTTGGTCTTATTTAGGGGGGCTGGTGTTATTGGTGATACGTTGGTGTTTTGGTGGGACTACGGTTAAGCTCTTAACTCCCGCCTGAACCGAGAGGATCTTTTTCCGCACGTCATCAGATTTTTTTTCCATCATTTTTTTGTTGGGTATTCAACTCATTTTTGCAACTTTTTTGTCATTTTTTGGGACATTTTTGTCAATTTTTATCACACTATTGTAATTTTTTTTGTCTTTTTTTTTATCACATTTTAGTCATTTTTTTGTCTTTTTTTAGTAATTTTTTTGTCACATTTTTATCACATTTTTGTCATTTTTTGGAAGATTTTGTTACATTTTTGTTATTTTTTCATTTTTTTTTAATCAAATCTTTGTCAATTTTTAATCAAATTTTTGTCATTTCTTTGTCACATTTTGTCACATTTTTGTCATTTTTTTGGTCATTTTTTGTCACATTTTTATCACATTTTTGTCATTTTTTGGAAGATTTTGTTACATTTTTGTTATTTTTTCAATTTTTTTTAATCAAATCTTTGTCAATTTTTAATCAAATTTTTGTCATTTCTTTGTCACATTTTGTCACATTTTTGTCATTTTTTTGGTCATTTTTTGTCACATTTTTGTCATTTTTTTGGTCATTTTTTGCCACATTTTTGTCATTTTTCGTAATTTATTTGTCAATTTCTTGTGACAATTTTGTGACATTTTGTGACAAAACACAATAAAATTTCATTAAAAATATGTATATGTTAACCTCTTAACTCCCTCCTGAACCGAGAGGATCTTTTTCCTCACGTCATCAGATTTTTTTTTCCATCATTTTTTTGTTAGGTGTTTAACTCATTTTTTGTAACTTTTTTGTAATTTTTAAATTCCTTTTTTTTTTCATTTTTTCGTCAATTTTTTATCAAATCTATGTCATTTTTTTGTCACATTTTGTCATTTTTTTGTCACATTTTTGCAATTTTTTCGTAAATTTTTCGTACATTTTTTGTCAATGTTTTCTCACTTTTTTGTCACATTTCCATCATTGTTTTCATCTCAGTTTTGTTGCTTTTTCACAGCTTTTTTCCAGAAGCTTTTGGATTGGTGTAAAGTCAAACTGGAGAAAATGTGCTCGGTTCAGGTGGGAGTTAAGAGGTTAATACTGTATTCCCAACTTATTCCTGAATAAACCTACGGGATGCGCTACTTATTAGTTACAAGATGGTGCACTTAATCCATCAAATAAAACTGCATTATTTATTATGACAGATGTATATGACTCTTGGACTTTTGGGTTCCATCAAGAGCATGATTGTGAGGCTTTTGAGTGCATAAGAGTCTCCTGAGGATTCGTTCTTCCTGAGGAACGTTTATAGCTGAGAACAAATGTGTGCGTATGAATGTGTCATGAATGAAGCCCATTGTTCTTTTATGCAACACAATATTCATAGAATGGATAAACAATAAGAGGCACTTTTAGGAATCAGTGTTTCATAACGATGTCTGTAATGTAAAGCCTTACGGCCTGATTTTAATTTGTAAAACAGCTTTTTAATTATTTCTGTCGTAAGAAAGAATTAAAGTGCCCTGCCCTGTGGAGAAAACAAATGCACCCCGAGCGTCTGAACAGACGTCATGTTTGCACTGAAAGCTGTGAAGAAGGAGCTCTTTCTAACCTACTCTGGACACGCCTGTTCATTTTTCTTACCTAACGATAATAGATTGAAAAGTGCTTTTGACTGAGAGGTGCAGGACTTTATTCAACCTTCCTAAAGATGAGGCAACTCGCCAGAAGAAGTGGCCTCATTCTCTCCGGGATTCAGAGACTATCAGACAAAATAGTGTTTTTCTCTGACTGTGATGGATGTTTGATGAACCTTCGCCAGAATCAAAGTGGATTCACTTTTATAACCAAAGCGAGTCCCATAATGTCTAAGCCTTTGTGTGTTAGCGTGTGTGTTAGCTTGTGTGTGTTAGCGTGTGTGTTAGTGTGTGTGTTAGCGTGTGTGTTAGTGTGTGTGTTAGCGTGTGTGTGTTAGCGTGTGTGTTAGTGTGTGTGTTAGCGTGTGTGTTAGTGTGTGTGTTAGCGTGTGTGTGTTAGCGTGTGTGTGTTAGCGTGTGTGTTAGTGTGCGTGTGTTAGCTTGTGTGTGTTAGCCTTTGTGTGTTAGCGTGTGTGTTAGCTTGTGTGTGTTAGCGTGTGTGTTAGTGTGTGTGTTAGCGTGTGTGTGTTAGCGTGTGTGTTAGTGTGTGTGTTAGCGTGTGTGTGTTAGTGTGTGTGTTAGCGTGTGTGTGTTAGCGTGTGTGTTAGTGTGCGTGTGTTCGCCATTTATGAAGCTGTGTTGCAGATGTCAACTCATTATAACCGCATCGTGAAGTAACTTCATTTTTTGCCATGGTATTTATATTTCTACAGCTGCTAAAGTTGTATGAGCGGAGAAAGGGGGCGGAGTTAACTGAATCCAAGTGCTTTGTCTTCCGGGTTTGAAAATTACCTACAGATAACACTTATATTTATCACAAAATTGAGTACTCCATTAGCCTGGCTAACACCAGACTAAAATCACAAGTGATATTTAGTCTGGGGACACCAATTCATTTTCTCGTAGGAGAGCTGTGGTTTACGATCGTCTATAACCGTTTATTGGGCGCTACGAATGTCTATCATGCGTCTGCACGAGGCCACAGCCAATCGTATCATCGTATCCGATGACGTATGACGTACCCGCTGTAAACTTTTGAACTAAACTATTTAGAACAAGGTCTAAAGCTTGATCGAAAAATATCGTCACGTCTGCTGCTGTCATGTTTGATCCGTAAATAAACTACAAGCTTCCGTATATCGAATAGCTCGTCATCATCTTGCCGTCCCTCCTCGTTCTGTGATTGGTTCCCAAATACATGCGAAAATTTCGGCCATGGTCCCCAGGCTGCTGTGCAGTTCGAAATGATTCGAGCGCACACAGCAGCCTGGCGTTAGCCAGGTTAGTACTCCATGGTGGTAGAGGTACAATCATATAAATGCCTATACTTTACTTTGGCAAGGCTAAAATAGCAGGATACATATCCTTAAAGACTCAAGAATGGGCTAGCAGTTCTGTATGTTGCAAACACATGGATATTCTTCTATAGTTTACTGGAATGTTTTGGTGATTTTTACAGAATACAAAGTTTTGAAAGCCCAGGTTTGAGCTACAATTGCTGTGGTGAACGATTGCACATGCTCAGTGCATCGGCAGTGATGAGAAACCTGGATATTCAGTTACATGGCACATTATCCTGGAAACTGGGCACATACCCTGGTTTCTAATAACTGGTATAATGGCTAAGGATTTATGAAACCTGCTAATTCAGTAGTGATGTAAAAACTTAAAACAGTCTTGTGTACTGTGAACAGAATAATCATTTTAAATCTACAAATCGCAGGCCAAGTCCTGATAATTGTCAGAAAACGTGTATATTTCCTCCAGTTTCTCCCCAAATCTGTTCAACACCAGTGACATCGCTCACCTATAAGACCTGACATCCCCCGACTTTACGATCCCATAAAAGGCTCACGCTGCTGTTCACACATATAACTTCAACACAATGGAATAAACCGTGAACTTTCCCAACCAAATCCAATGACACTTTGATTGCCCGTGCTCAGAATCCATAAGCGAAACCATCCACGAGCCGCGGTGTCTCACGTCACATAAACTTTGTGTTACAGGAGCCCGGGCGCGGCGCTCGCAGATATTAACGTTCAATATGGAGCAGATATGAGCTGAACGGCCCATAAAAGAATCTTCTGTGGAGACGCTTCAGGTTTCAGCTCAACCCACAACCGCTGTGCACGAAACACAGCCGTGCAGAGACTTACAGGGGGAGTATGTTGAATATTTAAAACATAATAACATGGTTTAAGCAACGAGCTGGCCAGATCTTAATCATTAGTCATCATGAGCTTCAAGCCACGTAAAAATGGCAGCCATCTCTCATCTACATATAAGATCTGGGGCCTTAGTACTGTAATGCAGGCCCTTTGAAATTGTAAATCGTATGTCCACAAATAGCTATATGCTAAATTCCAGCTTGCACAGTTCTGTCTGCAAGGTTTGTTCTCCAGTCTTTGTCGTGTGTCTGTCCATGTTCTTAGTAAGTAAGTGCTTTATTTGTCATTGTACAATTGTGTAACGAAACTGCATTGAGCAGCATGGTTTTGGAGCTCGGGGAAACTGGAGTACTGCCTTAAAGGAATAGGCCACCGTTTTTACATACTGAGATATGTTCTTACCTTAGCTTTGGCGAGTTCTTTAGGACCTGTCTGATCTTCCCCCGTGCCTTCAGTCATGTAAACACAGCGCAGACGACGTTAGCATTTAGCCTCTCCCTCTCTCCTCTATAGCTCCAAAACAGGTCAAGATAGAAGCTACCAAGCTCTTCCAAGTTTTCCCTATTTAAATATGGTTACGTGAAGTGTTCCACTACAAAGTATAATTACGCAAAATTAAACAATGTGGATTTTCTAAGTGGATAAAAGGGGGAACTATAATGTAAGGCGTAATAATACCAGGAGTAGTTCGAAATCCGCGCAGTAATCTTCACTTTACTGTGCGGATGCCAAATTTCCAAGTCGGGGCTCGGAAATTCCGACTTCCGAGATCAAGTGGAACGCACCATTAGCTCATAAGCTAGCTGCTTGTTTACTTTTACATGAAGCTGGGTCCTTCATGGCTAGAACGGACTGTCGGACCCCACAAAAACACAGCTAAGATGTACAAAAGCATCCAGTCAAACAATGTGGAACTAAAAATGCAGTTCGCACAAAAACTGTATCAAGAGAGAGGGAAGTTGCTGCTTGTTTATGTGTTGCCATGACAGGTTGTATCCGAATGTCCACACTAGTCCCTAACCCCTCATTCACTACATAGGCCCGCACTATATAGTCGACTATATAGTCACTGATTCTGTTGGCGATTCGGACACAAGCCACTACTTTCTCCGAGCTGTGTGACGTCACGCGCGCTGCGGCTGCAGATATAAAAAAAATAATAATGATCTTAATTTTTTTATTGTTACAAGCGTTTATTTTATGAAAGAGAACGACTGTTTTGGCACTTTTATAGGCGTTACTATCATCACAAAAAGGAAAGAAAAAAATATCACCCCAGCGTGAGCTCAGAGACGCCGAAAGTAGGTCAGAGCCCGGTGTCCGAAGCGCCAGCAGATTGAGTGACTACATCTGCTAAAAGTTCGTGAAACTCCGGGAATAAAGTATTTCTGCGATGAAGACCAACCAGACTCATGAGACAGTGGAATATTTATGGATTAATACGAGACAGATACGTTTTTACTTCACATGGATTTTACATGAATGGCTTGGATTATTCAAGAAGCCATCGGTCATTTTACAGCTCAAGCTAAAGGTTTGCAGCTAACGTTAGCATCTTTTCACCGTAACCGGTTAAATTTAGGTCATTTATTCATGACAAATACGCAACACACGACTGAAACAGCTGATTTCACTCAGTTGTGTTGTTTAGTTCAAAGACCTGTCGCTGTCAGGCTCTTCTGCGACTCTCGCAATGCATTGTGGTCTATATTGACCCGTTTAGTGACCATCGATGCTCACTACTTTTCGAGATGCATTGTGGGAAATTTCGAGTGCCCTACTTTTTTCTCTCTGGACATTCGGACACCCCTACAAAATGGCGTGAGCACTATATAGTCACTATATAGGGAATAGTGTGGACATTCGGATACAGCCATACAGTATATCTGTTCTGGTGTCTTGGTTTTGCTTTACGTCTTTGATTACCTGCCCAAATGTGTGTTTCTTGTTACCGTGTATTACCCCTGTGTTTCCCCTTGTCTTTGTTGGTCCATTGTCCTCGTCTTGATGTCGTACACGTCGGTCTCCTGGATTGTTCGCTCTCTCATTTTATAGTTTCGTATTTTGAAGCTCCAATTGCCATAAGGTTTTTGTTTAATAAGTTGTCCCTGTTTCTGGCGTCATCGTGACATGCCCTCACTATTTCGCGCCTGTCTTGGTAAACGACCTCAAGACAGTGATAAAGATGTGTTTGAGATTGTTACCAAATACCTGCAAGAAGCATAATCCCTCTTCAAAGGCTCGGTAAAAGTCGATTTTTGCAAATATCGACTTTTACAAAATGAAATCCCAGCCTCCCACGCTCTCCTCCGCACGGGAAAGAAAACCCCTTCACTCAAACCCGTGTGATGAGAAGTGATTTCCAGCTGTCAAACATTCTGCCGCGAAACACAACAACGTTTAGCGAGGCCGGCTCTGCTCCTCGTCTCGTTTTATTGGATCCCAAACATTTCGAGACTTGTGCGATCGCTTCCACATCCACCCGCCCGAGTCTCTGTAACGGATCTGCCGTTCGCCGGAGTGCACGGTCCTCTCCACGGGAGCGCATTCCAGACGCCGCATCAGCCCGCCGCGGCCCGGGGTATTTCCTTACACTTGTTTAACTCCTGCCTCTTCGCCTCTCGCAGATTTATCCCGTTCTGAAAGAGGGAAAAAGTAGCTCCGCGCTCGGGCCTGATCTCATCCAGCTGTGGTGAAGAATGTGATGTTGGTTCTTGGAAGTAAACACTGAACTTTGATGCAGGCGGCTTACACAAAGCAGACACTTCCTTTTGGACTCGGATGAATGTGAATCTCCGGGATTTGTTTGAAATAACTTCTGATTAAGGCGGCAGGACTGGGGGGAAAAGATCTTGTGGCTAATCTTTCGTTAGCCTGGGACACAAAGGAGGATTTTAAAATCTTTTGTGATTTCAAAACGTGATGCCAAACGCACAGACAGCAGAGATGAGGACGTTTTCCCACAGTTTTCTCTCCTCCCCATGAAGTAACAGACTGAATGATTCTGACAAGTGCGAGACGTGAGGTTGTTCCCTGGTTTACTACGGCCAAGCATCTGCTGTGGAAAGTAGGGGTGGGCGATACGACAAAAATAGAATATCACGTTTTTTGAATTATAAAGTCCCAACTTTCCCACAGCAAAAATAGACTTAGATACATTAAACAATATAAGTAAAATACCGTAAATGCTCTAATATAGGCCGGGGCCTTTATTTACTCAAGGGCATCTAGGACCAGGCCTTTATTGGAACCAGGCCACAATTAGAGACAGGCCTTTATTTCTATTTGAGCAAAACGGACGACCAGGAAAACGAAGAAAAACAAGATTTGTGTCCATTTGCACCTAAAATATTAGGTTAATTCATTAATTAACTTTGCAAACCCACTCCCAGCGGCTGGAACATTGACGCCTTTTATTTTGTCGGGACAACAGGAAGTGTTTTGTTGCTGTTAGCGGAGCTTTGACATCAATGTTTCATGTTTGACAGCAGGTTTCTGTTTTGTTTTTACCGCGGACCGGATTATTTGTTGTTATCTTGTGTAAAAGGCGAGTTTAGACGGAGCGTTTGTGTTTGTGATCGATCATGAGACTGACCCGAGAGAAGACGAGACGCTCGCGCTGATCGGGGGAGTTATTTTGAGGCGTGGGACTGACCTGCACACGGAGCAGCTGGACGTGCTTTGAAGACGCGATGGTGACTTTATTAAAACCCTGGAGGGTCATAAACATTTGTTGCCCTGTTTCCAAATATAGTCACAGGAGGTTTGAAAAGTGTCTAAATCTGTGTCAAAGTTACGCTCGGATCAGCTCCTCCGCAGCGTCCCCATCGGCCCGGGTTCCCGTTTGTTTACTTCCTGCACGTGAGTTTTCATTTACACTAGTATGAGACAAATTCTTAACATGGGGAATATTTCTACCGCTATAGTTTCTAATAAAAGCCCCGGCCTGTTTTAGAGACCGGCTTTAATTTGCCTCTGCCAGCCGCGAACCCGGCCTCTGTTAGAGACCCGGCCTCTAATGGAATACAGGCCAGTATTAGAGAATTTATGGTAGTAACACTAAGTATGGTAAAGGCTTGTTGTTAATGTCAGTTGCCATCTTTTCTGAGACGTCTCTCTCATGACGTCAAGCTGCTGTGATGTAACGCTCTGTCGCTGTCTGACCCTTTCACAATAAAGGTGCGTCCACACCAAATGCTGCCAAGTCTCAGGTTTACATTGAAAATACATGGAAGTCGCTTTTGACGCGCCTCCACGGTGTCCAGCGCGGCCGACGCCAGAGTTGGGAAATGTTGACCTTTTTGGAGAAATTTTCGAGTGTCGACCAATCAGGAGCTTTCCCCAACAGTGATGTACATTGTAGCTGAGCCACCGGGGCAGATGCTTTGATCAAGTCATGGAGGTTTAGCTTCAGCAGCAACAAGAAAACTTATTTCAGTGGCTGAATCTGCGCTGGGAATGTTTGGGCCTCGAGGAGGCCTGCTGTAGCTACGAACACACGCTAAGAGCGTCGGTGACATTTGTGACAAGTCTCTGACTTCAGGTAAGCACAAGCGTCTAACTACGGGCTTTAGGCTCGTTTTTGACGCCCGAAAAGCGTTTGCTCTAAGAGTCTTACTAAATCGATAACATACAGTGACTTTTATTGTGTAAAAGGCAATACTGCTGAAATAGAGACAGAACGCTGGGTTTAAAGCTCTAGATTGAGGAGCCTGGTCATGTATGCGCACCGGAGAGGAGCTGGCACCGCTTTTCCATCCTGAGATATGTTCTTTCCTGAGCTTAGACGAGTTGATAAGGTAAGAACATATCTCAGTATGGAAAAACGGTGGCCTGTTCCTTTAACATCCGTCATTGCGCAACAGAAAGTTTGCGGCTTGGACTTCTAAAAGTCTATAACGCTAAAGGAAGAACACAGGGTAGCGTGATATAAAGCCCTCGGTACTGCTTGGAATAAACTACGCCTCAGTCGACCTCTCGCCAGTGGCACAGGCAAATAGCACAACAGCAAGATGACGCCTGTCGAACATCACTTTTAGAGCAGCGCTGTCCTTGGACTAGGTGGAATCTGGTGATCTGGTCTGATATCTTTTCCATCACAGTCGTCTTTTGGCATCAAAATTCAGTGAAGTCTGGATCGAGTCTGGGGTTGAATGTGCACGACTCCAACTCCAAATCTCCCAGGTTTGGTTCATAGATTCAGCCTGAACACAGCAGTATCCGTTTTTTGTGTGCATAAATTATATCTTTTAAAATAAACTCTTTTCCAAAAAGAAGAAATGTGGATTTCCCATTTGGATATTTTTCTCAAAACACCAGATGCTTAGACCATCATGAACTCCATATTTACTGAGCAGCGTCATTAGCGTTAGCACGGGTCCGGTTTGTGCCCGGGCATGTGTGCGGAGGTGAGAGAACTTCACAAAGCTCCTCTGGCTTTGAAGTTCCTGCACCGCGGAGGCCAGCGCCGCACCTGCCCCGGATCGGAAAGGCTTTTGTTCTTTTGCGGGAGCTCTGACAGTTTGTCGTTTGGCTCCTGAATGCGCTCTGACGGCATCGGATTTATGAATATTCACTTTTAATTAGGACAGTCTTTGGGGAGGATCAAGGGTTGGGGATTCATTCCAGCAACAGCAAATTTATTATTGGATTTCAAAACGGTTCTCTTTGAGATAATGCCTTCTGAAGTTCCTGCTCAGTGTCTGACAGCTGCTGGCAAACCGAGCACATGCAAGCTCATTCTGGGAAAACAGTCTTGGCCCGAAACAAGGCGGCGCGAAAAGTGACACTCGATTCTGTTTTTCACAAAAGTTTTGAAAGCAGCAAATACAACAGAGAAAAGACCTCAAAATATATATCCAAGATTAAACTAGTGCCGTTCCACTCAGGCCCTGGACCTCACTTTGGGAACCAATGAATGAGACCGAAAGCCGTTTTCGCACCAAACACTTCATGAGGACGGTCAGGAACAGGAACGGCAGGAGAACAAGGAGTCTGCGCGCAAACCTGATGCTCCTGATGGAAAAACAAACTGCACCATGTCAAGTGAAAGCTCCTGCTCACACTTTTCACTGCGGAAAATTCATTATTGAGCAAGAAACACCGTCAGCAGGCTTGAGTTTATTGCTGTACAGAAAAACATGATGCACAAAAGTTCCTCACATTGAATAGGAAAGAGCCTGGGTCTAAAGCTGAGGACACACAAGGCATTTTTTCAGTCTTCTGATTCGCTGAAAGAGGCTGGCAGTCAATCAGTGAGCTTGCGGAAGCTGCGATGTAGACGTGTCGCGGACGTCCATCTGCTCTAAACAGTCAGAGCGCACGGGCTGTGATTGGTTGATCTACATATATGCAACATGAGGAAACTGGCGACAAACTTCTTTTGGCTCCCTCTTCTAAGATATTTTTGATAAACGCACCTACGTTACGCCCAGCTCGCATTAAATCCGGTTAAGGTCCGGCACGGCCTCCGCGATCTTAGAAAGTCATTAAAACCAGTGTTGAAACTCACACTGCTCCACGAAGTCCGGGTCCGGTTACCGAGGCCGTCCAGCGGCAACGGAAAGAATCCGCAAGAAATCTATTTTTGCCAGAGCCTGCGGATCAAACTGACGGAAAAACATGAGCCAAACCGGAAGTCAGGTGGAAAGAGGAAAGAAAAAGGTGTATTTCAAAATAAAATCTATCTGCTCACAACTTATCTGGTCTCATTTACCACGTGTACATGAGTGTGATGTCAGAAATGTAAATATTTCTCCATTACCGGTGACACAGGGGCACTAGTGTGTTGCAAAGCCTCCACTTCACTGGGGAGAGTCGTTGTACTAGCTAATACAATGACACAAATACAATCAATCAATAAAAATGTATTTATAGAGCCCTTTACAACACTCAAGGCGACCAAAGTGCTTTACAATAAAACCACATAAAAATCCATTAAAAACATTCATACAACCAAACAATACAACATATACAATAAAATGTACTAAAGTGTGGCCGTGCTACTTAGTGTTAAAAGCCAGTCTGAATAAATGCGTCTTGAGCCTGGATTTAAAAAGGCCAAAAATCAGCGATGGTGCATATCAGGGGGCGGCTTATTCCAGAGTCTGGGTCCAGCTCCTGAAAAGGACCGATCCCCCCAGTGCTCGTACTCGGTCCTGGGCACTTCTAGCAGGAGCTGGTTTGACGACATCAAGGATCTGCCCGAGTCACGAACAGTTAAAAGTTCAGACAAGTATGAAGGTGCAAGACCATTGAGGGCTTTAAAGAAAAAAAGAAGGATTTTAAAATCAACTGGAAGCCAATGCAACGAAAAAAGGACTGGGGTGATCTGCTGACGTCTGGGTGTATTCATGATGGTCTAAGCATCTGGTGTTTTGAGAAAAATGTCCAAACAGGAAATCCACATTTCTACATTTATGTAAAATGAAATGCTTTTTTTCCACAAAGAGTTTATTTTTAAAGATAGAATTTATTCCCCCAAAAAAGTGACACTGCTGTGTTCAGGCTGCATCGATGAACCAAACCTGGAAGATTTGTTGGAGTCGTGCACTTTCAACCCCAGACTCGATCCAGACTTCACTGGATTTTGGCAAAGATATCAGACCAGATCTTCCACCTGGTGCAAGGACAGCGCTGCTCCAAAAGTGATGTTCGACAGGCGTCCTCTTGCTGTTACGCTATTGTTTACAAAAACTACCTATACGCAGGACTAATCATCACGTAAACTCGCACCAAGAGGGTGAACACATGTGCTTTTCTGTTCTCGCGAGTGCCGTTTCTGTGCCTGGTGCAGCGTCTGGCGGAGCCGGCCACAGAATCAGCCGGACTCACTGAGTGGAAGTTTGGGGCAAACCCGGACAGGATCAGGACTGAACCCAGACTGAACCCGGACCGTAGTTAATGTGAGCTGGGGGTAATAGTTTCTTTTGTTTTCACTTTTTATGTTATTATGTTTTATATGAGCACCCGAATGATCCTGGAGCTCTGTTGTCGGGGGGTTCGTGCCCCTGGTAGGGTCTCCCAGGGCAAACAGGTCCTAAGTGACGGGTCAGACAAAGGGTAGTTCAGAAACCCCTTATGAGAGACCAACAGGCCCGGTCAGAACCATGAGGCCGTCCTTCTGTGGACCCACCACCTGCAGGAGGAGGGGGCTGAAGTGGAAGAAGATGGATGGATGTTTTATGTTAGAAAAAAAACATCCATCCATCTTAAAGTATAAATCAGGCTTTTTGTAAAGACGGAAGGAGGATTTTGTGCAATTATTTGAGGTTTGCACACATATCTATACTACACCCTACACAAGCTGCTGCATCATGGACTAAATACTGCACTGCATCCTCTCACACTGCTTAGTTCTTCTCTTTGGATCAATCGATTGTCTTATATAGCCCAATCTCACAACAGGAATTGTAAATATGAAGCAGATGAAGCATCCAGTGTCCGGGCCAGGATTCAGATCAAGAGGGGGTTATGAATGTGACCTTAATGTCTCTTAAATAACCACTTCACCAAATATTTCCCAGTGTGACTGTTCTCTTCTGTCCGAAAGTGTGTGCAAGAGTGGCTGAAACTAAAACAGCACCAGTTCTTTATTGTAACTGTGTCCTTGGACATGAGGACTTGCCTTTAGATGAATGTGGGAAGACGTTTTTGTTATTCTTCTAAATTTCACAGTAATGTGTTGGTTTGGTTGCAGCGCAGCGTGATCACTGCCTGGTTCTGAACAGCGAGCGGTCGACTCGCCTGAAGATCGCTCTGACAGCTGATAATGACAGTTGTGACGAGGGCAGGCCCGCTCGCCGTGCGCCCGTAAACATCCCACCAAATAAAACTACTTTCCTTTTTCCAGCAAACAACTGTTTCAGGAAGCGAGTGGCCCGAGTCAGCTCTGACAGCGTCTCCGAGCCGCTGCACCGTCAGTAAGACTCTCATACATATTCAAAATACTTACTTCAGTGACAGCTGTTCATGCTTCTGCTTCATTACTTTCTGTGACTTCAAAAGCAAAGCGTGAAATAGAGATTTAATTATGAGGAATCAAATCGTTTGTCCACATCATCCATATTTTGGTGTAGATTCGACTCTCACACTAAGTTACTCTTTCCGCATCTTAAAGAGGGGGTATTATGCTATTTTCAGTCACATAGCACCAGTCTATATCACACTACAATGATGACCAAACCTTCTGTTGGTCTGTAAATGCAGTAAATTAGAATACCTGCCTTGTATAAAATTGCTCTCTCAAATGGCTGTAGCGAATGTCTTGAAATAGGCCTCTGTATTCAATTCATTTTTGTAACTTTTTTGTAATTTTTTGTAATTTTTTGTAATTTTTTGTAAATTTTTTGTTATTTTTTTTGTCAAATTTTTGTCATTTTTTTTTTATTTTTTGTCCAATTTTTGTCAATTTTTTTGTGTCATTTTTTGTCATTTTTTGTCAATTTTTTGTCACATTTTTATAATTGTTTTGTATTTTTTTTGTCACATTTTGTCATTTTTTGTCACATTTTTTTCATTTTTTCGTCAGTTTTTTTTATCAATTTTTTGTCATTGTTTTTGTCACATTTTTGGTTATTTTTTTGTCACATTTTTGTAATTTTTTCGTCAATTTCTTGTGACATTTTTGCCACTTTTTCAACCATTTTTCATCACTTTTTTTATCACATTTCCATCATTGTTTTCGTCTCAGTTTTGTTGCTATTTTCACAGCTTTTTTCCAGAAGCTTTTGGACTGGGGTAAAGCCAAACTGGAGAAAATGTGCTCGGTTCAGGCGGGAGTTAAGGGGTTAAAGCCTGATTTGTTTTTGCCTTATTGAACGTTTGGAGGCTTTTCTGAAAGAGAAGGACCCAGAGAGCGCTCCCTTGTTTCACAAAGTTAGGCCGTATCTTTGGCCCTAACTGCCCCGTTAAAGAACAGCGTTTAGCGAGACTGGAGCCGACAGCGTGATGAGCTCAGCCTCCCGCGCTGAGAACACGCGTGATGGAGGTTAAGCCCACATTACGCTCCCCTCGCTGTCCATTAGGCGTCCTGACAGCTTAGCCAGCACTTCTGCGGCCGCGCTCGCCCCGCTGTGATAACCTGCCCCCGTTACCGGCTGGACCGGGGCGCGCGGAAGGGCTGATTGGAACCGGGCAAGCATGAAATGGAAGTCAGCGTAATATTGATCCAAGTGTTTAAGGCTGTTTTAGGCCCGCTGTCCGCCCGCTGCCTCCGGGTCAGACCCCTCTCAGATCCCACAGCACGAGGAAGAAGTAACAAGTACGAGGAGGACCAGGGTGAGAGCCAACTAGTTAAAAGTAATGGGAAAAAGTAATCAGGGAAAGACATGACGACTTGCTAAACTTAACCTCTTAACTCCCGCCTGAACCGAGAGGATCGTTTTCCTCACGTCAGATTTTTTTTTTTTCCATCATTTTTTTGTTTGGTATTCAACTCATTTTTGTAACTTTTTTGTCATTTTTTTGTCACTTTTTTGTCACTTTTTGAATCAGATTTGTGTCATTTTTTGTCACATTTTGTCACATTTGTCATTTTTTTGTCACATTTTTGTCAGTTTTTTGTCAATTTCTTGTGACATTTTTGTGACATTTTTGCCACTTTTTCATCAATTTTTCGTCACTTTTTTGTCAATGTTCTCACTTTTTTGTCACATTTCCATCATTGTTTTCGTCTCAGTTTTGTTGCTATTTTCACAGCTTTTGTCCAGAAGCTTTTGGACTGGGGTAAAGCCAAACTGGAGAAAATGTGCTCAACCGACTCAAATTGAACATAGAAGAACTTTTATTCAAGCAATTTTAAGTCATTTATCTCATTTAAGTTGTGGGCTAATAATCAGCGCCTTCAGCCCTCGGTCTATTTACAATAAAGAAAATTGGCCCTCAGCCAAGAAAACCTGCCTCCCCCTGGTTTATAGTATATCCAACCAAGCAAAATGTGTTTTTTTGTGCTATTTTTTGATTGGTCTTAAACCAAACAGTCCCTGAAACGGCCCAGTCCCTCATTAGTCACATGGACCCCTCGTCCCCACAGCTCGTGTACACACTGCACTGGAACAGCAGGGCAGGTGCTCAATGACGTCAGCGCTAACACACTTTGTAGCTATGTCTGAAGGTGTCATATCCAGATCACACTTTACATCGTGGAAAAGTCATAATTGAGCAAGAAATGTAGCGTCCAATGAGCAGGCGTCTGAAGGTTTACAAAAAACAAGGATTGATGGAGTTGTCTCGCTTCATTTCATGATGCAAACAAACAAAGAGGAGCTCCACACATAGGGCTTTTCCACCAAGGTGCTGGTTCAGAGCTGGTTCTGGTGCCGGGTTGGTTCCATACTGACTTGGTTTTCCATCAAAATGAGAGCTGTGCCTATTGTCATAGCAACGCTTTGGGAAGTCAACATAAAACATGGATAGTAACATCTTACTACAGCCACTTCTGGTTATAAAATGCAGAAAAATAAGTTTATGTTTCAGTCACAGCAGCCGTTAACATTTTCATTTCTTCTTTCTAACTCTTGTTTTAGCCAAAGAGCATAAAGCAAAACAACAGTTTCCTCCACAGAGACCGTTTTGGCTTCTCCAGGAAGTTTTAAGCACAAACTAACTAATATTGATTGTTTGTTGGAGGAGAGAGCCACGCCCCCAGCCGCTGACATCACCGGTGCTCGTTTCTTCGTCCAGCTTTTAATTGGTTCCCAACCGGCACCCGATTTTGGAACCAAGAGCCAGCGTTTTTTCAGTGGAAAACGAAAGAACCGGTTCTGAAACTGGAACTGGCCCAGAACCAGCACCGGCACCAGCCTGGTGGAAAAGGGCTTACAGAGAGACCAATATAATCCCATTCTTTGTGAAGTGCTAACCTTCAAATAGTGTTTTCTGTTGCTCCTCACCGTGCAGCAGATGAAGTTGTTTTCTGTGGCGTCTGGGACTAAAGTGTGGGTTTCTGGGCCCTGAGCACTGAGGCCGTTACGGTAATGACCTCCAGACAAACACGGGCTCCGCCGCTGCTGCAGGTGGTCCAGTAATGAAACCTCTGCTTCGCATTACCGGCCGCTCTGTGATGTTCAGCCGTCGGCTAATTTTGTGGGATTACTCCGCTCCATTTCTCATGATTGTTACAACGGTAGCCTGGCAAAAGCACACGCAGTTATTGGCCATTATAACATCCATAAAAACCCTGAGGTGTAACGCAGCACACACATTACCAGCCAATACAACAGGAGAAACAAGTCAAATATGGGCTAATGAGTCCATGATACAGGCAGAGAGCAACACCACAGCGTTTTCACCAACATTAGACCATCATTATGTGATCATACAGAATGTCCGGGTGGATTTCTGAATGCAAATCCACTACAGCAGCAATTTAAATGGATCAGAGTAAAAGTGAAGGTGGTGGCTCGTATCCCATGGTTTACAGAACACAAATGACAAGCGACAATTGTAAGACTCGAACAATCTGAGGTTTTGCAGGCAGAAAGTAACAACGCAATCCCACTGACTCCACAGAAACACAACTCGGGAGGAGGCAAAGGTGGGACTGAATAATAACTCTCAGGCAGGAGATACAGGACACTAACGGGCTTGTCTCCGAGATGCGCCCTGGCGAAAATCCAGGTAGTCTCGGTGAAAACGAACAAGTTCAATGTCAGACTTTTTCAAGCCTCCATGCAGTCTCCATGTGGGCGTGGTCTCAAGCAGTAAACACTTGGCAAGGCAAGTTTAATTGTAGAGCACAATTCATACACAAGGCAATTCAAAGTGCTTCACAGTTGCATAAATACAAGAAAGCAAATAGAATCAATAAACACATCAACATAAAATTAATCAATTACAGTAAAAGGCAAGAGTGCACACTGCAAAAAGTATTTAACTAGATCAGTATAAACATCTCAATTTGAGCATAATAATCCAAATTTTAGTTGTTTTGACAAGTTAAGAAGTTCTTGGGCATTTGTCCTGGATTATTTCACTTGTTCTGAGATGTTTCTGACTCGTTTCGATACATTTCGTCCTTATTTCAGGTAATTTTCTTTGCCAATGGGGTAAAAAAATTGGTCTTATCTCATTGGCAACTTAACTTTCTTATTTCAAGCTAGATTTCCCTTAAAACTGGTCTGAAATGTCCTCAAACAAGCAAAGTAAACTTGGTCCGATCAGGAAAAGTGTCTAAATGAATGAAAACCGCTCCAAACAAGACACATTTCCTCAATTCAAGTCATTTAAGCCAATGCTTGATATTCACTTTTTGTAGTGCAGATAAAATACTTCCAGTCATATGCATCGGTAAAAAGAACTGTTTTCAGCCTGGATTTGATTTCATTGTCAGGGTTGAGGCCTGTCTCACATCCTCATGAAGACTGTTCCAGATTTTAGCTGCATGAAACTGAAGCACAGCCTCACTGTGTTTAGTCCTGACTCTGGGACCACCAGGAGACCCCTCCCTGAAGTTCTCAGGGCCCGAGATGGTTCATACGGCTGTAACATGTCAGAGATGGACTTTTTAAATTCTCTTCTCTGAGTGACACTATTTGTTGTCTTCAACCTGGGAGCTGTTTCTGTGTCGACCCTGCAATGTCTCCGAGACCTGTCAGACACCAAGGAGACCTCAAAGAGACTCCATGCGACTCTTTGAGGTCTCCTTGGTGTCTGACAGGTCTTGGAGGACAACAAAAAATGTTTGCAACGCTGCTACAACTGCTTAGAGACCTCTCAGAGACTCCGATGAAATCAAAACTGTTTGTTTTCACAGAGACTACCTGGAGACTCACCTTATCTCCAGGGGACGTCTCTGAGACATCTCCATGACCACATGACCAATGTCTCTGCAACTCTCCTCCGGTGAGATAGTTCCTTAAGATTCAGAGGCTCAACAGCAATAAAAGCTCTA
Source organism: Gobius niger (assembly GCF_951799975.1). Lineage (NCBI taxonomy): Eukaryota > Metazoa > Chordata > Actinopteri > Gobiiformes > Gobiidae > Gobius > Gobius niger. Next base: position 4,315,623 of record NC_136852.1, on the reverse strand, counting down.
AATGCGAGAACAGGGAAGACACTTTTGTCGGTCGTCTCGCACTGACACTTTATCAGTCAACACGATGTCACTCAAGAATAATCGATGGGTTTTGAGACGAGCTAAACCCGTTCCAGTGTGTCCCAAGGTGAATCCATTGGGGGATGTGTCCTCTGTGTGCCAGTGCAGGACGGCCCCCCAGGACCAGACTGTGTGTGCCGGCATCAGAGTAGCACGGTGGTTAGCACACATCTCACAGGAAGAAGGGCCTGGGTTTTACTGTTGGAGCTGAGGAGCTTTGTGTGAGTAGTTACTCCATTAAAGTGACCTTTGTTTATATTTCACACACATGAAACCAAGCAAATATTGTGAAAGCAGAGTGAGGGAGGGCAGGGAAAGGGAGAGAGAGAGTTCAGCTTCCTGACAGCTTGATAAATACTTAAAGGAACAGGCCACCGTTTTTATAATCTGAGATTTGTTCTTACCTGAGCTCAGACGAGTTGATCCGTGCCTGTCTGTTCTGTTCGACCAAAGATGTTGTTAGTATTTGGCCTCTCTCAATGTATTCCTATAGCTCCAAACGGGGGTAAAGTTGGAAGCTGCCACGTCTAAGCTCAGGTAAGAACATATCTCAGTATGGAAACAACGGTTTAGGTTTATTAAACTTGACATAGCAGGAAAGAACAAAATGTTTAACCTGAAATGTGTCAATTACAATAGAATAAAAACAGCAATATACAAAAAAATGAATAAAAACATCTATAAAACAGATTCATAAAACAACGTTCTCGAGGAATAAAAGACATTTCATGTTTTTTTGTGTTGCTCTTCTTGGCTGCATATGGTCTTCGGTGCCTGAGCTGGTCTCCAATGGTGGGGGCCTGAGTTATGAAGGTGAGCAGAGGAGAGAAACTGTCCTTCAGAATCTTCTGGAGGGTCTTCATGAGGCCATGTCCCGCCTCTCACTCTGAGATTGGATGGAGGATGGTGGGAGACCAATAATCCTGCAGCACCTTTTCTGCACCTGCTCCAGTTCCCCTGACAGGCTCTCAGAGAGGCCGCCCCACGCAGGACTGGCATAGTCCAGCACAGGTCTGTTTTCAGAAGGTCAGATAGACCATTTTGAGGACATCAGAGGGAAGTCCAGCTTTCCTGGCCACACTCAGGCAGTGTATCCTGGGGCATGTTTTAGAAAGCATGTACCGCACATGATCATCCCAGGAGAGGTATGGTATGGTATGGTTCTTATTTAGACAGGGACAGTGCACAATTTAACATTGACCAAAAGGAAAGATGCATTGTGCCAGGTTATAGCAAAGATGCTAATTTCCACCTGTCGTCCCTGGGCAGGTTGATGTTGCAGTACAAAAACTGATTTTAAATGTAATGGATTTAAACATTTTGACATCATTAAAAACATACATTTGATTTAAACAAGACTGGAACATTAGAACATTTTCTACCGGTCCTTTTTCTAGGTGAACGGTCGCTCCCACATGACGTTACAGGTCATGAGTGCAAGTCTGTTTTTCTAGAAGCCATTTTTTAGTCAAATGCGCAAAACTTTTGATTGTCGTACTTGCAATAATCTCTGTTGGCTTGAGTTCCACTGACCCGATCACAGAGAAGGCAGATTTAGCGAAGGCAGGTTTACATTTTGAGACGCTGCATTCTCCTCTAGAAGTTGATCGAGTAGCTCGAGTCATTTTATCAGTACATAAAGTTACACATTTTCTCAGGTGCAGTGACTCCATGGATAATTTTAAAAAGCAAGCAAACATTAGAGTAGAATATTAGGTTTGTAAAATTCAGAATTCCATACTTATTTAGTATCTGACAATGGTGATAACGCCTGGGTTTCTAATCATGGATCTTGAGTGCATATTTATATAGTGATTCAAGAGGCCCCAGGACCATTTTACAGCCCTGTGACCAACTCGATATACAATACATAAAATGTGACAAGATCATCGAGTTCAGGTACAAATGGGACGCCTCTGTGGTAAGGGACCCCCATATGTCAGATGATATCTGGACACCAAGCTGGTGGCCTGTTCCTTTAAACACCACGCCTAACTAATAGATGAATAGTCAGTAAATAAAAACTTGACCTTCATGTCAAATAATGTTTCATTTCTAATTTCCCTCAAAAATTGGGACAGGAAACAGGAAAGTGACTTGCCACAATATACTTTCACATTTTCGTCTCCACAAAAACACACTACAAACCAGCTGTTACCCTAATACTATTTTCCATCATATATTTCTAAACTCCTGCCTAAGTATCCTCAACTTAAAGTCCTGTTTTTGGCTGCCCACCTCGTTATAGCCTCCAAACTCCGCCGGCGGTTAATATCAGCGGGCGTGCTGTCCGTTAAAGTCGGCGTTGCGTGACATGAGACAAAGTGAACACGAGTCGTCGGGCCGTATATGAGCCGGCCTCGGCCAATAAGCAGGAGCTTTGAAAGGGGCGCAATAAAGCGGCGGCTGAATATGCGCAGCGTCGGGGGATAAAAACGTCAAATAAAGTGGACGTGTCATGTTCAGTTCGAGGCGGCCGTAAATAACTCTCGCCATAAAAGTGTCAATTAGCTCGCGTTGCACCGCATGCTAACCTGCGCCGACACGTTTTTTACAGAGTGGTTCTGCTGGCAGCGTTCAGCGTCGCGGCCTTTTCCAGAAAACCACTTTTTTAATCAAGAACATCAGAAACGGCTACGCTAATATGAACCCCAATAAAACGGGAGGGAAAGAGAAAAGGAAAATTGGAAATACTTTACAATACTGACCGGTGGAAGCAACAGGGAGGCCAAAATAAGGTCTTGCACCGCTGAATATTGGTTTGTTTCCATTTGGCCGGTGTCGTCGCCATATCCATTTACAAGACCAGCTCTGTTTAAGACCAGAGGTAAGGAAAGAGGTACAAAATAAATATGAAAAAAACACCCTTCAGAATATCGTCCTCTGAGTTTCTGCTCAGGCCAATCTGCCATGTCGGTAATTCTGCAAACTCCCAGATCCTCACTATATAAATAAATATACACACAGTGCTATTTACAAATTTACAAATGGGTACAATTCTGTTTCTATTTCAGCCAAGACTTAACTCGAGAGGTGAACATTTTAAACTCAGTCATGGTTTTAAGTTCAGTGGGTAATGAGTTCCATAACTTTGCACTTTTATATGTAAAGGCACTGACCAAATGCAGTCTTGCGCTGAGGAACTATGCTGTTATTACTGATGGAGCCTCTCTGTGCTGTTTTGTCTCTGTACAAATGAACTGAGTGGCTCAGGTGCAGGATTATAGAGACATTTGAAAGTTAACATAAACATAAATCACTAAAGCTTTCAAAGCGTAACAATTTATACTTGTTGAGAATATTGCAGTGATGAAAGCGGATTGGCTTCTTGTCCATGATCTTTAGAGTTTGATTGTATAATGACCTGATATGTTTAGTGGCTGAGGGCGTGGCCTGGGCCCATGCTGTCATACAGTATGATATATGTGAGAATATCATAGTGTGCATGTACAGAAGGGCGGCCTGGTTTGGAATGTAGTGTCTAATAAGTTTGAAACAATTTAAGTTGCTTTGTATAGTTTTCGATATTTTCTTTCGATATTTGTCAAATCTTAATTGGGGGTCGAGGACCAATCCAAGGTATTTAAAATCTGCAACCGATTTTCTAATTTTGTTTTGCAAAGTAATCAAAAAATGTTGCTCTACATTGTGTCTTTCAATAGAAAGACACATTGGTACAGTTTTTGTTAAATTTAGCACCAACTGATTTTGAATGAGCCATTGACTGACCTCAGCCATACATTTGTACAGAATCTCCACTGACTGTTCCGGTGACTTGGCGGGTGCATAAAAAACAGCATCGTCCGCATAAAGTTGGCAATTTACACCGGAACAGATGAGTGGCAAATCATTTATAAAAAGACTAAACAGTAAAGGTCCCAGTATAGAGCCCTGCGGTATGCCCCTTTGAACGTTTAACCTATCCTGACCTACTTTAACACACTGATGTTTGTCTTGAAGATAAGATGTGAACCAGCCCAGTGCCTCAGCAGAGATGTTAAAGGATGTCATCTTGGATAGTAGGCTATGACTGACCGTTTCGAAAGCCTTTTTTAGATCTATAGTAATAATAATTTCATGCTATTAAAGCATTTCTTTGACCTAATGCTGTTTGTTTATCCATTTGAAACGTATAAAAGAGAAAAACTATGATGTTACATAGGCGTGAACCGGAGCCCCGTTGTCATGGCAACGTTAGACAGACCCAATGGCCGCTGGTTGCGCTGCTTTAAAGGAACAGGCCACCGCTTTTCCATACTGAGATATGTTCTTACCTGAGCTTAGACGAGTTGATGCGTACCTGTCTGGCCTTTGTGTGTGCCCTCAGTGACGCAAAAAGACCAAAGATGTTGTTAGCATTTGGCCTCTCCCAATATATTCCTATAGCTCCAAATGGGTGGGAAGTTAGAAGCGACCAAGCTCTCAATTTGGAAAAACGGTGGCCTATTCCTTTAAGACGCCGACATTGCTGTAGTAAAGGGGTAGGCAACATCAGGCCCGGGGGCCAAAACCGGCCCTCCATGATTTTGAGGAATATTATGACCCAAATCAGAGATCAAACGCCTGTTAAAATACATAGAAATGTGGAAAAATACTCTCAATTTCTTCAAATGTCTTAGCAGAGCATTCTTCAATGGAAAAAAAATGCCATCTTATCTTATAAAAATAGCTTGATTTGTACTTGAAATAAGACTTTTGATGCTGATTTTGACTAGGTTTCGACTCGTCTTGAAATAAGATTGCCAATGGAACAAGCATTAATTTGCTCAAAATAAGACAAATTAACTTGAACGCTTAAAATAAGACAAAAAAAACCCTGAAATGAGACAAAATGGTCAAAGACAAGAAAAATCTGTCAAGTTCCATTGGCAATCTTGTTTCAAGACGAGTCAAAACCGTATCATAAGCAGCATTAAAAGTCTTATTTCAAGCACTTTTAAGTCATTTCTGTCTAAGATAAGATTTCATTTTTTCCAGTGAGGTCATAATCTTAAAAGAATAATCATTGCAAAGGAAGAAATGACTTAAATCTATTTGAATTTAGAGATTAAATCTAAAGTTTGAGGAGATTTGGTCAGGCCTTAGAGCAGATAAAACCTATTCTTGCCAATGGAACAAGTACAGGTTTGCTCTTAATTCAGGTTATTTTGTGAAGTGAAAAATAAATATCTTTTACAGCAAAAGTTCATTTGTCTGATTTCCAGTGGGATTTGTATTTGTTCCATTGGCAATAGCATTTTTTTTTTAGTTCAAAAAATAGTTCAAACCAACTCATTAGTTCAAACCGACTCTCATTTAACATTAAAAAAAAACTTTATCCATCCATCCATCCATTTTCTTCCGCTTTATCCGGGGCCGGGTCGCGGGGGCAGCAGTCTCAGCAGAGATGCCCAAACTTCCCGATCCACACACACCTCCTCCAGCTGTTCTGACCCCGAGGCGACACCAGGCCAGCTCGGAGACATAGTCCCACCACCGTGTCCTGGGTCTTCCACGAGGCCTTGTCCCACTAGGACATGCCTGGAACACCTCCCGCGGGAGGCGACCAGGAGGCATCCGAAACAGATGCCCGAGCCACCTCAGCTGGCTCCTTTCGACGTGGAGGAGCAGCGACTCTACTCCGAGCTCCTCCCGGGTAACTGAGCTCCTCACCCGATCTCGGAGGGTGCGCCCAGCCACCCTGCGAAGGAAACTCATTTCGGCCGCTTGTATTCGCGATCTTGTCCTTTCGGTCATGACCCAAATCTCATGACCATAGGTGAGGGTGGGAACGTAGATCGATCGGTAAATCGAGAGCTTTGCCCCGACTCAGCTCCCTCTTCACCACGACAGACCGATACAGCGACCGCATCACTGCTGACGCCGCACCGATCCGTCTGTCGATCTCACGCTCCATCCGTCCCTCACTCGTGAACAAGACCCCGAGATACTTGAACTCCTCCACTTGAGGTAAGGACTCCCCACCGACCTGTAGAGGGGAAGCCACCTTTTTCCGGTGGAGAACCATGGCCTCAGATTTGGAGGTGCTGATCCTCATCCCGGCCGCTACACACTCGGCTGCAAACCGCCCCAGTGCGTGCTGAAGGTCCTGGTTTGTTGAAGCCAACAGAACAACATCATCTGCAAACAGCAGAGATGAGACTCTGAGGCTCCCAAACCGGACACCCTCCGGCCCCTGGCTGCGCCGAGAAATTCTGTCCATAAAAGTAATGAACAGAACCGGTGACAAAGGGCAGCCCTGGCGGAGACCAACACGCACTGGGAACAGGTCTGACTTACTGCCGGCAATGCGAACCAAGCTCCTGCTGCGGTCATACAGGGAACGGACAGCCCTTAGCAGAGGGCCCCGGACCCCATACTCCCGGAGCACCCCCCACAGGGCACCACGAGGGACGCGGTCGAACGCTTTCTCCAGATCCACAAAACACATGTGGACTGGTTGGGCGAACTCCCACGAACCCTCGAGCACTCGACGGAGGGTATAGAGCTGGTCCAGTGTGCCACGACCAGGACGAAAACCGCATTGTTCCTCCTGAATCCGAGGTTCAACTATCGGCCGGATCCTCCTCTCCAGCACCCTGGAGTAGACCTTACCGGGGAGGCTAAGGAGGGTGATTCCTCTGTAATTGGAACACACCCTCCGATCCCCCTTCTTAAAGAGAGGGACCACCACCCCGGTCTGCCAATCCAGGGGCACTGTCCCCGACCGCCACGCGATGTTGCAGAGACGTGTCAGCCAAGACAGTCCTACAACATCCAGAGACCTGAGTACCTTAAGTCTCTGGATGTTGTAGGAAAAAAACTTTATTCAAGCAATTTTAAGTAATTTATCTGATTTCAAATGGACATTTTTCCAGGATATATGATGTACAACACTGGCATATGTAGAAAGTGATGCTTTACTTGGAGGGTCCGGCCCTTGGTTTTTTAACGATGAAGAAAACCGGCCCTCCACCGAGCAAACTTGCCAACCCCTACTGTAGTACCTCCATATGTGGGCGGCAAAACAAGCTAGTTTTCCATTAGACGGCACTTAAGACACAGGGAGGAGTGTGGAGAGGCAGAAGCTAGAATTTTACAGTCTATGGACAGACCAACATGGAGGCTCTGAGTGAAAAGTTTGGATGCGACTGAGGAGGCTGTATCAGAGCGAACGGATTGAAAGAGAAAAGGCAACTGCTGTTTTCCTGAGAAGGGCAAAATCCCAGAGACGTGATGCCGATGTCGTAATGTACGGTAAGAAACGTCTGTGAAAGGAACCTGTGAGTCAGCGCCTGCAACACGGATGAATAAAAGGCCTGGTGTCGTCATCCAGTGTCATTATCTATCCATCATTTCCCCAAAAAAGCTGACAAGTGACAAGTGAATTCCAGACATTGTTGATCCCGCGCGAATGACCGATGTCCCCAAGTTATTCTAGTTTTATCTGAATATGGCTCAAAGCTCTGAAGGGTGGAGTCTGTAGGAGCTACTGAAGCGGAGATGATGTTGCAAGAATGTAAAGAAAATGGGCCCTTTAACCTCTTAACTCCTGCCTGAACCGAGAGCATTTTCTCCAGTTCAGCTTTACCCAAATCCTGTGGGCCAGTGTAACGCCTCATTTGAAAGCTAAGATCTACAAAACTCATCTAAATGGATCTTTTTCCTCACGTCATCAGATTTTTTTTCCATAATTTTTTGGGGGGGTTTCAACTCATTTTTGTAATTTTTTTGTCAAATAGTAAATTTTTTGTCAAATTTGTATCACATTTTTGCCACTTTTTCATCTTTTCATCATTTTTTTGTCAATTTTTTGTCACATTTTTGTCACATTTTTGTTATTTTTTGCCTTTTTTCATTCATTTTCTGTCAATTTTTGTGACATTTTTGCCACTTTTTCATATTTTTTTTTGTCTAATAGTACATTTTTTTGTTACTTTTTGTCACATATTTCCTTGTGTTGTCAAATTTTTGTCCATTTTTTGTCATTTTTTGTCAATTTTTTTGTCCTTTTTTGTCCATTTTTTTGTGACTTTTTGCCACTTTTTCATGATTTTTTGTAAATTTTTCGAAATTTTTTGTCACTGTCATTTTTTTGTAAATTTTTTGTCACATTTTGTTTTTTTTGTGCCTTTTTTTCATATATTTTTTTGTCCATTTTTCTGACATTTTTGCCACTTTTTCATATTTTTTTGTGTCTAATTTTTGTCCATTTTTTGTCCGTTTTTTGTCAATTTTTTTGTCAGTTTTTTGTCTAAATTTTCTCACTTTTTTGTCAAATCTTCATCATTGTTTTAGTCTCAGTTCTGTTGCTATTTTCTCACCCTTTTTCCAGAAGCTTTTGGACTGGGGTAAAGCCAAACTGGAGAAAATGTGCTCGGTTCAGGTGGGAGTTAAGGGGTTGAGGGACAATACAGAGTTTAAACATTTTAAAATTCAGTATTTTCCTCCCCCTACATGTTCCAGCCATGTCCTAATGTGTAGAATGAGCCAGACCTGTTCACCACAACTGCATCTAAAATCCTGCACTGTCACTCAAATCGGGTCGAAGTGCCGTCATGCACGAGCTAAATATAGAAGGTGCAGTTACACGTATGACCTGAGGTGGCAGTAGTGAGTATAAAATGGCCAACTTGCATCTAGCCCCTTTAAGTTTTGTACATCTCCCTAAAACGAAATGGCCACAAAATTGTATATGAAAAATGAAGGAAGAAAACTCGCTAATTCGAAATCCACATTGAAATGGGCGACAGTGGCTCAGTGGTTAGACGCTTCACCCGCCCTCCCTGAGTGTGAATGTGGCGAGCGGGTTGGATGAGCGGTATGATCTGACTCACCCTCCTCCTGCAGGCTCTTCCGGGGCACGTCGAAGTGGGTGGAGCCAAAGGGGTTTCTGATGAAGCGCCTCCTCCGCCTCAGGTCGTCCTCCCACGAGTCCAGCCTCCAGAAGTCCTGCATGTGACTGAGGGACACACAGAGAGAGGGGGACATGTACATTACTAAACTTTATAGCTATATTCTGTCTTTGCATTTGTGTGATGTGTAGACAGGCTCTTGGGGTCTCACTCTGGAATGCAAATAGTATCCGCTAGCCTGCATTAAAAACAGTGACCCGCTCCACAGAGCACCTGAGGCAAATCACTTATAACACCAGACTAACCATATAAATGTCTGTGTCCATACAATCATTGTAATCATTTTGCATTTAAAAGAACTAATATTTGAGCAGCATCAGCTTCGTGGTTGTATAAGCTACGCAGGGGCGGAGTGATCTGCTAGAAAATAGTCCTTCAAAATGCGATCATTCATGTGATGCAAGGTCAGTTATATTCCAAACATGATTCTATGGACACAGACATTTATATGGTTAGTCTCGTGTTATAAGGGATTTGCCTCAGGTGCTCTGTGGAGCGGGTCACACTGGTTATAATGCAGGCTAGCTGATACCATAGAAATGCACTAGCTTAGCACTAGCCTAGCACCACGAAACCCTTCAAATATAAGAACTGCATGAATTACAAAAAAAATATCTCCAAAAATCAGCAACACTCTGGAAAACTATAGGAAATGAGGCCCTATGTCAAAAATCCTGAAACATCCCTTTAATATAGAAGCTGCCGTTACGCATAAGACCTGAGGTGGCAGTAGTGAGTATAACAATGACCAACTTGCATCTAGTTTTGAGCAACGCAGTTGTTGCACCAAGCGTGAGATCGAGACTCTTTTCCAGAGGAGTAATGAGTTTCCTACTAACACTATCCGACACTGAAACTACACTTTCTCCAAAAGAAACATGTTATATCAAAACGCACTGACACAAGGTAGTCGAGTGAGACCTTCTTGTTGCTCCACACCGTGCACGATGTCTTTTTTCTGCCAGTAGCTGCTCTTCTCTGCGCCTCATGACGAGCTGAAACCCAGGCCACACCGGTCCGAGCGTGAGCCGCATAAATCAGCCGCGCTCCCATTTACAAATCCAGCATCGCATTACAAGAATAAATGGCACAGCTTGGCTTCTTCTTCTTCTGTGTTTTTAACAAGTGTAGTAAATCACTGGCTGAGACCTGGAGCTGGGCTGCGTGGGGCTTAATGACCAGGGTCCCGGGGCGGTGGAGGCTCGGGCCCAATAAAACTAAAGACCTTCCCCCGCACAAACCCCCTTTTTTCCCCCCCGTTCTCTCCAGCTGTATCTGAAACAACGCGCTGAAATATTCATCCAAACGATTCCCAGAGCCCAGAGCAGAGAATTGGGTTTTTATTCATTATTAATAACGGCAAATTAGGGTGATATAAAGGAAGGGGCCGGGGCCAGCACGTGGGAACCGTCTGTGTGAGTGATTACTCGCGCCCAAACCAAGGGCCCGGGATAATTTTATGGCCAAGAGCTAATGTAAACCATTAAGAGGAGGCCGGTGTGGGGTTTCTCCGACTGAGGTTTAGGGCCGTTTCAAAGACTGAACAGAAACGGATCCAAAAGGCTTGATTTCATTTAGACAGACGTGCCGATCCGCATCTTCTACATGAATTGGCTCGTTTTAAAATTCTGATTCATTTATTGAGGTGGTGATTTTAACAATAAAACTAAACTGAAAAAATGTACATTAGATGAGATGGTTTGATCTCCCACCCACATTCGAAGTTTAATGTGATAAAGGGCTGCATGAAATGAGAAAAAAAGACTAAATCAGGACAAATTGACCTGATTCTAATAACAGGAAGATTTGTGGAACAAACACTAGGTTAGGTTAACAAAAAGATAAGTATCATCACAGCTTAACCTAATGGAGTTGTCATATAAACACCATGAGATTTTGTGTTTCTATTAAAGGGGTCGATCTCTGGAATAACTGTACAGAGGATCTCAAATCATGTCCCTCTCTCTTCCACCTAAAGAGAATGTATAATAGTATTATACTTGAAAAATACCTTAATTCTGTTTACTAGTCTGTTTAAGACTGTCAACTTACTTTAAAATGTGTATATATGTATGTATGTGTGTATGTGTATATATATATATATACATATATATATGTATATATATAATAAAATCCTTTTGAATGTTTGATGTTATGTTGGAAAGTTAACAAAAACACGTGCTGTAAGTTTAAAAAGACAAGGGTAGGCAAAATAAGCATTAGCTTCAGCCTATACCTTTTCGGTCATTTTTGTATGTTATGTTATGAAGAAGTATACTTAACTGAATGTAAATCTTTTGTCATAATTTTGACCGAATAAACTGAAACTGAACTGATATCCAGAGGTGGGAGACTCGAGTCACATGACTTGACTCGACTCGACTCAGACTCGAGTCACAATTTTCGGGACTTGAGACTCCAAGGCTCCAAAAAGACTTGACTTGACTTTGGACTTGCTGTTTGTGACTCGAGACTTAACTTGGACTTGAGGCCGATGACTCAATGACTCGCTGTGACTTTATAGTTATTTATTTGAGTGAAACTGTCGAAAGATCAGGCGACGGAGCTCGTCTAATCAATACAGCGGGAAAAGGCAGGAGGAAATACGACGTGTTTCTTTGGATGCATTAAAACTTTTCTAAAGACAGTGAAGAGGTGGAGATTTATGGACAGGAAAACGTTTGAAACAATGGACTGGACCTACAGCGCAGACGGAGCCTCCAGAACGACGATGCGTAAGAGCTGGATTAATCAACAGGAATCTTGGGGCTTTTCGATGTTTTAATTCGTTCACACATAGTGTACAGCATTTAGAGGCTAGTTTACGCATCCGCACACAGCCCAGTGACAGCGGGACTGAAGGCTGTGCTACTTTGAGCAGGGGTGAATCCGAGTATACAAGGGCTGGGGCATTACAGGGGAACCACTGACAGAAAAACTGCCAGAGACAAACTAAAATAAAAATATTATTTGATATTTATATTTCACACTAGAAGGAAAAGCAGCTGATGTTTCAAAGACTCCTTCCTTAAAATGTTGTCCCAGTAATTTTGTACATAGACTGCAGCATTTAAATATATATAGTTTGATTTTTTTGACTTGGACTTGGTTGGGACTTGGACCTTCACGACTTGGACTTGACTCGAGACTTGCATTTAGTGACTTACTCCCACCTCTGCTAAATAGGCCTTGATGAGGACGTGTTGGGGTTATGGTATTGTGTATTTAGATTTAGTCTTTGTAGGTTTAACAGAAGCTGATTCTAGCCACTAGATCTTGACCCAAGAATCAAACTTTAAAGGGACTATACAGAGTTTAAAAATATTAAAACTAAGTATTTTCCTCCCCCTATATGTCCATGTCCTGATGTGTAGAATGAGCTCAGACCTGTTCCCCACAGCTGCCTCTAAAATCCTGCACTGTCGCTCAAAAAGTGCCGTCGTGCACCAGCTTAATATAGAGACTGCAGTTACACGTAAGACCTGAAGTGGCAGTAGTGAGTATAAAATGACCAACTTGCATCTTTAACTTTAATATTTACTTCATATTTGGTGCAGAGACAGGTATATTTTAAAAACATTATTACATATTAATCTCTAGGCCTAGGTTTGGGAGCCTCAGGATCTCATCTCTGTTTGCAGACGATGTTGTTCTGTTGGCTTCATTGAATCAGGACCTTCAGCTGCTCTGGGGCGGTTTGTAGCAGCCGGGATGAGGATCAGCACCTCCAAAACTGAGGCCATGGTTCTCCACCGGAAAAAGGTGGCGTCCCGTCTTCAGGCCGGTGGGGAGTCCTTGCCTCAAGTGGAGGAGTTCAAGTATCTCGGGGTCTTGAATGAGAAGGAGGCCGGAGGTGCTCGATGGATCTCGATGCTCTTCGGAAGGAACGGGCAGAGTCAGATGACTGAGGAGAATAAAGTATCCGAGGCACAGCTGGATGAGGTTAAATAATATGCTTTTAACCTTCGGGTCTTTGTCAAGGCAATGTGTATCTCAGGGTCTTGTTCACGAGTGAGGGACGGATGGAGCGTAAGATCGACGGACGGATCGGTGCGGCGTCAGCAGTATCGGACTGTCGTGGTGAAGAAGGAGCTGAGTCTACGTTCCCACCCTCACCAATGGTCATGAGATCTGGGTAATGACCAAAAGGACAAGACTGCAGATACTGGCACTCAAATGGAGTTTCCTTCACACACCCTTCGAGATCGGGTGAGGAGCTCAGTTACCCGGGAGGAGCTCGAAGTAGAGTCGCTGTTCCTTCACATCAAAAGGAGCAGCTGAGGTGGCTCGGGCATCTGTTCCGGATGCCTCCTGGCCGAGGTGTTCCAGGCATATCCTAGTGGGAGGAGGCCTCATGGAAGACCCAGGACACACTGGAGGGACAATGGGCCAGATCTTGTGGTTCATGGCTCAGGCTGTAGAGCAGACGACTGCGCAGACGGGGGCGCTCCTTGTAATCTTCAGTGTCATACCTGGCGCATAAAGTGGGCAGGACAGGAGGGGGGACAGACTCGCATGTGATGTTGTGGTGCCGCCCCCACCCCATGCTTTCCCCAGACCTGCGGAAGGCGGTGGTTTGCGAGGGGGGGTTCTCCTCTACACGCGTAACATGCTGATGCAGCGCAATGTTTAGTAAAGATTAAAGAAATAAAAAACTGTCCCTCCGCTGCTGCAGATCCAAGCTGAGCGGGCGGGACAGAGAGGCAGCCTCGCACTGGACACCGTTCGAATGCGCAAAGTTACGAAATGTACAGGATTTAATTGATCACAAACTGTCATATCGGCTGTGGAGGAGTTGCAAAGTTATGCAGCAGTTACAAGAAAACTGTAGCGTATTGGAACATTTGCTCCAGCTGCAGGATTCTTGGAGCGGCTGAATTGGAAAAGAAAAAAAAAGTTGCTCTGCTCCCTGTAAAATGCGCTTCTTTCTTTTGAACTGAGCTGTGGCAACACAAGGAGCATCATCAGGAGGTAAACACTGACACACGATGGAAATGTCTCCTTAAAACTCAGATCAGACCTGGTGTTGTGGCACTTGAGGCACGTGTGGTTTATTTATGTAAAACTGTTGCTGTTTAGGGGTGTGCATGTTGATCTACTGTAGAAAGTAAGCCCGTGGTATCCTACGCTCAAACAGACTTTTCAAGGCAATGTCGCTTTTGTTTTCAATTTGACGTCGATTCTAAGGTAGAAGACAAGTCAGCGCGATGTAAAGAGGAACATAATGTGCAGGTTGCCACAGAAGAGCAGCGTGAGTGCTGCTTGTAATGAACCACGCCTCAGTCGGCCTCTTTTTCTTAAATAACGCCCTCTCCCTTGCAGCGCAGCTTTAAGCGCAAAACCTGCGCCACATGCAAGATCGCGCGTGCACCACGTTGCGTTTAGAGTTGCGCACGGACTGCGCTACAACAAGATCTGGCCCTATGTCTCCGAGCTGGCCTGGTGTGGCCTCGGGGTCAGAACAGCTGGAGAAGGTGAGCGTGGATCGGGAAGTCTGGGCATCTCTGCTCAGACTTCTGCCGGCGGATGAAGCGGAAGAAAATGGATGGATGGATTTTATTACATATGGAGATCTCGTAAAAGAGATTATCAAATATTTTCATCAGTCATCACTGGTCTGGGCTGATTAACCTCTTAACTCCCGCCTGAACCAAGAGGATCTTTTTCCTCACGTCATCAGATTTTTTTTTCATCATTTCTTTGTTGGGTGTTCAACTCATTTTTGTAACTTTTTTGCCATTTTTTGTCATTTTTTTGTCAATGTTTTCTCACTTTTTTGTCACATTTCCATCATTGTTTTCATCTCAGTTTTGTTGCTATTTTCATACCTTTTTTCCAGAAGCTTTTGGACTGGGGTAAAGCCAAACTGGAGAAAATGTGCTCGGTTCAGGTGGGAGTTAAGGGGTTAAGGAAGCATTGAGGACGTCTTCTTGTTCTTGTAGATCTAAGACTGTGAACACACGTACACGGCCTGTCCCAAAGAGTCTCTATTGAGAATCTATGGGATTGTTTAGCTTATTGAAACAATGCCACAACCTTTTTTACAGGCAAAGCAATCCCTTCTGACAGAATTTGAAAATCCCTGCAATGATGGAACACTCCTGGTAGATTGAGAGGAAACACACATACTAATGAATCAGGAGACGGGCCCATAAGGAAACATGTAGAACTGCCAAACCCAGCGCCTTCACCTTTGTTCCTGTGTGTTCATATCAGGTCATTTCCTCCCTCCCCGTACAAAGACTGGCACGCCGCTCCGCTTGGCAGCGCTCACGTCTCTCTCTCTCTCTCTCTCCCCTTCAGTCCATCTAAACAGATTAACACGTAAGCGCGGGGATCACATCGCCAAACACAGCTCCGAATATAATATCTACACATGTCAGAGAGCTCCGGGCGGCTCCGGAGACTTAGGCCCGCGCTCTGACAGCGGCGAGAGCTCCGTTTCAACGCGGGATCAATCACCGAGCGCCCACGCGGCACCGGCGGAGAGAGGGGAGCCAAACGAGGATCAGCCCGTCCCCTGTCAGTCTGGAGAGCAGGGGTTTAACGGGGAGAGTGGGGGAGAGAAAGGAGGTAAATGATACTGTAAACGGCAGATTACACGGCGTGAAAAGGGAAATCCGCTGCAGGGAAACCCGCGATTACAGCGGCAGATTAACGGCTAATGCGGAGGGAGAATATGCAGAGGAGGAAGCGACGGGGCTTTGAAGATTTTCATGTCAATAAAAAAGGGTTTCACCGAGGGGGACGGAGGAGCGACCTGCGAGAGCCAGATTGATATTACAGCGCGAAATGCATTAGCACAGAAATATCAATCTGTAAAGGCTCCAGTTTAAAACGTTTGTGACGAGCGTGGACTTTTACTGCTGTTTGGATCAAGCGTGACTGACAACGTGTAATATTTCACCCAATAAATGATCTGACTGTGACTTTTCTGGAAGCTGAGATGTCGACTAAAGGCGGACAAATATGAGATTTAAATAGGTCCTCATCCGAAGCTTTGATGACCCACAGCAACTGTTTCTGTGTCCATCCATCCATCCATCCATTTTCTTCCGCTTTATCCGGGGCCGGGTCGCGGGGGCAGCAGTCTCAGCAGAGATGCCCAAACTTCCCGATCCACACACACCTCCTCCAGCTGTTCTGGGGGGACCACGAGACCAGGCCAGCTCGGAGACATAGTCCCACCACCGTGTTCTGGGTCTTCCACGAGGCCTTGTCCCACTAGGACATGCCTGGAACACCTCCCGCGGGAGGCGACCAGGAGGCATCCGAAACAGATGCCGCACCGATCCGTCTGTCGATCTCACGCTCCATCCGTCCCTCACTCGTGAACAAGACCCCGAGATACTTGAACTCCTCCACTTGAGGCAAGGACTCCCCACCGACCTGAAGAGGGGAAACCACCTTTTTCCGGTGGAGAACCATGGCCTCGGATTTGGAGGTGCTGATCCGCATCCCGGCCGCTACACACTCGGCTGCAAACCGCCCCAGTGCGTGCTGAAGGTCCTGGTTCGTTGAAGCCAACAGAACAACATCGTCCGCAAACAGCAGAGATGAGACTCTGAGGCTCCCAAACCGGACACCCTCCGGCCCCTGGCTGCGCCTAGAAATTCTGTCCATAAAAGTAATGAACAGAACCGGTGACAAAGGGCAGCCCTGGCGGAGACCAACACGCACCGGGAACAGGTCTGACTTACTGCCGGCAATGCGAACCAAGCTCCTGCTGCGGTCATACAGGGAACGGACAGCCCTTAGCAGAGGGCCCCGGACCCCATACTCCCGGAGCACCCCCCACAGGGCACCACGAGGGACGCGGTCGAACGCTTTCTCCAAGTCCACAAAACACATGTGGACTGGTTGGGCGAACTCCCATGAACCCTCGAGTACCCGATGAAGGGTATAGAGTTGGTCCAGTGTGCCACGACCAGGACGAAAACCGCATTGTTCCTCCTGGATCCGAGGTTCAACCATCGGCCGGATCCTCCTCTCCAGCACCCCGGAATAGACCTTACCGGGGAGGCTAAGGAGGGTGATTCCTCTATAATTGGAACACACCCTCCGATCCCCCTTTTTAAAGAGAGGGACCACCACCCCGGTCTGCCAATCCAGGGGCACTGTCCCCGACCGCCACGCGATGTTGCAGAGACGTGTCAGCCAAGACAGTCCTACAACATCCAGAGACTTAAGGTACTCAGGGCGAATCTCATCCACCCCCGGAGCCTTGCCACCGAGGAGCTTTCTCACCACCTCGGTGACTTCAGCCTGGGTGATGGGCGAGCCCACCTCCGAGTCCCCAGCCTCTGCTTCCTCATTGGAAGACGTGACGACGGGATTGAGGAGGTCCTCGAAGTACTCCTTCCACCGACCGACGACATCCCCAGTTCAGGTCAGCAGCCCCCCACCCGCACTGTAAACAGTGTTGGTGAAGCACTGCTTCCCCCTCCTGAGGCGCCGGATGGTTTGCCAGAATCTCTTCGAGGCCGACCGATAGTCTTCCTCCATGGCCTCCCCGAACTCCTCCCAGACCCGAGTTTTAGCCTCCGCGACCGCACGAGCCGCAGCACGCTTGGCCTGCCGGTACCTCTCAGCTGCCTCAGGAGTCCCACAAGCCAACAAGGCCATGTAGGACTCCTTCTTCAGCTTGACGGCATCCCTTACTTCCGGGCGCCACCACCGGGTTCGGGGATTGCCGCCGCGACAGGCACCAGAGACCTTACGGCCACAACTACGAGCAGCCGCATCGACAATGGAGGAGGAGAACAGAGTCCACTCTGACTCCATGTCCCCCGCCTCCCCCGGAATCTGGGAGAAGCTCTTCCGGAGGTGGGAGTTGAAGACCCCACTGACAGAGGGATCCACCAGACGTTCCCAGCAGACCCTCACAACACGCTTGGGCCTGCCAGGTCTGACCGGCTTCCTCCCCTGCCAGCGGATCCAGCTCACCACCAGGTGGTGATCAGTTGACAGCTCAGCCCCTCTCTTCACCCGAGTGTCCGAGACACGCGGCCGGAGGTCAGACGACACAACTACAAAGTCGATCATCGACCTCCTGCCTAGGGTGTCCTGGTGCCACGTGCACTTATGGACACCCTTGTGCTCGAACATGGTGTTCGTTATGGACAAACTGTGACTAGCACAGAAGTCCAATAACAGAACACCACTCGGGTTCAGATCGGGGAGGCCGTTCTTCCCAATCACCCCCTCCCAGGTCTCACTGTCGTTACCCACGTGGGCGTTGAAGTCCCCCAGCAGAACAATGGAGTCCCCAGTCGGAGCACTATCTAGTACCCCTCCCAGGGACTCCAAGAAGGCCGGGTACTCTGCACCGATGTTGGGCCCGTAGGCCGAAACAACGGTGAGAGACCTGTCCCCGACCCGAAGGCGTAGGGACGCGACCCTCTCGTCCACCGGGGTGAACTCCAACATGTGGCGGCTGAGCTGGGGGGATATGAGCAAACCCACCCCAGCCCGCCGCCTCTCCCCGCGGGCAACTCCAGAAAAATGGAGAGCCCAGCCTCTCTCCAGGAGTTGGGATCCGGAACCCAAGCTGTGCGTGGAGGTGAGCCCGACTATATCTAGTCGGTATCTCTCAACCTCCCGCACAAGCTCAGGCTCCTTCCCCCCCAGCGAGGTGACGTTCCATGTCCCGAACGCCAGAAGCTGTGCATGCGGACCAGGTCGTCGAGGCACCTGCCTCTGACTGCCACCCAGTCCTCTCCGCACCCGACCCCTACGGATCCCTCTGCGGGTGGTGGGTCCACAGGAGGGCGGGCCCACGTCGTCCCTTCGGGCTGGGCCCGGCCGGGCCCCGTGGGCAGAGACCCGGCCACCAGACGCTCGCGTTCGGGCCCCAACCCCTGGTCTGGCTCCAGGGTGGGGCCCCGGCTGCGCCATGCCGGGCGACGTCACGGTCCTTGAATGTCGTACGTCCATTGGGGTCTTCTGAACTGCTCTTCGTCTGACCCGTCACCTCGGACCTGTTTGCCATGGGAGACCCTACCAGGGGCATAAAGCCCCAGACAACATAGCTCCTCGGATCATTCGGGCACTCAAACAACCCCACCACGTTAAGGTAGCAGTTCATGGGGTTGTGTTTCTGTGTCGAGCTGCTCATTAGGAGCATGTTTTGTATCGGTGGCATCCAACAGTGGAATCCAAAATGTTACACAGTCCATCCATCCATCCATTTCACTTAAGAAAACTGTCAAAATTGAAGTCCATTTTATCAAGGCAGCATTTTGAGACTGTAATACATGCCTTTGTAACGACCAGGTTGGATTACTGTAACGGCCTTTATGCTGGTGTGAGCCAGGGGGCGCTCTCTCCCGACTGCAGCTCGTTCAAAACGCTGCAGCTCGGCTTTTAACAGGGACACGGAAACATGACCATATCTCACCGGTTTTAGCTTGTCTCCATTGGCTCCCAGTCAGATTTAGAGTTGATTTCAAAATTCTTCTCTTTACTTTTAAAAGTCTGAATGGCCTCGCCCCCTCCTATCTGTCTGACCTGATTCAGCCTTACGCCCCGTCTCGTGCTCTCAGGTCAGCGGATCAGCTGCAACTGGTTGTCCCAAAAACCAAGCGCAAACTTCGGGGAGATCGGGCCTTCTCTGTTGCCGGCCCGCGGCTGTGGAACCAGCGGCCATTAGAGATTAGACAGGCCCAGTCCCTGTTTTTAAATCTCTCCTAAAAACGCACCTTTATTCTCTGGCATTTCTCTGGCAAATTGATGTTGCTGCTGTTGTTGTTGTACTTTTTTCCTCATATTTTTTACTGTAAATATTTGTATCTGTTTCTGTGTGCGGCACTTTGGCCAACTGTACAGTGCTTTATAAATAAAGTTGGTATGGTATGGTATGGTATCCATCCATCTTCTTCCACTTCGTCGGGGCAGCTGTTGGAGCCCAAATCACACTGCACCAGCCCCTTATGGCTCCTCCTGCAGGTGCTGGGTCCACAGAAGGACGGTCCTCATGATTCTAACCGGGCCTGTTGGTCTCTCATAAGGAGCTTCTGAACCGCTCTTTGTCTGACCCGTCACCTATAGGACCTGTTTGCCCTGGGAGACCCTACCAGGGGCCTGAAACCCCGACAACAGAGCTCCCAGGATCACGATCCGATACGTATTGCGAAACAGTAAGTAATTATAAATAATATATTCATCTTAAAATATCTAAATAGAAAACAGTCATGTGTTGTGTTTTTTGGAAGCCCTTTGTGTTACATGACATGTATGGAAAGTGCTATATAAATAAAGTTTGATTGATTGATTGAAAACGTTGAGGAAAAGCCTCATATGGGAAAACGGGGCAACATTGCAGCTTAATACATTAACAAGGGCTATTTTGATTAGTCAATCCTTTTAACTACTACTTTAAAAACATATTGATATTTGGTACTGTGACAAAAAGTACTGCTGTATATTCAAAATTTGAATTTAAAAAGTAGCACTAAAAATGACTCTAATCCTGAAATCATCTCGGGGCCGCTGCCCAAGTCTCCACGCTTTGGGAACCCCCCTGCTCCAGAACAGGTGAGTGTCACTTTTAGATCTTAAAGGGATAGTTCAGGGTTTTTGACATAGGGCCTCATTTTCTAGTTTTCCAGAGTGTTGCTGATTTCTGGAGATATTTTTTTTTGGAATTCATGCAGTTCTTATATTTCACGAGATTTGTGGCGCTAGGCTAATGCTAAGCTAGCGCATTTCTATGGTATCAGCTAGCCTGCATTAAAAACAGTGTGACCCGCTCCACAGAGCACCTGAGGCAAATCACTTACAACACCAGACTAACAATATAAATGTCTGTGTCCATAGAGTCATGTTTGGAATATAACTGACCTTGCGTCACATGAATGATCGCATTTTGAGGGACTATTTTCTAGCAGATCACTCCGCCGCTGCGTCGCTTATACAACCACGAAGCTGATAAGTTATTTTAAATGCAAAATGGTTAAAATTATTCTATCAACACAGACATTTATATGGTTAGTCTGGTGTTATAAGTGATTTGCCTCAGGTGCTCTGTGGAGCGGGTCAGATTAATGCAGGCTAGCTGATACCATAGAAATGCGCAAGCCTTGCACTAGCCTAGTGCCACGAAACTCTTCAAACATAAGAACTGCATAAATTACAAAAAAAATATCTCCAGAAATCAGCAACACTCTGGCTAACTAGGAAATGAGGCCCTATGTCAAAAATCCTGAAATATCCCTTTAAGCATCCTACAAATACCTTCAACTATTTTGCATATTATTGTAGAAACATCCGCGTACTCTCTTTCCTTTTCAGCATATATTTCCACTAAAGTACTTCCATTTCCTTTATATGCGAAACAAAGCCCAACAAAAACAAAAGCAGCGGTGTTTACGCCTAAAGGACGTCATAATAAGCCTCCTGACAGCCGTCCCGCTCGCCCGCTCTCCCGCTTTCACATAAAACAGTCTTATCAATCCGTTTGAAATCTGCCTGTCAGCCCGGCCCTCTCTTCTCCAAACACCGCGGTCCCCACAGACCCTCCACGCCGCCGCGCTTTAAATACTCACAAAAAATCCGCGGAAAAAAGAAAGGGACCGGGTTCCATTCATCGCGCCGCACTTTACTCAGCCGCCCCGGAGAGGGATTCTATAAATAACGGCGCTCCCGTTTTCCTGCGGGTTATCAGCGCAGGAAAATGAGCTTTTAAAATGCGGTTTGA
Organism: Gobius niger; assembly: GCF_951799975.1. Classification (NCBI taxonomy): domain Eukaryota; kingdom Metazoa; phylum Chordata; class Actinopteri; order Gobiiformes; family Gobiidae; genus Gobius; species Gobius niger. Next base: position 4,293,972 of record NC_136852.1, on the reverse strand, counting down.
GGTCCATTTAGGTGATGGATGGGTGACGGGGCTAATAAATTTGGCGCGCGGCGAGGAGGGTCGGCGGCGGCGGCGGCGGCGGGCGCTCGTTCTTTACGGGTGTCAGGGAGCGGACGTGCGTGATGGAGAGGATACTCACGGCCTGCTTAATAAAGACGCTTATGGGACGGACAAGCGGCGTTCGGAGCAAAGACGATCCACGCAAACGCTTCGTTGTTAATAATTCACGTGCAGGTTTGGCAACAGATTAGGCTGAGAGAACGAAACGGATGAAGAGGTTTATTTTCTGGAGCAAAAAAACAGCGAGACAATTCGATGCAACAGAAAAAATGGCGGAAAGCTACTTAGGCTTTGAAGTAGGGATCGGAGAAAAGATGCAATATTCGATAATATAGGGTCAGAATAATAATGATGAAAACAATGTAGGTGAAGGCGAGCCAAAGCCCGTATACTGTATACAATAGGTCAAGGTCAAATGTGTCAAGACTGAGTGAAATAGTGCTCAAGACAGAGTGAAACAGTGCTCAAGACAGAGTCAAATAGTGCTCAAGACAGAGCGAGTCAAAACAAGATTTAAAAATAGTGCTCAAGAAAGAGTCAAATAGTGCTCAAGACAGAGCGAGTCAAAACAAGATTTAAAAATAGTGCTCAAGAAAGAGTAAAATAGTGCTCAAGACAGAGCGAGTCAAAACAAGACTTAAAAATAGCGCTCAAGAAAGAGTGAAATAGTGCTCAAGACAGAGCAAGTCAAAACGAGACTTAAAAATAGTGTCAAGACAGAGTGACATAGTGTTCAAGACAGAGCGAGTCAAAACAAGACTTAAAAATAGTGCTCAAGACAGTGAAATAGTGCTCAAGAAAGAGTGAGTCAAAACAAGACTTAAAAATAGTGCTCAAGACAGAGTGAAATAGTGCTCAAGAAAGAGCGAGTCAAAACAAGACTTAAAAATAGTGCTCAAGAAAGAGTGAAATAGTGCTCAAGACAGAGCGAGTCAAAACAAGACTTAAAAATGCATATAATTTAAAGTATTTTATCTACACTCTACACAAAAAAACAGCGAGACAATTCAATGCAACAGAAAAAATGGCGGAAAGCTACTTAGGCTTTGAAGTAGGGATCGGAGAAAAGATGCAATCTTCGATAATGTAGGGTCAGAATAATAATGATGAAAACAATGTAGGTGAAGGCGAGCCAAAGCTAGTATACTGTATACAATAGGTCAAGGTCAAATGTGTCAAGACAGAGCGAGTCAAAACAAGACTTAAAAATAGTGTCAAGACAGACTGAAATAGTGCTCAAGACAGGGTGAGTCAAAACAAGACTTAAAAATAGTGTCAAGACAGTGAAATAGTGCTCAAGACAGAGTGAAATAGTGCTCAAATCAAAGCGAGTCAAAACAAGACTTAAAAATAGTGCTCAAGAAAGAGTGAAATAGTGCTCAAGACAGAGAGCGAGTCAAAACAAGACTTAAAAATAGTGCTCAAGACAGAGTGAAATTGTGCTCAAGACAGAGCGAATCCAAACAAGACTTAAAAATAGTGTCAAGACTGAGAGCGAGTCAAAACAAGACTTAAAAATAGTGTCAAGACTGAGAGCGAGTCAAAACAAGACTTAAAAATAGTGTCAAGACTGACAGCGAGTCAAAACAAGACTTAAAAATAGTGCTCAAGAAAGAGTGAAATAGTGCTCAAGACAGCGCGAATCCAAACAAGACTTAAAAATGCATATAACTGAAAGTATTTTATCTACACTCTACACAAAAAAACAGCGAGACAATTCAATGCAACAGAAAAAATGGCAGAAAGCTACTTGGGCTTTGAAGTAGGGATCGGAGAAAAGATGCAATATTCGATAATGTAGGGTCAGAATAATAATGACGAAAACAATGTAGGTGAAGGTGAGCCAAAGCCAATATACTGTATACAATAGGTCAAGGTCAAATTAAGTCAAAACAAGACTTAAAAATAGTGCTCAAGACAGACTGAAATGGTGCTCAAGACAGGGTGAGTCAAAACAAGACTTAAAAATAGTGTCAAGACAGTGAAATAGTGCTCAAGACAGAGCGAATCCAAACAAGACTTAAAAATGCATATAACTGAAAGTATTTTATCTACACTCTACACAAAAAAACAGCGAGACAATTCAATGCAACAGAAAAAATGGCGGAAAGCTACTTGGGCTTTGAAGTAGGGATCGGCGAAAAGATGCAATATTTGATAATGTAGGGTCAGAATAATAATGATGAAAACAATGTAGGTGAAGGTGAGCCAAAGCCAATATACTGTATACAATAGGTCAAGGTCAAATGTGTCAAGACAGAGTGAAAATCTTTTAACATTTTAACCCCTTTAAACACCACAGATGCAGTATTATAACCCTCACGGTGACAGACACATGCTATTTTAGTCCTATTGGCATCTAAAGGCCCTCCCAGCTCTTTGAGGGCCTGAGTCGCACCCAAAGCACATGACTAACTAATATGCATAAGCTAGCAGGATGTACTTTAGCAGCGGATACAGCTGTTGGACTGACCAGATTTCTGACTCTTGGGGTTTTTAGCAGGTGCAGTTTCCTCAGTGAGAGTATTTAAAAGCTGTTGTGTATGTTAGCATTAGCCTCATTAGCAAGTGTCTTTAACCTGCTTATTTACTCGAGATAATACGATAAATTGTGATGCTTTTATGTGATTCCCTGTCCCATAAACATTTCTACAGCCGTGGTTCATTTACTGATGTTTGACTGATGTTTATTCCAGCCTCTCTCCCGTATGTTCGCATGTGCAGTCCGCCTCAGCAGTGACCGATCACGTATTTCTGAAGTGAGGATTTGGAGGGCACGTTTGCTCCAGACACGAAAGAGGACTGAGGGCCGGATCTCCAGACTAAAGGAACTGAGTCTGAGACAGATGTGATTTGGATGAGAAACATGTCGTCTGTGCTGTCCCCAGAATGACTGTGGCCACAGGAAGGACAGAGACCCTTTAACTCAATAACCCTCCCCGCTCTGCTCCTCACAGCCGCGCAGACATGAGCCGACAGTCATTATTATAAATACCATCATCAATGACTCTTCATTCAGAGCTGCGGACACTGGCTTCTATCACTCACACAGAGAACTGCACTTAGAGAGGACAACGAGGCTCCTCTTTCAGCAGAAGATCATCCAGACACCAGCCTCAAACTGGAATACATCACAAACGTACAAGTGAACCAGTTTGTTTACACTCAAGTGGATTTGATCAGGAAGGAGTGACTTGATATTGTTGTTGTCCAGGGACCGTTTTCAATAGAAATGAACACCACTGCGCTGCGCGCCGTGGTGCTCTTGACTCTGCGTCGTGCATTATAACCGTCTAATGCACGGCTCCTCGTTGTTTAATCCTTACTTGTTCCATGGTCTGGGTGAATACTGGATTCTGATTGGCTGGTGCATTATTTTGGTATAACCGCACACGTAGTCCGGTAGTTAAATCACTGGGATATCACTCCGCCGTGAGCATCGCCATAGCAACGCATGACACAGCTGAATCAGATAAAGGCGTAATTAGTGACTGACAGGAACGTATGAGATGGATTTTGTTTAATTTCAACGTTTTTGGCCAAAACAAAACCTTTGATAAATGTTTGTAGAGCAGAGTGAGCAGCTAGGTTAGCTACTGTTAATAACATATGAGCTTTACATTTCTATTGAAAACGGTTAAGGCACTATTCATCATTTTCAGGCGTACATAAAATGATCCTGCATTTAAGCATATTTGTCTGGATTAGTAAAGTCAAACATAAAAGTTTCAGTTGGGCCCAGGTGTGAGCGACTCCACCGCAGCTGTTTCCATAAACAGTTGAGCTGGTTGAGCTAGCTAGCTTTAGCTTCAGGTTAAACAGCGTAAAAGTGAAATAACTCCTGCCCACGAGTGCCGCATATCGGTGTTTACTTCCACAGAAAAGTGTTTCCGGGTTAGTCCTGTTGTGTTGTGATTCTGTGCTGATGTTGTGTCGTTGAGCCTGACTGAGATCCTCGTAATAGCTGCGGAGAATGACTCGCTCTGAGACCAGCCTTCAGTGACCGGCTAATAACCCACACAAAATAGTCCCGTAGTCTGGCATATTTAGTGACTTTAGTAAATGAAAAAAACATTTATTATAAATGTTACGTTTGTGGGACCCTGGTATAAGAGGATTAAACAACGAGGAGCCGCATTAGACGTTATAATGCACTCCGCGGAGTCAAGAACACCACGACGCACAGCGGAGTGCAAGTCTAATGCACGGCTCCGAGTTGCTTAATCCTTACTAAACCTATTAATGGGCAGACAATGGCAACTTTTGATATTTGTATAGTGAGTATTTCATATTAATTAAACATGAAATACTCATGTCAAATTAATTGATTATTCAACAAAAGTATACTGGTTATTCAAGCATTTGGACAGCTTTTAATTTTGAAAGTTCCCAAGATTTCTGGAAATTTATCAGGAATTTTCCACCCATGGCTACAAGCAACAGAGCCCAGGCAGGAAATGGTCTGTATTTCACTTTCCCTGCACTTGTCTGTGGTCATAAAGTGGAGAAGAGTTCAGGCTCACGATTTTACTATTCCAACGTCTTACAATCTGACATCTAAAAAAAATCGTATATATGACAGAAAGAAACGGAGCTTGAGCCGTGTAAAGATGAACTTCCGTCTCCGCCGTAAGAACGTTCTCATCTTAAACGCAGTGGACGGGGACATGGTCTAACACTGCCTTCATCACGTCTCACAGCCGGGACTTAATCCCATCACTCGTCCGCTGTTCCTTTTGTCTCCGTCCAATACGCTCTCGTCAATGAATCAATCCCCATCTGTCTCCATCAACGCGCCGCCGGTCGCTTCCAATAACTGGCTCCGGTCCGTGCCTGCCCCACAGCGATGAGAACCCGCCGGCCCGGGCACCGAGCGGGACGGTTTGGGGAGATGAAAGCGGTGTGCGTGGAGCTCCATAATGCGGTCATGATGTCGGGGATATAGACGGTTAGCTGATCAAACTGCAAAGCGAAGCGGCTGGGTTCCTGTTGGGTGTTTCGAAAAGCGGTGGCGTGAGAAATGCGCGTCACCAGATGGAGAGCAGTCACTGGAGAGGCACGCTGTGATTTTTCCCCCCGTCGCTCGGTGCACAGCGGTAGAAATGAAAACACGAATCAAAGAGCACGAGGATGGAGGAGGTTTAAGGGACTGGAGGCTTATGGTTTGTGGTGGAATCTCTGTCATTATCGATGTACGGCCATCGATCATCCGGCTCTTTGAATGTTCTTAATGCAGCCACATTTTGGATTGGCCTTTTCTCATTTCTGAACCAAATGAGTTGATTTATTTGTGCCTGCTGGGGTACAAAAAGTTCAAGGTTTATTGCTTGTCGTTCATTCTCGCTGGGTAAATCTGTCGGAGATGATGATATGAAAGGATCAATTAAGCCACAATGGTTCTCAGACTTTTTACAGCCTCATAAAATATTTGATCTCCCAAGTCCCACCAGGCCTAGAAAAAAATCAAATCAGGACTAAACCATGTCTACACTGGGTCTAAGACCGCCTCCTGCTGGTGCACACTCTTGTTGTGTCCCTGAGGGGCGGGAGGGAGGGAAGAGAGTTCAGCTTCTCGATGGACTTGTGTATGAAACTGTTCTTCGGTCGACTGGAACTGACCCGTAGATTCCGCAGTCTCCTCCCTGAAGGCCTTACCTTGAAGAGACTGTGTGATGGGTCACAATTGTGGGTGAGACGGGTGGAGTACATGTCCTTAATAGAGGAGAGAGGGGCTCCACAGATCTCCTCCGCTACTCTCACAATGCGCTGGAGGCTCCTTCGGCAGGAGGCAGTGCTGGCGACGTGCCTCACAGTGATGGAGCTGGTCAGGATGCTCTCTATAGTCCCTCTGTAGAAGAACCACACAGTGATGGTCAGGATGCTCTCTATAGTCCCTCTGTAGAAGAACCACACAGTGATGGAGCTGGTCAGGATGCTCTCTATAGTCCCTCTGTAGAAGAACCACACAGTGATGGAGCTGGTCAGGATGCTCTCTATAGTCCCTCTGTAGAAGAACCACACAGTGATGGAGCTAGTCAGGATGCTCTCTATAGTCCCTCTGTAGAAGTTGGACATAACGGAGGCTGAGACTCTGGCTCTTCTTAACTTAGTAGAGACGCTGATAACTTTTCTTGACCAGTGATGTCGTGTGCATGGTCCAGGAGAGCTTCTCTGGGATGTCCACACCCAGGAACTTAGTGCTGGTCACCCTCTCCACAGCAGCACCGTTGAATGTTAGAGGAGCATGCTGGAGTCCACCCTCCTTGCCTCCAGCGTCTGCGTACACAGGTGTGTGAATGAGAGTGAATATGTTCCTTGCTCTAAAGCGCCTTGAGTGCCTCGGTGGAAAAGCGCAATACAAGTCGAGACCATTTACCATTTACTGTGACATCGAATAAAGTCTAAAATTGCAAATGACTCTGAGAACCAACTCCAAACCCAAGCACCACCACCGAGTGAAAAAGAAAGGCCAAGGAGGTCCGTTCATGGTTGGGTAATAGAGAAACGCATGGTCCGGCCAAGATGGCGGGTTACCATGTGCGAAAACATTGAATTTAACAATGTCACGGGCTCGTATTTCAACAGGTATGAAAATGATGGCAAAGGCCGAATATTCAGATCCACCGGCTTTTATTTACAGTGCAGCCAGCCAGCTCCAGACTCCAACTACCAACAGAGCCCCAATACCCCCCTAGCCGCTCCTCCGGGCAGACCAACACTAAGTGGGGGGGGGGTAATTAAACAATCAGACACAACACTATAGAAAATAACACCAAATATTCACACCAAACAAATGAAAATAAGTAACTCTACAAGGGACAACACAAACTCACACCCAAACGCAAGAAATCACAAAATAATCACAAAAGAAAACAAAATGGATCAGCCCGAGTCACGTGGTTGGCCCAAGCGGCTGCAAGGGGAACCAGTCTTGGAGCGAGAGCCCGCCCGAGCGTTCCCAGCGCCAGCACTCTCCCAGGCGAGGGGAGAGGAAGAGGAATATCTCACTATACAAATATCAAAAGTTGCCATTGTCTGCCAAATCAAAAGGAAAACTTACAAAACTATTTCACTGTAATTACCGGTGAGAACAAGGGGGAGCTTGGACCTCATTTTAGTCCTTTCGACCAGGAGGTTTAGCTCAGCTCGTGGTTTATAAGTCCGAGATGGTTGGCTCGGTTCCAGTAGATGATACTTCCTCTTTTCACAAGGGCAGCTTCACAAACAGTCTGAGCCTGATACCCAGTGCGCCACTGGGTGAGAAAATTACAAAGTTAGTTCTGAATGATACGCGATTTTAGAGTCTTCTGGATTTGAGCTCCGTGCCACATATTTGCATCCGTGATTGGAGCGATACTAAGCGTATTTTCGGATTTGACTGCAGGCAAAACCACCAGCTGCTCTTCCCGCTATAGTGTTGTCAGTCAGCGATCGTAATTGCCGAGAGAGGATGGTTCCCTCTGAGACACTGCTCTGTATCTGCTGCTGCGTGCCCTAATGATCATTTGTTCTATTTTAAATCTTCTCCACTGTCTAATGTGAGGCCTAAGACCTTTAAAAACTACAACATTTCCCCATGAGTCATTCCTCATCTCCGAAGACAACACAGGGTGCCCGTCCAATACACTGCAGACGAACTCTCTCTCAACAGACGGACCTGCGCTGTTTCACTCCACAGTCAATTGATGCTTGTGTGAACGGCCTGTTTCCAGAGACAATTAGCACAAGGTTAAGAGCTGCCTGAGGGAACGCTGCCCGCTGTAGGTCAACAACCGATACAGGAAGGAAGGAAGAGAGAGAGGAAGCCATTTAAACAGCAGAGAAATAACACTATTACTGCTGTTTTAGACAATGCTGATCTGTGTTTAACAAAACCCATGCACTGCAAAAGGAATCATGGACTTTAGTCAGAACATTCTTCATTTCTAACCCCCAGAAACATAATAATACATAAGGTATTTTCAAATGTGCAAATGTCTCCTTTTTGGTGTGTTGGTAATAGCAGTCCACTGTGTCGTGAGTGTCGCACGAGTGTTCATCCATTTCAAGTACGCTGAGACAAGGCGAGACGCTGCAGGTGAACGGGCAAAAGAAATGCATTTACATATATCAATTTGAAACTTTTGCTATACATTACTGTTATAAATATGACAAAAAGATGTATTGCAAGTTTTTTACCATTGTATATAAAAATAAGGCATGTTGAACATAAAAATTGCCTACACTTTCAACAACAAAATCTAAATAATAGATAGATCCAGATTTAAAAGCATGGTTTTATATTGTTGACTTATTGGTAATAAAAATCTTTTCAGAGGGGATTTTGAATCTTCTTGAATAAGCTAATCATAGGTGGAAAAACTCTGTAAAAACACAATCTTTGCCTTGTTTTTTGGGGGGTACAAAACTGAAAACATCAGACTGGGAATTAAAGAATCCCTCTGAAAAAAATACTGTTGCGTCCAAGAATGGAAAGTTTGTAGTCTGTAAGGAGTGGGGAAAAAAAAGAGATGTTATGGGAAAAAACGATAGCAAAAAATCTCCACATTGACCAGTGCGTTAAAAACCAATACTTTCACGTGTCTCGCCTTAAAGCCTGGAAACTTGTAAATGTCCACTTGCTGTACTTACATGTCGCTAATCTTTGGGGGAGGCCGAGTCTGACAGTTTTAGTCCGAAAATCGACAACAAGCTCCGTCATTCCCCCCACATTCAGTTGGCTTTTTGCATTACTCTCTTCTCTGTACATGTTTTCATTGTTCTCTCTGATCAAGCTTAAAACTTTAAACAAACTTAAGTATTTTCACAAATTGACAGTGTGAGACACAGTCATTCATGCAGAGTGAATACAAGAGGTGAAAGCACACATCCCTGCGGTACACCTGATGTTAAGTGGCTTACACACTTTATTGTTAAACCACCTAAGCCCTTCTGGACAGGAAGTCAAGGATCCATCTACACAACGACAGCTCGACCCCCATAAGCTCCCTGTACAAGTCTTCATGGTAGAATCGTATTGAAAACTGAGCTGGAAATGAAACCTTTGCATCACAAACAGGAAACAAAGTGATACAGCACAGGCGTTCACATCATTTTATAATTTCTGATAAAGGAATATAGTAATTTAAGCTGCTTGGGTTTGGTTTCTTTGGTACAGGTACAATTACAGGAGAACCACCCGCCAAAACGAAATGCATTCTCTCCTCTTTGTCACTTTTTATTTCCCTTATGTGTTTTTGTCACTTATTGTGCTTTGTCACTATTACTTTTTTGCTGCTCTTTTGTCACTTTTTTGTTGAATTTTTTTGTCTTTTTTTCTGCTGGATTTTTGTCATTTTTTTGCTGGATTTTTGTCATTTTTTACTGGATTTTTATCTCTTTTTTTGCTGGATTTTTGTCATTTTTTACTGGATTTTTGTCATTTTTTTACTGGATTTTTGTCACTTTTTTGCTGAATTTTTGTCATTTTTTACTGGATTTTTGTCACTTTTTTTGCTGGATTTTTGTCATTTTTTGCTGGATTTTTTGTCACTTTTTTGCTGGATTTTTGTCACTTTTTTGCTGGATTTTTGTCTTTTTTCTGCTGAATTTTTGTAAGTTTTCACTGGATTTTTGTCACTTTTTTTGCTGGATTTTTGTCACTTTTTTGCTGGATTTTTGTAAAAAAAAATTGCTGGATTTTTGTCACTTTTCTGCTGGATTTTTGTCATTTTTTTGCCTGATTTTTGTCATTTTTTGTTGAGTTTTTATCATTTTTGTCGCTTTTTTTGGGTCACTTTTAAGCATTTTTTTGTTGTGTTTACATCCTCATTTTTGCTTTTTTGTAGAAGCTTTAAGATTTGGAGAATTTGGAGAAAACATGTTCAGATGGGAGTTAAGAGGTTAAAACATCCTGGAACCTTCCACTTACAAGCATGTATTCACACTTTCCTCGTTTCTCTTTCGAAAGCAGCTCATACGATGCTATATTTCTCATGAGGACCCTGTGTCCTCGCTCATGCGTCCCACTGTCACGTCTGGCCCGGGGACCTTGGCCTCTCGTGTGACCTCAAAGCCCCCGCGGCGCTGCCCCCATCTCCCCCCTCGCTCAATGAGAACCGATAACACTATTACCCGAGCTAACGCTGCTAGCACGTGCGCTAACACCTCCATTCCATCACAAAGTTATTACGCACTTTGAGGCGGTTGCCATTCGTCACGTGAGAGGGATGAAGCGGAGCCTTAGCCACGGGAAACGGCGCCTTCTCTGCGCAGATCAATACACGCCACCGCCAAAAAAAGTAATTATACAGAAGAAATGTTGACAATCGATAGAGTGGTCAGGGGAGGTTAAGGCGCGGGGTGGCGGGCCCCTCCGTCAGCTGTCAGGGGCCCCACAGACACGCGTGAGAACAAAAGAGCAATTAGTGCAGAATGAGCGAAAGCAGATGAGGTGACGGCCCAATTAGGAATATCTTAGTCAAAGCGTCACTCACCTGATCGAGTATATCAAAGGTGAAACTAATTATTAAAGGTTATATAGCGAGGACATCAGGCTTTCACAAACGTGACATTGCTTTGTTCTTTCAGAGAAAATACCTGGAGTTGAATTTTGTTTCATTTTGTTTCAAAAAGGCTCAAATCTACTGTTTTGTCGCTGATCTAACATTGTTCCCCAATCAAAACAAAGCATCTTTATACATTTTCTAAAAAGCCTTTATTAGTACTTTATACTTTGGCCGTTTCTTCTTCTGCTATAGTGCTCAGATCTGTATTTCTTAGATAATGTTGCATCATGGATACAATATGAAGGTTTTTGTCACATATTTAAAGGCCTTTAAAGGAATAGGCCACCGTTTTTACATACTAAGATATGTTCTTACCTCACTTTAGACGTGTTAATATATCCCCGTCTGGTCTTTGTCCGCGCGCTCTGTCACGCAAACGGAGCACATACGCAGCCTCTCCCACATGTCACATAGCTCCAAAAAAGCTCACGATAGAAGCTACCAAGCTCTTCCACGTGTTCCCTATTTAAATAAAGTTACGTGAAGTGTTTTCATGCGAAGTATATTTACCCAGAAATGTAGCATGTCGATTTTATAAGCAAATAAAAAGGGTAAAAACGGTGGCCTATTCCTTTAAGGGGCTAGACGCAAGTTGGCCATTTTATACTCACTACTGCCACCTCAGGTCTTACGTGTAACTGCACCTTTAAAGCAGTGCTAAGTAACTCATGCCCCTACAGGCCATAAGCGCAACTGCAGGTGTCGAGCAAGTTGTGTTTTTTTACTTGTTATATATGTCTGTGAGAGTAAATACTACGCTGACAGAAAAGACAAAGGGAGAGAGGGATATTGTTCATCCTATTACACAATGGAAATACCTTTTTACACTCAAACTTGGCTGTAAATACTTTTTAAGTGGCGCTAGCCTGCAGTTAGCTTTGCCAGTTAGCCTGTTAGCTTCTTCTGCGTGATTCCATTAGTGTGTATTGGTGACTCCGGTCCGGTGGCAGTCAAGTTGCAATTGTGGTTTTCTGGAGACACCAGGGGGAGATGAAAGACCCTCCAATCATCCCATAAACACTTGTATTACCCCCAGAGGGACTACGGGAAGGATTTATTAGAGCTTTACATCATGTTATTATGTCATTCCCTCATTAAAAACATGCCTGAAGTGTTGCCTTGGCACATTCACGTATTTTTGAGTAATCTGTAAAAACTCTGATGGCGGCCATTTTAGGGATAGGTTTGCCTGAGTCCTCCTAGGAACGCCCCCACCTCCTGGAGACGCCTCCGAGCTTTCGTCACCAGCCGAGTAACCAACCACTGCTCCTCAGCAGAACCCCCTCCCCACTGATGCCACAGACAGCGTGTGGAGGGGGCGTGTCGGAAAGGCTCAGAGGTTCTTAAAGAGACAGAGGCCTATTTCAAGACATTCACTACAGCCATTTTGAGAGAGCAATTTTATACAAGGCAGTTATTCAATTTACTGCATTTACAGACCAACAGAAGGTTTGGTCATCATTGTAGTGTGATATAGACTGGTGCGGTGCTATGTGATTGAAAAAAGCATTGAAATAACACCCCCTCTTTAAGGTAAACACGTTACTTAGTACTGCTACATACTATCAATCAATCAATCAAAGTTTATTTGTATAGCACCTTACAACAACACAAGGAAGACCAAAGTGCTTCACAGACAGATAAAACAATATAAAAAAATCAATCAATAAAATAAGTGTGGTCTAAGTCTTAAAAGCTACACACGAAACATTTTGCAAATCTAAAAATTTGAGACACTTGTGGTTTGTCTGATCCGATCAGCAGCACCAAAAGTGCGTCTTTACCCCAAAATATTTAAGCCAGAGCACTGAAACACCGATCTTGCTCTTGCCAGATAATCAATTTCTCCCAAAAACTTGTTTCTTCCTTCAGTGAAAAACTTTAAGTTTTTATCTTGTCTGGTTCTCTGGTTCCTGGCTGCCAATAAACAAAATGTTATCTTTATCCATATATTTATGCTTTTCATTGTAATTGTTAGTACACATTATGGCAGTTTTTGTACTCTCTCTATTTGGTTATAGTCAGAAAATGTGCCTCTTAAAGGGACTATACATGTTCCAGCCATGTCCTAATGTGTAGAATAAGCTCAGACCTGTTCACCACAACTGCCTCTAAAATCCTGCACTGTCACTCAGAAAGGTGTTAATTCGGGTCTGAAGTGCCGTCATGCACGAGCTTAACCCCTTAACTCCCACCTGAACCGAGCACTTTTTCACCAGTTTGGCTTTACCCCAATCCAAAAGCTTCTGGAAAAAACAATGATGGAAATGTGACAAAAAAGTGAGAAAACATTGAAAAAAAGTGACGAAAAATTGATGAAAACATGACACAAATTTGACCCAAAAAAAATGACAAATATTTAACAATATGTGCCAACAATATTACAAAAATGTGACAAAGATTTGATAAAAATTTGACAAAAAAATGACAAAAACTTGATTAAAAAATTGATTAAAAAATTGATTAAAAAATTGACGAAAAAAATGACAAAAAATGACAAAAATGTGACAAAATGTGACAAAAAAATGACAAAAATGTGATAAAAATTTGATAGAAAAATTACAAAAAATTGCCAAAAAAATGACAAAAACGTTACAAAAATTGGTTGAATACCCAACAAAAAAATCTGATGTCGTGAGGAAAATGATCCTCTCAGGCGAGTTCAGGCGGGAGTTAAGAGGTTAATACATAAGCTGCAGTTACACGTATGACCTGAGGTGGCAGTGGTGAGTATAAAATGACTAGCTTGCATCTAGCCCCTTTAAGATTGTCCATCTCCATTTCAGTAATACTATAAAGTTGCAACAAAACATTAACATGTAAATGATCAGAGGTTTGCATCCAATCACTGTGTGCCCTCCGGGACTGCCACATCTCCGCCGGTTTGCCCCAGGGCAGCTGTGGTTAAACAACACACTGCAGCTCATCAGCCGTTCGATGAGACTGAGGCGGCGAAAGTCCACGCGATCAAACCTGTGACATTTAGCTCTAAACGCGAAGCCGCCGCGCCTTGACATCTGCCGGCGACTGAGACGAGCCTGAACTTTATAATCCCGCGCGGGGTCAGGGGTCGACGGCGAGGGGGCGCGGGGGGCGGGGCAAACCCCTCGCGCCCCTGGACAAAAGTCTGACATCCAATTTTCAACTTGATTTATCCGCGCAAAGTGAAAATTGATAGTGTGTCATTACTGTCTGGGGGGGGGGGGAGCATCAAAGGCGGGCGGGCGGGTTCAGCGCGGCCGATCGATACCACCCTATACTGTTTCAATTTGAGCGCTATTGATTTTGTGATGCGCAGTCTATACAGGGGACATTCATCATGGGGGGAAGCGTGTAGTATGATCCAGCAGCGCGGCTCTGCTTACAAGGCGGCGCATCACTCCCTTCAGTCGCTCACTGTTTTATTTCAAGGGATATTTCAGGATTTTTGACACAGGGCCTCATTTCCTCATAGTTATCCAGAGTGTTGCTAATTTCTGGCGATATTTTTTTTGTAATTCAAGCAGTTCTTATGTTTAAAGAGTTTCGTGGTGCTAGGCTAGTGCTAGGCTAGCGCATTTCTATGGTATCAGCTAGCCTGCATTAAAAACAGTGTGACCCGCTCCACAGAGCACCTGAGCCAAATTACTTATAACACCAGACTAACCATGTGTCATTTCCATAGAATCATTTTAACCATTTGGCATTTAAAAGAACTTGTATTTGCTTCAGCTTCGTGGTTGTATAAGCTACGCAGCGGCGGAGTGATCTGCTAGAAAATAGTCCCTCAAAATGTGATCATTCATGTGATGCAAGGTCAGTTATATTCCAAACGTTACTCTATGGACACATAGAATACTACACAGACTAACCATATATATTATGGTTAGTCTGGTGTTATTAGTGATTTGCCTCAGGTGCTCTGCTGTCAGACTGTTTTTAATGCAGGCTAGCTGATACCATAGAAATGCACTAGCCTAGCACCACGAAACTCTTCAAATATAAGAACTGCATGAATTACAAAAAAAAATATCTCCAGAAATCAGCAACACTCTGGATAACTAGGAAATGAGGCCCTATGTCAAAAATCCTGAAATATCCCTTTATGCTATAAAAGTAACATTTACCAAAATCAGTACATCCGGGTTAGCAGAGATAAATGCTAACGGCGCAGAAGCTACGCTAACCCCGGAGGTAGCAACATAAGGAAATATAACTTTTTTAGCAGTAGGTGCAACATTTCTGGCTAATGAGTCTGAGAAATAAGTGGGTTCAGTCACTCTCTGTTGAGTTTCAGAAATATTGATGGTTGTTTTTAAGCTTTCTCTCTTTCTCTCTTTCTCTCTTTCTCTTTCCTATTTCCTTCCCTTATTTCTTTCTTTCTTCCTTCCTTGAAGAATACAAAGAATAAAGTCTACAGATAAAACTAAAATACACTTCAAACGAGGTAAACCTACGATAAGTCCTCCTATAATGCGGACTTATGAATTATTTATTTTACATTACGTATGTTTTTTTTTACATTTAAAATCTAAAAAGCCAAAGGTCAGCCACTAAAGCTTCCAATAAAAAACCTCCTCTTCAGCGTGAGGCCGCACACACCGGTCCCTCACACACAAAAGCAGAACAAACGCCTTCCTTCCTTCCTTCCTTCCTTCCTTCCTTCCTTCCTTCCTTCCTTCCTTCCTTCCTTCCTTCCTTCCTTCCTTCCTTCCTCCCTCCCTCCCTCCCTCCCTCCCTCCCTCCCTCCCTCCCTCCCTCCCTTCATTTGATTCCTTCCTTCTTTCTTTACTTCCCTCCTTCTTTCTTTATTTCCTTCTTTCTTTCTTCATGTGATTCCTTCCTTCTTTCTTTACTTCCCTCCTTCTTTACTTCCCTCCTTCTTTACCTCTCTCTCCCCCTCCCTTCCCTCTCTTTCTTTTACTCTTTCTTTCTTTATTTCCTTTTTTTCTTCATTTGATTCCTTCCTTCCTTCCCCTTTATTTCTTTCTCTTTTTCTTTCTTCCTTTCTTCCTTCTTTCTTTATTTCCTTCTTTCTTTCTTCATTTGATTCCTTCCTTCTTTCTTTACTTCCCTCCTTTTCTTCCTTCTTTTCTTCTTACTTTCATAAAGTCTACAGATAAAACTAAAATACACTTCAAATAAGTACTAGAGGTAAACCTACGATAAGTCCTCCTATAATGCAGACTTATGAATTATTTATTTTACATTACATATGTTTTTTTTTTTGCATTTAAAATATAAAAAGCCAAAGGTCAGCCACTAAAGCTTTCAATAAAAAACCTCCTCTTCAGCGTGAGGCCGTATATACACCGGTCCCTCACACACAAAAGCAGAACAAACGCCTTCCTTCCTTCCTTCCTTCCTTCCTTCCTTCCTTCCTTCCTTCCTTCCTTCCTTCCTTCCTTCCTTCCTTCCTTCCTTCCTCCCTCCCTCCCTCCCTCCCTCCCTCCCTCCCTCCCTTCATTTGATTCCTTCCTGCTTTTTTTCCTTACTTCCTTCTTTCTTTATTTCCTTCTTTCTTCATTTGATTCCTTCCTTCTGTCTTTACTTGCCTCCTTTTTTTCTTCCTTCTTTCTTCATTTCCTCCCTCCCTCTCTCTTTGTTTCTTTCTCTTTTTCTTCCTTCCTTCCTTTCTTCCTTCTTTCTTTATTTCCTTCTTTCTTCATTTCCTTCCTTCCTTCTTTCTTTCCTTCTTTTCTTCCTTCCTTCCTCTCTCCCTCTTTCTCTTTTTCATTCTTTCTTAATTTGATTCCTTCCTTCCTTACTTCTTTCTTTCCTTCTTTCTTTCTTCATTTGATTCCTTCCTTCTTTCTTTACTTCCCTCCATCTTTTCTTCCTTCTTTCTTCATTTCCTCCCTCCCTCCCTCCATCTCTTTTTCTTTTTCTTTCTTCCTTTCTTCCTTCTTTCTTTATTTCCTTCTTTCTTCATTCATTCCTTCTTTCTTTCCTTCCTTTCTTCCTTCCTTTCATAAAGTCTACAGATAAAACTAAAATACACTTCAAACGAGGAGTAGAGGTAAACCTACAATAAGTCCTCCTATAATGCGGACTTATGAATTATTTATTTTACATTACATGTGTTGTTTTTTTTGCATTTAAAATATGAAAAGCCAAAGGTCAGCCACTAAAGCTTTCAATAAAAACCCTCCTCTTCAGCGTGAGGCCGTATATACACCGGTCCCTCACACACAAAAGCAGAACAAACGCCTTCCTTCCTTTGATTCCTTGATTCCTTGATTCCTTGATTGAGTCCTTCCTTCCTTCCTTCCTTCCTTCCTTCCTTCATTTGATTCCTTCCTTCCTTTCTTTCTTCCTTCTTTCTTTCTTTATTTCCTTCTTTCTTCTTTCTTTCTTCATTTGATTCCTTCCTTCTTTCTTTACTTCCCTCCTTCTTTTCTTCCTTCTTTCTTCATTTCCTTCTTTCTTCATTTCCTTCTTTCCTCCCTCCCTCCCTTTCTTTTCTCTTTTTCTTTCTTTCTTTCTTTCTCTTTCTTTCTCTTTTTCTTTCTTTCTTTCTCTTTCTTTCTCTTTTTCCTTCTTCCTTCTTTCTTTATTTCCTTCTTTCTTCATTTGATCCCTGCCTTCTTTCATTACTTCCCTCCTTCTTTTCTTCCTTCTTTCTTCATTTCCTTCTTTCTTCTTTCTTCATTTCATTCCTTCCTTCTTTCATTCGTTCCTTCTTTCTTCCCTTCCTTTCATAAAGTCTACAGCTAAAACTAAAATACACTTCAAACGAGGAGTAGAGGTAAACCTACAATAAGTCCTCCTATAATGCGGACTTATGAATTATTTATTTTACATTACATATGTTTGTTTTTTTTGCATTTAAAATATCAAAAGCCAAAGGTCAGCCAATAAAAAACCTCCTCTTCAGCGTAAGTTCCCTCACACACAAAAGCAGAACAAACGCTTCCCCAACAACAACAACCGAATTATAAATAACTCCTGGCTCGTCTCCAGGCAGAACAGTCCGAAGCAATTTGAGAGTTATGTGGAGGAAAAACAAACATGTAAACCCCCCCGCGCCCCCTCCCCTGAATTCACCTCCTACTCCTTCATAACCGCCCCCCCTTCGCCCATCGCCGCCGGCTTTATTTTTTACAAGCGGCGCATAAATGGGAAAGTTAATGTAGCATTGAATAGAAGTGGGCCGCTGAACTGCGACAGCGCCCGGAGCTGCCGAGCTTATTGCGTCATTTTTCTCCCCACAGCAGGTTAGCATTAAATTTGAATTTGTTGGAAGTTTTTTTTTTTTCGCGGGGGGGGATCATTTACAAAAACGCGCCCACGCTTCGCCGCACAACCTTTTGTTTCCATGCAAATGCGGAGCCGGCGTAAATATTTGAACGCGCGCCCGGCGTTTGGCGCGGTTCGTCACGGGTGAGCTCGAGTGCGCCGTTAAAATCTTTATTATTTTCGTTTTTTTTTTTTCGTTTTTTCTCAGCCAGGGTTATTTGGGTTAAAGCGTAATTTACAGAGCGCCGTCTGAATGTTGCATGAGCCGTGTCTGGCCGCAGTGCTTTCGACGATAAATGTTTTACAATTAGGAATAATGTGCTGTCGTTAAAGCGGCCGAGCGTAAAGGGGAACAGTCATGTGAAATTTACAGTTTGGAGCTTCGTTCTCTCGTCGTGTTGTTCTCTCATGTGTCCCGGCTTTTCTGCTTCTGACACCGATATTCGAAATTTGATTAAAAACAGTGAGTACATACAATGTGTGATGTCTGATAAGAGTGAGTAAACAGTGTCTGCTTAAACTAATACCACACAAAGATTTACATTTTATACGATAATGGCCATATGTTGTGAATGTTTACTTGTTGTGTCTGGCGCTGTATCTGCCAATATCCGATATTAACCGATAAAAAGACCTCATTTCCTAGTTATCCAGAGTGTTGTTAATTTCTGGAGATATTTTTTTTGTAATTCATGCAGTTTTTATATTTGAAGAGTTTCGTGGCGCTAGGCTAATGCTAAGCTAGTGCATTTCTATGGTATCAGCTAGCCTGCATTAAAAACAGTGTGACCCGCTCCACAGAGCACCTGAGGCAAATCACTTATAACACCAGACTAACCATATAAATGTCTGTGTTGATTGAATCATTTTAACCATTTTGCATTTAAAATAACTTCTATTTGAGCAGCATCAACTTCGTGGTTGTATAAACTACGCGCCGGCGGAGTGATCTGCTAGAAAATAGTCCCTCAAAATGCGATCATTCATGTGACGTAAGGTCAGTTATATTCCAAACATTATTCTATGGACACAGACTGTTGTTAATGCAGGCTAGCTGATACCATAGACATGCGCTAGCCTAGCGCCACGAAACTCTTCAAACATAAGAACTGCTTGAATTACAAAAAAAAATATCTCCAGAAATCAGCAACACTCTGGATAACGAAGAAATGAGGCCCTATGTCAAAAATCCTGAAATATCCCTTTAAAGCTGTGGTACCTGACTCTTTTGGTGTTGTAGAACACATGTATTTTTGCTTCCTCAGAGTATGTTGTAAACACAGCACAACACAGACCTTGTTGTATTGTCTTCACCTCAGTTTTATTGAGCAATGGATGATAAAAGTCGAATCTAAATTAGTGGAATTTATCTTGGAATTTATGTAAATAATTACATATTTTGAACAATTTGAATAAACAGCAGGAACTGTGAGAGCTAGAAACAAGTTTGGGCCAAAACAAAAGACGTGACTGAATAGGAAAAATCATGTACTCCAGCTTTAAGGCGTATGGTTCAGTGGTTTGTGCTCGTGCTTCACAGCTAGAAGGTCCCGGGTTCGATTCCCACCTGGACGGGGCCTTTCTGTGTGGAGTTTGCATGTTCTCCCCCTGGCTACTCCGGTTTCCCCTACCACTAAAAACATGTACAATAGGCCAAGATGAATGTGAGAGTGTTTGAGAGTGCACAGGGACAGATGAAAATTAGCCCAAGGCTACAACCCGGTGTGGCTTGTTTACATGCATGAGATCCATGTATGTTCATCAACATGCACTGTCCCATCAAATAAATAAATATAAATAAATAAAGTATGAAAACAGAAACAAATGACTGGCTATGAGTGTGGAATGCAGTCAAAAGGTAAAAAGTAAAAGTCCTTTATTATACCATGGACAAAGTAATTAAAAACGCCAACGCGTTTACATACATTACATACATACATGAAGTGCTCACTTCATGTATGTATGTAATGTATGTATATTTCTTTTTCGTACTTTCGTGTGGGTCATGTGATACCTCTCACGTGAGCCTGCCTTGGGTGCCGGCGTTTTTTAATTACTTTGTCCATGTTTAGTTTTTTAGGTTCTTTTTGAAAGACACGAGGTAGAAACAAACAAAGCTGTTCAAATACCTTACACGTTTCGACGGACACGGTACTACTTCTGTCTTCATCAGAGGCCTAAACTAAATATGTTATTCAAGACATAATGAATGTAATAAAAAGAATGACTTTGTCCATGGTCTTCTGTGGACCACCCTTCTGGGTGCAGTGTGACTTGGGCGGCTCGGACATCTGCCCCCACGACCCGGAAACAGACAAGTGGAAGAAAATGGATGGATGGACTTTGTCCATGGTATAATAAAGGACTTTTACTTTTTGATAACTGACTGCATTCCACACTCATCGCCAGTCATTTTTTTCTGTTTTCATACATGATCGGCTCCTTGGAAGAGCACCCGTAGTTTAAAACAATCGAAGCAGCGCTCATTTTCTACTTTTAAATGAATGAACTGGCTCCTGATCCCCACTGGGTCCTGTAACATCATCACATTCTAGAGCCTGAAAACAACTAATTGGCTCCAATATCTGATACCAGAATTGGAACAGTGCATCCCAAGTTATGAGCAAGTTACTTTTCTTTTGTTTCTTCTTCTGCTGCTGATTCAATTTTGTATTTTGTTGAACCTGAAACATGGAAGTGTATATTTGCAACACTAGTGCTTTTTCATATGGCTCCTCATAACAAGACAGTAATAATAATATAGTCACTTAGTTTGTAACATTCTTGTGCATTTGCATAAACAGGTGCACACACTTCACATAACAAGCTTTAAAAAAACTCGATAGATGATTATTTCTGCATACTGTTCCAGTATATGCTTTCTGTATACTCTTAAACTTTTAAATCCTCTTTTAATGTGTTCCAGAAGTCTACGCCACTTGGAGTAATAAACATACTTTTTAATGTGGTGCGGGGCAGCTGTTTCCGATCAATAGTGCATTTTCTAACCAACAAAGTGTAAGATACAGACGTGTGTGCAGAAAGCTTAGTGCCCACTAATGAACTCTGCACTCCTGTCTCAGACTCGACCCTCCCGCTCTGACCGCTCAGCTTGTCCGCCGCTTGATCCCGCCGCTGGACTTTCCAAAGCCTCCGGTTATTTTAACAAGACCCACGGGGAGGTCCACAGCCAAACACCACCTCCGTTACCGAGGCGGTCAATGAACCCCCCCCCACACACACACCTCGCTCTGCCCCCTCCTCTCTGTCCAATCAACACGTCCCGCGAGGATCGGGCCTCTCCGCGCTGTAATTGCGTTTCCCCGACCCGCCCGCTGACCCCGTCGGATCCCTGGGAAAACGGCATTAAGCGGCGGTCCTTCACCGTCACCGCCAGACTCCGGGGGCGAGGAGTTCATTTCAAAGCCGTGGACGGAGCGTGTAGTTACCTGTGCGGCGCGGCCCCCCAGGGCGTCAGGGCGGCGAGGGCTTTCTGCCGGAGCTGGTCCGCGGACACGTGGTCGCGGCGTTTGGCGGCGATCAGGAGGAGGTCGGACTGTTTCTCCTCTGACGTCCTCTCGCCGACGTACTGGGCACAGCTGGACTGGGACAGAAGGAGGAAACACATGTGTGGATGTCAAAGTAAAGAAACACGGGAGGGGAAAGTATTACGTTTTCATGGATGGTTTTGTGTCTCAGGGCTCTTTGAATCACTGACATTAATCTCAGACGCCTGTGATGATTAGTTCTCAGGTTAAACCCAGTTAACCCCTTAACTCCCACCTGAACCGAGCACATTTTCTCCAGTTTGGCTTTACCCCAGTCCAAAAGCTTCTGGAAAAAAGCTGTGAAAATAGCAACAAAATTGAGACGAAAACAATGATGGAAATGTGACAAAAAAGTGAGAAAACATTGACAAAAAGGGACGAAAAATTTATAAAAAAGTGGCAAAAATGTCACAAGAAATTGACAAAAAAATGACGAAAAAATGACATAAATGTGATTTAAAAAAAATGACAAAAAAGTTGCAAAAATGAGTTGAACACCCAACAAAAAAATGATTGGAAAAAAAAATCTGATGACGTGAGGAAAAACGTCCTCTTGGTTCAGGCGGGAGTTAAGAGGTCAAGGAAAAAACTACTGAAAAAGGATGTTCCACATTATTAAGCAGATCATCATTTTCAAGCAATATGGGAAAGAAAAAGGATCTCTCTGCTGATGAAAAGCGTGAAATAGTTGAATGGACTAAATAGGAATAAAAACCTTTGATATTTCATGAAAGATTTCGCTTAATCATTGTACTGATTCAGAGCACACACGGGTTTGTGCAGATAAAGGCACAATGAGGACAGTTTCTGCCAGAAAAACACATCAGATTAAGAGAACAGATGCTACAAAGCAGGTATTTGAAGCTGCTGGTGCCTCTGGAGTCTCCCGAGCATCAAGGTGCAGGACCCGTTGTGCATAAACCATCTATCTTCTTCTTCTTCTTCTTCTTCTTCTTCTTCTTCATGAACAGAAACGGCTTCAGTGGCTCAGAAATACATGAAGACTCATTTACAGAAATCACCAGCACATGCGGCAACATCTCTTGACACAACTACAAAAGATACAGATGGCATCGCGTCATAGAAGGGGTCGTGGCTTCGCCGTGGGGGAAACAGAATCTTTTTAGCCATTTTCTGGAGAAATATAAACGTATTTATCACATACAAATGAAGGCAAGTCTAAATCAGGTCCATATGGATGTTTATTCACAGCAGATTGTTCAGTAGAAGTGGGGGAAAAAAGGCAGTCGTAGCTAGTGCTAGCTAGTATTAGCATTAGCACGGTGCTAACATGAAGCATCATGTTAATATTCGCCGTTATTTATGTATTTATGGGCTGTTGAACCACTCCGCTCCTCTCCATGTCTTTGTATCTTTATTAAGTAGAACACTATATTCATAATTCAGCATTTGTTAAAGCAGTTTTGGAATAATTAGAGAAAGTTTTTATTTTTCTCCAAATTGTTTTCCCCCTTAACTGTTTTCAAACATGACCATGTATGGGCGAGTCCAGAGATGCCGTTTGTATCTATAAGTAAAACACTGAACACCACGGAGGAAACCATTACTGTCTAAAAAAGATCATTTCTGCATATTTGAAGTTTGCGAAAAAAGCACTTAGATTCTCCACAGCCCTACTGACAAAATATTTTGTGGACTGATGAAACCAAAGTTGAATTGTTTGGGAGGAACACACAACGTCATGTGTGGAGGAAAAAGGGTAAAGCACACCAACGTTCAGGCATCAGTATCAAAAACCAAGAATTGCTGAAGCATCAAAAACATGCATTGGTGCCCAGCCTTCCTAAAGATCCATAAATCCTGCCACTATAGCTGCTAAGTGCACCCCCACAGTTTGGGAAACATCCGACGCTCCTTGTGGTGATGAAGCACCTTCTAATAGACTAACCACACTGGGGAAAGCTCCGTGTAAAGCCATGAATCCTCTGAAGGGGCATTTGTCACGGGAGGAGCGTCACGGCTTCATCCAACACACTCCGGCGCGCTCACATATCAGCGGACGGACGTTCATCCCCCGCTCCCTCCCCGGCGGCGCTCTAAATCATGCGCCGGGGCAGGGACGCTCCATCAGCGCCCTCCTCCCCCACTCCAGAGGCGGGCGGGCGGGCAGGCGGGCGGCGGCTATTACGGGAAATGGAAGCAATACGCGGTGTCAAGGTTAACAAAGCTACACCGGTATTAAATCAGAAGGGCTTATTGTCCAAGAGGCACATAAACAATAAAACAACAAGGACGAGGTGAGTCCGGGAGGTAAAGGGTCCGGCGGGGAGACCGGGAGACCGTGAAGGTTACGTTCTAATATCTCCATGTCGGCTCTGTGGACTGTTCTATTTGGAATTAGCTTGATTTATATGAGCTGCAAAATCTAAACTATAGGGTGAGCAGGTTTTAGAGGAGGCAGAAGATTTAGTTGAAAAACAATCCGTCATACAGGAGTGTGACATCGTAGAAAGTAATCCAGGACATCTTCAGTACATATTGGTTCTTAAAGAGGCTTCTTCAGCAACTAAAATGTTGAGCAGAAGGCTCATTTAAAAACAACCATAGTCGACCTAAGTGTTGTACAAGAACAGTAACAACATGTACAATTAACTCAATAAAACTTAAACACAGGTAATATATAAAGGCACAAACTGTGTCTGGCAGGGCTGGACTGGCCATCGGGAGATTCGGGAGTTTTCCCGGTGGGCCGACATACTTTTGGGCCGATTGGGCCAGTCAGATCGAGATAAGGCCCGCAATATCCTTTCACCGGCCCACAATTAGCGTGAGGAGCCATCAGAGTCTCTATCGTTACGTAGATGCAATTACACAACCCCTCCACTAGAGGGATGTGACGCTTTTTATACCGTGCTCGTAGCACGCTTTCTTGATTCATGGTTCACAGATAATCTCGTAAAATGAGCAATGAGCCTCTGGGACCTAACACTCATGCCCCTCACATTGCTAATATAAGAGGAAATAGTTTATTGTAACTCCCTCCAGGACCCACAGAACCTTAGACCTCTATTTTTTTATACATTTTAGACAAATGTTTGCGAAGAAGTGCATGCTGGGAGTTCTCAGGTGACTCCGTCTTGCCCCTCGTCGTCAGTGCAGTTTGGAAATCTTGTTTCCATTAAAAGGATTTACAATGTTTGGCCTTTTTGGGACTTCTATTCTCACTCCACACCTCTCTGACTCTGTGGTGAGTTTTACCGTTTCATCTTAAACCTACAGTGGGATCATTTGGTTGGTTTTGAGAAGTTTATTTGTGTTGCAGTCTCGAGAGGAACTTCATTAACGGAACGCACATTTTAAGATTGTTAAGTAATTTTACAAAAGTTCCATCAAATTGTAAATGACAAGATTAAAGTGTTGAGTGCTATGAGGTGTTAGCCTGAATTCGGCAGAAACAAAATGCAACTATTGTCCTCGATTCGTAGCTTATACTGTTTTAGTTCAAGCCAAGGGCTTATTGTTTTGCTCATCACCTCGACTATTGCATTGAATATGACTGTTTTTTTGTTTTTTTTTAGAGGGCCGGTCTTGACCCAAAAGTCCCGGGCTGATTTTTTCTGCCAGTCCAGCCCTGGTGTCTGGTATACATAGAACCGAAGGCCAAAGCAAAAAGATGAGTTTTTAATTTGGTCCTCTATAGACTGAGCCGAGCGCACATGTAGAGGAAGGCTGTTCCAAAGTTTTGGGGCCGCCACTGAGAAGGCTCGGTCACCCTCAGAGCTCTGGAAGGACAGTAGAGCTGCAGCAGTTCTGGCAGATACTAATATAGGCATTTAAAAACAATCAACAGAATTTTAAACTTGATTCGAAAGGGAACTGGTAGCCAATATAAAGAGGATAGAATGCGAGTGACGTGCCGGTCAGCAGGCGGGCTGCGGCATTTTGGACTCCCTGCAGGCGCTGGAGGGATTTCAGGTCCAGCCCTGTGTAAAGGGAGTTACAATAATCCAACCTTGAAGTGATGAAGGTGTGGATCGCTTTCTCTAAGTCTTTTTGTGGCAAGTAGGCCTTAATTTTCGCTAGAAGTCTTAGTTGGAAGTAGCTGGCTTTTACAACTGATCCAATGTGTTTTCCAAATTTGAAACAAGTATCAAAAGTCACGTCAAGATTTTTAACAGTGGGGCGGATAAAGGAAACAAGAGGCTCAATAACACTGTCGGTCTTTAGGTTTGACAGGGGGTGTGCTCTTATACTGTTTTAATTGCCAATGGAACCAACTATTTTATTTCCAAATGCTTATTGTCTATATTGTAGGAGTGTAACGTTTCATCGAAAATCAATTTAAACTTAAAAAACTTAAAATGTGAATCAATGTTAGAAAAACACCGGCAAAATGATTTGTTCATTTTCAAGTCTTGAAAAAGAAGAATTGTAATGTAAAGTTCATGTCACCCCTTCACCTGGACAAGCAACACACAAACATCTGCAACACACAAACATCTGCAACACACAAACATCTACAACACACAAACATCTACAACACACAAACCTACAACACACAAACATCTACAACACACAAACCTACAACACACAAACCTACAACACACAAACATCTGCAACACACAAACATCTACAACACACAAACATCTACAACACACAAACCTACAACACACAAACCTACAACACACAAACCTACAACACACAAACCTACAACACACAAACATCTGCAACACACAAACATCTACAACACACAAACATCTACAACACACAAACATCTACAACACACAAACATCTGCAACACACAAACATCTACAACACACAAACCTACAACACACAAACCTACAACACACAAACATCTGCAACACACAAACATCTACAACACACAAACATCTACAACACACAAACATCTACAACACACAAACATCTGCAACACACAAACATCTACAACACACAAACCTACAACACACAAACCTACAACACACAAACCTACAACACACAAACATCTGCAACACACAAACATCTACAACACACAAACCTACAACACACAAACCTACAACACACAAACATCTACAACACACAAACCTACAACACACAAACATCTACAACACACAAACATCTACAACACACAAACCTACAACACACAAACATCTACAACACACAAACCTACAACACACAAACATCTGCAACACACAAACATCTACAACACACAAACCTACAACACACAAACATCTACAACACACAAACCTACAACACACAAACATCTGCAACACACAAACATCTACAACACACAAACATCTACAACACACAAACATCTACAACACACAAACCTACAACACACAAACATCTACAACACACAAACATCTACAACACACAAACATCTACAACACACAAACATCTGCAACACACAAACATCTACAACACACAAACCTACAACACACAAACATCTACAACACACAAACATCTGCAACACACAAACCTACAACACACAAACCTACAACACACAAACATCTACAACACACAAACCTACAACACACAAACCTACAACACACAAACATCTGCAACACACAAACCTACAACACACAAACATCTGCAACACACAAACCTACAACACACAAACCTACAACACACAAACCTACAACACACAAACCTACAACACACAAACATCTACAACACACAAACCTACAACACACAAACCTACAACACACAAACCTACAACACACAAACATCTGCAACACACAAACATCTACAACACACAAACCTACAACACACAAACATCTACAACACACAAACCTACAACACACAAACCTACAACACACAAACCTACAACACACAAACATCTGCAACACACAAACATCTACAACACACAAACCTACAACACACAAACATCTACAACACACAAACCTACAACACACAAACATCTACAACACACAAACATCTACAACACACAAACATCTACAACACACAAACCTACAACACACAAACCTACAACACACAAACATCTACAACACACAAACATCTGCAACACACAAACCTACAACACACAAACCTACAACACACAAACATCTGCAACACACAAACATCTACAACACACAAACCTACAACACACAAACATCTACAACACACAAACCTACAACACACAAACATCTGCAACACACAAACATCTACAACACACAAACATCTGCAACACACAAACATCTACAACACACAAACATCTACAACACACAAACATCTACAACACACAAACCTACAACACACAAACATCTACAACACACAAACATCTACAACACACAAACCTACAACACACAAACATCTACAACACACAAACCTACAACACACAAACATCTGCAACACACAAACATCTACAACACACAAACCTACAACACACAAACATCTGCAACACACAAACATCTACAACACACAAACCTACAACACACAAACATCTACAACACACAAACATCTGCAACACACAAACCTACAACACACAAACCTACAACACACAAACATCTACAACACACAAACCTACAACACACAAACCTACAACACACAAACATCTGCAACACACAAACCTACAACACACAAACCTACAACACACAAACCTACAACACACAAACCTACAACACACAAACATCTACAACACACAAACCTACAACACACAAACCTACAACACACAAACCTACAACACACAAACATCTGCAACACACAAACATCTACAACACACAAACCTACAACACACAAACATCTACAACACACAAACCTACAACACACAAACCTACAACACACAAACATCTGCAACACACAAACCTACAACACACAAACATCTGCAACACACAAACCTACAACACACAAACATCTACAACACACAAACCTACAACACACAAACCTACAACACACAAACCTACAACACACAAACATCTGCAACACACAAACATCTACAACACACAAACCTACAACACACAAACATCTGCAACACACAAACCTACAACACACAAACCTACAACACACAAACATCTACAACACACAAACCTACAACACACAAACATCTACAACACACAAACATCTACAACACACAAACCTACAACACACAAACCTACAACACACAAACATCTACAACACACAAACATCTACAACACACAAACCTACAACACACAAACCTACAACACACAAACATCTACAACACACAAACCTACAACACACAAACCTACAACACACAAACATCTACAACACACAAACATCTACAACACACAAACATCTGCAACACACAAACCTACAACACACAAACCTACAACACACAAACATCTGCAACACACAAACATCTACAACACACAAACCTACAACACACAAACATCTACAACACACAAACCTACAACACACAAACATCTACAACACACAACCTACAACACACAAACCTACAACACACAAACATCTGCAACACACAAACATCTACAACACACAAACATCTGCAACACACAAACATCTACAACACACAAACATCTACAACACACAAACATCTACAACACACAAACCTACAACACACAAACATCTACAACACACAAACATCTACAACACACAAACCTACAACACACAAACATCTGCAACACACA
The DNA here is from genome assembly GCF_951799975.1 of Gobius niger. Classification (NCBI taxonomy): domain Eukaryota; kingdom Metazoa; phylum Chordata; class Actinopteri; order Gobiiformes; family Gobiidae; genus Gobius; species Gobius niger. The sequence continues at coordinate 4,265,037 of NC_136852.1, read as the reverse complement.
AACATCTACAACACACAAACATCTACAACACACAAACATCTACAACACACAAACCTACAACACACAAACATCTACAACACACAAACCTACAACACACAAACCTACAACACACAAACATCTACAACACACAAACCTACAACACACAAACCTACAACACACAAACATCTACAACACACAAACCTACAACACACAAACCTACAACACACAAACATCTGCAACACACAAACCTACAACACACAAACATCTGCAACACACAAACGTACAACACACAAACATCTACAACACACAAACATCTACAACACACAAACCTACAACACACAAACCTACAACACACAAACATCTGCAACACACAAACCTACAACACACAAACATCTACAACACACAAACATCTGCAAACGAGAAGCACAAAATGGCAATGTCTGAAGAAAGTCAGAAGCAGAAAACGAGCGCATGTTTGTGGGCGGAGCCTCAGAGGCCACGACGTCACGGACTGAAGCGCTAACAACTTATTATTTACTTAAAGAAATGAGTAAACTGCGCATGTATTAGTAAAAAAGACAATCAAACTTACAGTTCACTGTTAGAGTCCAGCTAATCCACGGCTGCAGCTTCAAAACAAATCCAAATGGTCCAAATAGATCGATAGTTTTCCTCTTCAAAGGTTTAAACTCTTCCTCCCTGTGTGTGTCCTGGTCTGAGGCTCCTCACGTGTTTCTGCTTTTCCCTTTAGACGAGTTAACGCAACTTTGTAGCTGATTTTACACATAAAATCCCCAGGTCCTCTTGGTGCCGCATGTATCATCCTGTGCTTCCTGTTTGTTTGGGTCGAGTGTTTCCCTGGGATTGACCTGACAGGCGCTGCAGCTGGTCTGACAGGACTGACCAATTCTCCTCAATTAAAAACGCACCACGCGATTATCGTGATCGACCTTTATTAAATTCTCTATTAGATTAAAATTCGATTAATAGCGATTGCTCATTCTACACATTAGGACATGGCTGGAACATGTAGGGTGAGGAAAACACATAATTTTAACATTTTTAAACTCCGTATAGTCCCTTTAAAGAGGGGATATTATGCTTTTTTTCAATCACATGGCACCAGTCTATATCACACTACAATGATGACGAAACCTTCTGTTGGTCTGTAAATGCAGTAAATTAGAATAACTGCCTTGTATAAAATTGCTCTCTCAAAATGGCTGTAGTGAATGTCTTGAAATAGGCCTCTGTCTCTTTAACCTCTTCACTCCCGCCTGAACCAAGAGGATCTTTTTCCTCACGTCATTAGATTTTTTTTTCATCATTTTTTTGTTGGGTATTCAAATCTTTTTTGTATCTTTTTTGTCATTTTTTTGTAATTTTTTGTCACATTTTTGTCATTTTTTGGTCAATTTTTTGTACATTTTTTGTCAATTTTTCATCACATTTTTGTCAATTTTTTTGTCAATTTTTTTGTCATTTTTTCGTCATTTTTTGGAAATTTTTTATCACATTTTTGTCAATTTTTTTGTCAAATTTTAATCACAGTTTTTTCATTTTTTTGTCACATTTTTTTCATTTTTTGTCAATTTTTTTTTTCATTTTTTTGTCAATTTTTTAAAATCAAATTTTAGTCACATTTTTGTCACATTTTTGTCATTTTTTCATCCATTTTTTGTCAATTTCTTGTGACATTTTTGTGACATTTTTGCCACTTTTTCATCCATTTTTCGTCACTTTTTTGTCAGTGTTTTCTCACTTTTTTGTTACATTTCCATCATTGTTTTCATCTCAGTTTTGTTGCTATTTTCACAGCTTTTTTCCAGAAGCTTTTGGACTGAGGTAAAGCCAAACTGGAGAAAACGTGCTCGGTTCAGGTGGGAGTTAAGGGGTTAAATTCTCTCTTGGATTAGAATTCGATTAATTGCCCTAGCTCATTCTACACACTAGGACATGGCTGGAACATGTAGGGTGAGAAAAATACATAATTTTAACATTTTTTCAACTCCGTATAGTCCCCTTAAGTCGACCAGTTTATTTGTGACTCTATTACTTTCATACAAACCTCAGCATCTCGACACGCCCTACGTTTCCCACACAGAAGCTTCTTTGATTGAAATCCTTTAACTTTTCAAGCTGATTATTATGACTTTGAAGAAAAATGCTCGTTGTCAGAATCCGGAGAGCTCATCTCTAACGCAAACAATGATGGATGCCGAGATCCAAACAGAAGCTGAATTCATAGGAATGCAATTTATCCGGAGAGAGACTTTATGAACTGCCAGGCTAATTCATAAATCCAATACGGCGTCGGCGAATCCCCGCTCTCTCCCAGGTGCTAAGCGTCATTTCGGAGAGCACACATGACTTCACCGCCGCGCCACCCAGGGCGGGGGGGGGCGCTCGCTAATACCCCCCCAAATCTAATTTACTAACAGTAGCTGCGAGTTAATTGAGTTTCCTGCTTCAAATTTGAATTCTGTCGGAGATCAGACTCGGCCATATTCTTCATGAGGCCGGGTAACTCAATCTGCAGCTGTCAGCTCGCATTTGCCACGTGACGCTGGTGAGGGGGAAAAATCAAATGTTATTTATCTCTTCAAAAACGCACGGCGCTTTCGGCTTGACGTTTGCTTAATTGTAAAAACGTCTTATCCTCTTTCAATCTGTGAGGGAGGAAAGGGGGAGCAGGTGGGATGACGAGTGTGGGGGGTTAATTTAGCCTAAAACTTAATAAAAAAGGAATTTGTGTAGATAAAAAGACTATGAATTAATTGTAACAAACAGTAATGCAAATAGCTTTTCACAGACGAAGAAGAAAGGATAATTTTTCATTCTAAACTCGGTGGCTGTGAGATTCTATTGTAGCCACAGCTGCCCAGGGGTCGACTGCCAATCGGCCTTAGATACTGACAGTGTTTTACATTACATACTGTAGGACCAAGTAGGATATTCTCCCTGGGCATTTTTAAAACACTATTTCTTGCATTTTTAGAGTACTGTAAAAGGAATTTGAGCTCTTATTTGCATAATAATGTTTCTCAAAATCCTCTTGAGGGCCAGAGGTTTTGTGCTGGAGGGCCGGATTTGGCCGGGGGGCCTTACGTTGCCTCCCCCTGATGTAAAGGATCCTCACTATGTGTTTCCTTTAAAGGGGGGTATTATGCAAAATTGACTTTTTCAAGCTTAACATCATGTTATTATGTCATTCCCTCATTAAAAACATGCCTGAAGTGTTGCCTTGGCACATTCACGTATTTTTGAGTAATCTGTAAAAACTCTGATGGCGGCCATTTTAGGGATAGGTTTGCCTCCTAGGAACGCCCCCACCTCCTGGAGACGCCTCCGAGCTTTCGTCACCAGCCGAGTAACCAACCACTGCTCCTCAGCAGAACCCCCTCCCCACTGATGCCACAGACAGCGTGTGGAGGGGGCGTGTCTGAAAGGGTCAGAGGTTCTTAAAGAGACAGAGGCCTATTTCAAGACCTTCACTACAGCCATTTTGAGAGAGACATTTTATACAAGGCAGTTATTCTAATTTACTGCATTTACAGACCAACAGAAGGTTTGTCATCATTGTAGTGTGATATAGACTGGTGCTATGTGATTGAAAAAAGCATAATACTCCCTCTTTAAGATCAATGGCTGAACTTCAATCATCAATCTTGACCCAAGTAAAACCCAGTGTCGTACGTCATACATGATCCAACAGGAGATTTGGGCTTCACTTTAGGGATGGGCGGATCGATGCCACAGTATCGATACATCGACACCAAACGGCTACTTTTTAAGTATCGATATTGGGCACAAAGTATCGATACTAATTTGCATATGTAAAAAGTAGGCGTGGCAGCAATTTTAAACATAAAAGGACAATTTACATCTTTGTTCTGAGCCAAAACAGTCCACAGGAGCAGGGGATTGAACTAAGCCAGCCATGTCATTCTGGGTTAGATTCTATTTGTCATTAAAGTATTACTTTTAAACTTTGTTTATGTATTTAATTTCACATCAACATTGTTTAATTAACCAGTTAAAGTAATATCATTTTAATGTACCTATTAATGATTTAAAATAACCAGTTTTAGAAATGTATATTGATTGAATTACATTCACCCATATAAAAATGACCAGTATTGGTATCGAGAAAAATGACCCCAAAAGTATCGGTATCATATCGATTCCTAAAAATGTGGTATCGCCCATCCCTACTTCACTTCTCCTCAGAAAACATCAGTATTTTAAAGGTATTTGAGCTCTAATGTGTGAAGTATTTTCTGAAGTGTGTTCCATCCTAAAACCCACAAATGAAAGTGAATAAAAACTATAATGGAGGATAATATTTGGAGAACGTCGATAAAACCAAGACATGGAGTAAAAGTAAATCGATGCCGCAGCTCAAACCCGCGAGGCGCTCGGGCTTGACGTGTATGTAATTGCGGCGCCGTATCCGCGCTGCATCTGCGAGCGGCGAGTACAGTCAGGTGGGTGATGAGCGGCGCTGTCAGGACGCCTCCACGCCGCCTCCACGCCGCGCATCTGTCCGTCTCTCTGCGTTTATCGTGCCGGGTCAAGGATGCTCCAGAAGTCACGTCAGCAGCTGCTCCACGGAGATAAGAAAGTCATCACTCGTCACGAGCGGCAGGAGGAGGTGAAGGAGAGAGAGGAGGTCCGGGTAAGTGACGGGAGGAGGTGAAGGAGAGAGAGGAGGTCCGGGTGAGTGAGGGGAGGAGGAGGTGAAGGAGAGAGAGGAGGTCCTGGTGAGCGACGGGAGGAGGTGAAGGAGAGAGAGGAGGTCCGGGTGAGTGACGGGAGGAGGAGGTGAAGGAGAGAGAGGAGGTCCGGGTGAGTGAGGGGAAGGAGGAGGTGAAGGAGAGAGAGGAGGTCCAGGTGAGTGACAGGAGGAGGTGAAGGAGAGAGAGGAGGTGAAGGAGAGAGAGGAGGTCCGGGTGAGTGACGGCAGGAGGAGGTGAAGGAGAGAGAGGAGGTCCGGGTGAGTGACGGGAGGAGGAGGTGAAGGAGAGAGAGGAGGTCCGGGTGAGTGACGGGAGGAGGAGGTGAAGGAGAGAGAGGAGGTCCGGGTGAGTGAGGTGAAGGAGAGAGAGGAGGTCCAGGTGAGTGACAGGAGGAGGAGGTGAAGGAGAGAGAGGAGGTCCGGGTGAGTGACGGGAGGAGGAGGTGAAGGAGAGAGAGGAGGTCCGGGTGAGTGACGGGAGGAGGAGGTGAAGGAGAGAGAGGAGGTCAAGGTGAGTGAGGGGAGGAGGAGGTGAAGGAGAGAGAGGAGGTCCAGGTGAGTGACAGGAGGAGGTGAAGGAGAGAGAGGAGGTGAAGGAGAGAGAGGAGGTCCGGGTGAGTGACGGCAGGAGGAGGTGAAGGAGAGAGAGGAGGTCCGGGTGAGTGAGGGGAGGAGGAGGTGAAGGAGAGAAAGGAGGTCCGGGTGAGTGACGGGAGGAGGAGGTGAAGGAGAGAGAGGAGGTCCGGGTGAGTGACGGGAGGAGGAGGTGAAGGAGAGAGAGGAGGTCCGGGTGAGTGATGGGAGGAGGTGAAGGAGAGAGAGGAGGTCCAGGTGAGTGATGGGAGGGCTTTAATTAGCAGCACACGAGGAGTTTGTGACTGATATGTTCATTTTACAGCAAATTTGATGGATGTAGAGCAGCTCGGTTTATAGTAGAGTTTTTTTTATCTGTCTGTATTTTTTTCCTTAAAGGGACAATACGGAGTATACAAATGCTATAATTATGTATTTTCCTCCCCCTACATGTTCCAATGTGTAGAATGAGCCCAGACCTGTTCACCACAACTGCCTCTAAAATCCTGCACTGTCACTGAAAACATTGTTACTTCGGGTCCGAAGTGCCATCATGCACGGGCTTAATGTAGAAGGTGCAGTTACATGCATGACCTGAGGTGGCAGTAGTGAGTATAAAATGTCTAACTTGCATCTAGTTCCTTTAAGACGAGACACTGCAGATGAGTTGGGAAAATTGACGAGGAAACCTACGCAGACACGGGGAGAACATGCAAACTCCGCTCAGAAAGGCCCCGTCCAGGTGGGAATCGAACCCAGGACCTTCTAGCTGTGAAGCACAAGCGCTAACCGCTGTGCCACCGCGCTGCCCAGAAGTTCTGCTTCTGTGGAGATGTTTTGCTTCTGGGCAGCAAAAACGAGAGGAAAGGAGGTTAATAACTGGTTTTCTGTCTCTGAAGAGTTTCTTTAAGCAGAGTTCATTGTTTGGCAAAAATCATCAATAAGCAACTGTACCTTTCAATGATCGTGTCTTAGATATGGTGAGGTGTCTGGCTGTAAAGAATCAGTCTTTTGAGCGGCTCTTTGAAATGAACGGATCCCAAAGACTCGGCTCCCAGTGAAGAGCCGTAAATCCCAACACTGCATGATCAACATGTCAGACAAATGACTCGTTTTCTTTCAGCACCCAATGAATAAAAAACAAAAAGCAAGACAATTTCTTAAAAATAAATAACAATAATAATTCACTAACAAGGTCATACAATATATTTATAAACACACTTTGCAAAAAATTACATCCATGTGGCAAGATTCAATAAATACAGAAATAGGTTTTGATTCAACTGAAATGAGCAACATCAGATTCATGGACCTCACTTTGAGCTACAATTTCCCCAATTTAGTCACATTTTAGCCTTCTTTTATGATTTTGTTGTATGTCATTTTGTTTGCATATAGAAATAAGGAATAAGGAAATGTGGATACCAAACATGTCAGTATTTGTGAATGAACAAGTGTGGGAAAGACGAGGGAGCGCCGCCATGTTGGACTTACTTCCTAGAAATCCGTCTCTTCAGATGTTTGATATTTTAATTAATGTTCCATAATCATCTAAATGAATGACGCACAATCTGACATATTGTGCTTGGGTCTAATATCTGAGTTAAAGAATGTAAAGTGTCTAAATGTCCCTGTATGAGCCGTAATGACTCCTCTGAGACATTATTAGCCGTTAATCCCCGTAAGGCCACCCCGGGACACAATGCGTCTGCTTTGTGCTAATCCCACTTTAGCCTCCATTAACACACTGACTCACTGTGTTTGCAGACGCCTGGATTACAGCAGGAGGGGTTTCAGTCACATGTTGTACACAGACGTCCAAACTTTCTGAAGGACCCGAATATTTGAGGTTCAAGGCAGTTCGCAAATTGATAGAAAAAGTCCTTTTAAGTGAAAAAAAAAGGGTATTGCCAACAATTTAATGATACAATAGCCGTCGTTCCACATAGCATGTCATGATCTATGTGCATGTATCGACTCTACCCCGCACACACTTCTGTTTCCACCACACACACACACCTGCATTTGTTGTGGGAAGTGCCCCCACAGAGGAGCACGCTTACAGAGCGTTATTAAGGGGGGGTATTATACAAAATCGACTTTTTCAAGCTTTACATCATGTTATTATGTCATTCCCTCATCAAAAACATGCCTGAAGTGTTGCCTTGGCACATTCACGTATTTTTGAGTAATCTGTAAAAACTCTGATGGCGGCCATTTTAGGGATAGGTTTGCCTGAGTCCTCCTAGGAACGCCCCCACCTCCTGGAGACGCCTCCGAGCTTTCGTCACCAGCCGAGTAACCGACCACTGCCCCTCAGCAGAACCCCCTCCCCACTGATGCCACAGACAGCGTGTGGAAGGGGCGTGTCTGAAAGGGTCAGAGGTTCTTAAAGAGACAGAGGCCTATTTCAAGACATTCACTACAGCCATTTTGAGAGAGACATTTTATACAAGGCAGTTATTCTAATTTACTGCGTTTACAGACCAACAGAAGGTTTCTTCATCATTGTAGTGTGATATAGACTGGTGCTATGTGATTGAAAAAAGCATAATACCCCCGCTTTAAAGGATGTTTGAGCCGCGATGAGAACAAATGTGGACATACTGCCCTCTGGTGGGAGTTATGGAATCATTCAGAGGAGCCGAGCTGTATTGAAACAGAAAAGAAACCGCTAAACACAACTATGAAGGTAAGCAACATGCAAATGTTATGCTAGCATCAGCTAAAGCTGCGCTAACAGCGGCTAAATGCTAATATCAGCAGAATCCCCTTTTAGCACAGCCGTTTGATGTTGTGAAATATGAAATCCGCATGTCCTGCGTGTCAATAGTGAGGACTGTCCACATTCAGCGCTTTGGCCACAGCCAGAGGTCGGTCCCAAAACCTACACCTGGTCAGTCCGGTTTGGCCCTAACCCTTTGTTATGGGAAAGCTCGACAAAGCGGGTGAAAAAGCCATTCGGTTGACACGCGCCTGCATGTGGAAAACCACCTTATGTTTCCCGATACAGAGTTCAAGTGTATCATGACAGAGTGTCCATAATACTGGATTCCAAATTTCCAAAAAAAAGGCATCTTCAAGGTGCACAGAATGGAGGTCTTTATTTTGCTGAAGGGCAGTAGTGAGAGCGCATGTGATTATACGTTACATAATATGTTTGTCTAATCGTAGTCTTTATAAATCACGATACAGGTGCCTCAATACCATACCCGTATTGTCACATTCTCAGTCATGATGTTGCCGATGCAATATATTAAGCGCAGACTTTCACGGCTGCGTCTTCCAAGGAACTATCTTTGCTTCACAGAGTGTGGTCGGGGGGATTCCGTGCATCACATGGATGCGACACAGTCAGTATAGACAGATTTCATGTGACGTATGCAAACTACCCCTCCTGGAACCGCCACCTTAACGCGGTGGAGGGGTTTGAGCACCCGAATGATCCTGGAGCTCTGTTGTCGGGGGTTTCGTGCCCCTGGTAGGGTCTCCCAGGACAAACAGGTCCTAAGTGACGGGTCAGACAAAGAGCGGGTCAGAAGCCCCTCATGAGAGACCAACAGGCCCGAGCCATAAGGGGCAGGTGCAAGGTGATTTGGCAGCTCCAACGACTCCGAAAAGTGGAAGAAAATGAATGGATGGATTGTATGCATACGAAGTGCAAAACAAAGGAAAGGAAAAGAAGATTGTAGTAGCACCACTACGCAATTGAGATGCATTGATTGCACAAACAGAAGCACCAATAATCCAGAACTTAAATGTTTAAACCTAGAAGCAGGTGCACAAACTTTTCAGACACTTATGGCGAAGTTGACTTCAAGATTGCACCCACGGCAGGATTGGGATCTGCTGAATCGAGACGCGACGAGGAAAATACATGTTTTTTTGCACTTCATCAGTGAAACAGTCAGGCCTCTTACGCACAAAGACACCGCAGTAAACTTTGCAGGGAGGATGAAGCTCGAGGAGCATCTGATGAAGAGAAACTGTGATCAGGATCCTGCTTCTGTGAGAAGGAAACACACTATCTCTGCATCAATGACCTACGTGTCTTATTTTGTTCATGATAAATAAATGTATGTTTAAAGAAGAAATTGCTGTGAGTTGATTGTAATTTCACATATCTTCTTTCGTAAGGCGCATTGAGTTTCTGTGTGGATTGTGCAGCATAAACAAACACGCCTTGCCTTTCAAAAACACAGAAATGCCCAAAGAGGTCCATGCACCTCTGAAATCATGACTTTAAATCCCAGATCAGTGAGAGAAAAACTTCTTTTTACCTGGAACTCGGCGTGTCGGTGCACGTCCTCTGCGCGCTGTCGGATGAGGATGAACTCCGCCTCGTTGGCCACGCGCACGATGTGGTCCTTCATGGCGTGGCACTGCAGCCTGGACAAAACACAACCACAAACCACACATCTGATTCTTCGGATCAGTCTTGGGTTCTGCAGGGCGTGGATGTGCGGTGTGTGGGATGAGCAGGTGTGAGATATGGATGAGAGAGACAACAAAAAGAAGAAGATGAAAGCAAAAATGAATCATGAGAAACAAATCATAGGACATGAAAAATGATGATAGTAACAAATAATAGCAAAGAGTCAATAATGATAGAGGTAAAGGTAAACTGAATAGGGTAGTGAGCGTGAGAAATCAAACAGACCATTTGGATTAGGAAGAAGAAACAAACAAGAAACTACAACAACAAAACCAACAAAAAAAAATTGAAAATGAAAAAGCAAGAAAACATAATAAAGCCTTAAAAATAACAGTCGTAATAGTATCATTCGCTTAAAATATAGATCTAGTATACATACTGTATATACATATAACATTTGCTATTAATTGTTATACCCATACATATCTATATATAATTACACATTATGTACATACACCCATAGTTATCATATACACTGTATCTATTTTTACTATATTATTATTATATAGTATACATTACATTATTATGTACAACAGGGGTAGGCAAGTTTGCATTGTGGAGGGCTGACTTTAAAGCAGTACTAAGTAACGTGTTTACCTTAATAAATCCTTTTCGTATTCCCTGTGGGGGTAATACAAGTGTTTATGGGATGATTGGAGGGTCTTTCATCTCCCCCTGGTGTCTCTGACCAGAAAAACATGTTTGCTACTTGACTGCCACCGGTCCGGAGAAAGCAATACACACTAATGGAATCATGAAGAAGAAGCTAACAGGCTAACGGGCAAAGCTAACTGCGGGCTAACGTCACTTTAAACAGTATTTACAGCCAAGTTTGAGAGAAAAAAAATATTTCCATTGTATAATTGGATGCACAGTATCCCTCTCTCTCTTCGCGTTTTCTGTCAGCGTAGTATTTACTCTCCAAGACAATTAATAAGTTAAAAAATCGTAGCTTGCTACTACACCTGCAGTTGCGCTTGTGGCCTCTAGGGGGAAGAGTTACTTAGTACTGCTTTAATAATAGCCAAAACACCAAGGGCCAAACCTCACTATTTTATCTTTTTTTCTGCAAATGCCAATGTTTTACATTAGTGGTTCTCAAGTCATGGCTTTGGGACCCACCATTACCCAAGGGTGACAAGCTGCAACCCAAATAAAACTGTAAATTGTCATAAATCGTCTAAAAAAAAAAAACAGCCCAATAACATTCATTTGAACTGATTCCATGCAGATGACAATGGAAAATGCAGAACATTTCCTATAGACTCGCGACCCACAGATAATAGTTTTGCAATCCACTTTCTGGTCCCGACTCACACGTTGAGGATCATGTTTTACATTATATATGAGTAAGTGGGGTGCTCTGCCAGGAACGTTTTTAAATACTGACACTGTTTCTCGCATTTTTAGAATTTGATCTCATATTTGCGTGAAAATATTTCTCAAAATCCTCTTGGGGGCCAGAGATTCTGTGTGTAGGGCCAGATTTGGCCCCCGGGCCTGACGTTGCCTACCCCTGATGTACAATATATAACAACATATAATAATAACAATAACAATAGTCAATATAATTCACGGTTATGGCTCAATACACTTCGGTGTTCACTAGGGCTGCAACTAACGATTCTTTTGTAATCGATTAATCTATTGATTATTTTTACGATTAATCGATTAATCGATTAATCGCTTGGCTGTGAATGGTGTAGGAAAATTGTATTTATTTATTTCAACCATTTTTTATCAAATTTTTGTCATTTTTTTGTTACATTTTGGTCATTTTTTGTCAAATTTTGCTCATATTTTTGCTATTTCACATTTTTGTCACATTTTGACATTTTTTCGTCAAGTTTTCGTCAATTTCTTGTCAATTTCTTGTCAATTTCCTGTGACATTTTTGCCACCTTTTCATCAATTTTTCGTCACTTTTTTGTCAATGTTTTCTCACTTTTTTGTCACATTTCCATCATTGTTTTCGACTCAGTTTTGTTGCTATTTTCACAGCTTTTTTCCAGAAGCTGTTGGACTGGGGTAAAGCCAAACTGGAGAAAATGTGCTCAGTTCAGGTGGGAGTTAAGGGGTTAAGTGGCGCTGTTTGAGGATGTGTTGATGGAGTAAACTAAAGGGAAATGTTTTTTGGCGGCTCTATTAATGAAATTTACAATGTACACAACACTACAGACCCTAAACATAGTAGGTTTTCATCAAAAATACTACATTTTGTATGTAATTTTTGCTCCATTTATTCTGTGTGAACCAGAAAACGATTAATCGATTACTAAAATAGTTGTCGACTATTTCAATAATCGATTAGTCGTTTCAGCCTCAATGGCGGAGGGTTTGTTTGTGTCAAAATGAGGAGCCTGATTGACCCACACATGCACAGTCGAGATGGGCATTCGGCTTATTAGACATGTATAAACAAAAGTGTATTTGTTTTGATTGATAATGTAGAAAATCCTCTTGTAAATGATTGTTATTATTGTTAAGTAAATGTGAAGTATTGTTATTCTCATACTCTCATTGTGCCAATTCATTTTCTCCCTATAGATCTTGTTTCCCCTTGACCACAGTTCAGACCAAACAGCTTTTATTCATATGTATCAAAGGTCAGTGTCTGTTTTGGAATGAACGGCTCTGAAAATAGAACATGAATAGTTACATTTATATGAGATCCTGTGCTCTACATCCATCCAGGACAATCCAGAATGAACTAAACAATCAGACAGTGAAGAACATTGATTTCACTGGATCAAAGTAAATGTATTCATATAACACAGTGTAACTCTGCGGTGGAAATCGATGGAGCAGAATCGGACACGAGTCCCGATAACAAAGGCCCGCTCCTCCCCTTTGTGTGCGAGAGCGGCCGAGCGTCTCCGAGATCTGCCCGAACCGTCACCGGGGCGACCGAGCGCGTCCGGCCCGCTCCTAATGAACCTCCGTGTGCTCCCGAGCCTGACCAATCAGCTGGCAGATCCGCCCCGCGCAGAGTCCCGCCCACTCCGGAGCGGGCGGTCGATTACACGGGATCACGCGCTTCGTTAGGCCGCGCTTTGTTTTCATCAGCGGCGGCGGATCGTGACGAGTCTCCGGCGTTTACGGCGGCGATAAATCACTTTTACTGCAGATTACGGACATTAAAGGAGGAACAGGTGGAGACGAGTTCTTTTAATCCACGTTTTCATATAAGAATAAGGCATTTTTTGTAGTTATATTTTGTGGCATATTACCGTAAATTCTCTAACACTGGCCTGTATTCCATTAGCGGCCGGGTCTCTGACAGAGGCCGGGTTCGTGGCTGGCGAAGGAAAATTAAAGCGGGTCTCTAAAACAGGCCGGGGCTTTTATTAGAAACTATAGCGGTAGAAATATTCCCCATGTTAGGAATTTGTCTCATACTGGTGTAAATGAAAACTCACGTGCAGGAAGTAAACAAACGGGAACCCGGGCCGATGGAGACGCTGCGGAGGAGCTGATCCGAGCGTAACTTTGACACAGATTTAGACACTTTTTAAACCTCCTGTGACTATATTTGGAAACAGGGCAAGAAACAAATGTTGTGTGACCCTCCAGGGTTTTAATAAAGTCACCATCGCGTCTTCAAAGCACGTCCAGCTGCTCCGTGTGCAGGTCAGTCCCACGCCTCAAAATAACTCCTCCCATCAGCGCGAGCGTCTCGTCTTCTCTCGGGTCAGTCTCATGATCGATCACAAACACAAACGCTCCGTCTAAACTCGGAACTCAAAGCTCCGCTAACAGCAACGAAACACTTCCTGTTGTCCCAACAAAATAAAAGGCGTCAATGTTCCAGCCGCTGGGAGAGGGTTTGAAATGTTAATTAATAAATGAAGCTAATATTTTAGGTGCAAATGGACACAAATCTTGTTTTTCTTAAAGCCCTAAAGCAGGGGGAGGCAAGTTTGCTTCATGGAGGGCCGATTTTCTTCATTGTCAAAAGACAGAGGGCCGAACCCCCCATTTGTCAATTGTCGCCCGAAGTAAAACATCACTTTCAACAAATGCCAGTTGTACGTCATATATGACTTAAGTTGCTGTAAAGGAATTGACAGTATGTTTCACATTTTTGAGTACTGCCCCCCGCCTTAACCAAGCAGTCTCCAGTTTGGCTTTAACTAATTCAGAAAGCTTCTGGAGCTTATAGCCTAAGCTAAGACCCACAACATTGATTGCAACTTCTTTGTGGGGTTGCTGCTGCTTTATTCCATGTTTTTGTTGTGTTTTTGTTGCCTTCTCATTGTTTATTTTGTCACTTATTTCTTGCATTTTGACATTTTTTGTCACTTTTTTCATTGCTTTCTTTTTCTTTTCTTTTTTTGGTTGCATTTTCATCCTCGTTTCGTTGCGATATTGACACTTTTTTCAAGAAGCTTTTAGATTTGGGGAAAATGTGCTCAGTTCAGGTGGGGGTTAAGAGACTGGCCTTTGATCTCTAATTTGTTTTAAGTTATTTCTCAAAATCATCTTGAAGGCCAGAGCTTCTATGCTTTAGGGCCGGACTTGGCTCCCGGGCCTTACGTTGCCTACCCCTGCCCTAAACCGTCATATGACTTTGTTCCTTATCATGTCAGCGTTCTTTGTTGTGTATGTGAGCACAGCACGACTGAACAGAATCACAAAGTTCCGTGTGAAGTCTGCCCCGTAAAAGTCCTGACCCAAGGTATACTCATGAAAAATAATACTACTACTAATAATAATACTGGGCTGTATGACACTGTATCTTTTCACCTGCCGGATCTCGCCTTAATCGCGCCTCTGAGTGACCCTGTCTGTAAAAAGTCCTCGATATTCCCTCTTTCCGAAACGGTGCAGCCCGGTGAGACGGAACAGGTGCGCCGGTGCGGAAAAGACTCCTCATCAGCACCCTGGACAGCGCCGAAGCGACCAAACCCACTGCACGTCTGTCCCGGGGCCAGCAGGGGACGGGGCTAAGCTCTGGCCACAGTCTGGACCGCAGTCTGGGCTCGGTCCGGGACAGATGGGTCGGCAGATGGGCCAGAGCTGAGCCGCCTCTAAGCTGCACCTCCAGGACACGCCTCGGCACGCAGAGAGGGACGATGTGGACAATTACTCTTTTATTTACTATTCATTTATGTGCCATGTTTTATAATTAGGCACTTACTTTTACTGTTTGGTTTGGTGCTACTAACTTAACGAGATATTAACCATAAATCAGGTCAAAAGGTCAGCATTTTCACTGTGCCATAGTTTCCACAATCGAATACTTACATGCACCTTTTATGTCATTTGAGCGCCTTTGCATGACGTACAAGTTATTTATGTTTCATTGTTTTCCTGTTATTAACAAAAATCTAACTTTTTCTAAAACAGAACGACCTCCTTTACCTTCCCTCGTTGATGAGTTCGATAAAAGCCAGGCCTGCGTTCTTCTGGATAGAGTTCTGCCACTCCTGGAACAGAAGACAGACAAAATGTATTGAAAATATTTTAAGCGTTAAGCAGCAACACGGCGGAAAATGAACCGTCTGGCGCCGAAAAGCCTTTGCTCTTTGGTGCTGGTTCTGACCCACCTTATCTTACCTGTCTTTTATAAAGTTTATAAACACATGAGAAGCCATCTTGAACTCCCACCTTCACCGTTCGTGACCAAACCAAAACTGGTTCGAGCTCATGAGACACAGAACTTTATTCTAAACTTAGCATTGGAAGGATTTGCTGTGTTCTTGATTCAAATGCTGGTCCAAACGTACGACCTCTCCCCGAACAATTCAAGCCGGCGCGGTCCCAGACTGATGTAAGTGCAAATGCTACGCCGGAGACACGTTAAATCCAGTTAAGGTCCGGTGCGGCCTCCGCGATCTTAGAAGGTCATAAAATCCAATCTTCAATCATCAAGCTGACGGAAAAACACGAGCCAAACAGGAAGTCAGGTCTCGTGAGGTGTAGAAGATCCTACTTATCTGGTCTTGTTTATCACCTGTCGTCTTCCCCATTTTGATCCTGAGACAACTGAACCAAAGTGAAGCAATTTAATGACACCTGGGAAAACCTGTGCAGGTGCTTTGAGTTCAGCAGAGTCGTGTGTAAAACATTCATGCCCTGTAAAACTTGGGCTGATTTCTTCACAGTATTCTAATCTTTGGAATTCCTGTTTTTGTGGGAAGCCCAACTTACTGTATGTGCAAATAAACTAAATAAATACTTACTAAATACTTGAAATCGTTTAAGTTGTGGGCCCTGAACCTATAATCTATGGAAGTTTAACGTTTTGAATGGAATTATGGAAATCAATTAACTTTTCCATGATATTCAAATTTTTTGGAAAGGGTCTGTAAGTAAGTAGTAAGTGAGTGCTTTATTGTCATTGTACAAACATATAACGAAATCATGTTCAGGTGTTAGTCCTGAGCTGCCACTATGGAACAACCTGACCCGCAAGACCTTGGAGGTCGGGGTAACTAGCAACTGGAAGAAACCTGGCTGCCCTCAGTCTCCTCTGATCATCTGAAACAGTGCATCACCTCCTGGGTTTGTTTCAGAGCGTGGTGTCCTGCACTGGTCTGCTCCACCTCTTCCTCTTCCTCCTGCAGCTCCCTCCGCTCCACAACAGTCTTTCACCATCTCCTCGTTTGTCTCTTCCTTGTTTCCTGTAGCTCCTCTTGTGGCTCCTCCTCTGAGCTGCAGCTCTGGGGGCTCTCGGTGCCTCTTCAGCGTCTCAGAAGAAGAAATGTGTAGATCTCAAATGGGTTTAGCTGAGAAGCCAGCATTTTGTCTACCTTTAAAAAGCTTCTTTCAAACAATTTTGGACTCTCAAAATAAACAAATCCACCAAACCTCCACTAGAACACAGCACAGATGTACTAAGTATCCAGAAAACAATGTGGAACAGAAACCACAAAGGCAGTTTGCAGAAAAAGGTAAAAAGTTAAGCCGCACCAGGAGAGAGCGAGGTCGCTTCCTGTTTTCACATCTCCATGTTGCTACATTATTATATATCTATATCTATATCCTTGATTTCATTGTAATGTTTACAATTATATTTCAGTATCTATGTGTCTGTTTAATCTTGGTTCAATCAATTAAGGGTAAGAAATGGACAGTACAAATAACCATCCAATGTCAACTCTGAATTTTATCAATAGAAAATACGATGGGGTCAGGGTTCAGGGGTGGTGGGGGATGGGGGGCGGGAGTTGGGTCCCAATGGTTGGGGTGGGGTAGCATGCCTTTGAGTTTGCAGTATGTATCTGCGCTATACTTTATATATTTTTGTGTGCACCTCTCGCTGTACTATATACATGCTGAATATGTGGATTCTCACCCCTACACTTTAATGGAAAATCAATAAAAAATTGATCACAAAAAAAATTATATATTATATCATTAATGTCAATCCGGTCCCGACCCAACAGCAGAACTTAACACGATTGTGCCTCATGGTCTTCATTAACAGAAGGAGAGAACGTGAAGAAGAAATAGGAAATGGATCCGGAGCTGGAGCTGTGCGCCAGACACAGACGCCGCAAACAAGAACTTCCTGAACTCAAAAGACCAGGACTCAATATGTGCATATTAATGTTCCTTTTGATGGGGATTTACTGATGCATGTTTAATGACCACATATCCGGGTTAGAAAAGGAGAACCAAGAGTCATATATGGGTTTTTTCTGGTGTTGAAGGCCGTGTGTGACCGGGTTATTGCTAATCTTCTGGTTATGAAAGAGTTACTGACGGCATGTAGTGATTATGTTTATTAACCTCTTAACTCCCACCTGAACGGATCCCATTTTCTCCAGTTTGGCTTTACCCTAATCAAAAAGCTTCTTGGGAAAAAAGCACCAAAACAGACACAAAAAAATGAGAAGAAAACAAGGATGTAAATGCCAAAAAGTAAAAATAAACCAAAAAGTGACAGAAGCTCAACAAAAATGTGACAAAAACTCAGCAAAAATGTGACAAAAAATCAACAAAAATGTGACAAAAATTCAACCAAAAAGTGACAAAAATTCAACAAAAAATGTGACAAAATTCAACAAAAATGTGACAAAAATTCAACAAAAATTCAACAAAAATGTGACAAAATTCAACAAAAATGTGACAAAAATTCTACAAAAATGTGACAAAAACTCAACAAAAAAAAGACAAAAATTCAACAAAAATTCAACAAAAAAGTGACAAAAATTCAACAAAAATGTGACAAAAATTCAACAAAAAAGTGACAAAAATTCAACCAAAATGTGACAAAAATTCAACAAAAAAGTGACAAAAATTCAACAAAAATGTGACAAAAATTCAACAAAAAAGTGACAAAAATTCAACCAAAATGTGACAAAAATTCAACAAAAAAGTGACAAAAATTCAACAAAAAAAAGAAAAAAATTCAACCAAAATGTGACAAAAATTCAACAAAAATGTGACAAAAATTCAACCAAAAAGTGAAAAAAATTCAACAAAAATGTGACAAAAATTCAGCAAAAATGTGACAAAAATTCAACAAAAATGTGACAAAAACTCAACAAAAAAAAGACAAAAATTCAACAAAAATTCAACAAAAATGTGACAAAATTCAACAAAAATGTGACAAAAATTCAACAAAAAAAAGAAAAAAATTCAACCAAAATGTGACAAAAATTCAACAAAAATGTGACAAAAATTCAACCAAAAAGTGAAAAAAATTCAACAAAAATGTGACAAAAATTCAACAAAAATTCAACAAAAAAGTGACAAAAATTCAACAAAAATGTGACAAAAATTCAACAAAAATGTGACAAAAATTCAACAAAAAAATTACAAAAATTAAACGAAAAAGTGACAAAAATTCAACCAAAAAGTGACAAAAAATCAACAAAAAAGTGACAAAAATTCAACAAAAATTCAACAAAAATGTGACAAAAATTCAACCAAAAAGTGACAAAAATTCAACAAAAATGTGACAAAAATTCAACAAAAAAAGACAAAAATTCTACAAAAAAAGACAAAAAAATTACAAAAATTAAACGAAAATGTGACAAAAATTCAACAAAAAAAGACAAAAATTCAACAAAAATTCAACAAAAAAATTACAAAAATTAAACGAAAATGTGACAAAAATTCAGCAAAAATGTGACAAAAAATCAACAAAAATGTGACAAAAATTCAACGAAAATGTGACAAAAATTCAATAAAAATGTGACAAAAATTCAGCAAAAATGTGACAAAAATTCAATAAAAATGTGACAAAAAATCAACAAAAATGTGACAAAAAATCAGCAAAATGTGACAAAAAATCAACAAAAATGTGTTAAAAATTCAACAAAAATGTGACAAAAACTCAACAGAAAAATCAACAAAAATCTGATAAAAATCTGAAAAAATTCAACAAAAATGTGACCAAAATTCAACAAAAAATAAAAACATAAAAAAGGTGACACAACGCAAGGAAAAAGATCAGTTTTGTGGGTCTTAGCTTTCAAATGAGGTGTTACACAGACCTATATAATGGCCAAAGAGGACAGAATGCATTTGGTTCAGGCGGGCGGTAAGAGGTTAACTGGTGTTTGAAGACTCGCTCTCAGAAACACAACGAGTCAGGTCTGTCGAGAGCTGAGCCGCCCGCTGTGCAATTTTATTCATTCAGTTTCCCGGGCGAAAAGCAGGAACAGAGTAAAGTCAAGGACACTCTGAACGGTTTGAGTCGCTGCAAACTCTCACCGTGCTTTTACTCGTGTTACTGTTTCAAAGTGACCCCAAAATCTTGCTTTAATCACGTCCTAAAACAGCATCAAAAATGTCTGTTCGGGATTACACTTTCTCCGAACAATCAGCGAGTCGGCATCGTCTTTCCGCGGCAGATGTGCGAGCAAACGCCCTTTGATCCGCTCGACGTGAAGATCCATGGGCCCCGTATTGTGTCCCCCCCCCGCCCCCGGTCTAAACGCCATATTTCAAGCATAATTTAGATTTCTCGCGATGCCCCCGTAATCCGAGCCGGCCGTCGGTCCTTGAGGAGAGACGGGGCCTCGTAAAGAAGTGTATCCGTAAACACTGCGAACGGAGGAGATGCTATTGCGGCCGAGGAAACAGTATCCCGGGCCGTTTCCTGCAGCGTCCCGCGCACTGACAGATGAGGGAGGGGGGGGGAAGAGGGGGTGCTCTGGAAGCCATTAAAAAGCAGTTGGAGCGAGGCTGAGCGGAGCACTGTGGGAACACGAGCGAGAATACAATAATGGCAAAGGTGCAAAGGGGCCCAGGAAGAGGCCGAGGCTGGAGCTGGTTTATGAATGAGACAGAAATCCACGTCATGTCGCTTTAGACGTGTGTTTAAGCTTCAGGGAAAGTACAACTGGTCAAACACTTCATTGTTTTAATGCAAATAATCGCATTTTCCCCGATTCTTCGCCCCAAGTCAGGAAAATAAGTAACCAAACAAGTATTTATGTACATGAGTGAGTAGGAAGAACTTCAAAGAGATTAGTCCATTACATCAGCGGTCTATTATCACCTCAAAAACATTGCTAAAATAAAAAATGGAGTGTCTAAACTGGATTTGGAGAGACTTATTCATGCACTTGTCTCCAGCAGGTTAGACTATTGTAACGGCCTGTTCATTGGCCTCTCTAAACGAGCCGTCAGAACTGCAGTTTATTCAAAACGCTGCGGCTCGAACCGGGAAATACGAACATATTAGTCCAGTGCTCCGGTCTCGGCACTGGCTTCCTGTCGCTCAGAGAATAGATTTTAAAATAGCTCTGCTAGTTTACAAGTCTCTTCATGGTCGGGCACAAAGTGAACCATCTCGGGCCCTGAGATCTTCAGGGAGGGGTCACCTGGTGGTTCCTTGAGTCCGGACTGAACACGGTGAGGCAGCGTTTCAGTGACGCGGAGTCAAGAGCACCACGACGCGCAGTGCAGTGGTGTTACTCCTGCATTATAACGTCTACTGCGGCTCCTCGTTGTTTAATCCGCTTATACCAGGGTTCCACAAACGTAACATTTAGAATAAATGTTTTTTTCATTGACTAAACTCACTAAATCTGCCAGACTACGGGACTATTTTGTGTGGGTTATTAGCCGGTCACTGAAGGCTGGTCTCAGAGCGAGTCATTCTCCGCAGCTATTACGAGGATCTCAGTCAGGCTCAACGACACAACATCAGCACAGAATCACAACACAACAGGACTAACCCGGAAACACTTTTCCCTGGAAGTAAACACCGATATGCGGCACTCGTGGGCAGGAGTTATTTCACTTTTACGCTGTTTAACCTGAAGCTAAAGCTAGCTAGCTCAACCAGCTCAACTGTTTATGGAAACAGCTGCGGTGGAGTCGCTCACACCTGGGCCCCACGAACTGAAACTTTTATGTTTGACTTTACTAATCCAGACAAATATGCTTCAATGCAGGATCATTTTATGTACGCCTGAAAATGATGAACAGCCTTAACCGTTTTCAATAGAAATGTAAAGCTCATATGTTATTAACAGTAGCTAACCTAGCTGCTCACTCTCCTCTACAAACATTTATCAAACGTTTTGTTTTGGCCAAAAACGTTGAAATTAACACAAAATCCATCTCATACGTTCCTGTCAGTCACTAATTACGCCTTTATCTGATTCAGCTGTGTCATGCGTTGCTATGGCGATGCCCACAGCGGAGTGATATCCCAGTGATTTAACTACCGGACTACGTGTGCGGTTATACCAAAATAATGCACCAGCCAATCAGAATCCAGTATTCACCCAGACCATGGTATATATAAATATATATATTATATTGTATTGTTGTTGTAAGAATTATATTTTAGCTTTAATCAGTTACACCTGGAGACACAAATAGCTGTGAAAAAGTTATATTAGTTGTGGTAACTTTAAAGTTTTGTTCAATCGATGCAAACTTGACAAACCTCTGCTCTCTCTCGTGTCAAAGCTCTCTCTGCTGTAAAATATGAACTCTCTCTGTTAAATACCCGGCGTGCTGAGGCTCCTGTTGTCTGTGGCCTCTGCAGGACTGTCAGTGGTTAGTCCGGGTCCTCCCCGAGCGCCGTGTTCCGCTCGGCTCGTGACAGTGACATTATTATGTACGGGCCGTGTTTTTGTTGCACACTTGTCGTTTCTGACACACGCGGCTTCACGCGGCGGCTTCTCCTCCTGACCCGCCGAGGAAGACAGTCAGCCAGAGATACTGATGACAAACTGTGGAGCATCTGCGCTCCAAATGTCCACCCCCCCTCGCCCCCCCTTCACGCTCTCCTGGGCACTGCAAAAATATCTACTGTCCCTGCTTAGTAAGTCCACAGCAGAGACTTTTAAACATTTGCATTTAGAATATGAACAAAAACAGAGTCAAATAAAAAATAAAAACACATTAGCAGAAGAGTGAAAACCTCAGATGATTCATTTAATTATTTTTCTCTTCACTCATGACATACAGTAGTGCTCAAAGGTTTACACGCCCGGGCTGAACTTTGGATTTTTTGACTATTTTTCAAAGAATAATATATAAGAGTTTGCTCTGTTTAACCTCTTAACTCCCACATGTTTTCTCCAAATTCTCCAAATCTAAAAGCTTCTTTAAAATAGCGCCAAAAAACGAGAAGAAATTTAGGATGTAAATTGAAAAAAATCCAGCAAAAAAAGTGACAAAAATCCAGCAAAAAAGTGACAAAAATCCAGCAAAAAAGTGACAAAAATCCAGCAAAAAAGTGACAAAAATCCAGCAAAAAAGTGAAAAAAATCCAGCAAAAAATTACAAAAATCCAGCAAAAAAGTGAAAAAAATCCAGCAAAAAATGACAAAAATCCAGCAAAAAAGTGACAAAAAATCAGCAAAAAAAAAAAGACAAAAATCCAGCTAAAAAGTGACAACACAGCAACAAAAAAGTGACAATAATCCAGACAAAAGTGCCATAAAAACGTGACAAAAACACATAAGGGAAATAAAAAGTGACGACAATGGCAAAGAGGAGAGAATGCATTTGGTTTTGGCGGATGGTAAGAGGTTAAATCATAATGAAAAATGAAAGCACCAACAATGACCCTGATAAAAGTTTATGATCCAGAGGAAAGGGCCACTTTACCATGAGATTATACAGAATCTTCTCCACAAAAGACTCCAAGCTGTCATTGATGTTAAAGGGGCAAATACACAGAACATGTAACTTTGGATCAAGGTCATTTTGGTTCTTTCTTTCATTATGATAGAGTGAAAAAAACTTTTGTGTTATCTTTCATATTCTTTGCAAAATTGTCATAATATTGTCAAAAATTCTGCCAGGGTCTGTAAACCTTTGAGCACAACTGTATATTCATTTTGTTTTGCAAAGAAAGTCTTCATAAAAAAACAAAAATGTACATAAAAAACATGTACAATAGATTCCCCTCTGGGGCCAGGAAAAGAGATTCTTAATCTCAGTGGGACTGTCCTGGTTAAATAAAGGTCAATAAATAAAATATGTGGCTACACTTTTCAATAATTGTAATAGATTTATTGGCTTTACTCCTCACCAAGATTGAAATCAATATATATTAAATAAACAGACAGTCTGTTCTGCTCAGACTGGGACAGAATTGAATCATTTATTATTATTATTATTATTATTTGGACTTTAATGCTGGAGTATTATGTGTGTGGGGCCCTGCCCACTGAGCCCCCTCCTCTGACTCGCCCCTGGCCTGGGGCTCAGGGCAGTTTGGTCCTGACTGGACTGTGCAGATTCTGTTTTATGTTGAATTTGTTACAGTCAAAACCTGTGGAAGAAATGTCAATGCTTCATTAGAGCTCGTCTTATTTCATTTCAGAATTTTCATCCTCGTTTTCATGTCATTTCTGTTGATAATTTAACACTTTTTTCCAAGAAGCTTTTAGATTTGGGTAAAGCCAAACTGGAGAAAATGTGCTCAGTCCAGTCAGAGGTTGGATTTTTGGTCAAGATTCTTAAAGTCTGTTCGAGTTTATGTGAAATATGTACAAATACTTAAGCAAAGAGCCGCATTATATTAACCCCTTAACTCCCACCTGAACCGAGCACATTTTCACCAGTTTGGCTTTACCCCAGTCCAAAAGCTTCTGGAAAAAAGCTGTGAAAATAGTGACAGAACTGGAACAATGATGGAAATGTAACAAAAAAAGTGACAAATAATTGATGAAAAAGTGGCAAAATTTCACAAAAATGTCACAAGAAATTGACAAAAAATTGACGAAAAAATGATAAAAATTTGACCAAAAAATGATTAAAAAATGATAAAAATATGACCAAAAAATGACAAAAATGTGACAAAAATGTGACAAAAATGTGACAAAAAAATGACAAAAATGTGACAAAAAAAATGACCAAAATGTGACAAAATGTGACAAAAAATTGCGAAAAAATTGAGGGAAAAAATGACAAAATGTGATAAAAAATGTGACAAAAAAATGACAAAAATGTGATAAAATTTGACAAAAAATGACAAATAAATGACAAAAAAATGATAAAAATGTGACAAAATGTGACAAAAAGTTGATAAAAATTGACAAAAAAATGACAAAAATGTGATAAAAATGTGACAAAAATAATAATAAAATTGACAAAAAATGACAAAAAATCACAAAAAATTTGAAAAAAAATGACAAAAATGTGATAAAAAATTGACGAAAAAATGACAAAAATGTGACAAAAAATGACAAAAATGTGACAAAATGTGACAAAAAAAATACTAAAATGTGATAAAAATGTGAAAAAATAATATAATTGACAAAAAATGACAAAAAAATCACAAAAAATTGACGAAAAATGGACAAAAATGACAACAACAAAAATGACAAAAAAGTTACAACAACAACAAAACATGATGGAAAAAAAATCTGATGACGTGAGGAAAAAGATCCTCTCGGTTCAGGCGGGAGTTAAGAGGTTAAACAAACCCATTCAAAGAGCCGCCGCACTCTGATTGGCCAAGAGCCGCCCCTGACTTAAAGGATTCTTCTACAAAGACAGGAAAAAGATGTGAGTTTGGACAATCACCACCTTAAATCCCCTCACTTTCTTTGCCTCAGGGACCTTCCACTAAAGCGATTCACTTTTGCAGTGCTCGCCCCTCCTCCTCCTCCTCCTCCGGACAGACCCCGTCCCGAGTGAGCTGTTCTGAATTTGGACAGTTATGATGCATACGGGCCTCCCCCCTCCCCCCTAAGAGGTGCCTCACGTGACAAAGATAAATAAGAGGAGGGGCAGGAGCCGGGGCAGTGCCAGGAGAGGGGCAGCGGGGGCACATTCGCTCAGTGGGAGGAGGCTCCGGGGTTGACAGCTCCCAGCAGAGCAGTCGTTATGTGAGAAGGAGAAAGTTTAGGGATTTGACGGGAAGTTGTTTTGACAGGACGCTTGGTTACGCTGAAGGAGTTTTTACCTTTTGTTCTAATTCCACTGTCTTCACCGTATGGCAGAACGCTTAAAGACTCTATGGCCGTGTATTGTGTTTCACGGCTAGACCTCCACAGTTCGGTCCCACGTCGCTCATGTCTCTACGACTAAAAAAAACTATTATCTGTGCATGTATCCAAGCGTCCACCCTCGTCCCTAACCCCTTATGCACTGCACAGGCCCGCACTATAGTCGACTGTATAGTCACTGATTCTGTCGGCGATTCAGACAGAAGCCACGACTTTCTCCGAGCTGCCTGACGTCACACACATGCAGAAAGTACCAAAAAAATTCATACATTATTATTATTATTATTTTAAAGAGACTAGAGGCAAGTTGGTCATTTTATACTCACTACTGCCACCTCAGGTCTTATGTGCAACTGCAGCTTCTATATTAAGCGGCACTTTTTGAGTGACAGTGCAGGATTTTAGAGGCAGTTGTGTTGAACAGGTCTTGTACACATTAGGACATTGTTGAAACATGTAGGGGGAGGAAAATACTTAATTTTAACATTTTTCCTTACAAACTCTGGAATTTATGCTCTGTAGGACATGTGGCATCATGTTAGCATTCTCCGTTATTTATGTATTTATGGGCTGTTGAACCACTTTGCTCCTCTCCATGTCTTTGTGTCTTTATTTAGTAGAAAACTATATTCATATTCAGCATTTCTTAAAGAGGGGGTATTATGCTTTTTTCAATCACATAGCACAATCTATATCACACTGCAATGATGAGCAAACCTTCTGTTGGTCTGTAAATGCAGTAAATTAGAATAACTGCCTTGTATAAAATGTCTCTCTCAAAATGGCTGTAGTGAATGTCTTGAAATAGGCCTCTGTCTCTTTAAGAACCTCTGACCCTTTCCGACACGCCCCCTCCACACGCTGTCTGTGGCATCAGTGGGGAGGGGGTTCTGCTGAGGAGCAGTGGTTGGTTACTCGGCTGGTGACGAAAGCTCGGAGGCGTCTCCAGGAGGTGGGGGCGTTCCTAGGAGGACTCAGGCAAACCTATCCCTAAAATGGCCGCCATCAGAGTTTTTACAGATTACTCAAAAATACGTGAATGTGCCAAGGCAACACTTCAGGCATGTTTTTAATGAGGGAATGACATAATAACATGATGTTTGATGCCTTTCATGCTAAACCTGTCAGTATTTGTGAATGAATAAGCGTGGGAAAGACTCAGAAGCGCCGCCATGTTGCCGTGATGCAATGAGAGCTGTCATTTTTATTACAGAATGTGGCTAAAAGGGGCTGGATTTTGGTCCCTGAACACGGATCTGCCAGAGCTCCCAACAGAGAAGTAAACTCTCGACACGGACGGCAAAGTCGACCTAAACTTCCCAAATCCTCTCTGTCGTTCCAGACCTTCTGCGAGTCCGTGGGAAACGTCTGGACACGGAGAGAGATAAATAACGCCCGGACAGCGCCGGTGTTAGCGGCGCAAAGGCACAGGAGTCATCATTCTTCATCCATTTGAAGAAAAAGCACCATCTTTTAACCTCTGAACATGTTTTGTCCTGTTCTCCAAATCTAAAAGCTTCTTCAAAACAGAGGCAAAAAACGAGAGGAAAATGAGGATGAAAACGCAACAAAAAAGCGTTAAACAGTGACCCCAAAAAGCGACAAAAATGACAAAAAGGTGACTAAAGAGCAGCAAAAAAGTGACAAAAATCCAGCAAAAAAAGACAAAAAATCCAGCAAAAAATAGACAAAAATCCAGCAAATAATGACAAAAAATCCAGCAAAAAAAAAAAAAAATCCAGCTAAAAAATGACAGAAATCCAGCAAAAAAAGACAAAAATCCAGCAAAAAAATAGACAAAAATCCAGCAAAAAATGACAAAAAATCCAGCAAAAAAGACAAAAATCTAGCAAAAAATAGACAAAAATCCAGCAAAAAAAAGACAAAAATCCAGCAAAAAAAGGACAAAAATCCAGCAAAAAAAAGACAAAAATCCAGCAAAAAAAGGACAAAAATCCAGCAAAAAAAAGACAAAAATCCAGCAAAAAAAGGACAAAAATCCAGCAAAAAAATAGACAAAAATCCAGCAAAAAAAAGACAAAAATCCAGCAAAAAAAAGGACAAAAATCCAGCAGAAAAAAGGACAAAAATCCAGCAGAAAAAAAGACAAAAATCCAGCAAAAAATTACAAAAAATCAAGCAAAAAAATAGACAAAAATCCAGCACAAAAAAAAGACAAAAATGCATCAATAAAGTAACAAAAAAGTCAGAAAAAGTGCAATAAAAAAGTGACAAAAACACATAAGGCAAATAAAAAGTGACGACAATGGCAAAGAGGAGAGGATGCATTTGGTTTTGGCGGGTGGTAAGAGGTTAAAAGGACTCGCTCCAAATCCCACACCGCCGTAACCGAGCGCGGCCCCTCGTCCTGAAACCCGGCCGGGCCGTTTGTGGCGCTTCAGTCGGAGCTGTCAGCGCGGGGCCGGCGCTGGTTTTCATCCTGCACATGGAGACCTTCCATCATTAAAATCAGACTCAACTGAGATGGCCTTGTTCTCATGTTGTTCATGAAAAACAGACCTGCAGCTGTGTTTTCTTTCTATTACGTTTGAGCTCAGTCCGTGTTCTCCTCCAGAGCTCAAAACGGACGTGCTTTCCTCCTCAAATTGCCTTCACTATTACGACCTGCTTCTCTAGGGTGAAGGGGAGTCATACAAAACCCGAGAAGAGTAGAAGAAAAGTGACAATTTATTCAAAAGACTATGATAAAAAATGATAAAAGAAGGTTCTATTCAGAGTAAAAACTAAAACCAGAAACTAATCGAATCACAAAAGTTGTTTTTAACGAGCTCAGCAAACACGACAGTCGGAGGCGAGCTGCTGTAAAGATGATTGTTTCCAGTTGTGAAGTGGAAATTACGAGCGTGTTGTGTTCAAGTGCTTTTGTGTCGTAGTAAAGTGAAACGTTAAAAAAAACAAATACATTCATGTGAGAAAGTCGACGACAAACCACTGACCTACTGCTGCTTCGATCATGAAAAACATAAGTTTCAAAGACAAGTGGAAAAAGTCGGCTTCAGAACGATCAGTTAAAACAGTGGTTCCCAACCTGGGGGCCGCAGGGGGGGCCCAGAGCTCTGCCTGGTCAGAGGGTCAGGTCATAAATGCAGAGCCGGCTTTTCTTATACGCAAACTATGCAAGGTGCCTCCCGGTGCTCGGTTCGACTCCTGCTCCCCTCATGTGCGGCTCCTGCGCGGTCAAATATCCATGGGAGGCGCACTGTAGGGTCCCTGTGAGGATTTTTGCTTAGGGCCCCAGAAGGGCCAGCACCGGCTCTGCATAAATGATATTATTGGAGCAAAATAAATGGTCTGAAATCATCAAATAAGACTAAGGACTACAGGTGCATTAAACACGGCAATTTCAGTTCATTTGTTTCATATAAATACTTGGAAATTGGAAATGTTTTGATAAATTTGTGGGGGGCACAGTTTTGGACGGGGTTTTGAAGGGTCAAAGGTTATCTCTTAAAAAATGATGGTAATGACAACTTGGAAGTGGCAAGATCATGGAGTATATTCTGTATGTGAAAGTGTCTTTTTAACATAAAACTAGAGACAACTAACACTAACAATGTATGGCACGTTAACAATCTCAAAGATTGTTACCTGAAAGATAATCTGAAAAATCCTGACGACCAGGAGGCGGAACCACATTACACCGGTTTGAGAATCGTTGCATTGGCTCCCCGTGTGTTTCAGGATCGATTTTGAAGTTCTTTTAATGGTTTTTAATGGTCTTGGTCCTTCTTATCTTTCAGAACTGCTTTTACCTTACGAACCTTCACGGCCCCTTCGCTCCTCCAGCAGGGGTCTCCTAGTTATTCCTAAAGTCAACAAAAAGACTCAATGTTACGGCCCTCGCCTCTGGAACCACCTGAGGAGGAGCTCAGGGCTGAGGAGGAGCTCAGGGCTGCAGAGAACGTTCATGTTTTTAAGAGCAGCTCAAGACCCACCTTTTTAGCTTAGCTTTTAACTGACTAATCTATTTATTTAACCCCAGTATATAAAATCTATATATGGGAGGTTGTGCCAAGCGCATTGTTTTAAATGTTGTAATCTGTAAAGCACTTTGTGACACCTTTCGGTATGAAAAGCGCTTTATAAATAAAGTTTGAGTGATTGAAGTTTGAAAGAAACGTGTCCATGATCGCCTTCTGTTACCTGCTTTGTACTAGACTCCGTACATGAAACGAGACCGTTGTTGTAATTGTGCTTCTTCCTGTTGATGTGTGAACATTTTTAAAACAGTGTGTTGTAAGTTAAAGTATTTTATAAACAGTTTGTAAGTGAGTAGCTTTATCACAGTTGCTTCGTAATCAGTATTGCTCCATTTTAGGGACTGCAAACAGTGTAAAGCCATGATGTAAATGCCTTCTTGTAAATGGTCGGATGCTGCCGGTGTGTGTGGTTTATATTGTTTTGTTCCTTTGTTGTTCCACTATGTTCTTGTGATCCTTGACTCTTGCTTCGGCCCACTCCTTTTGCTGCTCAAATAAATAAATAACTATCTCATCTCTGGAACTCGAGCAGAATCATCTCCCAGTCCCCCAGTGGAAAAAAAAACAGATGAGGCGGCGTTCATGTGCAATTTTCTACTCGGGAAGCTGTATTTACCGAACCAGGCATCAGAACAAAGCCAGTCCACCAATCAGAGGCGAGGACTCCAGCAGCAACATTTACATGCAGAGTATAACGTTAAGTATTGGTATGTGCTGAAGTTTCAGTTCTTCTCTATGTCGCTGGTTGATGACGGCAGATAATGGAGCTTTACGGCTGAACTATCTTCAACCTGTTTCCATGCAAAAGTTATTTACAGTCATTAAATGTGAACGCTAAGTTGTCCCAAAGTATAAAAAGACAGAATAATCCTTCATTGCTGTTACAGAAGCAGGAGCCTGACCTTCACAGTCACTTATCGAGGGGGAAGATCGGCCCTGACTGTCTGCAAATGCCATATAATCATGGTTCTAATACATATAGGAACATCATGAGTGCTAATTTATTCATACGGTGACAGTTTGCTAAACACGTGAGGGCGAAGGTGAGCTACGTGTCTGGGAAACATTCGCGTGACGTGTGGAAGCTCCGACTCTGTGGGAGTTAAGGCCGTCGCTAAAGGACTTCCACTGTGATGAGGCTTTCGCTCAAATGTACAAATGTCTCTTCAAACATTTTTTTTTTTTCAGCTCTACCTCCTCCTTCCTCTTCCTCCTTGAGCTCCCTCCGCTCCACAACAGTCTTCCACCATTTTCTGGGATTTGCCCAAAACGTATGAAAACCAGAGGAGACAGCTGGTCCTGAGGTGTGGATCCGTTTGGCCCCGACTCTAAGCAGTTTTAAGTCCTCCCTTAAAACAAGTCATTGATCCATTGCATTTTCTCTTTCATTGCTCTTGATGATTTACTCTGCCTATTTTTGTATTCCTGGAGTTTTATTTTGCATCTTTTGTGAAGCACTTTGCTGCAGTTTATGTGAATTTGCTATAGAAATAAATTTGACCTTGACCAGTGAACGTCCATTAGCCAGAACAATAGAAGGCATGTGCGGTTTAGCTGTGAGTCTTGCTCGGATACCTCCTCCTTTGTCCCTTTTTTGTTTCCTGCAGCTCGTCTTGTGACGCCTCCACTGTGATGCAGGTGTCTGGGCTCTTTGTGCCTCTTCAGTGTCTCAGAAGAAGACATTTGTAAGTCTGATAGAGCCCCCTTGCCCTGTGCCCTTTAAGTGCCCTTCTCCAGACCAGTTTTTTCTTCTCCCCAATATTAAGTGTTATTTCATTCATATTTCATTATTGTTCTAAGCCAACATGTGCTGAAAATACAGTTTTAATGCGCAACAAATCACGCTTCATTTCTCCTCAGCCTCTCGAGCAGCGGCGGCGCTGGCGCTCCTTATCACAGAAGGGCAGCTGTGCCGTCCCCGTGTTTCCCCGTAAGATGGTACAGCCCATCTCTGTAAGACGCTGGAGTAAAGTAAACAAAGTAAATTTGATAACTTTATGAACGAGCCAGCGCGACATGACTGGATTATTAAGGGGAAAGGAAACATGAGGGCCGTCAGTGCGAGGAAGTCAGCGCCGCCTGTCAACACCGTCCGGATGAAGTCAGCGGTAACAAGTCAGTCACTTTAGTGGTTCTCTCTTGTCGCGCTATAAAATTATCTTAAAATGAGCTGTATTACTCAGTATAAGTCAGGGCTGAGCGTAGACCAGGGCCAGAGCAGAGTGAGCTGAGTAGACAGAGGAGAGAGAAGGGTGAGGAGGAGAGAGAAGGATGAGGGTTCTGGACACTGTTGTCTGTGGGAGGATTATTGTTATTTAAGATATTTTTGACATGGACAAAGGAATGATATTGACAAACCAGATGTTTTAAGTGTAGGCTATAGTACCTTTGCATTTGGCCTATTTCATTTGTATTTGTGCTAATCTTTAGTGCAGAGCCTTGTGATAGTCCTACATCGTCCTCTATAGTTTATTATTAGGTCCACATAATTGGACATTTTATGTTGCTGTGATAATCAATGGTCTGTTAGTATCACTAGTTACAGAAAAATCACTCTTTTTTTTGCAGGGGTGCCCTTTTTGTCTTGGTTGAGCACCTGCCCCTCAAAATGTCTGTGCACGCCACTGCTGAAATGTCTTTTAGCTCATAAGCTAGCTGTTAGTTTACTAAAGCTGCTTTCTTCAGTAAAAAAAAATCCACCAAATCTCACAAAAACACGACACGATGTGGAGCACAGAAACTACAAATGCAGTTAGAAGAAAAGTCAAAAAACACAGCTGTACCAAGAGAGAGGGAGGGTGCTGAATGGCTAGTGTCGGCTTCATAACAGTTAACACAAGACTTTTAACCTCTTAACTCCCGCCTGAACCAAGAGCATTTTCTCCAGTTCAGCTTTACCCAAATCCTGTAGGCCAGTGTAACGCCTCATTTGAAAGCTAAGATCTACAAAACTAAATTGATCTTTTTCCTCACATTATCAGATTTTTTTTCATCACTTTTTTGTTGGGCAGTCATCTCATTTTTGTCAAATTTTCGTGACTTTTTTGTCACTTTTTCGTCAAATGTTTCGATTTTTTTTTTCCATTTTTTTGTCACTTTTTGTCACTTTTTTGTCAAAGTATTATCACTTTTTTGTCCATTTTTTCCTCAATTTTTCGTCAAATTTTTCTCACTTTTTTGTCCATTTTTTGTCACTTTTTCGTCTGTTTTTTCTCACTTTTTTCACATTTTCATCCTTATTTTCATCTCAGTTTTGTTGCTGTTCTCACACCTTTTTTCGAGAAGCTTTTAGATTGGGGTAAAGTTGGAGAAAAAGTGCTCAGCTCAGGTGGGAGTTAAGGGGTTAATGCTTAATGATGACATGAGAATTAAAACGTCTCTCCTGAAGACATGATTCATAACACATAGTTCAAATTCACCACAGTTGTAGCCTCACTACTGCCCGTCATGTGTGTAAAAGTTCAAAACTCTCTCCAGTTCACCCTCTTAGTTTCTCATGGATATCTGGACCTTGGTTTCATCCCCAAAAGCCTCTAACAGAGCGGCGGCCATCTTTGTCCGGCACCTTCCCTGCTGCCTCATCCCTAACAACTTTACCGCGCCATAAATCGTGTAAAAACAACTAAAACATTTCACTAAACCCTTCAAAGGAACAGTAACTCACAGTCGGCCGCTCCGTTTATGCTTAATTTCGGAGACGGCGTGAGTAACGGCCGCTGAGCTCCCGAATGGGCCGTCCCGAACAGACAGGCTCCACTGTAATGTCTTCCTTATGGGCCGTGTGTCCAGGACTGATGGGCTGACAGGAGGTATGTTAAATATCTGCCGCTCTAACTGCTACATCGGGGTCTGACCTCCGCCGAGGCAGGGTCAGCGCGCGAGGCATCAGTCAACAAGAGCAGCGGTGAGGGGGGGGGGACAGGTCCAAACAGCAGGAGAAACATTTGTAAAGGCATTTGTAAAGCACGTTATGATTGTACGACCGCAGATCAGTCAAAAGGCCATCTTTACTATGTTATAGGAGTCAGACGACAGCCCGATCCAGCTCAGCTTCACAATGAGCAATGACAAAGGAGAAAAAGAGCTGTTCTTGTGCTGAAAATGTGACTTGTCGTGATACGTCACCCCCCGAGACGCAAAAACAAAGCAATTTGAACTTTTTCTGAGGAAAATGACAAAAACAGTAACTGAATAATCTGATTACTGGTTTGGAAGAAGTAAAAGTAGTCATGCGTTGCAGTGTTAATTTCGTCGACTAAAATATTTAGTCTTAATTTTAGTCAAAGTGTTATTTTTGACGACTAAAATTGGACTAAAACTAAATTAAAAGTTTTTCATGAGACTAAAACTATGACTAAAATGTCCAGATATTTTCGTCGACTAAAATAAGACTAAATAAAAATGAAAGGGAGCGACTAAAATCATCCAAACTTCTATTGACCGTCTGAAAGAGCCTCAGATCATGTAAATTCTCTGCCAAAGGATCAGCTCTGAGCTTTATTCATGTGGAGCAGCTCCATGAAGCAGAGGAACAAGATTAAATATGATTATAATGAATATTATAAATGCAAAGTCGACTAAATTTGTCTTAAATTTAGTCGACTAAATTTACTTGCAATTTTAGTCGACTAAAACTAGACTAAAATTGAAGATATTTTTTTGACTAAAACTAGACTAAAATCGAATTACATTTTCGTCAAAAGACTAAAACTAAAACTAAATTAAAACATGTTGTCAAAATTAACACTGGAGCAAACTGGACCAGAGTCCGTTTGGAAGCCGGACCGAGACCACCTGAAAAAGTGGGTCTTGGTCCGGTTCTTTGATCCGCAACAGGATTCGTTTGTTGTTTTCACACCTGAATAAAAAATCCGGACCAGCGTTCAAAGCGAACCCTGATCCGTTTAAAGTGGACCAAACAGTGCAGGTCTGAATACACCCTTAGAGTCACGCATTACTGGGATCACTGGACATTCAGCATTTTGCATTTGGAAGAGGATTTAAAAAAAGACGCACCCACCTGAGAGCAGAGCAGCATGACCAGCTCCACCACCGACGTGCTGGACTTCAGACACACCAGCCCTGCACAACGAGACAAACGTCACACGTCAACACAACTACAACAACCGGTGCACTTCGGTTCAAGAAGGCTGACGATTTCAACATCACACGAGCCACTTTTCTCACAACCATTTCGTGAAACTTTCCAGCCTCTAACTTGTGTTTCCAATTTGCTCGGCGCCCGCAAACATCATTTGCATGTGCGGAGAAGCCGACAGGAGTGATAACGAGGCTTTGGCGGCGGCGCAGGCAGACAGCTCGCACCGAGGCGGCACCGAGGCGACAGCGCACGTGTGAAGAGCTCATTTGCAGAAACAATGGGTGCTACAGCGCGGCGCCTCCGGCTGGATCTGCTCCTCGGAGAAGCTTTAAAGGTGCAGGTGTTAGAGGGAGGGAGGGGCACGTGTGATGGGCTGTCACTCACACGGGCAGGAGGTGATCGGGAGAAAAGATGTTTCAGGCGACGGAACAAGAGGCATCGTCTACTAGGTTCATTCATAAACAAAAACTGTGTGTCTGCGAAAGACAAAAATGAAGCTCTAAGGCAGGGCATCATCAAACTCTGGCCCTCGGGATGATTTCGAGAAATACTATGACCCAAATCAGAGATCAAATGCCGGTTAAAAGACTCTCGAAATGTTAAAAATACTGTCAATTCCTTAAAATGTCTTAGCAGAGCACTCCCTTTTAGACTATAATCCTAAAAGAATACTCTAAGAATACTAAGAAAAAACTTAAATCTACTTGAATTAAGAGATTAAAGGAACAGGCCACCGTTTTTACATACTGAGATATGTTCTTACCTTAGCTTTGACGAGTTCTTTAGGACCTGTCTGATCTTCACCCGTGCCTTCAGTCACGTAAACACAGCGCAGACGGCGTTAGCATTTAGCCTCTCCCTCTCTCCTCTATAGCTCCAAAACAGGTCAAGATAGAAGCTACCAAGCTCTTCCACGTTTTCCCTATTTAAATATGGTTACGTGAAGTGTTCCACTACAAAGTATAATTACACAAAATTAAACAATGTGGATTTTCTAAGCGGATAAAATGGGGAACTATATTGTAAGGCGTAATAATACCAGGAGTAATTTGGCATCCGCACAGTAAAGTGAAGATTACTGCGCGGATTTCGAACTACTCCTGGAGAGAGGGAGAGGCTAAATGCTAACGCCGTCTGCGCTGTGTTTACGTGACTGAAGGCACGGGTGAAGATCAGACAGGTCCTAAAGAACTCGTCAAAGCTAAGGTAAGAACATATCTCAGTATGTAAAAACGGTGGCCTGTTCCTTTAAATCTAAAGATTGAGTGGATTTGGTCAGGCCTTAGAGCAGATAAAACCTATTCTTGCCAATGGAACAAGCACAAGTTTTTTCTTAATTCAGATTATTCTGTATAATTTCAAGTGAAAAATAAATATTTTTTACGGCAAAAGTTAATTTGTTTGATTTCCAGTGGGATTTCTATTTGTTCAATTGGCATTGGTGTTTTTTTTTTTAATCTGATCTTAGATTATTTCAAACCGACTCAAAAAAAAAACCTTTATTCAAGTGATTTTAAGAAATGTATCTAATTTGCGATGGACATTTGCCCAACACTGGCATATGTAGAAAGTGATGCTTTACTTCAGTTGGAGGGTCCGGCCCTTGGTCTTTTGACGATGAAGAAAACCGGCCCTTCACTGAGCAAACTTGCCTCCCCGTGCTCTAAGGGATGGTATTTTAGTGCCACATGTGCTACGAGCTTAATGTCAGAGGGAACTGTCCAGGGTTCACCTCGGCTAAAGCCCAAAGTTGGTACATCAAACAAAAGGCCTGGAGTGAACACAACCACAGGATCTGTATCACATCTGCAGATGATAAAACACCCTCAATGTGGCTCTGAAAACTGTCACCGCGGCTTATTGTACCACGCCGTCCAACAGGCCCATTCAGAGGACAGGACATAAGGGCTGATTTGTGTGATTAGTATCTGCACTGAGGCGGTCAGTTAACAACAGGATTTAAAAAGCATTAAGTCAGTAAATTAATACCAAAAAAATGACCAAAGTCACGGCGTTTAGAGCTTGACTTTGGTCAAGGTTAACCCGGCACGGCAGCACAGTGGTTAGAGCTCGTGCTTCACAGCTAGAGCTTCTGTGTGGAGTTTGCATGTTCTCCCCGTGTTTGCGTAGGTTTCCTCTGGTACTCCGGTTTCCCCTACCACTAAAAACATGCACAATAGGCCTGGATGAATGAGAGTGTGTTTGAGAGTGAGGGGACGACGGATGGAAATTAGCTCAAGGCTACAATCCGGTGTGTCTTGTTCTTTAACATGTATCAACCAAATACACCATGTCTGGGTAGGTTTGTGGTAAAAACATGTGCAATAGGTTAATCCTCCTGCCAGGTGATTCTGACCACCAGCCTGGCTCCACATCATGGAGATGGGTCCCCAAGCAACCCTGGCAGCTCACTGCTCCTACAGGTCGCACAGCAACATTGAGGATGGGTCCAATGCAGAGAACAAATTTCTCTACAGAGATTAATAAAGTATAACTTAGTCATACAGAGTTTAAAAAAATTATAACTAAGTATTTTGTTTGTTTGTTTGTTTTGTTTGTTTGTATACTTTATTGTCCCCGTAGGGAAATTTGTCCTCTGCATTTAACCCATCCTTCGATGCCGCTGGGGCGACCCGTAAGGAGCAGTGGTCGACGGCAGTGCCGCGCCCGGGGACCCGTCTCCATGATGTGGAGCCAGGCTGATGGTCAGAATCACCTGGCTGGAGGATTCACCTATTGCACATGTTTTTAGTGGTAGGGGAAACCGGAGTACCCGGAGGAAACCTACGCAGACACGGGGAGAACATGCAAACTCCACACAGAAAGGCCCCGTCCTGGTGGGAATCGAACCCGGGACCTTCTAGCTGTGAAGCGGAGGCGCTAACCGCTGCGCTACCGTGCCGTACCGTTCCTCCCACTACAAGTTCCAGCCATGTCCTAATGCAGGGGTCCTCAAACTACGGCCCGCGGGCCGGATGATTTAATCCGGCCCCCGACTTGTGGAGCACAAATCCCTGAGTATGTCAAAAAAAAAAGTAAGTCTCTAGCCCATTCCTGTGCGGAGTTAGGATATTTTAACAAAAAAAAACAGTTTACTCATTCCAGCCACTAGGGGGCAATTTGAATAAATAAAAAATAATTCCACAGGTGTCCAGCAGAGGGCACTTACATAAGAGATCAGAATAACACATTATAGCCACGTGGTAAATGACGCTGACCTCCACAGAGTTTGAAGAGAATGAATAATGACCACAGTACTTTGAGAAACTTGTGACACAGGCTTGTAAAGCGCAATACAAGTGTAAGAAGTTATTACTTTGGTCACATTACATAATGATGTTTTATTTGAAAATATAAATAAATGGAAATTAAAACAAAGTGTGAAGACTTGATTCAGGGACATATTTGTTTCACTGTAATGGTTTGCAAAAATATCAATCAAGTGTTGATCTTGTGGATATAATCGTGGGGACGACTGTTATAGCCGACCCGGTCCGGCCCCCCATCACAGTCAGGAACAATAATGTGGCCCCCAGAGAAAAAAGTCTGAGGACCCCTGTCCTAATGTGTAGAATGAGTTCAGACCTGTCACTCAAAAAGTTGTTACTTCGGATCTGAAGTGCCGTCATGCACAAGCTTAACATAGAAGCTGCAGTTACACATACGACCTGAAGTGGCAGTAGTGAGTATAAAAATGACAACTTGCATCTAGTTCCTTTAACTTTTTAAACCATATCAATATGGAAGAGTCATACCAACCCCACATACTGTCGCTGTTTGGGGGCAGGTCTCCTCTCGTCTGCCCCGTCTCACCTGCTCAGAACTGTATCTACTGAACCTGACCCTCACACCGAGCTGCACAGTAGTCATTATCAGTAAACTGTAAACAAAATGCCTCAGTCCCCGTTCAGTGTGAGCAGTGTGTGAGCAGTGTGAGCAGTGTGAGCAGTGTGAGCAGTGTGGGCCACCCTGGGACCATATTGTGAACCGTGTGCTATCGCTGACCCCGTATTGTACGGAGCGGCCCCGCGGCTGACCCCGTGTTACAGCAGACACTGACCGGGGTAACGGGTCAGACCGGAGTGACATGAGAGTCAGACGCCCTCCCGACCCCCCCCGACCCGCCTCGTGCGCCGCACCAGCCCCGCTCACCGGGCTTTAACCAGGCATCTGCCACCCCTGCCCCGTAAACAGAGCGGGGTTATGGCACGGGTGAATGTGGCCTTGTGGGGCCAAGTGTCTGCGAGTGCCAGTCGGGGGCGCAGGGTGGGGGGGGTGGACACGGGGCGGGGGGGGGGGCACGGGGCGGGGGGGGGGCAGGAGGCGCCGTGACAAGAGCACCAGTGTTCACTTAAGAGGACACACTACAAAAAAGACTCAATAATGTAAAGTTAGTGAACAGAGCTCTTCAGAAACACACGGGCAGAGCTTTTGGCCTCCTGGGTCTAAACAGGCACAAGTGGGTCAGATTTACTCCTTTTTAAAGACTAAATATGATCTTTTTAATTGTGATTTCATGTGTAAATCACAAAAACTCCCTAAAATGAGTTCCCAACATGTCAAGCGAACACGTCAACAAAATAAAATCATCACCTCAAACTTGGCTCAATCCATTATTTAGATGTTATTACTGAAAATATTACAAATTTTGACCAATTTATATAGAATAGAAGTTTATTTGTTTAGCTCTTTCCACATAAATCACCCAAAGTGCTTCACACAGTGTTGGAGATTTGTTCTTCACTCACTCCGCACTCGCATATGCATAAATGAGTTGTTCTTTACCCTCTTAACTCCCACCTGAACGGATCACATTTTCTCCAGTTTGGCTTTACCCTAATCAAAAAGCTTCTTGGGAAAAAAGCACCAAAACAGCCACAAAAAATGAGAAGAAAACAAGGATGTAAACGCAACAAAAATGTGACAAAAGTTCGACAAAAATGTGACAAAAATGTGACAAAAATTCAACAAAAATGTGACAAAAATTCAACAAAAATGTGACAAAAATTCAACAAAAATGTGACAAAAGTTCGAC
The DNA here is from genome assembly GCF_951799975.1 of Gobius niger. Classification (NCBI taxonomy): domain Eukaryota; kingdom Metazoa; phylum Chordata; class Actinopteri; order Gobiiformes; family Gobiidae; genus Gobius; species Gobius niger. Next base: position 4,225,792 of record NC_136852.1, on the reverse strand, counting down.
AAAAATGTGACAAAAATGTGACAAAAATTCAACAAAAATGTGACAAAAATTCAACAAAAATTCAACAAAAATGTGACAAAAATGTGACAAAAATTCAACAAAAATGTGACAAAAATGTGACAAAAATGTGACAAAAATGTGACAAAAATGTGACAAAAATTCAAAAAAAAATTAACAAAAATGTGACAAAAATTCAACAAAAATTCAACAAAAATTCAACAAAAATTCAACAAAAATTCAACAAAAATTCAACAAAAATTCAACAAAAATTCAACAAAAATTCAACAAAAATTCAACAAAAATTCAACAAAAATTCAACAAAAATGTGACAAAAATTCAACAAAAATGTGACAAAAATTCAACAAAAATGTGACAAAAATTCAAAAAAAATCAACAAAAATGTGACAAAAAAGAAAAGAAAAAAAATATAAAAAAGGTGACACAACACAGCAACAACGCGAGGAAAAAGATCAGTTTTGTGGGTCTTAGCTTTCAAATGAGGCGTTACACAGGCCTATATAATAGCCAAAGAGGACAGAATGCATTTGGTGTAGGCGGGTGGTAAGAGGTTAAATGAAAACATCAAATGACAGAAAACTTGCAACACATTTTTTCCTCATATTTATGTCAGTAATCTTCAGCAAAAGTTTCAAATCTCTAAATGGATTTATTTCTCCTATTCCCCTGTCTCTTTTCCGTTCCCGTTTTGCAGTGCTCGTCTGCGGCTCGAGTGCGGGGCCAGGGTGCGCTCCACATAATTGCAGCAGTGACCAGAGCGTCGCGGGGGGGTCGGAGGAAGAAGGGTGAGGCGCAGGGGGCGCAGGGGGCACGGCGGGGCGCGACCTCAGGCAATGCGCCCCGTGATGGATGGTCAGTAATTACTGGTAAATGGAGCGCCTTTGCAGCACAGCACAGTATTTCAACTGTGAGAGGAACTGTAGGCTTTACTGTGAGGCGTCACAGGGCTGAGGGCGGAGCAAACAGGGCTGAGGGCGGAGCAAACAGGGCTGAGGGCGGAGCAAACAGGGCTGAGGGCGGAGCAAACAGGGCTGAGGGCGGAGCAAACAGGGCTGAGGGCGGAGCAAAATCACAACGTCTTTCCAATATTACAGCAAAACATTCAAGTGGACATATGTATAACTGGAGGTTAAAAACTTTCTTTAGCTCCTCTTTAGTCTCGTCTCTTTTAACCTCTTAACTCCCGCCTGAACCGAGAGGATCTTTTTCCTCACGTCATCAGATTTATTTTTTTTCATCATTTTTTGTTGGGTGTTCAACTCATTTTTTTTGTCACATTTTTGTCATTTTTTTGTCAATTTTTTATCACATTTTTGTCACATTTTAGTAGTTTTTTTGTCACATTTTTGTCATTTTTTCGTCATTTTTTTGTCATTTTTTCGTCAATTTTTTGTCAATTTCTTGTGATATTTTTGTGACATTTTTGCCACTTTTTCATCAATTTTTCGTCACTTTTTTGTCAATGTTTTCTCACTTTTTTGTCACATTTCCATCATTGTTTTCGTCTCAGTTTTGTTGCTATTTTTTACAGCTTTTTTCCAGAAGCTTTTGGACCGGGGTAAAGTCAAACTGGAGAAAATGTGCTCGGTTCAGGTGGGAGTTAAGGGATTAAAGCTTCACATTAGCCTCAGTTTAGCCTCTCTTGTCCCAATTATCCCTCTTTTTTTGACTCAATTTGCAATTTTTGGATTTGATACATTTAAAAACCGCCTTTACTCTGCCTGATCCCGTCAGGAGCTCAGCAGGAAGGGCCTGGTCGGTGCTTGGATGGGTGCAGCCTGGGTGAATGTAGTGAGTGGTGGTTGTGGTCAGAGGGGCCGATAGCGCGGATTGACAGCCTCGCTTCTGTCAGTCTACCCCAGGGAAGCTACAATTGTAGCTTACCACCACCGAGTATGAGGGAATGAATAATGCAATGTAAAGTGCATTCAATGAGAACGATGAGAAAGAAGGTATATTTGCCAATGTGACCGAAGATACACCGCACAAAGTTTAATTTTTTATTTACCTTTATCTAACCAGGTAAAAACTTATAATCTCTTTTACAAGAGTGACCTGGCCGAGAGGCAGCAACACATCATAAAACAGTTTGCATCAAAAATAATACAAAAATATAAAATACATCTTAGGTGAAACAACTGTAACCATCATGGCTTTGTACAAATGTACGTAGTACTCTCTGTGAGGAGACTTCACTCACCGCCCGTCATGAGTTCTCTGGAGCCGGAGCAGAGAAACTGAGGTTCTGGCGTAGCCTGGCATAAAGCCAGACTGACTTTATTTATGTATTTCTAAATACATATAAAGACAGTCTGGAATTGTGGTGATAGTACGCAATTTCCAAATTGGGACTGGAGGCGGGGCTAACGATCGCAGTTTGAACGAGAGAGAACCAATCAAACACAAAGCACTTGGTGTTTACGTCCTCCGCCATGATTGTTTTTATCCACACGTGCAGTCGAGTAAATGCTCTGGTGAAAGTCCTCTGAGCAGCTTCTTGCTGTCCAGCTCATGTAAAACAGAAGAAAGGGCACTAAAGATTAAAGATTGTTGTGGCCGCCATCTTCACTGTTTTGGTGACAGGAGGAGCACTGGCTGATGGGAAATTCTAGCGCAGAAGATGACGCACCATTAACTCCCGCCTCCCGTGCTCTGATTGGCTGGTCTTGGTTTTGCTGGAATCAGCGAGATTCAAATGGCACAATTCCAGACTGTATCACATGTATCTCTGAACAGGTCGCCCCAGCAGCATTGAGGATGGGTCAAATGCAGATAATTAATTTCCCTACAGGTATTAATAAAGTATACCTTAACCTTAGCAGAGAGTACCTCTGAGGGACAGCCACGTGACTAATAAGTCCGGGATGGAATCACATCCTTTATAGAAACTCAGACCTTTTATCTGTTGCAGCTGAACCGGGGATCACAAGGCTCCACAAGTCTGATCGGTGACGTCGATCACTCAAAAAACCACCTCGGTCTGTTGAGGTGGTTGTTGCAGAAGTCAAAACGTCATGTGACTTGATCCCGATAAACCCTGCAGCCATAGTTTAGCTCCTCTTTAGGGAAACTTTAATGACCAGAGGTTCAGTAATGCCCATGGGTGGAAAAGATGACATTGGGCTGGTGAGGTTTGAAGAATCGGCCTGGAGCGCCCTCTGCAGGCGGCAGTGAGAATGACACGTGAAAGGACGGTGATTTAACCTCTTACCCCCCGCCTAAACCAAATGCATTCTGTCCTCTTTGGTTATTATATAGGCCTGTGTAACACCTCATTTGAAAGCTAAGACCCACAAAACTGATCTTTTTCCTCGCGTTGTTGCTGTGTTGTGTCACCTTGTTTTGTGTGTTGTTGTTTTTTTTTCATTTTGGTCACTTTTGTTGAGTTTTTGTAATTTTTTTGTTGAAATTTTGTCACATTTTTGTTGAATTTTTGTCATTTTTGTTAAATTTTTGTCATTTTTTTTGTTGAATTTTGTCATTTTTTTGTTGAATTTTTGTCATTTTTTGTCACATTTTTGTTGAATTTTTGTCATTTTTTGTTGAATTTTTATCACTTTTTTATTGAATTTTTGTCACATTTTTGTTGAATTTTTGTCATTTTTTTGTTGAATTTTTGTCACATTTTTATTGAATTTTTGTCACTTTTTAATTGAATTTTTGTCACTTTTTTATTGAATTTTTGTTACTTTTTAATTGAATTTTTGTCACATTTTTATTGAATTTTTGTCACTTTTTAATTGAATTTTTGTCACTTTTTTTATTGAATTTTTGTCACATTTTTGTTGAATTTTTGTCACTTTTTTATTGAATTTTTGTCACATTTTTGTTGATTTTTTGTCACATTTTTGTTGAATTTTTGTCACATTTTTGTTGAATTTTTGTCACATTTTTATTGAATTTTTGTCACATTTTTATTGAATTTTTGTCACTTTTTTATTGAATTTTTGTTGAATTTTTGTTGAATTTTTGTCACTTTTTTATTGAATTTTTGTCACATTTTTGTCACATTTTTGTCACATTTTTGTTGAATTTTTGTCACATCTTTGTTGAATTTTTGTCACATTTTTGTAATTTTTTTGTTGAATTTTTGTCACTTTATGTTGCGTTTACATCCTTGTTTTCTTCTCATTTTTTGTGGCTGTTTTGGTGCTTTTTTCCCAAGAAGCTTTTTGATTAGGGTAAAGCCAAACTGGAGAAAATAGTGGGAGTTAACAGGTTAAATCTTTCACTTTATTCCTCCTAAGGAAAAGCAGCAAACGATCCGCCGAAACGAACTGATGTCCCACTCAGACAGATTTACGAGTCAGGTCTGAGACGAGTCGCTCACAGTAAAGACTCGTGTCGTATTCTCTTCCATTTATCGGGTAAAACATCGCGCACACGGTTCGGAATCGAAGCGTACATCCGCCGTGTTTAGCGTGTCCGGCCTGTATCACCTGTCAGGTCAGACTCGGGGGTTAAGCAGGTGTGCAGGGGGGGGGGTGTCGTCCCGCCTCCTGCCCCTGTCCGCGCGCCCCTCTCCGGGTTGTCAGCTCGGACGGCTCCTCTGACAGGCCCTGAGTGAAAGGCTAACACACACACGCGTTCACAGCTGCCTGGTTTATCATTCCCCCTTCAGCAGCGGCCGACAGCAGCCTGTTTACACGCGCCGCCATACTGTCGAGTACCACTGCCCTGCTGCCCAGGCCGGGAAACCAGGTCAAGATAAAGCCTCCATTTTCATTTTGTTGCTTTTTAGTTGGGCGGCACAAAAGGGAGAGGTCTGGGTTTGGAATCTCATAAAATGGATGTATGGTAAATCTTGAAATCGTCGACTAAAACTAGAGGCTGAAAACATGTTCTAGGTGAACGATTTGTTGACACCTGTCCATAAAAGTAAGTCCATTTGAATTGTTTTGTTTTTTTAAAGTGGGGGTATTATGCAAAATCGATTTTTTCAAGCTTTACATCATGTTATGTCACTCCCTCATTAAAAACATGCCTGAAGTGTTGCCTTGGCACATTCACGTATTTTTGAGTAATCTGTCAAAACTCTGATGGCGGCCATTTTAGGGATAGGTTTGCCTGAGTCCTCCTAGGAACGCCCCCACCTCCTGGAGACGCCTCCGAGCTTTCGTCACCAGCCGAGTAACCGACCACTGCTCCTCAGCAGAACCCCCTCCCCACTGATGCCACAGACAGCGTGTGGAGGGGGCGTGTCTGAAAGGCTCAGAGGTTCTTAAAGAGACAGAGGCCTATTTCAAGACATTCACTACAGCCATTTTATACAAGGCAGTTATTCTAATTTACTGCATTTACAGACCAACAGAAGGTTTGGTCATCATTGTAGTGTGATATAGACTGGTGCTATGTGATTGAAAAAAAGCATAATACCCCCTCTTTAAGTGATGATGTCATCACTCCACTTCCGGGTCCAACAGAGCTTTAACCGTGTTCATTATAATGGGATTTAGCTGATTTTAACTACAAGGCTCTTTTTAAACACCTGATCACAAAGAAATATTACTTTAACTCTGGATTTCCTCTAGTAATGGCATTCATTATTTCAATACACAATGAAGGCTTATTTTATTTATTTATTTTATCTTAATTTTACCTTAATTTTACCTTTACACAGAAAATACAGGGAAGAGATCATGTCCCTTCGGAGTCTACAAAAACATGACTCCACTACTACTACTCCACTACTCCACTAAAACAACTACGGGACTATCTCGAACATGCCAAAGAAAGGGGATGGATCTCAGCAGTGATTTACACCTCACCAAAGATCATCACAGTAGAAGAGATTCACTGATGAGATAACCTGGTCGTTCAGGATGTTCTTCTCTGAGACGAGTAGCTTGAGGTCTTTAAGTCTGTTGTGCATGTTTTGGGTTGAGAGTTTGAGTGCGTACCTTCGATCAGCAGCTCCTGCCCGTGGCTGCCCAGGAGCGTGCGGGACAGGAACGGAGCGAAGTCCACGAAGATCTCCCTGAGCAGAGGAGCCACCTTCTCCAGAGCTCGCTCCAGCCGAGCCGTGATGCTGCACACAGGGTTTACATCAACAATGACAATCATATTTGTTCTGGTTTGTTATGCCACTTTAAGCTGTATTTTTATTATATGTACGCGGTAATGGTGTCACATGACTGTAGCAAATATATAACAAGATGAGATAAAGATAATATATTAGCTATTGTCTCTCAAAATGCCGGCTCGGCTGTAAAAACCAGCGCCGTGGCCTGGAGTTGGACCGAGTGGAGTCTGTGGCGACTGCTGCCATGGCAACAGCGGAGGAGAGAGAGGGGATCGGGGGGGGGGGGGGCACTCGGTGAAGACCTCAGAAATCGGGAAAATGTTCCTTAATCGCATCAAATACTCAGAGTGTAATTGAGTAGTTCTGAACTGAGTGCATTTTCTCCATTTTCGGCTTTTTCCGAAATCTCAAAGCTTCTTGGAGGGAAAAAAAAAAGCGCCAAGCGATAAAAATGAGACAAAAAGTAAGATTGAAAACACAAGAAAACATGACACAAAAAAAAACGATGAAACTGTGACAAAAGAGTGACAAAAATATGATGAAAAAGCAACAAAAAGCGACCAAAAATGTGACGAATAAAGTCAAAAAAGTGACAGCAACAACGTGAGGAAAAATATCTAATTTTGTAGATTTCAGATGAGGCTTTATACTGGTCTATAACCTTTTAGATTTGGGTAAAGCCGAACTAGAGAAAATGCACTCGGTTAAGGGGCTAAGCTTAAAGTTCTGACCTCTCAGAGAACAAAATGATAATGGGTAATGTGTCTTTGCTCATAAAATCCTCAAAAATACAGCAAAATCTAATCTAAACCAATGGGGATTTTTAAAGATAAAACTAGGGATGCACCGATACTGGCATCAGATGTCGGAGCCGATACTGGAAAAAATGTGATATCGATGTGATATATTGGTAACAAATATCTGAAGTGGGAGAATTCAATCGCTGAGTTAGTAAGTGGCCTAAAAACATAAGTGTTTGTATTTTAGTTTATGAGCCCAGGAAGAAAAGTGGATCCTAATAAATAAACATAAAAGGAGGACACATTTACTTATTTCAAGACAATGTCACTGATTTCTAGATTACACATTAAATTCTGTTTCTATTGCCCCGCCTTAACTGAGCACATTTTATCAGCTTTACCTAAATCTGAAAGTTTCTCGACTGGAGCTCAGAGCCTGTAAAACTGATCTCAACAGATTATCTCAACATTATTTTTTTATCTAATTTTTGCCACTTTTTTGCCGAGTTTTTGTCACATTTTTGTTGCTATTTTTGTTGCATTTTTGCTGCATTTTTGTCATATTTGTGTCCAATTTTTGTATTTTTTTGCGACATATTTATCACATTTTTGTCATTTTTTGTCAAATTGTTTTCACATTTTTTGTCAGATTTTTGTCGTTTTTTTCCCCCCATTTTTGTCTTTTTTATCAAATTTTTTTATCACATTTTTGTCACACTTTTTCTCATTTTTGTTATTTTTTATCACATTTTTTGTCATTTTTTATCACATTTTTGTCACGTTTTTGTCATTTACTATCACATTTTTATTCACATTTTTTATCACATTTGTCATTTTTTATCACATTTGTCATTTTTAATCACATTTTTTTCACATTTTTAATCACAATTTTTGTTATTTTTTTATCACATTTTTGTCAAATTTTTTCCCCCATTTTTGTTATTTTTATCACATTTTTTATCACATTTTTTGTCGTTTTCTATCACATTTTTGTCACATTTCTTTTTCCAATTTTTGTTATTTTTTATGACATTTTTTATCACATTTTTTTAATCACATTTTTGTCATTTTTGTCACATTTTTGTCATTTACTATCACATTTTAATCACATTTTTTGTCACATTTTTTTCACATTTTTTTCACATTTTTACATTTTTTTGTCAAGCCAAAAACAGTAGATAAAGTGCTCATTGTTCCGTATATCCTAAAGTCGACTTTAGGATATATGAGCACTTTATCTAAACATCATCTTAGTGTTTATACGGTGCCTAAACACAAAGCGTTCACAAACATTCTTAAGGTCTGATTCATTTACATTTCGACTGTGTGGGACGTGTTGCCAAGTGTAAGACATTATCATTAAATCGTATTCACGCTGTACCTGGTGCTCCCCTCAGAGTCCACAGGGACGGGCCCCACGCTCTGCACCCCCGGGACGTTCTGTCGGGTCGACCCGTTCACCAGAGGAGAGCAGGACGAGGCCACGGACGCACCTGCAACAGGAGCAGGGTTTAGGTCCTGGAACAGTGGACTCAACAGTAACGCTCACAAGCCTTTAAAATATTCAAAATGACAATTAGATCATTTCCCAAACTCCTAAGTGTCCCAATCATCCAGCTTTATTTAGAAGTAAACTCCAAAACCAGTCTCTTGAGAGGAGCAGAGCTGCTGTTTTTAGTACCAGACTGAAATCCCAGCACAAAAGAGGGTTAAGAGAGCCATCTGGTGGAGGCCGGAGGGACTACAGGCCAAAAGACTGACTTATGTTTCAAATTTGATCACCGTCCTGGTAATAATAACACAAGTCGCTTCTATAAATACAGTTCTACAGTTTTAACCTCTTAACCCCCACCCGAACCAAGCACATTTTCTCCAGTTTGGCTTTACTCAAATCTAAAAGCTTCATGGAACAAAAAGGCAAAATAGTGCAACAAAAAAATGGACAAAAAAAGGAAAAAAAAAAACCGTTCTGGAAAAGCAACAATAATGTGTTAAAAAGTGACAAAAACGCAAAAATCTGTGACATGACAAAAAACTTACGATTAGTTTTGAAGGCCTTAGCTTTCAAATGAAGCAATGAAGCTTTTAGATTCAGGTAAAGCCGAACTGGAGAAAAAGTGCTCAGTTGAAGGCTTAGGTTAGAGGTTAAGGTGAAAAAAAGTCAAATTTAATTTTGTTTTAAACCATTTTAAAGCCCAAATACTATATTTAAATCTGTGAACACTTCATTTCTGTAGGTTTTTCAAATATTCCATCAGAAATGTCTGTATTTCAAAGCAAAGTGGAAACAATGGGCAACTTTTGAGCTAAAAATGTTTCAGCCAAAACTTCAGACCATATTTTTTGCATTTTCAATGAACTTATGCAGTAAATATAATTGAGTAAAGTCATTATTTTAATTCACTGCCAGTTTGAACCACATTCAATCCTTTTTAATGGTATTTAACCCCTTAACTCCCACCTGAACCGAGCACATTTTCTCCAGTTTGGCTTTACCCCGGTCCAAAAGCTTCTGGAGAAAAGCTGTGAAAATAGCAACAAAACCGAGACGAAAACAATGATGGAAATGTGACAAAAAAGTGAGAAAACATTGACAAAAAAGTGACGAAAAATGTATGGAAAAAGTGGCAAAAATGTCACGAAAAAATGAAAAAAATGTGACAAAAATTTGACGAAAATTTGACAAAAAAATAAAAAAAAATTGACAAAAAATTACCAAAAAATGTCCAAAAACTGTGACAAAAATGTGATAAAAATTGACGAAAAAATGTTGCTGTTTGGACTTCTGTTAACCCCTTAACTCCCACCTGAACCGAGCACATTTTCTCCAGTTTGGCTTTACCCCAGTCCAAAAGCTTCTGAAAAAAAGGTGTGAAAATAGCAACAAAACTGAGACCAAAAAAATGATGAAAATGTGACAAGTGAGAAAAGTTTATGAAAAAGTGGACAAAATGTCACAAAAAAAAAAAAAAAAGACAAAAAAAGACAAAAAATGACCAAAAAAAGACAAAAAAAATGACAAAAAAATGACAAAAATGTGACAAAAATTTGATAAAAAATTGACGAAAAAATGACAAAAATGTGACAAAAAAGTACAAAAAAAAGTGAGTTACAAAAACGAGAAATAAAATGAAAAAAAAATGATGGAAAAAAAAGATCCTCTCGGTTCAGGCGGGAGTTAAGAGGTTAAGAGTCGATCACAAGAGGGAGTATGTCCTAAAGCCGTTCTCGATGTGGTGGTTGTGTCTGACCTGAGGTGTTGATGGTTTTGGCCGTGGCAGACGAGGCACAGAAGACGTTTGGAGCGCTCGGAGTCGCCCTCGCCGGCACAACCACACTCCTGCAAATACAGGACACAGCAGTGGACAGTGAGAGTCTGATATTCCCTTCATACTGAGCATGTACCGGACCAATAAACAGTCTGAACATAAGATGCAAAGTGTAAATACTTGGGATGTTCCGATCCACGTTTTTGAGCTTCTGATCCGATATTTTCACCCTCAGAAACAGTCTTTTGTATTCTTAAAATCATTAGACATTGGCTATCGGCTTTATATTAATAATATATTTCAGGCAATATATTAGTCTATTACAGGCCTTTCTATAAATATGCAAGAAGTTTTGGATTTAGCTTTGAATATTAAATCAGAAGGTAATGTTGAGTAATATAAAGGCTAAAATGGGCCTATAACAGTGTTAATCTCTTAGCACCTGCCTGAACCGAGCGCATTTTCGCCAGTTCGGCTTTACCCAAATCTAAAACTATCAATCCAAGATTATTCTGGTTAAATAAAGGTCAATAAATGAACAAATAAAAGCTTTTCCACTGGACATTGTCACGCCTCATTTGAAGCTCAGACCTACAGAACTGATTGCAACAAAAGAGCAACAAAAACACGATTAAACAAAGTTACAGTTTTCCCACGATTTTCATGCTTTTTTCAAGAAGAAAATGCGCTCAGTCCAGGTGGGGGTTAAAGGGACTATACAGAGTTCAAAAATGTTAAAACCAAGTATTTTACGGGTGGGTTTCAGCCTGCAGGTTCACCACAGCGCTGCGGTAAACCTGCAGGCCAGATTCAGGACCACAAATTCACCTGATCCAGTCATTAAATCCGATCCTATCCGATACTCTCAAACCTAGATCAGCTTCTGATACGGATAGTGAATATCAAATTGGGACATCTAAACACAACAAAACACAAAGATAAGACAAAGACAAATCCAGTAAAGCAAACAACATGGGAGCTCATAAATACTTCTTACTCCAGGATTGAAAGCCTGCCAGAAAAGGTGCGTTTGAGACTGAGCCTGTCTCAATGTTAAATTGTGACAAAGAACCCAAGAGTCAGCAGGAGCGATGTGACTGACAACACTGGGGCCAAAAATCATGTAACCAAAGTGAAGAGGATTACTCAAAATGAACCAATGAAAGGGAATAGCACAGAAGAGCATGAAGAACAAGGTGAAAGATTAACGAACAGGACGGTTTTGCCTGATAAGTCATAAGGCCAGATCTTGTGGTTCATGGCGCAGGCTGTAGAGCAGACGACTGCGCAGACGGGTGGCGCTCCTTGCAATCTTCAGTGTCATACCTGGTGGGCAGGACAGGAGGGGTGGACAGACTCGCATTGTGATGTTGTGGTGCCGCCCCCTCCCCATGCTTTCCCCAGACCTGTGGAAGGCGGTGGTTTGCCGGGGGGGGGGGTGGGGGTTCTCTTGTACACGCGTAACATGCATGATGCAGCGCAATGTTTAATAAAGATTAAAGAAATAAAACTGTCCTTCCGCTGCTGCAGATCCAAGATGAGCGGGCGGGACAGAGCGGCAGCAGCCTCGCGCTGGACACCGTTCGAATGCGCAAAGTTACGAAATGTACAGGATTTAATTGATCAGAAACTGTCAGGAGTTGCAGAGTTATGCAGCAGTTGCAAGAAAACTGTAGCGTATTGGAACATTTGCGATGCAGCTGCAGGATTCTATGCTCCCTGTAAAATGCGCTTCTTTCTTTTGGACTGAGCTGTGGCTATAAGGAGCATCATCAGGAGGTAAAGACTGACCCACGATGGAAATGCCTCCTTAAAACTCAGATTAGACCTGGTGTTGTGGCACTTGAGGCGTGTGTGGTTTATTTATGTAAAACTGTTGTTGTTTTGGTGTTGGGGGTGTGCACGTTGATCTATCAAAGTAAGCCCGTGCGTAACCTACTGTTTCAACATTTCCATGGGAAGCTGCTCTGCTTTGTCAAACGAAAGTGTCGGGTTTACAGCTCGGACTAAATAAAAAGGGAAAGCAATGCAATAATAAATAAAATGTCCAGATCTTGACTTTTCACAAGTTTTTCATTGTCATTTATTTCACTTGTCCATAGCAATACGTTGGAACTAATGTCAATTGAATCCTTCTAACCCAGTTTAATGCAATCATAATGATACTGCTGTATCTCTTTCTAGTTGTCATGACTATTTCATAGTTGTGACTGACCTTATGTCAAAGAAAATGTGCAGTTTTTCAAATGTTATTTCAGTTTTATCGGAGGCACAGACTTTAGCTCCATTTGTTGATGGATTTTCTTCTGTCAAACACTTCAAATCATTCAGTTCAATTCATATCAAATACAACATTTGCTTCCTCTTTTAAAACAGTATCTTGAACACGACATGACCAATATTTATTGAACAGGGGAGAATGAATCAACCGTAATGCCAACCAGAACTCTGGGAATGATTGAAGAAAACAATAAAGCTAATACGGCCAAACAACGAGGCCAAACAACGAGGCTAAACAACGAGACCAAACAACGAGACCAAACAACGAGACCAAACAACGAGGCCGGCTCCTGACTGAGATACGAGACTGAGAAGTAATAAACCAAACACAAACACCGAGCGTGTCTCACATTCTGCTGTTGAATCAATGAAAATGTTGCTTCTGGTTTTGCACTGGCTGATATAGGCTTTAAGAGAGATTAAACCATGGCTACATTTGGATTAGATTATGAAAACTACACAAAATGCACTGCATGTACATCCTTGGTACAGAGTACTTCTGCTAATGCGCTGTTATCAGTAACACAGGCCTCTCTCTGTACAACTACTTTATGTTTATGTACATTTCTAACCACGTCCTCAAGCAAAGCCGCTTTCACATCCCCAAACGCCGAGGAAACACAGCTCCTCGCTCTGAATTATGCATGTGCGGCGCCTCATGAATCATTTATGCATTAGCGTGTACATATTTTATTAATAGGATTGTCTTAATTGAGTGGCGCAGAATAAAGCGGGGATTAATCTCGCGCTGAATACGAATGAGGTCTGGGGCCGAGGGAGCCGAGCGTTTGCTTTGCACAGTCCACAGAGTCGGCACAGTCGGAGCCGCGATTCAATTAGAAACCATTAGCGCTGGAGTTACAGCGAGTTACGCGCCGCAAAAGTGTGTTTCAGAGGCCGTTTTAGGGGAGGGAGGAAGAGAGGCTCATTGTTTGCACTGAGAAATTAGGATTTAAATCACACCGGGGGCGTGGATGCAGTGAGCCCACACTCAGTATGGATTTGTAATGAGTTCTTCTCGCAGGAGTGGGTTTTAAACTGGTGTAGCTTCGGGGTTTCTGTGACCCAAATAAAAGACATTAATTTCAGCTGGATATAATACAAAAACCCTGTTATAATGCAGTGTAGTTAAAAGTAATTTAGTAGATCAGTTTAGACGTCTCAGTTTGAGCATAATAATCAAAATTTTAGTTGTTTTGACTAGTTAATGTTTAGTTGGGCATTTGACCTCGATTATTTCACTTGTTCTGAGAGGTTTCTGACTCGTTTCAATACATTTTGCCTTTATTTCAAGTACGTTTCTTTGCCAATGGGGTAAGAAAAACAGTCTTGTCCCATTGGCAGTTTTACTTTCCTATTTCTAGAGAGATTTACCATAGAACCATCTGAAATGTCCTCAAACTAGCAAAACAATCTTGGTCAGGTCAGGGAAAGTGTCTAAATGAGTGAAAACCCTTCAAAACAAGATATATTTCCTCAATTCAAGTCATTTACTTTTTGTAGTGTGTGTTCACGACATTCTGGATTGTCAGACTTTGAGTTGGAGCAGCTCAATGGGAGAGACAGGGTTTGGGAAATAAATCTCCAAACAGAAAATGTCCAAATGTTCCATGATCGTTATTGATTCGTCCTTTCACCAGACCAACATCAAGCACATCCGACCAGGAGGAGGAGATTCAATCGTTTATCAATTGTAATTGTAAGGATTATACCGAAATCTGAACAAGCCTCTGACTCATGCTTTGCTTACACGCTACACAACAAGAAGACCATGTCACTGAGATGAGCTGATAGACAAATGGTCCACACCATAATCATTCTGAACATAACGCAAAGTACAGATAATATACAAACACATAGACACAAACGACTGACTCACTGATAGGCAGTCACCCTCTCTGCGTAGAGGAGTGCAAGACTAGGATAAAAGGGGACTGTCAACGGAGGTCTGGACTTCACTTCTTCTCTTTCTCTGAAGTCACCAGCTGGTTATACAACTTTGTAACTAGGAACAATGGCAATAAAAGCCTTATCTTTGAGACGACTTCTATCTCAAGTGTATGCTTTGGCTATTTTCAAATATCTCTTCTCGCGTGATACAAAAGAACCAGATCCTAACATAATACTCCATTTGTAGTGCACAGATTAGAGTTTCCCCCTCCTGGAGCCGCTGCCTTAACCAGGTGGAGGGTTTGAGCGCCTGAATGATCCTGGAGCTCTGTTGTCGGGGGCTTTGTGCCCCTGGTAGGGTCTCCCAGGGCAAACAGGTCCAGACAAAGAGCGGGTCAGAAGCCCCTTATGAGAGACCAACAGGCCCGGTTAGAACCATGAGGCCGTCCTTCTGTGGACCCACCACCTGCAGGAGGAGCCATAGGGGGCTGGTGTTATGTGATACGACCCGAAAACGGTGGGGAAAAAATGGATGGATGGAGATTAGAGTTTCCATGTGGACGATTCTATATTGGAAGGACTACAAGAAAAAGAAAACGGTACTGTCTTCAAAAGGAGGAGACAGTAAAGTTGTTTCCAAGTTTTTCTTATTTTTCCAAAAATTTCAACACATTTTTTCAGTTGTTTCCTACACATTTTCTAGCCTGGCTAACACCAGACTAAAATCACAAGTGATATATAGTCTGGGGACACCAATTCATTTTTTCATAGGAGAGGTGTGGTTTACGATCGTCCATAGCTGTTTATTGGGCGCTACGAATGTCTCTCATGCGTCTGCACGAGGCCACAGCCAATCGTATCATCGTATGAGATGACGTATGACGTACCCGCTGTAAACTTTCGAGCTAAACTATTTAGAACAAGGTCTAAAGCTTGATCGAAAAATAGCGTCGCGTCTGCTGCTGTCATGTTGGATCCGTAAATAAACGTTTTTTTTAAATCCGTAAATAAACTATAAGCTTCCGTATATCGAATAGCTCGTCATCATCTTGCCGTCCCTCCTCGCTCTGTGATTGGTTCCCACATCCATGCGAAAATTTCAGCCATGGTCCCCAGGCTGTTGTGCAGTTCGAAATGATTCGAGCGCACACAGCAGCATGGTGTTAGCCAGGTTACACATTTTCAACATTTTCCCAAAAATTGTTTAATATATTTCCACAATTTTTTAACCCCCAATTTTGCCCCAGATCCTTCTTTACATTTATTCCCAAATTTCCTCAAAATGTTAAATTTTTTCGCAATAGTTTTTCCAATATTTGTGTAAAAAAATATATATATATATTTTTTTTTCCCTAATTTACACCAATTTTTTCACATGGTTTTCCCAATTTGTTTTTTTTTTCCTTATACATTTTGACCAAGAGCATTAAAACTTGATTATACAGATTTTCTTTTTTCTAATTGATACCTGCTTTAGATCCTTTTTTTCTCCATACCAGTAGTACCATAACTCTTTGTTATCGTTAAACTGTTCCCAGCCCTGGTCGACATAAACATCAGGAGTCTTAGTCTCTGTTCTCGTCTCATTAAGATGGCGGCGGTGGCGTTTTTGTCACATGACTGACAGCAAACCGATTTGTCCCGGGAGATGCTTGTCATGAGAGTGATCCACATTGAACCCTGGACACTCCCATCCCGTTCTGACCAGGCTTCTGAATAAGCGGGCGCCTGATGAGGGGAATATTGTTGTGCCGACAGTCTCGGGGGCGGCTGATGACACATTACCCCCGCCGCCACACTCCGTCTGCCCCGTCCTGCTCAGCCCCTCGGCCCCTAATGGGAGGCGGCAGCTCCGACGAGGCGCCCGGGCCGCGCTGTATTATTTTTGAAGGTCTTTCACACGGACTGTCCGCGGCGGGTTTGAGGGCGCTCTGGTGCGCTCTGCTGTGTCTAATTGTGGGCCAGCTGCGAGTGAGATGGGCTGCCAGCGCGGGACGGCCCCTTCGCCTGTGTGTCGGGCCGCGCCGTGATCCGGGGTGACAGCGTCAAGAAAGGACGAAATGAGCTCCGGGACAAGTGTGTGTGTGGACGTTCAGCTGCTGAGGGTAATTTCACTGTTAACCCCTTAACTCCCACCTGAACCGAGCACATTGTCTCCAGTTTGGCTTTACCCCAGTCCAAAAGCTTCTGGAAAAAGGTGTGAAAATAGCAACACAACTGAGACGAAAACAATGATGAAGATGTGACAAAAAAGTCAGAAAACTTTGACCAAAAAATGACAAAAAAATGACAAAAAAATGACAAAAAAAATGACAAAAAATGACAAAAAAATGACAAAAAAATGATTTAAAAAAATGACAACACTGTGACAAAAAATGACAAAAAATGTGACAAAAAAATGACCCAAAAAATGACCCAAAAAAATGACAAAAAAATGACAAAAAGAGACAAAAAATGACCCAAAAAATGACCCAAAAAATGACCCAAAAAAATGACCAAAAAATTACAAAAAATGACAAAAAAATGACAGAAAATGTGACAAAAAAATGACCAAAAATGTGACCAAAAATGACCCAAAAAATGACCCAAAAAAGACAAAAAATGACAAAAAATTGATTTAAAAAAAATGACAAAAAATGTGACAAAAAATGACACAAAAAATGACACAAAAAATGACACAAAAAATGACAAAAAATGGACAAAAAAAGACAAAAAAAACAAAAATGACAAAAAATAACCCAAAAAGAAGACAAAAAATGACAAAAAATTGATTTAAAAAAATTACAACAAATGTGACAAAAAAATGACAAAAAAATGACACAAAAAATGACAAAAAATTGATTAAAAAATGACAAAAAAGTTACAAAATGAGTTGAATGCACCCCCCCCCCCCCCAAAAAAAAAAGATGGAAAAAAATCTGATGACGTGAGGAAAAAGATCCATTTAGATGAGTTTTGTAGATCTTAGCTTTCAAATGAGGTGTTACACTGGCCTACAGGACTTGGGTAAAGCTGAACTGGAGAAAATGCTCTCAGTTCAGGCGGGAGTTAAGAGGTTAAAATAATTTTAATCAAAGTCATATTTTGCAAACAAAAAAATAGATTCAAAAAGGAATTAGAGGTGGGCAATATATCGTCTACAACAGCCAGACCCAAAGTCTGGGACATCGCTGCCCTTAATGATCCGGAAAAAAAACGCTGGCCCCACAATAATAACTGACTGTATTCAAAGGAACTTGTTTTACAATTTTCAATGACTGTAGCTAAATACTAATTTTTAGTGGTACACTTTACAAAATAACTGTGCATTTGCTTTCAAAATCTGTACTTTGCTTTCCAGACAAGCTTTGGGGGTGCTCTCTGAGGCCCTCCGGGGGCCCCGGACCAGAGCTGTGGGAAGAGTTATTAGTTAGGGGGTGCTGAGGGACAAAATTTACCCCAAATATGCTTTTTCTGTGCATATTTCCTATTTATTAATATTGTCTGCAGTTCCTAAACTATCCACCAGGGGGTGCTGCAGCCCCCTCAGCACCCTGGGTTCCCACGGCCTTGCCCCTGACCCCACATTTTCATTGTTATATATGTTTTTTATTAGCTTATTTGGATGGGACAAATATGGGACGTTATGGGAAGAGACAAATGCCGAAATATATTTGATCATTTTCGCTCATTGTCGTCTGTGCATTTAAACAGCCTGGTTCTGGATTGAAGACTGTAACAGGATGTTTCTCAGTCGTCCTTGGACCGATTTTAAGAATTTAAAAACTCAGAGAAATGTTAAAATCTTTTTCGATCTTTCCATGTGAAGCCGCTCTGCTTTGTCAAGCTAACACCACGCCCCCTCAGACTAACACCACGTCTCCATGTAGTGACTAAAGTCAGCAGTATTTAAGATTTCAGTAGGTCAGTTCCTCATCCAAATCCATTCTTTCTTCTTAGAGCAGAAAGAGCATTTTCTGTGTCGAGCTGCTCATGAACTGCATTTTTGTATTGATGACAACGGTATAGTCCAAAATGTTACACAGTGTGCCTTTAAATACTTTATGTCCCACTCAATATGACATTTACAGCAGACAATGAAGAGGAATATTTAATAAATCCCCATCATTTCTGCAGCTCCAGTGATTTTTTTAAACCATAGGCCGATATCGTGATAATATTGTTAATCACAATGACTTTGGCCAAGATAATCGTGCAAAAGTGAAACTTGGTAATACAGGCTTGAAAAGTGCATTACAAGTGTAAACCATTATTATTATGATTTAAACTTTTGATCTGGACTGTATTAGAATCATTTACACTGAAACCACTCTGAGAAACTGTCCCCAAACATGCCACACATACAGATAATAACTGTCCCTCACCGGTCGAACGAGTGGAACTGCGTGGGAACCGCCTGAGCCTGGGCCTTTAGCGCGTGCTCCTGCCCCGCCTCCGCTCCGTCCACAGGGGGCGCCACCAGGCTCCTCAGGATCTGCTTCACGCTGAGCCCTGTGGGATCATCAGAGGAGGGAGAGGAGGGAGGGGGGAGGAGCTTCAGGAGCTCCTGTCGGCTCCCGGGGACAGGGGGCTCGGCCGGGACACGCCGGGACGGTCCAGGCAGCTCCCTCCGGCTCTCACACCCTGCAACCAAACAGAAGGAAATATTATTTACCCAAGGAACAACAACATGGGTTTGAAATCACTTTAAAATCACTTCACCCAAGAAAAGCAATGAACCAAACACTGTCATTATTACTCAGGTAAAAACTACTTGATTTGAGTCACTGTTTGTGCAGAAAAGCTTCTCTAATTATGTTTTAGTAGTGACGTGGTGACGTGGAAATGACCATAGATAAGGAGAAAACACAAACTCCACACATAGGCCCCACCGCCTCACAGCAAGAAGTGTTGAGTGTTACTGCGCCAATTTAATTTAAAGCATTTCTGAAGTAAAAATTATTTATTTTTTCCCAGGGACAAACGCAAGGCCGTGGAGCGAGGTTTAAATCAATGAGCCTATTTTGCTGACAGATTTGATACTTAAAGAGGGGGTATTATGCTTTTTTCAATCACACAGCACCAGTCTATATCACACTACAATGATGACGAAACCTTCTGTTGGTCTGTAAATGCAGTAAATTACAATAACTGCCTTGTATAAAATTACTCTTTCAAAATGGCTGTAGCGAATGGCTTGAAATAGGCCTCTGTCTCTTTAAGACGCTCCCTGACCCTTCCCGACACGCCCCATGATGCCCCTGTTTACATCTTAGGGTTAGACACTGCGGGGAGGGGGTTCTGCTGAGGAGCAGTGGTTGGTTACTCGGCTGGTGACGAAAGCTCGGAGGCGTCTCCAGGAGGTGGGGGCGTTCCTAGGAGGACTCAGGCAAACCTATCCCTAAAATGGCCGCCATCAGAGTCTTTACAGATGACTCAAAAATACGTGAATGTGCCAAGGCAACACTTCAGGCATGTTTTTAATGAGGGAATGACTTAATAACATGATGGAAAGCTTGAAAAAGTCGATTTTGCATAATACCCCCCCTTTAATGTATTGTATTGGCCTTTATTTAACCAGGATAGTCTATTGTACATGTTTTTAGTGGTAGGGGAACCTACGCAGACACAGGGAGGACATGCAAACTCCCACGTTTTTCCCATATTATTCCTGCTTTTCTTAATTGATTTTTTTCCGTGTTGCGTTTTTGTTGCTTTTCTTCATTTCTTTTCATTGCTTCTTTGTCATTTTTTGGTGTTTTTTCTGTTGCTTTTTTGTCGGGTTTTGCCACATTTTTTGCCACTTTTATGTTGTGTTTAATCCTCGTTTTCGTTGCCTTATTGACGCGAAGAAGCTTTTAGATTTGGGTAGAGCCAAACTGTGTTCAGGTGGGAGGTTAAATAGGAAAACACATGCTGCCTATTTAAACGTTTCACTTTGGATCCTTTATAGAAATGTATTGGAGATGAAAGTATTATATTCATCTTTCAAATGTGGAGTAAAAGTAATAACTTCTCAACAAAGACAGATCCTCAAAAATTCCAAAAGTTTAGTTTTTGGTGTAAAAGCTTAAAACATTAGGTTAGGAATAAACACATTATTCAAAATGCTTTTAAATACAATATACCAGTGGTTCTCAACCTTTTGGAGCCGCGGCCCCCATTGTAACAGTTAAAGGGGTTCATGACCCCCCGCCCGGGTCACACCGTGTAGGGCTGCGTAGCATTACATTTTTTTCGATACCGGTACTTTAACGATACGATAACGATACAGATACTTAATTATTTTTCATTTAGAACCATAAAACAGATGAATAATGTTAATTTATTATTTTCCTTCCATTTAATTTCTTTTACATTTGTATTAGTTGTTTGAGATGAAACTTCCTTTAACAACAGGCGGAAAAAAACTTTCCACGTTTCTTATTTTTCCCCCCATTTTAACAATTTAAAAGAAAAATGTCCCCCCTATATTTTTCTTCAAATTTTTCCCCAATTTTTTATCTCCCAATTTCCTCTTTTTTTTTTCTAATTTTCCCCAAATTTACCCCCCATTTTTTTCCCACGCTATTTCCCTTTTTGATATTTTTGATTCCCCAAATTAAACCCAATTTTTCCCACTATTTGCATTTTTCCTTTTTTTTTCCCTTGTCTTTCACTTTTTTTTTTCTTTTCAAATTTGTATAACCAACAGCATAAAAACTTGAATACAAAGATTTTATATTTCTTTTCGGTACCTGCTTTCGATACTTTTATTTTTCCGATACCGGTAGTACCTAAACCTTCATTTTCGACACCGTACTAGTATCCATCCATCCATCCATCCATTTTCTTCCGCTTTATCCGGGGCCGGGTCGCGGGGGCAGCAGTCTCAGCAGAGATGCCCAAACTTCCCGATCCACACACACTTCCTCCAGCTGTTCTGGGGGGACCCCGAGGCGACACCAGGCCAGCTCGGAGACATAGTCCCACCACCGTGTCCTGGGTCTTCCACGAGGCCTTGTCCCACTAGGACATGCCTGGAACACCTCCCGCGGGAGGCGACCAGGAGGCATCCGAAACAGATGCCCGAGCCACCTCAGCTGGCTCCTTTCGACGTGGAGGAGCAGCGACTCTACTCCGAGCTCCTCCCGGGTAGCTGAGCTCCTCACCCGATCTCGGAGGGTGCGCCCAGCCACCCTGCGAAGGAAACTCATTTCGGCCGCTTGTATTCGCGATCTTGTCCTTTCGGTCATTACCCAAATCTCATGACCATAGGTGAGGGTGGGAACGTAGATCGATCGGTAAATCGAGAGCTTTGCCCTCCGACTCAGCTCCCTCTTCACCACGACAGACCGATACAGCGACCGCATCACTGCTGACGCCGCACCGATCCGTCTGTCGATCTCACGCTCCATCCGTCCCTCACTCGTGAACAAGATCCCGAGATACTTGAACTCCTCCACTTGAGGTAAGGACTCCCCACCGACCTGGAGAGGGGAAGCCACCTTTTTCCGGTGGAGAACCATGGCCTCGGATTTGGAGGTGCTGATTCTCATCCCGGCCGCTACACACTCGGCTGCAAACCGCCCCAGTGCGTGCTGAAGGTCCCGGTTTGTTGAAGCCATCAGAACAACATCATCTGCAAACAGCAGAGATGAGACTCTGAGGCTCCCAAACCGGACACCCTCCGGCCCCTGGCTGCGCCTAGAAATTCTGTCCATAAAAGTAATGAACAGAACCGGTGACAAAGGGCAGCCCTGGCGGAGACCAACACGCACCGGGAACAGGTCTGACTTACTGCCGGCAATGCGAACCAAGCTCCTGCTGCGGTCATACAGGGAACGGACAGCCCTTAGCAGAGGGCCCCGGACCCCATACTCCCGGAGCACCCCCCACAGGGCACCACGAGGGACGCGGTCGAACGCTTTCTCCAAGTCCACAAAACACATGTGGACTGGTTGGGCGAACTCCCACGAACCCTCGAGCACCCGACGGAGGGTATAGAGCTGGTCCAGTGTGCCACGACCAGGACGAAAACCGCATTGTTCTTCCTGGATCCGAGGTTCAACTATCGGCCGGATCCTCCTCTCCAGCACCCTGGAGTAGACCTTACCGGGGAGGCTAAGGAGGGTGATTCCTCTGTAATTGGAACACACCCTCCGATCCCCCTTCTTAAAGAGAGGGACCACCACCCCGGTCTGCCAATCCAGGGGCACTGTCCCCGACCGCCACGCGATGTTGCAGAGACGTGTCAGCCAAGACAGTCCTACAACATCCAGAGACTTAAGGTACTCAGGGCGAATCTCATCCACCCCCGGAGCCTTGCCACCGAGGAGCTTTCTCACCACCTCGGTGACTTCAGCCCCGGTGATGGGCGAGCCCACCTCCAAGTCCCCAGCCTCTGCTTCCTCATCGGAAGACGTGACGGCGGGGTTGAGGAGGTCCTCAAAGTACTCCTTCCACCGTCCGACGACATCCCCAGTCGAGGTCAGCAGCCCCCCACCCGCACTGTACACAGTGTTGGTGAAGCACTGCTTCCCCCTCCTGAGGCGCCGGATGGTTTGCCAGAATTTCTTCGAGGCCGACCGATAGTCTTCCTCCATGGCCTCCCCGAACTCCTCCCAGACACGAGTTTTTGCCTCTGCGACCGCACGAGCTGCAGCACGCTTGGCCTGCCGGTACCTCTCAGCTGCCTCAGGAGTCCCACAAGCCAACAAGGCCAGGTAGGACTCCTTCTTCAGCTTGACGGCATCCCTTACTTCCGGGCGCCACCACCGGGTTCGGGGATTGCCGCTGCGACAGGCACCAGAGACCTTACGGCCACAACTACGAGCAGCCGCATCAACAATGGAGGAGGAGAACAGAGTCCACTCGGACTCCATGTCCCCCGCCTCCCCCGGAATCTGGGTGAAGCTCTTCCGGAGGTGGGAGTTGAAGACCCCACTGACAGAGGGATCCGCCAGTTGTTCCCAGCAGACCCTCACAACACGCTTGGGCCTGCCAGGTCTGACCGGCTTCCTCCCCTGCCAGCGGATCCAGCTCACCACCAGGTGGTGATCGGTTGACAGCTCCGCCCCTCTCTTCACCCGAGTGTCCGAGACACGCGGCCGGAGGTCAGACGACACAACTACAAAGTCGATCATCGACCTCCTGCCTAGGGTGTCCTGGTGCCACGTGCACTTATGGACACCCTTGTGCTCGAACATGGTGTTCGTTATGGACAAACCGTGACTAGCACAGAAGTCCAATAACAGAACACCACTCGGGTTCAGATCGGGGAGGCCGTTCTTCCCAATCACTCCCTCCCAGGTCTCACTGTCGTTACCCACGTGGGCGTTGAAGTCCCCCAGTAGAACAATGGAGTCCCCAGTCGGAGCACTATCTAGTACCCCTCCCAGGGACTCCAAGAAGGCCGGGTACTCTGCACCGATGTTGGGCCCGTAGGCCGAGACAACGGTGAGAGACCTGTCCCCGACCCGAAGGCGTAGGGACGCGACCCTCTCGTCCACCGGGGTGAACTCCAACACGTGACGGCTGAGCTGGGGGGATATGAGCAAACCCACCCCAGCCCGCCGCCTCTCCCCGCGGGCAACTCCAGAAAAATGGAGAGTCCAGCCTCTCTCCAGGAGTTGGGATCCGGAACCCAAGCTGTGCGTGGAGGTGAGCCCGACTATATCTAGTCGGTATCTCTCAACCTCCCGCACAAGCTCAGGCTCCTTCCCCCCCAGCGAGGTGACGTTCCATGTCCCGAACGCCAGAAGCTGTGCATGTGGACCAGGTCGTCGAGGCACCCGGCCTCGACTGCCACCCAGTCCTCTCCGCACCCGACCCCTACGGATCCCTCTGCGGGTGGTGGGTCCACAGGAGGGCGGGCCCACGTCGTCCCTTCGGGCTGTGCCCGGCCGGGCCCCGTAGGCAGAGGCCCGGCCACCAGACGCTCGCGTTCGGGCCCCAACCCCAGGTCTGGCTCCAGGGTGGGGCCCCGGCTGCGCC
Organism: Gobius niger; assembly: GCF_951799975.1. NCBI lineage: Eukaryota > Metazoa > Chordata > Actinopteri > Gobiiformes > Gobiidae > Gobius > Gobius niger. The sequence continues at coordinate 4,201,619 of NC_136852.1, read as the reverse complement.
ATGCCGGGCGACGTCTCGGTCCTTGATTGGTGTACGTCCATAGAAGTCTTGTGAGCTGCTCTTCGTCTGACCCGTCACCTCGGACCTGTTTGCCATGGGAGACCCTACCAGGGGCATAAAGCCCCGGACAACATAGCTCCTCGGATCATTCGGGTACTCAAACAACCCCACCACGTTAAGGTGGCAGCTCATGGGGCTCTACTACTACTAGTATCAAATGGCTAAAATAAAATGAATCAAACTACGAACATATAATGGCACTCTGGTAAAACAGCACACACATGCAACAATAAAATATTATAGTATACGCTAAAAGAGGTATGTATGTTTTATCTACATGATCTGGCGACCCTCCAAATCCGTCTCGCGACTCCCTTGGGGGTCCCGACCCCTAGGTTGAGAACCACTGCAATACACAGTGGAGAAAAAAAAAGTATTTGGCCAGAAGAGAGTCTATGGGAAACTGACCAAATACTCTTTTACCCCACTGTATATGAACAAGTCAATATTGTAAGTGGAGCTGTTGAAGTTCTCCGATAAACCGGTGAAATGAATTAATTCTTTGTGTTAAAACTGTAATTTTGACTCTACAGTGACCCGTCTGTTTTTGTATCCTCCTGCAGCTCCCGGCCCGGGTCGCGGACGCTGCGTTGGCCGCACGCGATCTGAAAGTCCCTGTTTTGTGGTGAAGTTTGTGAAGGCGACGGCGCGGCTCCTCCGGCAGCAGACTATGATCCCATTCTGCGCTGGTGGATTGCCCGCCTAATGCGCTCTGACAGATGGGCCCAAAATAGCCAGGGCTGACTCCGCTGCAAACCCACAGCACCCCGGCCGCTCTTCAGTCACAAAACTTAGCACGGCAACAGCTTTGGGTCTTTCCTTCAGCCGCACATTCACCCAGAGACCAGCACAAAGATTTACTGTTGTTAGGAGAAAAAATAATCATATAGTCCCACAATATGTAATGATGCAAACAAATGAAAAGGAATAAAACATTGGCAGGCAAATATTTAAATACATTTCAAGCAACTTGGTATATACAGTGTTGGGGAGAATACTTTAAAAATATATTCCGTTACAGAATATACTGAACACTGGCCTGAAAATGTATACAGACGGCGCCTCGTCAGAGAAGGGGGCGTGGCTTCACAACACAATTTCCCCTTTTTTAGCTGTTTTCTGACCAAATATAAACTTATTTATCACATACAAATAAAGTCAAGTCTAAATCGGGTCCATATGAAATATTTATTCACAGCAGATTGTTCAGCAGGAGCGAAAAAACGGCAGTCATAGCAAGCGCTAGCTAGCTTCAGCATTAGCATGATGCTAGCATGTGGCATCAAGTTAGCATTCTCCTTTTTTTAATGTATTTGTGGGCTGTTGAACCACTTTGCTCCTCTCCATGTCTTTATTTAGTAGAAAACTATATTCATAATTCAGCATTTGTTAAAGTACTTTTTGAATAATTAGAGAAAGTTTAGATTTTTCTCCAAATTGTTCTGTCTGTCCGTCTGTCCGTCTGTCTATCCATCAATCAGAGTACTGTATTCTGAATACTTTAAATACTTTTTAAATACACCTTATAGTTTTAACATTAATCTACGTTAAATTTGTTATTTTCCACGAATTAGACGAAGAAGAAAGTGCTTAAAGCTCAGCGGGAGAACAGGTTGTGTATCCGGCAAGGCAACTTTATTTATACCGCGCGTTTCGTACACAAGGCAACTCAATGCGCCTTCAGTTTATAACACTGGAAAACTATGGTAAGCACTGAGAGCATGTTTGAATTCTCCATTGATGAGTTTTCATCTTTATTTTTATGTTGGGAGAACTGTCTTTTTATGAACCATTGGAACATGGCTGCATTACTTTGCATCCCAGTCAACAGAGGAGTTTGCAGCCTGTAGCGGCTAACCTGCTAACTTAGCTTACTGCTACTGCTAACAACAACAACCAGCTTTCATTCTAAATGACTGAAAACACGGTGAAAAGGTAAGTATTTGCCATCTATGAATCGACATATTTTGACATCAACGTCCATAAATTGTCATATTTGAAATTTATATAAACATATTTGTTGATATACATTTCAAAATAAAGGTCTAGACCTTAAAAGTAAAGGTTGTAGTAAGTTGCTGGTATAATAATTATTATACCAGGGTCTGGGTGAATACTGGATTCTGATTGGCTGGTGCATTATTTTGGTATAACCGCACACGTAGTCCGGTAGTTAAATCACTGGGATATCAGTCCGCTGTGGCGTCGCCATAGCAACGCATGACACAGTGACTTAGTGACTGACAGGAACGTATGAGATGCATTTTGTGTCAATTTCAACGTTTTTGGCCAAAACAAAACGTTTGATAAATGTTTGTAGAGGAGAGTGAGCAGCTAGGTTAGCTACTGTTAATAACATATGAGCTTTACATTTCTATTGAAAACGGTTAAGGCTATTCATCATTTTCAGGCGAACATAAAATGATCCTGCATTGAAGCATATTTGTCTGGATTAGTAAAGTCAAACATAAAAGTTTCAGTTGGGGCCCAGGTGTGAGCGACTCCACCGCAGCTGTTTCCATAAACAGTTGAGCTGGTTGAGCTAGCTAGCTTTAGCTTCAGGTTAAACAGCGTAAAAGTGAAATAACTCCTGCCCACGAGTGCCGCATATCGGTGTTTACTTCCAGGGAAAAGTGTTTCCGGGTTAGTCCTGTTGTGTTGTGATTCTGTGCTGATGTTGTGTCGTTGAGCCTGACTGAGATCCTCGTAATAGCTGCGGAGAATGACTCGCTCTGAGACCAGCCTTCAGTGACCGGCTAATAACCCACACAAAATAGTCCCGTAGTCTGGCACATTTAGTGAGTTTAGTAAATGAAAAAAAACATTTATTATAAATGTTACGTTTGTGGGACCCTGGTATAAGCGGATTAAACAAAGAGGAGCCGCATTAGACGTTATAATGCACGACGCAGAGTCAAGAACACCACGACGCGCAGTGGAGTGGTGTTACTCCTCGTTGTTTAATCCTTACATAACTGGTGCCACTTTTGTGCTAACACATTAATAACTGTAGAAGCTATTGAAGAGTAACGTCCATAAATTGATATATTTTGACATGGATTTCAAAATAAAGGCTCAGACCTGAAAAATAAGGGTTGTAGTAAGTTGCTAGTATGATAATTGGTAGCGAGTGTAAATTTGGTGCCACTACAGTAATTGTAAACAAAATTGTAGAAGGTATTGAAGATTATCCATAAATTATTTAACAGGGAGATACCACGTGACGTTGAACTGACTCAGACTTGCACAAACTTCAAAAAACACAATAAATATGTCAACACAGAAGCACAAACCAACAGTGGAATCCACCTGTGTTAGTGTGAGCCTCCACTTCCTGTCCACCGCGCCCTGATTGGCTCTCGCTCCTGTCCGTCACGCCGCGCGGCTCCAGGATGTCCCGGTACTTGGAGACCATGAGCACAGAGACGAAGTAGACCACGGCCAGAGCCAGGAACTGGGCTTGTTTCCCGTCCTCCTGCGCAGAAGGGGAAGTCACGGCTAACACCAGATCACACGCCCGCGGGGAGTCTGCAGCGCACGTACCACGTCCCTGAAGACCACAGCTCTGAGGCGCTGCATGTCCTCGTCCTGCAGGAGGCGCTCTGGGTCCCGGAGAGGAGAGGCGAGAGCGGGCGGTGCCTCTGTGGAAGACTGAAGAAGAATGAATGAAAGAAACTGCTCTCGTGTTTTCATTTATGCTCACTCAATTTACTTGTATTTCACTGGAGAAATAATAAAACTAACATCGGATTTGTTTGGTCGAAAGTTGTAAAACATGTTTAGAAACTCGTAAATAATGGGGATGACAGAAATGCTTTAGGAGATTAGAAATTCATTTGGCCACAACTAACGAGTTCAATTTCCGGTCAAAGAATCATGTGACTAAACTATGACTAAAATGTCCAGATATTTTAGTCTAAATAAAAAAATAAATAAAAAGGAAAAGGAAAGACTAAAATCATCCAAACTTCTGAAAGAGCCTCATATCATTTAAATTCACTGCCAAAGGATCAGCTCTGAGCTTTATTCATGTGGGAGAAGCTCCATGAAGTCGAGGACCTTGATTAAATATGATTATAATGAATATTATATATGCAAAGTCGACTAAATTAGTCTTGACTAAAATAACATGCAATTTTTGTCGACTAAAACTAGACTAAAATTGAAAAGTTTTTTGTGACTAAATCTCGACTAAAATTAAACTACATTTTAGTCAAAAGACTAAGACTAAAACTAAAATAAAATATGTTGTCAAAATTAACACTGGGCTGTGGATGTGATTGCGGGTCAGACCTTGGTGGAGGTCTGAGGAGAGTCCTGAGAGCTGCTGGGGCTGCAGTCCAGACACTTCCTCACCGCCACACAGCAGACTGCAAACACAAAAAACTCACATTATTGCATTACCGGAATCACAGACGCTGATATCATTACTCTGATCAGATTTTTGGAAGTATGTAAAGTAAATAAGTAAACAACAGAGTCCATCCCTGCCATGTTGGCCTCCACAGCTTCAGTTTTCATCTTCAGCAGCTGATGCAAATGCTAAAGCTAATGCTACTCTCACATACACCGAGCAGGAGGAGGAGGAGCTGTCAGTCAAAGCTTTTCCCCCAATCAGCATTCAGCTGTTGGATGTTACAACATCACCTGCTTTGAAGCTCTGACTCACAGTTAGCCAAACGTAGGCTGCGTCTGAAACCATCAAATCACAGCCTCTAAGCTCTAACACTAGCAACTAACTCCTTAACCTTTCATGGGTCGACTGTTGCTCTATGCATTTTGCACAATCCGTCCGTCCTTAAACAGGGGAAAGGGAAGTGACATCATCAACAGCTGTTTTTCTTCTTCTATAAAGTTATTGGTGGAGTGCAGGCCAAACAAAAGTGCATGTCGCCCCCTAGTGTACAGTGTCCAACAACAACATAGTGTCCAAACAAAAACATTTAAGGAGAAAAAAAATCCAAATGATCCAAACATTTCCCTTTAGTGTTATTTTATTTCAACAGCTGTTTCATAAAGCTAAGTTATGCAAATGATCCATGTGGCTTAAGTTTCTACTAAATGAAAACAAAAGCATTTAATCCGTTTCCTGAGTTTCCTCTTTAACACTGACATGTGACTGAGCTGTGGGGACGACAACATGGATTTATCACTTTTATAAAGTTTGGCTTGTGCAGAATCTTTTTTTTATTATTATAATTTTTATTATTAAATGTGCTCCTGTCAATCAACAGTGGTTGCGCATGAAACACTCGAGGGTGGGGGCGAGTGGGGTGGGGGGATTAGCGCAGTGGCTTATGGGACGGCACATAGCTCCTAATCACTGGTTAGTTAGCAACAGAGGTCCCTATGCTAAAGTGGCTATGATAGTTAGCACCAGAGGTCCCTATGCTAAAGTGGCTATGATAGTTAGCATCAGAGGTCCCTATGCTAAAGTGGCTATGATAGTTAGCATCAGAGGTCCCTATGCTAAAGTGGCTATGATAGTTAGCATCAGAGGTCCCTATGCTAAAGTGGCTATGATAATTAGCATCAGAGGTCCCTATGCTAAAGTGGCTATGATAGTTAGCACCAGAGGTCCCTATGCTAAAGTGGCTATGATAGTTAGCACCAGAGGTCCCTATGCTAAAGTGGCTATGATAGTTAGCACCAGAGGTCCCTATGCTAAAGTGGCTATGATAGTTAGCATCAGAGGTCCCTATGCTAAAGTGGCTATGATAATTAGCATCAGAGGTCCCTATGCTAAAGTGGCTATGATAGTTAGCATCAGAGGTCCCTATGCTACAGTGGCTATGATAGTTAGCACCAGAGGCCCCTATGCTAAAGTGGCTATGATAGTTAGCACCAGAGGCCCCTATGCTAAAGTGGCTATGATCGTTAGCATCAGAGGTCCCTATGCTAAAGTGGCTATGATAGTTAGCATCAGAGGTCCCTATGCTACAGTGGCTATGATAGTTAGCATCAGAGGTCCCTATGCTACAGTGGCTATGATAGTTAGCACCAGAGGTCCCTATGCTAAAGTGGCTATGATAGTTAGCATCAGAGGTCCCTATGCTACAGTGGCTATGATAGTTAGCACCAGAGGTCCCTATGCTAAAGTGGCTATGATAGTTAGCATCAGAGGTCCCTATGCTAAAGTGGCTATGATAGTTAGCATCAGAGGTCCCTATGCTACAGTGGCTATGATAGTTAGCATCAGAGGTCCCTATGCTACAGTGGCTATGATAGTTAGCATCAGAGGTCCCTATGCTAAAGTGGCTATGATAGTTAGCATCGAGGCTCCTTTTCCTAACTCCTTCCTAAATGACAGCACAATTTGGAAGCATCTTATCATGGCGGACGCTGACGCACATCCGGTTTGGCGTAAGAGCTTTTACCAATCTGCTCCTTTCGGAAGGGGCCAAAGCTTTTCCCCCCAATCAGCATTCAGCTGGTGGATGTTACAACATCACGCCCTACTTTGAAGCTCTGCTTCACAGTTAGCCAGTCAGAGGCTGCTTTTGAAAAGCAGAGCAGCTCTGAAGGGGACGGGGGAACTACAGCCAAGACCATATTTAAACACATGATTAAACTACTGACTTTCTCACAAACATGAACACTCTAGTGCAGGGAGCCCAAAGTGCAGCCTGGGGGGGCATTTTTTGTGGCTTCTTGTTTTATTGGCTCACATCGCCAGAGAAGATGCTAATTACTGCACACAATTAAAACCTCAAAAAGTAATGGTTCCAAGCCTGAATAAAAATGTGGGGAACTAAACCTCTTAAATACACCCAGTTGAATGTTTAAATGGACTGACCACCGATCTGTGACCTTCCATGTCATCACAGTGGGTTGTAAAAGTATCCGCCCCCTTGAACTTTTCAACATTTTGCCATGATATGGACCATAAATATATTTAACCCCTTAACTTCCACCTGAACCGAGCACAAGTTTGGCTTTGCCCCAGTCCAAAAGCTTCTGGAAAAAAGCTGTGAAAATAGCGACAGAACAGAGACGAAAACAATGATGGAAATGACAAATGACAAAAAAGTGAGAAAACATTGACAAAATGTGACAAAAAATTACTAAAATATGACAAAAATGTGATAAAATTTTGACAAAAAAATTACAAAAAATGTGACAAAAATGTGATAAAAAATTGACGAAAAAATGACAAAAATGTGACAAAAAAATGTGACAAAAAATCACAAAAATGTGACAAAGAAATGGCAAAAAATTGATAAAAAATGTCCATTTTTTTTTTAAATGTGACAAAAAACGGAAAAAAAAGACAAAAATGTGATAAAACTTTGACCAAAAAATGACAAAAAATTGACAAAAAATGACGAAAAAATTACAAAAAATTACAAAAAATGTGACAAAAATGTGATAAAAAATGGACGAAAAATTACACAAAATTACAAAAAATGTGACAAAAATGTGATAAAAAATTGACAAAAATGTGACAAAAAATGACAAAAAATGACAAAAAAGTTACAAAAAGTTGTTGAATACCCAACAAAAAAATGATGGGAAAAAAATCTGATGACGTGAGGAAAAAGATCCTCTCGGTTCAGTTTTATGTGATAGACACACACTAAGTGACACACAATCGTGAAAAGTTTCCTGATTTCTGAATGATCACATGTTGACCCAATGACTCCATAGAGTCTGTGTGTAATCTAATGTCAGCTGCTCTGTGATGGTCTCAGAGGTCTGTTAGAGACTATTGTGGAGCAGAAGCATCATGAAGTCCAAGAACACACCGGGATAAATTTATTGAGAAGTCCCTTTTGTCAGGAGTTCTTTCCTTCAACAAAAATATCTGAAAATGTACTTAGTGAAACAAACAGTCCCAGTCCTCACCCAGCCGGAGGCACTGCCGCAGCAGCCCTCCCGGCGCCATGTTCTTCTCCGCCTCCATCTGGCTGAAGTTCAGAGAGCTGGACAGGACCAGCGTGTCCACCAGCGCCATGACGCGGGACAGCAGGGACAGGGACGCCTCCGGGGACATGCCCTGAGGGGACTCCTGCGTCTCCAGCTCTGTCTGCAGACCAGGGAGACAAGGGGCTCATTCATTCTTTTATTACATTCATTATGTCTTCTTGAGTAATAAACTTTAGTTTTTTGGTTTCTTTTTGAAAGACACTAGGTAGAAACAAACAAAGCTGTTCGAATACCTTACGCGTTTCGATGGACAAGGAACTTCCGTCTTTGTCAGAGGCGTCTCCCGACGTGCATGAAGAGACGCATCATGCACATCGGGAGACGCCTCTGACGAAGACGGAAGTTCCTTGTCCATCGAAACGCGTAAGGTATTCGAACAGCTTTGTTTGTTTCTACCTAGTGTCAAGAAACCAAAAAAACTAAAGGGGCTCATTAACCTCTTAACTCCCGCCTGAACCGAGAGGATCTTTTTCCTCACGTCATCAGATTTTTTATTCCATTTTTTTGTTGGGTATTCAACTCATTTTTGTCATTTTTTGTCATTTTTTTGTGACATTTTTGTCATTTTTTCATCAATTTTTTGTCATTTTTTGTCACATTTTTTCGTCAATTTTTTGTCACATTTTTGTAAATTTTTTGTCATTTTTTCATCAATTTGAATACATTTTTTGTCATTTTTTTGTCACATTTTGGTAATTATTTTGTCACATTTTTGTCCATTTTTTTGTCACATTTTGGTAATTATTTTGTCACATTTTTGTCCATTTATTTGTCATTTTTTCATCCATTTTAATCAAATTTTTGTCAATGTTTTCTCACTTTTTTGTCACATTTCCATCATTGTTTTCGTCTCAGTTTTGTTGCTATTTTCACAGCTTTTTTCCACAAGCTTTTGGACTGGGGTAAAGCCAAACTGGAGAAAATGTGCTCGGTTCAGGTGGGAGTTAAGGGGTTACTGGCACTTTTCCTTTCTATTTGTTTGAATAACTTGTTCTTCTGATATCTTATTTAGCTTTAGAGCGAGACATGCTTGAGATTAAAGATTTACAATCAAAGCCTATTGTGTCAATCTAGGAACAATCCCGCAAAACAAGAAGTTAAACACGTTCACATCCGCAGTGGGAGTCAATAATAGACATGAGTGCTGTAGTAGGGGTGTGCGTCCGGCAGATGGCGCTGTTGCTCCGTGCACAGACTTACGGCCGGTGCGGTGGCGGCGGACAGCAGCGGCAGGATCCCTCCGCAGCACATGATGAGGTGGTCCACCAGCTGAGACAACACGTGCACCGCGTTATGGACAAACACCACGTGCTCTCCGCCGCTCACAAACTCCAGCAGCGACTTGGACGACTGGCTGCAGAGAAAAGTCACATTACGACCAGAATATGGATCCACATTCTTGCATTGTGTTTGATTTGATAAAGCGACTTCCCTCTGCAGCTAAAACATGGCTCCAAAATGGGGGGGAAAAATCACAACAGAATCAGTCAACTTTTATACAATATTCTGCCCCATTCTCACCCCTGATTATTATATAATGTAGAACAAAAATATTCAAATTGTAATATAATTTTGGCTGAGAAACTTAAAGGTGCACTATGCAACTTTTTTAGGCCCTTAATTCCCACCTGAACCGAGCACATTTTCTCCAGTTTGGCTTTACCCCAGTCCAAAAGGTTCTGGAAAAAAGCTGTGAAATAGCAACAAAACTGAGACGAAAACAATGATGGAAATGTGACAAAAAAGTGATGAAAAATTGATGAAAAAGTGGCAAAAATGTCACAAGAAATTGACAAAAATTGATGACAAAAAAGACAAAAAAAATTCAAAAAAGTGACAAAAAAATACAAAAATGTGACAAAATGTGACAAAAAATACAAAAATGTGACAAAAATTTGACCAAAAAAAATGACAAAAATGTGATAAAAATTTGACAAAAATGTGACAAAAAATTGACCAAAAAAATGACAAAAACGTAATTAAAAAATGTACGAAAAAATGACAAAAATGTGACAAAATGTGACCAAAAAAATGACAAAAATGTGATAAAAATTTGACAAAAAATGTGACAAAATGTGACAAAAAAAATACAAAAATGTGACAAAAACGTGATAAAAATTTGACAAAAATGTGACAAAAAATTGACCAAAAAAATGACAAAAAAGTAATTAAAAAATGTACGAAAAAATGACAAAAATGTGACCCAAAAAAAATGTGATAAAAATGTGACAAAAATGTGACAAAAAATGACTAAAATTTGACGAAAATGAGAAAAAAGTTACAAAAATGAGTTGAATACCCAACAAAAAAATGATGGAAAAAAAATCTGACGACGTGACGAAAAAGATCCTCTCGGTTCAGGCGGGAGTTAAAAAGTTGATATTTGTGTGTATTTGACCTTGTAGTGACCTAGCGGCTGCATAAAGGCACCACGCTGACCACTCATACAGCCGCTGGGTCACTACAAGGTCTTTTTTATTCGAGCATCTGAGTTCCACAAAGTTTAGAGCTCAGCACAGTAATCAAAACCAAAGAAAAATACATGCGTAGGTGAATAGATAAATAAATAATGTGGTATGAGTGTTTTATTAAAGGGGGGGTAATTATGCAAAATCGACTTGTTCAAGCTTTACATCATGTTATTATGTCATTCCCTCATTAAAAACATGATTTTTGTGATATAGACTGGTGCTATGTGATTGAAAAAAGCATAATACCCCCTCTTTAAGAGCCAGAATACCCTGTAGTTAGTGAAATGACCACAGATTCCATACATGAGGTACATTTTGAAGGACTATATTGTAAATGAAATCCAATACAACAGTCCTAGATACAGATATGATGGAAAAATCCCAGTATGAATGTTTGCTGCAGATGTTGAGGTGGAACAGGTTTGTTTCTTTGGGGAACCCTGCAGATCAGAGCTCTACAAACATGTTCTCTCTTTACCTCCTCCAGGCGCAGACGTCACTCTCCAGGGCGCACAGCAGGTCCGTCAGCAGCCTCTGGTGCAGCGGCGCCCATTGGAATTCTGGGATGCGGAACATGGCGGTTTGGGGGCCCGGGCTGAACTCGCGCCGCTGCTCCAGAGTCGGGGTGAACCTCTCTGGCGACAGGCCGAGCTGCGGGTCAAGTCAAATCATAGAAATCACTTTTTCTGGAAATAGTGGACCGCATCTACGACTGTCAGTGCGACGTCTCTCTCCTCGTCTTTACATAAACATGGCGTGGCCTTTTTAAACTCTCACAACTACAAAGTTTATTCCACTGTGAGTTTAACCTCTTAACTCCCGCCTGAACCGAGAGGATCTTTTTCCTCACATCATCAGATTGTTTTTCCATCATTTTTTTGTTGGGTATTCAACTCATTTTTGTCATTTTTTTGTCATTTTTTTGTCATTTTTTGTCAAATTTTTATCAAATTTTTGTCATTTTTCTGTACATTTTTTAATTACTTTTTTGTCATTTTTGTCATTTTTTTGTCAATTTTGTGTAATTTTTTTGTCATTTTTTGTCAATTTTTTATCACATTTTTGTCATTTTTTTTGTCACATTTTGTCACATTTTTATCTTTTTTTTGGTCACATTTTGTCACATTTGTCATTTTTTGTACATTTTTTTATTACTTTTTTGTTGTTTTTTTGTCATTTTTTTGTCAGTTTATTATCACATTTTTGTCATTTTTTTGTCACATTTTTAATCAAATTTTTGTCTTTTTTTCACATTTTGTCATTTTTTCATACATTTTTTGTCAATTTTTTGTGACATTTTTGCCACTTTTTCATCAATTTTTCGTCACTTTTTTGTCAATGTTTTCTTGCTTTTTTGTCACATTTCCATCATTGTTTTCATCTCAGTTTTGTTGCTATTTTCACAGCCTTTTTTCCAGAAGCTTTTGGACTGGGGTAAAGCCAAACTGGAGAAAATGTGCTCGGTTCAGGTGGGAGTTAAGGGGTTAACATTAACACTCCCCACACTCCCTTTGGCCATGGATGTCTGTCCTGCCCCCTTTTTACCCACGTACTGCACCAGGTATGAAGCTGAAGATTACAGAGCGCACCTCGTCCTCGTGAATGTTAAAGTCTAAAACAGGGGTGTTCAAACTTTTTTCATTGAGGGCCTCATTTTGAAGTTTGTTCGGCAATGAGGGCCAGAAATCAGTGGTCAACATACTGAAAATTTCAACTGGACTAGACTTGGAAGCTAAACCTCTTAACTCCCGCCTGAACCGAGAGCTTTTTCTCCAGTTCAGCTTAACCCAAATCCTGTTGGCCAGTGTAACTTTTGAAAGACATACAAAACTAAATTGATCTTTTTCCTCACATCATCAGATTTTTTTCCAGCACTTTTTTGTTGGGCAGTCATCTCACTTTTGTCAAATTTTCATGACTTTTTTGTCACTTTTTCGTCCAATTTATTCGCTTTTTTTTGTCAATTTTTTATCACTTTTTCGTCCATTTTCGTCAAATTTTTCTCCCTTTTTTGTCAAATTTTTGTCCATTTTTGTCATTTTTTAGTAAATTTTTTCTCACTTTTTTGTCACATTTCCATCATTGTTTTCGTCTCAGTTTTGTTGCTATTTTCACACCTTTTTTCCAGAAGCTTTTGGACTGGGGTGAAACTAAACTGGAGAAAATGTGCTCGGTTCAGGTGGGGGTTAAGGGTTTAATGTGCACATTAATACACAGTTAAAAAGGCAGTTATTTAGACTTCATTACACAGGTTTTTCAAAACTCACCTTAGGGCCTGGAGAGTTTTCCAAATTACCTAAATCATCGCAGGTATATAAACTTTCACTTCACGGTCATTCTAATCCCGTGCGGCTTTAAGATCTTTATACAGAAGCCCATCGTGGACAATCTACTCACCTGTGTGGCTGCTGTCGCCTGGACGCTCCTCCTCTCCTCCTCCTCCTCCTCTTCCTCCTCTCTCTTCTGTGCTTCTTCAGCGCCCTCCCCCTTCTCCCCCCTCTCCCCCTTCTCCCCCCTCTCCCCCAGGCCCGGGGCACTCCGAGACCCAGCCATGTTCTCATTACCCCCAACATCCACCAGTGTCGGCTGTAGGTCAAACTCATCCTCCTCCAGAGAACTCGCCGAGGATCCCCAAGGAGCCCGGGCTGGAATTGCGCCCAAAAGCGTTTCGTAATGATGAAACGAGGGCCCGCTTTTGGACACGGCCTTAGAGGGAGTCAGAATTTTGGCGTCGACGCTGTTAAATACGAAGCTGTGCACCGGCTCGTCTTTGCCTTTGCCGTCGTCTAAAGTGATGAGCGGAGGCACATTTTGTTCCTCTATCCCATTTGAGAGCAAAACGCCGCCGGCTTTTGTGTTTAGCTTTCCCAAATAAATGTTTTCGAACAAAGCGTCAATTTGAACTCCGTTTCTCAGGGGCAAATCCAAATTGTCCATCCGAATGTCAGCTTTGTCGACCTTTTTGGCTTTTAAGTCCAACAAAAGCTCCTGCAATTCAAACGTCCGCCTGCCCAGCACTTCCTGGATGGACTTCAGCCGCGGTTTCCCGTTGTTTATATGGTGGTTTTCTCGTTTCTGGTCCATAAGCGACTTCTCTGTGGCGCCGTTGAAGTTTGGCGTTTGAAGAGAGAGGCCCGGTCCCGTCGTTCCCCTTTTGATGCCGTCTTCTTCCCGATAATCTTCGTACATTTTGGCCAGCTGCTCCTTATGTGCTTCGTAGGCCACCTGTTTCAAGACAAAAAGAGATACTGTGAGAGAGAAGGACCTAAGGAATATGCTGCGTTTACAAGGATGTAAACGCAACAAAAAAGTGACAAAAATTAGACAAAGATGTGACAAAAATTCAACCAAAAAGTGACAAAAATTCAACAAAAATGTGACAAAAAATCTACAAAAAAGTGACAAAAATTCAACAAAAATGTGACAAAAATTCAACAAAAATGTGACAAAAATTCAACAAAAATGTGACAAAAATTCAACCAAAAAGTGACAAAAATTCAACAAAAATGTGACAAAAAATCTACAAAAAAGTGACAAAAATTCAACAAAAATGTGACAAAAATTCAACCAAAAAGTGACAAAAATTCAACCAAAAAGTGACAAAAATTCAACAAAAATGTGACAAAAATTCAACAAAATGTGACAAAAATTAAACAAAAATGTGACAAAACTTTAAAAAAAAAAAAAAACATAAAAAAGGTGACACAACACAGCAACAACGTGAGGAATAAGATCAGTTTTGTGGGTCTTAGCTTTCAAATGAGGTGTTACACAGACTTATATAATGGCCAAAGCGGACAGAATGCATTTGGTTCAGGCGGGTGGTAAGAGGTTAAGACCAGGTGAAGAAGTCGTTTACATTGCGCTGTCTTGCGTTCTTTCTTAAGCCTTAGGCTCTCACAGGTCAAACTAAAAACTTTATTTACCCCATCGTGAGCAAAACGATGTTCACGTCTCGAGAGAAAAAGAGCTACAGCGTCCGCTGTGGCGCGGATCGGCCGCGCTTGGCATGAACGTGAAGCAAAACAAAAGCACATGTTCACCCCACAAAACCACACAACCACTCTCCTGGACGCGGAGTCGATCTGGTTGGAGGAAAATGTGTGTCTCCACCCACTTAAATGCGCTAAGTCTGGAGTGGCAAGATCACAAAGTGAGGCAAAATGTCACGCTGTCGTCTCCGTTTTGATGCACAAGATCGGGCCCTCAGACTCACTACCAACCTTCAAATCAGTATCAAAACCCACCTGTTCAAACTAGCTTTTTCCTAAACCCCCTTTTTTGTTTTATCCCCCATGTAAAGCATCTTTGAGTGTCCAAAAAATATGTTTTATTTGATGGAATCTGAGGACTGGACGGTCTACTGAGGGATCCTTCGGCCCTGGGTCTCTATAGCCTGTCCGTCCATGGGAGTGGATCTCTCCTTCTGTGGTTCTCCCCAAGATTTCTCTTTTCTCCTGCCGGGTTTTTGAGTTTTTCCTTGCCGTGCTGGAGAGTCTAAGGACGGGGGACGCCCGCACCGCTCGTCGCTACCTCCTATTGGACATTATATTTGCCTGGATTCACCTGAACTTTAAATTGTCATATTTATTGCTCTGTTTTATTGCCTTTATGTTTGGTGCAGCCCTGTGAGGCGACTTCAGTTGTGATATTGGGCTTTACAAAACCATTAAACTTAAACTTAAACTGATGTATTATTATTATTATTATTAAAAAAGCTTTTCTCTATGTTTTATAATGTTGTATTGTCATCTAATCAGATTGTTTGCCCTCTGTTGCTGAAAGTGGAGATCTCTCTGCGTTTGCTCCTCCAGGTAAAACATTACAGCAACACCTCCAGCCAATCAGAAGCCTGGGTTTACGGGGCTTGCACGTCCCCAGGGCCCAGTGCTGCCGCTCCCTGTGCGCCGATACCCCTGTGCACCAAGTCTCTGAGGAGGAACACATCGAGGCCAACGTGACTGAACGGCATCGTACAGTATGTGTATTATGAACGGCCCACATTCAATGAGAACGATGAGAAAGAAAAGTTATAGAAATGTGGCCAATGCGACCGATGACAGAACGCACACAGTAATCTCTGTGCCGGTTGAGGAGACTTCACGCACGGCCTGCTCATACCAATGTAAAGCTTTCACTAGTTCAAATGTCTTGGCATAACGTTTACATCATGTTCTCTGGGGCCTGTGAGAGAGGAAAGTGAGAGAGGAAAGAGGAAAGTCTGAGCTGAAGTTTGCTGCAGCTGCAGGGGCGGAGCAGAGAAACTCAGGTTCTGGTTATTACACTGTTATTACACTGTTACATCTAAACTCAATTCATTTCATTCTACAGATATTTTTGTAGAGTAGGTGACATTAAAGGGGGGGTGCTATATGGTATTATGTCATTCCCTCATTAAAAACATGCCTGAAGTGTTGCCTTGGCACATTCTCGTATTTTTGAGTCATCTGTAAAAACTCTCATTTTAGGGATAGGTTTGCCTGAGTCCTCCTAGGAACGCCCCCACCTCCTGGAGACGCCTCCGAGCTTTCGTCACCAGCCGAGTAACCAACCACTGCTCCTCAGCAGAACCCCCTCCCCACTATGCTTTTTTCAGTCACACAGCACCAGTCTATATCACACTACAATGATGACAAACCTTCTGTTGGTCTGTAAATGCAGTAAATTAGAATAACTGCCTTGTATAAATGTCTCTCTCAAAATGGCTGTAGTGAATGTCTTGAAATAGGCCTCTGTCTCTTTAAGAACCTCTGAGCCTTTCCGACACGCCCCCTCCACACGCTGTCTGTGGCATCAGTGGGGAGGGGGTTCTGCTGAGGAGCAGTGGTTGGTTACTCGGCTGGTGACGAAAGCTCGGAGGCGTCTCCAGGAGGTGGGGGCGTTCCTAGGAGGACTCAGGCAAACCTATCCCTAAAATGGCCGCCATCAGAGTTTTTACAGATTACTCACAAATACGTGAATGTGCCAAGGCAACACTTCAGGCATGTTTTTAATGAGGGAATGACATAATAACATGATGTAAAGCTTGAAAAAGTCAATTTTGCATAATACCCCCCCTTAAACAAGCACACCTTAGTATAAAGCGTTACCAAAACTTTTGTCTTTATCCTTGAATGGCTGAACTTCGGTGTAATCTAGTCAGTATGATTTATTGCTGATATGTGTGCCGTCCCCATCGCTGTTGTTTATTTTAACTGGACTGTTTGGAATGGCCCTAAGACTGGATCATTGCGTTCCCTAAAACTGGGGCTTGTCCGGACTTTCAGCCCACGAAGCGAGAGCATCGGCCGGTCTCTGGAATATGCAGCTTTAAAAACTGAAGGACTGAAGGTGACTGCGTCCATGTGACCCTGCTCTGTCTCACCTTGGAGTGGGCGATGGACAGCGTGTCCACCCAGACCCTCCAGCCGCCCCACTCGTGTCTGACGGCGTGACACAGCAGGATCCTGAAGACGCTGTGGACCATCTCCGTCATCTCCTGCTCCTCGGCGTTCCTCGGGTTGATGAAGCCCAGGGAGAACATCCAGTCCTGCCACACGGAGCACTGGAGCAGGCACCTGCAGGACCGGGGGGAATGTGGATTATTCAACAAGACAGGTGACATCAGCGCTGTCGACGCACACCGAGGAGCTATTTTTACATCAGTGTCATCAGTGTTTACATTACAGAGACACGAAAGCTCCCTGAAAGCTGTGAAATGTGCTCATGAACTCATCCCTGCAAAGAACTGGGATGTTGGACAAGCTTTAGGAAAGTTAGGAATGATTATGGACAACACAACCAACATTACAATTGTCGTGCTCCCTCTTTTATTGTTTGTACGCAGACAATTAGGGCCTTAAAATAATATATGGAACTGGATTCGGGGAACAAACAGGCCAAAACATTTGCCGGAACACTCTCATTAAACAGCATTATATCAGAGCAAATCTTTGCCGGATCCTCCTCAATATTTCCCGGATCCTTTACCCTGAAAAAAATGTCAAATGAAGCTGTAGCTCTGGATTTGAAGGAAAGGAAAACGAGTTACTGATGGATGATGTTACAAACATTGAAACGCCAGTGGTTGCTTTAATCTTTTTTTTTTTTTATCTTTCTAAAGCAGGGGTGTCCGAACTTTTTTCACTGAGGGCCACATACAGAAAATTATACAAACAGCTGGGCCACACTCAGTCGAGGTCAGATATACAACCTCACCTCTATTGTATTCAATTTAGCAAATAAAATAAAATGTTAACTATGCTCAGTGCTTCCTTCAGATTTCAAGGGGTGTGTGGTCGGAGAGAGCGCATTCTGGTGCATTTTAAGCAATAAATATTAAACATTTTTGGCTATTGTACTGCTATGAAAAGAATAATTTCTGGTTAATATACACAGGGTACAGCTTCTTTTAGTACAAACTAATGTATTAGTGGGAAACCCTGATGCTTTTTAATTGAACATGCTTAAAGGGGCTAGATAGATACAGACGGCATCTCTGGAATCGCCCATATATGGTCATTTTTGAAAACAGTTAAGGGGGAAAACAATTTTGAAAAAATGAAAATCTTCTCTAATTATTCAAAAACTACTGTAACAAACGCAGAAATATGAACATAGTTTCTACTAAACAAAGAAACAAAGACATGGGGAGGAGCAAAGTGGTTCAACAGCCCAGAAATACATGAATAACGGAGAATGCTAACTTGATGCTACATGTTAGCATCGGGCTAATGCTAACCGTTAGCTAGCGCTTGCTACAACGGCCTTTTTTTCACTTCTACTGCATAATCTGCTGTGAGAAAATATTTACACTTGACTTTATTTGTATGTGATAAATAAGTTGATATTCCACCAGAAAATGGCAAAAAAGAGGGAAAAATTGTGTTTCTATAAAGATTCTATTATCCCCCTCAGCGAAGCCACGCCCCCTTCTATGACGAGATGCCGTGTGTATCTACGCAAGTTTGCGATTTTATACTCACTACTGCCATCTCAGGTCATTCGTGTAACTGCACCTTCTATATTAAGCTCGTGCATGACGGCACTTCAGACCCGAATTAACACCTTTCTGAGTGACAGTGCAGGATTTTAGAGGCAGTTGTGGTGAACAGGTCTGAGCTCATTCTACACATTAGGACATGGCTGGAACATGTAGGGGGAGGAAAATACATTATTTTTTAAATTTTTAAACTCTGTATAGTCCCTTTAACCCCTTAACTCCCACGTGAACAAAGCACATTTTCTCCAGTTTGGCTTTACCCCAGTCCAAAAGCTTCTGGAAAAAAGCTGTGAAAATAGCAACAAAACTGAGACGAAAGCAATGATGGAAATGTGACAAAAAAGTGAGAAAACATTGGCAAAAAAGTGACGAAAAATTGATGCAAAAAGTGGCAAAAATGTCACAAGAAATTGACAAAATAATGTCAAAAATTTGATAAAAAATGGACGGAAAAATGACAAAAATGTGACAAAAAATTACCAAAAAATGACAAAAAAGTTACAAAAATGAGTTGAATACCCAACAAAAAAATGATGGAAAAAAAATCTGACGACGTGAGGAAAAAGATCCTCTCGGTTCAGGCGGGAGTTAAGAGGTTAAAGTAAAAAAAAGAAGAAAAAAAACCCACTTTTTTTTAGAATTATATTTTTAGAATTTGCCGCGGGCCAATTAAAAGATTAAAAGTGGGCCGTAGTTTGGACACCCCTGATCTAGAGGCTAGTGTTAAATAATTAGAACATAACATGTTAATAAAATGTAAACTAGGGCTGCACGATATTGAAGTGACTTGCGATATGCGATGCGGCCGTGCAATATCGCGATAACGATATTCTTGCAATATTTCACCAAACACGATATGTTACATTTTTTTCAGCAAATTGTGTCAAAAGAAGACTTAAAAAAACACCCAATCAGGACCAAAACAAGGGTAGAATTTAACAAAGCTAGTAATTGTTAAACTAAAACTGAACTTTTACACATGACTCAATGCATGAGTTTGAGTTTGCAAAAAAAAAATGGGTCGATCTCAGTCAGATGAAGGCTATGGTGATGTTGCGATATATTGTGGCTTCTCGCGATACTGATATTGCATCAGCTAATATCGCGATACGATATATTTCGCGATATATTGTGCAGCCCTAATGTAAACTACTCACAGGCTCGTTCAAAACGTTGCACTAGTTTTCATTTTGATTGTGTTAACTGTTTGCCTCAACACAAAAACACCCCTCGTTATGAAGACAGAAGTTTCCTCCAGTGAAGTCGTTACATCTCACATCATGTTTAACCTGCTCCAGTCACATCCAAACTGCTTTTCACCAAGGTCTTGTATCAGGCCCGGATCTATCTATATTTGCACATTTTTGTAATAGGAAATGCGAGCCTGATGAATCCTGACATTGTCATTTTGGAATATGCCAGAGCCATGAGAGAAGAATAAATCCACTGGTCATTGAGGATATTCAGGCTGTCTGTTGACCTCATGCTTTGGGCTCATAGTGTTGTTGAACCTAAACCGGACCTCAGTTACATTTTAGTCAGGCAGTGTAAACATCCTCCTTTAACATAAACGTAGCTCTCACGTCCTCACCGTCGGTTTTCTCGACTGCTGCTGAACAGTTTGATCATGTCCGAGAGGAAAAGTCTCCGCACCTCCATCTGCTCCGCACACGGGTCACTCGTCAGCAGCGAGGCCACCACCTTCAGGATCACTGACCGGGACAAAACAACATTATCACACACACCTGGATAGAGGATGTCCCCCCTGACTGCATGAACCGGACTCACTTGGATTGTGGATTTTGACGGACGAGTCGGGGTCCGGGTGGGGTCTGTGCATCTCCTGGGGCTGAAGCTGCTCCGTCATGATCTGGAGGAAGAAGAAGTTATTGATCAGGAGAGTGTCCAGACTTTGCCCCAGGGTTGGCACAAGCTGGGAATCGAAAAGGCCTGGATCATGTAAAATGTAGTTTCAAACCATGTCACAATGTTAAATCCTCATCTGGAGCTGGAGCGTTGGTTTGTAGCAAGTCAAAGTAAATGCTTTATGTTATGTTAATGAGAGGTCGACCTTTCAATCTTAACCTCTTAAGTCCCGCCTGAACCGAGAGGATCTTTTTCCTCACGTCATCAGATTTTTTTTTCCATCATTTTTTTGTTGGGTATTCAACTCATTTTTGTAACTTTTTTCTCATTTTTTCGTCCATTTGTTGTCACATTTTTGTCATTTTTTTCGTCCATTTTTATCACATTTTGTCACATTTTTGTCATTTTTTGGTCATTTTTTAATCAATTTTTTGTCTTTTTTTTGTCATATTTTTTGTCATTTTTTTGTCAATTTTTTGTCAATTTCTTGTGGCATTTTTGTGACATTTTTGCCACTTTTTCATCAATTTTTCGTCACGTTTTCGTCTCAGTTTTGTTGCTATTTTCACAGCTTTTTTCCAGAAGCTTTTGGACTGGGGTAAAGCCAAACTGGAGAAAATGTGCTCGGTTCAGGTGG
Organism: Gobius niger; assembly: GCF_951799975.1. Lineage (NCBI taxonomy): Eukaryota > Metazoa > Chordata > Actinopteri > Gobiiformes > Gobiidae > Gobius > Gobius niger. The sequence continues at coordinate 4,180,678 of NC_136852.1, read as the reverse complement.
GAGTTAAGGGGTTAAAAATTGTCTTGGGTTGATGCTTCTTAAGCTGTGAAATGTGTCAGTGCTGATCTGTGACAGCAGGGGGCGCTTGATTAAAGGCATAGGGCTGATTTATTCAGGACATTCGTATTTAGAAGGTACTTCAGAGAGAGCTCATGATGTGAAAGACAAAAATCAACAGATTCCAAAACTTGAAACAGAAAGTCTCTATCTCTTACAGCAGTGTTTCCCAACCAGGGGCACTGGGAACTACTTCAGATGTGAAACTGAACTTTATTTTAGAAAGGAAGAGCTATATTTAGCAGGAAATTTATTCTGAACACAACATTGTCTTTTTACTTACAAAGAATGCTTTTAATGTGATTGCTTTCTAAACAACAACAACACCCTTAAAGGAATAGGCCACCGTTTTTACATACTGAGATATGTTCTTACCTGAGCTTTGACGAGTTCTTTAGGACCTGTCTGATCTTCACCCAGTTCGAAATCCGCGCAGTAATCTTCACTTTACTGTGCGGATGCCAAATTACTCCTGGTATTATTACGCCTTACAATATAGTCCCCCCTTTTATCCGCTTAGAATGTGTAATTATACTTTGTAGTGGAACACTTCACGTAACCATATTTAAATAGGGAAAACGTGGAAGAGCTTGGTAGCTTCTATCTTGACCTGTTTTGGAGCTATAGAGGAGAGAGGGAGAGGCTAAATGCTAACGCCGTCTGCGCTGTGTTTACGTGACTGAAGGCACGGGGGAAGATCAGACAGGTCCTAAAGAACTCGTCAAAGCTAAGGTAAGAACATATCTCAGTATGTAAAAACGCTGGCCTATTCCTTTAAGGTAGGGGGCACACTAATGCAGTGGTTCCCAACCTGGGGGGCGCCTGGGATTGCGGGGGGGCCCAGAGCTTTGTCTGGTCAGAGGGTCAGGTCATAAATGATATTATTTGAGCAAAATAAATGAGTAAAATCATCAAATATGACTGATTAAGGACTACAGATGCATTAAAGTTAACCCCTTAACTCCCACCTGAACCGAGCACATATTCTCCAGTTTGGCTTTACCCCAGTCCAAAAGCTTCTGGGAAAAGGTGTGAAAAGAGCAACAGAACTGAGACGAAAACAATGATGAAGATGTGGCAAAAAAGTGAGAAAACTTTGACAAAAATGTGACAAAAAATGGATTAAAAAAAGACAAAAATGTGACCAAGAAATGACAAAAAAATGATTTAAAAAATGACAAAAAATGTGACAAAAATGTGACAAAATGTGACAAAAAATGACAAAAAAAAGTGACAAAAAAATTACAATAAAAAAAAGATAGAAAAAAAATCTGATGACGTGAGGAAAAAGATCAATTTAGATGAGTTTTGTAGGTCTTCAAATGAGGTGTTACACTGGCCTACAGAATTTGGGTAAAGCTAAACTAGAGAAAATGCTCTCGGTTCAGGCGGGAGGTTAAACACTCCAAATAAATACGGATTAGCAATTATTTTCATGTTTTGATTCATTTGTGGGGGCCACAGTATTGGACCGGGGGGCGCGGCCCGACTACAGCACGCTTAAGGGGGGTTTCAAGGAAAAAAGTTGGGAACCACTGCACTAATGACCACTGCAGGGTCAAGGGGTCCACAAGACGAGAAAGGTGGAGAACCCAAACCACTGTTTTACTGTTCAGAAATGATGAGCCAAAGTCTGCAACATAAGATGTATAAAATATGATCCGAGGTGTAGAAACTTTTTTCTGATTTTCACAGCGATGTTTCTCAGCTCCTGAGGCTGCGGAAGTGGTGGGAAGGTTGATTTCAAAGCTCTGACTGAGCTCTTTCCAAAACTAAAAATGGAAAGTCTCTGGAGATATCGGCCTTTTATCTGCAGTATATCAGCCAAAAGCCCAAAGTGTAAAATACCAATAAATATCTCGCCCGGTTGATGTTAATGCCTCAATGCTATTTAACTATTTAATACTACTTAAAAAAAAATACCACATTTAATTTTGTAAGATTTGCAGTGATTCCATCAAACAGAAGAATGTTTCAAAATTCAGGAAAATACTGGATCCAAAGCGCAAAAAAATGTTTACTATTGAACCATATCTGCTGCTGAATGTGTTTTATTATCGATTAACTTCACCTTTTAACCCCCACCTTTTCTCCAGTTCGGCGGCTTCTTCACATGAGAGCTTACAGCCAGCGTAGTGCCTCATTTGAAAGCTAAGACCTACAAAACAGATCTAAACCTTTTAGCTGTGTTACCGCCACTCTTATGTCACGGTTCTGTCGCGTTTTGGGGGCATTTTTGTTACTATTTAGTTGTTGTTTTTTTGTGTGTTGTTGTCGCTTTTCCGGCAGGTTTATGTGGAATCTTTGGGACTTTATTTGTCGTGTTACTGTGGCTTTTTTGTTGCCTAAAAGTCACCAAACCTGTCCATGGTCACACTCTCTTCCAGCTGATTGGCCTGTTTGACACATTCATCTCCAGTTGCTGTAAAAACCACCGTGTCTGAGGAGTCTACAGCAGGTGTAAAGCCTGAGTGAAGGATAACGTAGGACTTCTGTATCTGTGTGTGTCGCACCTCGTACAGCGCGTTGTAGACGGCGACGCTGACGGAGCTGCTGTGGGTCCGGAGCTTCTCCCCCAGCAGAGTGAACAGGCTGTGCGTGTGCATCAGCTCCGCCTTCCTCCTGCAAATCAACAAAGCCCTCAGACACAATATTACTCTAATAAAAGTCAAAGTGATTCCCAAAGTGTGGCTGCACCAAGACAAACTTCCCACTCACAAACTGAACTGGAGTTGTGTTTGGTTTGCATTAGAAAAAGTTTACAAAAGCATAAACATCTCGGAGTTTCAGTTTATGTAAAATGAGTGTAGTTGGCAAATCAATAAACAATTCCAGCCAGTCGGAGCCACTTTCCCTCCCACTTAGCACCTTTAATCCCACTGTAATTACGGGCTCTGCAGGCTCACTCACTCGTGGCCTAAGCGCTTGAGGAAGTAGCCGAGGACTTTGAGGGATTGGACTTGAACGCTCTCGCTGTCGGACGCCAGGAGCTTGTAGATTACCCTGAAACACACAGAGAGAACAGACTGGAGTCAGTGCCGAGAGAAAAACTCCACTCACAGCCCGTTTCCCTCCGAGTGAAAACACATTTGAGCTGGATCTGGATAAATCCCTGAGCCTGGTCAACCATTACATTATATATAATCCCTCATATTGACAGAGCTGATGGTCATTGCTTTTCTCACATGCTTTAACTCTGCTCAATATATCGTTGACAATACACGTATCGTATCATGAATCGTGATACGCAAATATGTTTGTCTAAGCATAGTCTTTATTCAGGCTGTATCACAACATACACTCTAACTACTGAAATAACAGGCTTAAACTGCACACTGAGCTTATTCAGCATCATAAAATCATCCATTTTATGCACCTTTTATTCTTAAAATTCTGAATACTTCTTGTATTATGGACACTATCTCGTATCGTATCATGAACTGTGTATCGGGATAAGGAATAAGGGAATTAACAGAACTGAAGGTCGCTTCCCGCGGGAGGTGTTCCAGGCATTTCCTAGTGGGACAAGGCCTCATGGAAGACCCAGGACACGCTGGTGGGACTATGTCTCCGAGCTGGCCTGGTGTCGCCTCGGGGTCAGAACAGCTGGAGGAGGTGTGTGTGGATCGGGAAGTTTGGGCATCTCTGCTGAGACTGCTGCCCCCGCGACCCGGCCCCGGATAAAGCGGAAGAAAATGGATGGAAGGTTGCTTCTTTACAGACAGATATAATACTTATACACTGAATATCTATCACAGCGGTAAAGTGTTAAAGGTTGTGGCCGATACAAACAGGGGCTTTTGGAAATGATTCCATGATTGTGTCCATGTTGCATCCAAGCATGTGCAGTACTACAATATTATGTATATTATTGTTTTAAAAGTCTGTAATTTAGGTCTGTTCTGTTTAGACAAATCGTACTGAAAGGATTTGATTCAATGACTTTAATCAATGACAATGTGATCAAACAAAATCATTAAATAAACATTGCCGTTTGTCCCACCACAAAGAGAATGTCAGAAAGCAGAACGTAATGTGGGCTCATACGTCGAGGATGGTGTCGACGACACTACGGACTTGCTGTAATACCTCCACATAGCCGCTCGTTACCCTTTGGAATGCACTGGACTTTAGACATGTTAAAAACAACTTTAGAGCCTGGTCCCTAAATTTCTTAAACTTTCTACAGCCAGATATTCCTCCACTGGGTTAGTCAAAATTTAAGAAACCAGGCTGGTTTTTGTAAGAAGAATTTTAGAAATCTCGTACTTAATGAGGGCCAGACTGTTAGCATTGGAGCTGCGTGAGCTACACGTCACACAAGGGCGGAGTCTACAGTGAAGATCCCGCCCTTATGCCCTTTTTAGGATCATGCTTCGTCAGAGCCAAGGAGGAGGAGTCAGTAAATTCGCCATGATTTCCCCCCCGAACTTAGTTTTTTTGTCAAACGGGGAGGAGTGAGGAATGATGGTCTATCAATAATATGTCTATGGTGTGACCTCACACAAATCTTGTATTATACTTCAAACACATAATTAACTCATTGACTGCCAATCAGAGAGCTCCCCATTGCCAGAGGTTAATCAGGATTTTGACTGTTTTTTTCAAGACCCACAGAAATTTTAGGTCTAGGTCTATGTCAACACGAAACCCACCAAAAGAAAGATTAGACGCTCTTCTTTCATCTAAAAACTTTCTTTGCACATCTTTCCATTCTTTAGTAATCGTCCGTAGAAAATAGGTGAAATCACCCAAAATGCTGTTGTCTGACCAAAAAGCTGAGAAAAGGAAAAAGCAATGCTGCCACTTAGTGACTCAACAACTTGTAGTTCTTTTATTGAGTCACTAGGTGGCAGCATTAGGCAGCACAACTAAGATTTTTCACACCAGACATGCTCAAGGCTTTGCTGCAGCTGTTCCAGTTGAAAAACCTAATTGACCTCTATAGGCGTCATTGGCAGTCAATGAGTTAATGGGTAGCTAAAAGCAATGCAAAAATATGATTTCTAAACTAACGTTGCCATTGAAAGTTTCTGGAATTTTCGGAGGAATTTTCTGCCCCTTTTACTTTGAACCCTGCGGCCTACACAATGATTTTTACTAGGGGCGCTCTAGCAGGAAGTGCAAGAGTAAGACAGACAGGTGGAAGTAAACGCTGAGGACGATCATTTCCCGCATCAAGCACATGCCCTCATCATGGAGAACTCATGAAGAAATGCATATGATGACAGTGCGCACGAGGAAGATTACTTTTCTGGTGGTAAGTACACTTTTTTCTTTAAAGGGGCTAGATGCAAGTTTGTCATTTTATACTCACTACTGCCACCTCAGGTCGTACGTGTAACTGCACCTCCTATATTAAGCTCGTGCATGACGGCACTTCAGACCCGAATTAACAGCTTTTTGAGTGACAGTGCAGAATTTTAGAGGCAGTTGTGGTGAACAGGTCTGAGCTCATTCTACACATTAGGACATTGTTGGAACATGTAGGGGGAGGAACATACAAAATTTTAATATTTTTAAACTCGGTATGGTCCCTTTAACCAAACATGTTGCTGATGTTTTCCAGCTGTAACCACCTTTCTACAATGTTACCACGTGGACACCTGTGGCTTGTAGACAAGTGCGGCCTGTAGGTACAGTCTCTTTTTTCTTTTTAACCGCTTACCCCCCGACCGGAACCAAGCACATTTTCTCCAGATTGGCTTTACCCAAATCTAAAAACTTCTTGACTGGAGGTTACGGTGTATAGGTCAGAGAAACACCTCACTTGAAAGCCAAGACCTACAAAACTCATTCAGTCACTTTTTTTAATCACTTTTTACATCACATTGTCCTTCACATTTTGGTAAATTTTTTGTCACATTTTTGTCACATTTTCATCACATCTGTGTCACATTTTTGTAATTTTTTTTGTCATATTTTTGTAATTTTTTGTCAATTTTTGTAATTTTTTTGTCATATTTTTGTCACATTTTTGTATTTTTTGTCACATTTTTTTTATTATTTTTTGTCACACTTTAATTTTTTTTGTCACATTTTTGTAATTTTTTTGTCATATTTTCGTCACATTTTTGTATTTTTTTGTCAAATTTTTTATTTTTATTTTTTGTCACACTTTTGTAAATTGTTTTGTCATATTTTTGTCATATTTTTGTATTTTTTTGTCACATTTAAAAAAAATTGTCACACTTTTTGTTTTTTTTGGTTACATTTTTGTAAATTGTTTTGTCATATTTTTGTCACATTATTGTAATTTTTTTGTCACATCTTGTACATTTTTTGTCACTTTTTGTAAAAATTTTTGTCACATTTTTGTATTTTTTTGTTTGTATTTTTGTTACATTTGTGTCATACAGTATTTCCATCACTTTTTTCACGTTTTTGTCTCATTTTTGTCGCTAGCCTTTTCATGAAGCTTTCAGATTTGGGTAAAGCCAAACTGGAGAACATGTGCTTGGTTCAGGTGGGGGTTAAGAGGTTAAATTTAGTTGGTGCGGCTCAATAGAAACATATTCATGGAGTGACTCGGGCGCGTTCCTCTCAGAAACAGAGACCGACCTGATCCCGTGTCTCTGGTCCAACGCAGGGACCACAGAGTCCGGGTGCTCGGACACGAGGGCGACCAGCAACTGCAGCACGTCCAGCAAATTATCCACCTGCAGGAAAAAAAAAAGATTTCATAAACTCCCTTTGAGTTGGCTGGCCAGACTGCACGCAGTAAAAGCACAATGTTGAGGCAAAAGCTATTACATAAATAGTCTGAGCTCTTCACAATAGACCGCTGGAGGTCATGGACAACCTCGAAGTGTAACTCAATAAAAGAGAGAGACCTATTCTGGTTTGTCGGCTTTGGAGATTAAAAAGGAGCCAGGGTTATCGCCGCGGTGGCCCCAATCTCCGGCGGAGAGAATGGCGGGCTGTCGAACACGGAGGCGGCGTGAGCTCTGACAAACCTGGTGCGCCGTCAGCAGGTGGTCGAGGAGACACTGCAGCTCGTCCACCTTCACCCCGCCGTCCTGCAGGAGTCAGAGGGCAAGAGCAGAGAAGTATTCACTGGAGAGAGGAACAAGGAGAGGATAAAAGGCGGCGGGTCTGATTTCCTAAGAGTGCGAGACCTTTTAAGACCTGGAGAGGAATAAATAAGAGCCTCCAAGAAGAGCGGGGTTTGTACAAGCAGACAGACGAGGCTCAAAAATATTATTCTGAAGGCTTGCAAACATTTGATTTAACCCCTTAACTCCCACCTGAACCAAGCATATTTTTTACCCCAGTCTGGGAAAAGCTGTGAAAATAGCAATAAAACTGAGACGAAAACAATGATGGAAATGTGACAAAAAAGGGAGAAAACATTGACAAAAAAGTGACGAAAAATTGATGAAAAAGTGGCAAAAATGTCACAAAAATGTCACAAGACATTGACAAAAAATTGACCAAAAATTGACAAAAAAATGTGACAAAAAATGAATTTTTGTCATTTTTTGTCACATTTTTTTTGTCAATTTTTGGTCAATTTTTTGTCAATGTCTTGTGACATTTTTGTGACATTTTTGCCACTTTTTCATCAATTTTTCGTCACTTTTTTGTCAATGTTTTCTCCCTTTTTTGTCACATTTCCATGACAAAATCAATGACAGAAATGTGACCAAAAATGACAGAAATGTGACAAAAATAATGACAAAAAAATGTGACAAATTGTGACCAAAAAATGACAAAAATGTGACAAAAAAATGACAGAAATGTGACAAAAAATGACAAAACAATGTGACAAAAAAATGACAGAAATGTGACAAAAAATGACAAACAAATGTGACAAAATGTGACAAAAAAATGACAGAAATGTGACAAAAAATGACCAAAATAATGTGACAATGTGACAAAAAAATGACAAAATTACCCCAAAAAAAGTGACAAAATGTGACAAAAAAATTACAAAAAAATGTCAGAAAAATGACCAAAAAATGACAAAAATGTGACAAAAAATGACAATAAAAAAAGTTACAAAAATGAGTTGAATACCCAATAAAAAAATGATGGAAAAAAAAGTCTGATGACGTGAGGAAAAAAGATCCTTTTGGTTCAGGCGGGAGTTAAGAGGTTAACAGAAAAAAATCGACAAAATGGTAAACTTGTTTTGGACCTTTTTTGAATTCATGGTGTAAAAAGATCAAGCAATTTTATGATTTTCAAAGAAATTTTGATTTAATGCCTGCTGGAAACAAATGTATAATGTAAAGGAGGAGGAGGAGAAATAGGAAAGGAAGGAGGATAAGTAGAAGAAGGAGAAGAATGAGGAGAAAAAGAAGAAAGAGGAGGAGGAGAAGAAGAATGAGAAGAAGGAGGAGAAGGAAAAGAAGGAGAATAAGTAGAAGAAGGAGAAGCATGAGGAGAAAAAGATGAAGGAGGAGAAGGAGAAGAAGAAGAATGAGAAGGATGGGGAAAGAAGAAGAATGAAAAGAAGGAGGAGAAGAAAAAGAAGGGGAAGAAGAAGAGTGAGGAGGATAGGAAGAAAAAGAAGAAGAAGAAGAAGAAGAAGAAAAAGAAAAGAAGGGGAAGGAGAAGAATGAGGAGAAGAAGACAAGAGGAAGAAGAACAAGAGGAAGAAAAAGAAGAAAACGAAGGGGAAGAAGAAGAATGAGGAGGATAGGAAGAAGAAGAAGAAAGAGGAAGGAGGAAGAGGAAGGAGGAGGAAGAAGAAGTAAAAAAGAAGAAAAAGAAGAGGATGAAGAAGAAAAAGAAGGGGAAGGAGAAGAATGAGGAGAAGAAGAAGAAGAAGAATGAGAAGAAGAAGACAAGAGGAAGAAGAACAAGAGGAAGAAAAAGAAGAAAAAGAAGGGGAAGAAGAAGAATGAGGAGGATAGGAAGAAGAAGAAGAAGAAAGAGGAAGGAGGAAGAGGAAGGAGGAGGAAGAAGAAGTAAAAAAGAAGAAAAAGAAGAGGAAGAAGAACAAGAGGAAGAAGAACAAGAGGAAGAGGAACAAGAGGAAGAGGAGGACGAGGAGGATGAGGAGGAAGAATAACAAGAACAACAACAACAACAACAACAAGAACACGAACAAGAAGAAGAAAAACAACAACAACAACAACAACAACAAGAAGGGTTAACCACACAGAGAGGGCGGTACCTTCAGGATGAGCTGCTTGAGGAAGAGGAGCATGGACGCTCTCAGAGAGAACATCTCCTCCTGGGTCGGTCTCGGTCCATCTGTGAGAGAAAACAGAAGCTCAGCATAACAATAAGTTTATATCACATTCGATATGGATGTACAACAAACACAGAGGCTCCATCCACAAACTGCTCGTGCTGAATGACCCCCCCTCGTGTGGGGCGTGTTCAGCTTTGATTGGAATCATATCACACGTCTAATTCCATTGTCAGAAAACCTGCCTGAAGCTGAGCAGAGCATTGTGTGGAGATACTGAGGCTTTGTTTCATTCATGCCGAGGTGGATCCGCCCGGTGCTTCCCCCAGGCCTGAACCAAAGCTGTTGACTTATTTATAACTGCATGTTTATCGGAGAATCTTGTTGTGGCGATTACAGAGGGGAATGAGATCAGGCCCGAGAGGATTTCTCCAGAAGACGATGCAATTTGTAACAATGCACTGTCATCAATACAGAAAGTGTTCATTCCCTTCGGGGGGAGGAACTTATTTTCTTCCTCTACATGGAAGATTGGAAAGCAGTAAAATGGATCAAAACTGGCACTGAATCTAAATTTCTCTGATTATTATTTTTTTCCTTAACCCCTTAACTCCCACCTGAACTGAGCACATTTTCTCCAGTTTGGCTTTACCCCAATCCAAAAGCGTCTGGACAAAAAGGTGTGAAAATAGCAACAGAACTGAGACGAAAACAATGATGAAGATGTGACAAAAAAATGAGAAAACTTTGACAAAAAATAACAAAAAAAGACAAAAAATTGACCCAAAAATGACAAAAATGTGACAAAAAAAGACAAAAAAATGACAAAAAAATGACAAAAAATGTGACAAAAAATGACATAAAATGGATTAAAAAAAGACAAAAAATGTGACAAAAAATAACAAAAAATGGACAAAAAAATGACTAAAAAATTGACAAAAATGTGACAAAAAAATGGATTTAAAAAAATTACAAAAGTTACAAAATGACTTTTGTAACTTTTGTTACAAAAGCTTTCGTCACCAGCCGAGTAACCAACCACTGCTCCTCAGCAGAACCCCCTCCCCACTGATGCCACAGACAGCGTGTGGAGGGGGCGTGTCGGAAAGAGTCAGAGGTTCTTAAAGAGACAGAGGCCTATTTCAAGACATTCACTACAGCCATTTTGAGAGAGCAATTTTATACAAGGCAGTTATTCTAATTTACTGCATTTACAGACCAACAGAAGGTTTGGTCATCATTGTAGTGTGATATAGACTGGTGCTATGTGATTGAAAAAAGCATAACACCCCCTCTTTAAACACTTAAAAATTATCAACAGGATTTTAAACTGGATCCTGTAGCTCACTGGGAGTCAGAGCAAAGAGGCCAGAACAGGAGTTATATGCTCATATTTCTGTGAGCCAGTGAGTGAGCGTGCAGCGGAGTTTTGGACCAGCTGCAGGCGATGGATGGAGGCCTGGGATAATCCGCAGTATAACACTCTTCATGACCTAAAGAACCTCAGCTTCTGTTCTGAGGAAAATGTATGTAGAAAACTGCATTATGGGAGTTGTCAGGTGACCCGCTCCTGCCAAAATGACGTCCTCTCTCCCAGTGTGCAGTACATCGAGCGGCCACCAGAGGGCCCCCTACCGACAGTCTTGCTTGGGGCCCCTAGGTACCCTTGCTACGCCATTGTCCGCACCCTCATCAGAAGAAGAAGAGCTTTATTTATATAGTCTGTGTGAGCTCTCAGTCGTACAGGAGTTGTCCATCTTCAATGAGGGTATTCGAGTCGTCTTCTGTACTCAGTGGTTGGAGTCTCGAACGTTTCGCCTCTCATCCAAGAGGCTTCGTCTGCGAACTTAGGTTCTGTTCAGCTCGCAGACTGGATAAAGACCAAAAGGGGAGGAGTTGGGGTAGGCTGGGGAGGAGCCGGGCCTACCCCAACTCCTCCCATTTTGGTCTTTATCCAGTCTGCGAGCTGAACAGAACCTTAGTTCTTACCCTCATTGAAGATTTATTTATATAGCGCCTTTCACAGACATGGGGCCAGATCTTGTGGTTCATAGAGCAGGCTGTAGAGCAGACGATATACCTGGCGCAAAAAGTGGGCAGGACAGGAGGGGGGACAGACTCGCATTGCGATGTTGTGGTGCCGCCCCCTCCCCATGCTTTCCCCAGACCTGCGGAGGGCGGTGGGTTGTGAGGGGGGGTTCTCCTGTACACGTAACATGCTGATGCAGCGCAATGTTTAATAAAGATTAAAGAAATAAAACTGTCCCTCCGCTGCTGCAGCCACTCACTGCAGATCCAAGCTGAGCGGGCGGGACAGAGAGGCAGCAGCCTCGCGCTGGACACCGTTCTAATGCACAAAGTTACGAAATGTACAGGATTTAATTGATAATAAACTGTCATATCGGCTGTGGAGGAGTTACAGAGTTATGCAGTTGTTGCAAGAAAACTGTAGCGTATTGAAACATTTGCGCTAAAAAAAACAGTTGCTCTGCGCCCTGTAAAATGCGCTTCTTTCTTTTGGACTGAGCTGTGGCTACACAAGGAGCATCATCAGGAGGTAAAGACTGAAATGTCTCCTTAAAACTCAGATCAGACCTGGTGTTGTGGCACTTGAGGCGTGTGTGGTTTATTTATAGAAAACTGTTGTTGTTTTGGTGTCGGAGTGTGTGTGTTGATCTACTGTATCAAAGTAAACCCGTGCGTAGCCTACGCTCAAACAGACTTTTCAAGGCAATTTCGCATTTGTTTTCAATTTGACGTCGATTCTAAGGAAGAAAACAAGGCAAGGGATGTAAAGAGGAACATAATGTGAAGGTTGCCACAGAAAAGTAGCGCGAATTGCTGCGACTGGAGTCTTGTCACATCTTTCTGCCGCCCCATGCGAGTCCACCCCCCCCCCCCCCATAAACAATGTGTACTGTGTGCTGAGCTGAAGAAATCCTTCCCGGACATTCTTTTGGGTCGACAATGAGAACATATGCAGCAAATTCCTCACCGCAAAATAACCTTGATCTGGCAGCGATTCAAAGAAGCCGAGAAGAAGCCAAATATCTGAAATGAACCGCTGCTGCTGATCCAGACTCCCCAGAGGCTCCTCCAGCACATCTCCACCTTGTACCTGCCTCTGTGACCTCTATCTGTCATCATCAGCTCCTCTCAGTGATCCCATAAGCCCCATAATCGACGCGTGATCGCCCCCCAGCGACCGCTCCCGCCCCCCTCCCCGGCTCGGGACGGGCCCGGGCGAAGACGGTCTCAATCCACCGGGCTTACATCACTCAGCGCGACAGGAGCGGGGCAGTGAGGGAGCCGGAGTGGGTTAGACGATGACAGAGTGATTAGGCGCCTCCGTGGAGACTTACGAGCGTCCAGCCGCCGGTGTCTGCGGGGAAACCGAGCCCAATGACACACGACTTTAATTCCAAAGCTCTCTGTTTTAAGAGCGGAGAAATGAAGAGGGTTTAAATCCTCGCTTTGCTGAGAATGTTTTTCAACGTAGAAAGCGGTGTTTGGGCTTTTTTGAAGTGGATATGTTCGGTATAATTGTAACTTATAAACCTGCCTCGGGAACGGCCACACTGGGATTTTTCTTTTGAAAGCGAGACACAGCAGGTGAATAAACGCAGAGATGTCAATTTGCAACAGAATACAGCCGGCGTTATCCAAGTGCGGGTAACAAGAAAGTAACTACACATGTAAGTACAGGTACTCTTACATGTGTAACAAGGAAGTACAAAGTGTAACAAGGGGAAACGTGTCAAGGTGTAGTAAAGGTATCTTCATTTATTTTATTTTTTTAAGTGACATCATACAATCATAGCAAAACCGCCAAGCCAATGCAGTATGAATGAGACGGAGCAATTAATGGTGCTGAGCTGTCACATAGTTGTGGCAAAGGGGAATGTGGTTTTGTGCTTACATTTTAATGTTGCAGGATTACTGTGGTGAAAGTGAAGACATGACTCCAGGCAGTTTCTTTATTGTTCTAGTGAAAGTAATTACACATGTAAGTACAGGTACTCTTACGCTCTAACTTTTCCTTGTTTGGCTTTATTTTTCTCTGATCACTCTTGTTTCTGCTTGTTACAGGCAACGGTGTCTCACTATAAAAAAAAAAGCAACAATCAATAAGAGTGATGTTTTCACTTCCACAACAGTAATACTGTTGTCCTGCAACATTAAAACTAATGCACAATTTATAATATTCCACATTCAATTTTGCCACAACTATGTGACAGCTCAGCACCATTCATTGCTCTTTGAATATCTTTACTACTCCTTGACACGTAGTTACACGTTGTACTGCCTTGCTACACATTCTTCCCTCTTTTTACACATGTAAAAGTACCTGTACTTACATGTGTAATTACTTTCTTGTTACTTATACCATGGTCTGGGTGAATACTGGATTCTGATTGGCTGGCGCATTATTTTGGTATAACCGCACACGTAGTCCGGCAGTTAAATCACTGGGATATCACTCCGCTGTGGCATCGCCATAGCAACGCATGACACAGCTGAATCCGATAAAGGCGTTATTAGTGACTGACAGGAACGTATGAGATGGATTTTGATTAATTTCAACGTTTTTGGCCAAAACAAAACTTGATAAATGTTTGTAGAGGAGAGTGAGCAGCTAGGTTAGCTACTGTTAATAAAGTATGAGCTTTACATTTCTATTGAAAACAATTAAGGCTATTCATGATTTTCAGGCGAACATAAAATTATCCTGCATTGAAGCATATTTGTCTGGATTAGTAAAGTCAAACATAAAAGTTTCAGTTGGGCCCAGGTGTGAGCGACTCCACCGCAGCTGTTTCCATAAACAGTTGAGCTGGTTGAGCTAGCTAGCTTTAGCTTCAGGTTAAACAGCGTAAAAGTGAAATAACTCCTGCCCACGAGTGCCGCATATCGGTGTTTACTTCCAGGGAAAAGTGTTTCCGGGTTAGTCCTGTTGTGTTGTGATTCTGTGCTGATGTTGTGTCGTTGAGCCTGACTGAGATCCTCGTAATAGCTGCGGAGAATGACTCGCTCTGAGACCAGCCTTCAGTGACCGGCTAATAACCCACACAAAATAGTCCCGTAGTCTGGCATATTTTGTGAGTTTAGTCAATGAAAAAAACATTTATTATAAATGTTATGTTTGTGGGAGCCTGGTATAAGCGGATTAAACAACTCGGAGCCGTGCATTAAACTGTTATAATGCACTTCGCGGAGTAACACCACTCCGCTGCGCGTCGTGCATTATAACCGTCTAATGCACGGCTCCAAGTTGTTTAATCCTTACCCGTACTTACACCTGGAACGCGGGCTGTATTCTAAAGCGTTACCGCAACTTTTGCTTATGTTGAAAATTGCCAAAATCGTCTACATTTTTATCTATTCAGCTACAAACTGAAGGGCTTTAAAGAGACAGTTTTTGTTGCAGTCTAATATCACAGTCCTCTCTCGTGATCTACCCTCGCTTACCGATCCCGCTGGCTGTGGCGCCGCCGGGGTCCGTGGCGCCGACGGAGTCCGCGGGGTTGCAGATCCAGTAGTAGTGTTTGAGTGCGTACATGAGCTGCTGTACCGTGCTGAGCCTGCGGAGGGCGCTGGAGGAGGAGGTGCTCATGAACTCAGTGGAGAGGTAGGAGTACAGAGACCGCTGCACCTGGAAAAGCAACAACGCATACAATCAAACACTATAATTTTCTATTGTAAATCATAAAAATGAGAAGCCTGTCTGTCATTTTTGATGGATTAAAAATCTTGGCAGTAATTAAACGACATTTGCAGCTGCGCTCGGTTAAAAATGGCTCTTCAAATCTCTTCACAGCAACAAAACAGCGACACTTAACAGTCGATACAAACACCAAGGAAGAGAGCACAGTGATGGAATAAAAATACTGCCTTACACCAGTGTTTCCCAAAGAGTACTGTGACCCCTGGGGGTACTTGAGTACTTAGCAGGGGTACTTTGAATTATTACACATTAACAAAGGTAAAACTGAGCAGAATTTCAATATTACTTTCAAAGCAAAGTCAATTTTTATTATATTCTTTCTACATCTAAGAGTATTATAGCTTCATTTAGAACACAATACACCACAAATCTCTAAATAATCTGAATTTAGTTCATCACAACATTAAAATATTTGCAGGATCTTTGAGGTAGGGGGTACTAGGAACATCAATGGACAACTCAAGGGGTAAGCGGGACAAAAAAGATTGGGAAGCACTGCCTTAGACACTTCATTATTCATCTTTTCAGATCGCAGGATGGCAAAACACAGAGGTGGGAGTACATTAGTCGTTACACTTACTCAAGTACATGTACTTTTTTGAAGAAATTGTTCTTCTTACAGTAGTTTTATCATTCTCTCATTCTCTTACTTGAGCATGTTTGTGAAGGCTCTCATTCATCCAATATCCAATGTCCATCATAGAAAAAGGTTAAATCGTCGACTGATGATCTAAGATTTTTTGGCCGTCTGGTTCCCTCTTCCTGGGAGGAGCCTGGGTCTTTTTAGCCCCTCCTAGTTTGGGTAATCGTGTCTTTATGACCTTAAGAACTATGAAGAAACATCTGTTTTTACACCTTTTACTTCCTACCTCACAGACAGGACATTCATGGTAAGTGTGGATACCTTCTCCTCTAAGGTCCATAAAATTACATGTGGTGTGCCCCAGGGTTCGATTTTAGGCCCAGTGCTTTTTAACCTGTATATGCTCCCTCTTGGTGATGTCATCAGGAGACATGGAGTCAGTTTTCACAGTTATGCTGATGATACACAGTTATACATCTCCATGTCTCCTGATGACACCAGGCCAATGGATGCACTTTTTAACTGCATTTTAGATATTAAATCCTGGATGGCAGAAAACTTTCTCCAGCTTAACCAGGACAAAACTGAAGTTTTAGTCTTTTATTCCACACATCAAAAATATCACAAAGATAGGTTTTTACCATCTAAAGAACATAGCCAGAGTCCGCCCCATTCTCTCTCGGGCCAACACGGAGACGCTAATGCATGCTTTTATCACCAGTCGTATCGACTACTGTAATGCCCTGCTTTCTGGTCTTCCCAAAAAGAGTATCTCAGGTTTACAACTCTTACAAAATTCAGCAGCTCGTGTCCTGACGAAGACCAGGAGGCGGGACCACATTACACCGGTTTTAGAATCACTGCATTGGCTCCCCGTGTGTTTCAGGATCGATTTTAAAGTTCTTTTAATGGTTTTTAAATGTCTTAATGGTCTTGGTCCTTCTTATCTTTCAGAACTGCTTTTACCTTATGAACCTTCACGGCCCCTTCGCTCCTCCGGCAGGGGTCTCCTAGTTATTCCTAAAGTCAACAAAAAGACTCATGGTCTTTCCAATATTACGGCCCTCGCCTCTGGAACCACCTGCCGGAGGAGCTCAGGGCCGTAGAGAACGTTCATGTTTTTAAGAGCAGGCTCAAGACCCACCTTTTTAGTTTAGCTTTTAACTGATATTTATTTTTGCTAGGCCTATTTATTATTATTTATCAGCACCTTATAATTAATTAAATTGACATTTAATAGTTATTAATATTTATTCTGTATTTATGTATTTTACCTCTCGGTCTTATTTTTTATTATCCTATTATTCAATTTTACTTACGTACTTTTATTTATTTTAACAATTTTTATGCTCTTCCAGTTTCCTCTGGAGGAGCCCTCTGCCTCGGGAGCGGTGATTGGCTGTGGCTGCTGGGGTGCTGTCTTGTGGGTGTCTGGATGGAGGTGTGGTGTTGTCCGGGCACCCTGTGTTGGTCCCTGTGGCTGCAGCCGAGGTGCCGCTCCCGATGCAGACGGCTCCTTGGATGGTGTTCCCTTACCTGGTTTATCTGCACCCAGCCTTATCTTAGCCTTTTGTCCATAATCTCCACTGTTTTACCTTGAGTGTGTATTGTGTGCTTGCGTGGTGTGTCTCTGGGGAGGTGGGTGGGGGGAGTGTGAATGCTACAATGTGTCTGTTTTTTTAGTTTTTTTTGTTTTTGGAAGGAAGTGGGTGTGAGAGAATGTTTTTAAATCTGTAAAGCACTTTGTGTTACATGACATGTATGAAAAGCGCTATACAAATAAAATTGATTTGATTTGATTTGATTTGATCTGTGACTAGAAACATCCTCAACGTTACCAAACCCAGTCCAGTCGATGATTTAAAGGAACAGGCCACCGTTTTTCCATACGGAGATATGCTCTTACCTGAGCTTAGACGAGTTCATCCGTACCTGTCTGGTCTTTGTGCCCGTGGAAGAGCTCGGTCGCTTCTAACTTCACCCCCGTTTGGAGCCATAGGAATACACTCAGAGAGGCCAAATGCTAACAACATCTTTGGTCGTTTTGCGTGACTGAGCGCACGCACAAAGACCGGACAGGTACGTCTGAACTCGTCTAAGCTCAGGTAAGAACATATCTCAGTATGGAAAAACGGTGGCCTGTTCCTTTAACCTTTTTCTACGTTCTTACTTACTACAAATATTTGCTACTTTTTCCACTAAGTAAATATTTAAGCGGCAAATGCTTTATTTTGATCAAGACAATAGAATTATTTCGTTATTCGGCATTTTTATTACATTTTCTTTGGGAGTATCACAAATTCCACATGATTTTATGATTGCTTCACATAATTTTTTGACACCATTGAAAATAAATCAGACTTTTTTGCTCGAACACTTACTCAGTACTCACAGTCATGGCCTTATCTACCATTGAGGTCCGGACATTGGTAAAAATTTAGCTTTTTTAATTTATTTTTTACACATTGAATCCAGTGCAAATGAATGGTGTAAACCCGCGCTTCTACAGGCGGAAGAGTCTCTAGTTCAGACGTGGATGAGCTTGTTATGAACCTATATGTGTCCACTCTGAAACCGGACCTCATGAGCTGCTTTGGACCCGAGTGCCTAAAACTCCACGGAGGCGCGGCTGAGGCTGTGCATCAGCCTCACTACAACAGCAGCGCCTTTAGCATGAACTGCGCCAAAGTTTGATCCAGATGCAATTTCTTTACTCTCTGTCATAAAGAGGGAGGAGCCAGTGCGCCTCAGACTGACGGTGACTCCGATTTAAAACAGGAGTTTTCCTCTCATTCTGATCTGAGGAGCGAGAGGAGAAGGAGAAGCGTCTGTGCCTCATCACTGCCTCCTCCTCTGCTACTGACTTTGTTTCTGTCTCATGTAA
Organism: Gobius niger; assembly: GCF_951799975.1. Classification (NCBI taxonomy): domain Eukaryota; kingdom Metazoa; phylum Chordata; class Actinopteri; order Gobiiformes; family Gobiidae; genus Gobius; species Gobius niger. The sequence continues at coordinate 4,162,287 of NC_136852.1, read as the reverse complement.
AGATTGTCCTGCGTATAAATGCTCTTCGCTTTAATGAGAGCTTAAACCAGCGCATTCACCTTTGTAGCTACCAGTGGTTTAACAGTGAGGGCGAGGCAGAGGGGGCGGGGCCAGAGCGCAGTGTCCAAACCAGAGTCTGATGTTCAGATTGAGCCAAAGCAAAACACTCAGCTTTACCCATTCACACCCACAGCCTCGTGTTCAAAACAATCAAAAACTGACATTTTCATTTAATATTTTAGTATTTATTTAGGACATTCTTATTGTCTCTCACTCAGGCGAGTAAAAATGTTTGGAAAACCTGCTTCACAGTAATAATGGATGAAATAGATGTTGTATTTTGTGATATTCATCATGTCAAAGTAGGGGTACGTGACTCGTCACCTAAAACTTCAGGGGGTGCACGGCTGCACCCACTGCCCTCGGGTCGACTGATGGAAGCGAGGCCAGTCCGACCACCATCCACTCACTCACTACATTCACTCAGGCTCCTGGTCCCAAACGGTGGAACAATAAGCAATTTTTGAAACAAGCTTAAGGATGAGACTAAAGTGTTTTTGATCACTTAAAATACAGGAAATTACCCCCCATTAAAGAATTATCCGGACCTCACTGTTTTTTTACATCTTGGCTATGGCCCTGCTCACAGTAACGTTCCTATTACTTGAGTAAATATTCTGGCTCTTCCCACCTCTGTTAACAATGCAAACACAGATCCTACGTTCCCCTCCTGAACCTTCATGTACTTTACAGCAGCAGTCGTCGTATGTTCTCTCTCGGTGTCTTTCCTTCAGCCTCGACAGGGGTGTCCACTGACCCCGCTCGACTTTGTAACTCGTCCTCTGTTCAGCCGTGATTAGCAGCTCCGGTGTTATTAGCCCCGGGCATGAACTGAATCCTAATGCCGCCTTCACAGCAATGAGACGAGGCGTTACAGAGAAGTGTTCACAAATTCACCACCACAATGACACATTTGGAAGTAAGTGTCAGTTCAGTTCAAAGAAATTATGTCAGAGCTGGAACTCCTTTCGCTTTGGTGACAGCATGTGTTCGCTCTGGCATTGTTTAAATAATAAGCGTCTGGAAACACAAAAACAAATATTTCTGTCAAGAATAACAATAGTTTTTCACCCACATCTTGTATTAATGATGGGGGATTTAACAAATGTAACCCTCAATCATTCCAGATTTAGTCGTTTTTGTGTTTTTCTTCTCTGCTTTAACTCCTGAAAAGATCATTTCAGGTGGCAATAAGAAAGAGAATTGACAATGCAGTGGTGAAACAAGACTTAAAGCAGTACTAAGTAACTCTTGCCCCTAAAGGCCATAAGCGCAACTGCAGGTGTCGTAGCAAGTTACGATTTTTTAACTTATTAATTGTCTTGGAGAGTAAATACTACTAGTAAATACTGACAGAAAAGGCGAAGGGAGAGAGGGTTACTGTGCATTCAATTATACAATGGAAATTCTTTTTTTTTCACTCAAACTTGGCTGTAAATACTGTTTAAAGTGACGCTAGCCCGCAGTTAGCTTTGTCCGCTAGCATGTTAGCTTCTTCTTCATGATTCCATTAGTGTGCATTGGTGACTCCAACCCGGTGCAGTCAAGTTGCAAACATGGTTTTCTGGCCAGAGACACCGGGGGGAGATGAAAGACCCTCCAATCATCCCATAAACACTTGTATTACCCCCAGAGGGACTACGGAAAGGATTTATTAAGGTAAACACGCTACTTTGTACTGCTTTCAATGGATATTTCAGGATTTTTGACATAGGGCCTAATTTCCTAGTTATCCAAAGTGTTGCTGATTTCTGGAGATATTTTTTTTTGTGATTCATGCAGTTCTTATATTTGAAGAGTTTCGTGGTGCTAGGCTAGTGCATTTCTATGGTATCAGCTAGCCTGCATTAAAAACAGTCTGACCCGCTCCACAGAGCACCTGAGGCAAATCACTTATAACACCAGACTAACCATATAAATGTCTGTGTCCATAGAATCATTCCAACCATTTTGCATTTAAAATACCTTATATTTGAGCAGCATCAGCTTCGTGGTTGTATAAGCTACGCGGTGGCGCAGTGATCTGCTAGAAAATAGTCCCTCAAAATGCGATTGTTCATGTGATGTAGGTCAGTTATATTCCAAACATTATTCTACGGACACAGACATTTATATGGTTAGTCTGGTGTTATAAGTGATTTGCCTCAGGTGCTCTGTGGAGCGGGTCAGACTGTTTTTAATGCAGGCTAGCTGATACCATAGAAATGCGCTAGCCTTGCATTAGCCTAACGCCACAAAACTCTTCAAATATAAGAACTGCATGAATTACAACAAAAAATATCTCCAGAAATCAGCAACACTGGATAACTAGGAAATGAGGCCCTATGTCAAAAATCCTGAAATATCCCTTTAAGGTATGTTTTGACGAGGGAACAGCAGTATAAAATAGTTAAAAGCCTCTAAAAATCGATTTGACATGATACTGTGTGTCTCCTGCATGAAGACCGGCTCAAAGGATAAAATGGCAGAGCTTGCTTGTTCTCTAGAGTCTAAAACTAAAGCAATAGACCTGCCTTTTCCCAAACACAATTTACAGACCTGTTCTCTCGGTCTGAGGCGCCACAGCTCTCCACATTCTCTCGTATTTATTTGCTGCTGTTATTTATTCATGGGGGTCTTGCAGCAGCAGCAGTCGCCCCGCGCCTCACAACTCGCCTCTCGCTCTTTTGATAACTCCCCATCCACTTTCTTTCTTCACGCACGATTATTTAAAGTAGCGAGGGATCGAGAATGCTGGGGAGAAATGTTGGCAGAAATGAGAGGGAGTAATGAAGTCTGCAATCATTTAATGTGTTGCAAATGGAGAGATGTGTTCGGGGGGTGAGGGTGCACGGTTCAGTCCAACGGGATGAAAAAAATCTAATGATGAAAGATATCAAATCATTTAGACGTTTTTGAGAGAACATTATGGCTAACAGATGGTTATTGACCTTTCGCAAAAGCCCCGCCCCTTTAGCAACTGCTAGCTAGCTTCAGCAGGAAGTGTAGGTTAATCCAATCCAGCTTCATTTGTACATCACATTTTACTGACACAAAGTCTCCACAAATTAGCACTAATTACAAAAAATAATACAAGAAAACTTAACTATCGGAAAAACTAAAGAGTTGATTAACCCCTTAACTCCCACCTGAACCGAGCACATTTTCTCCAATTTGGCTTTACCCAAATCCAAAAGCTTCTGGAAAAAAGGTGTGAAAATAGCGACAGAACTGAGACGAAAAGAATGATGAAAATGTGACAAAAAAGTGACGAAAAAATGACAAATGTGACAAATATGTCACAAAAAATGTACAAACATTTGACCAAAAAATTACAAAAAATGACAAATTGATGAAAAAGTGCCAAAAATGTCACAAAAAATGTCAAAAATGTGACAAAAAGTGAAAAAAAATGAAGAAAAAAAAATTGCAAAACAGTTACAAAAATGAGTACCCCAAAAAAAAAATGGAAAAAAAAATCTGATGACGTGAGGAAAAAGATCCATTTAGATGAGTTTTGTAGGTCTTAGCTTTCAAATGAGGCGTTACACTGGCCTACAGGATTTGGGTAAAGCTGAACTGGAGAAAATGTTCTCTGTTCAGGCGGGAGTTAAGAGGTTAACACAAAAAAAACCAGAAACGTAAAAATGAATGAGAGGCAGTCAGAAGGACCACACAATCCCTATGCTGGGTTAACCGCTAGTGAGTAAAAGTGTCTTTTTTTAAAGTAAACTTAAAAGCATCAACAGAGGGCGCTGTTCTAATGTGAGGAGGAAGAGCTTTCTTATTCAGTGATTCAGCGCCGGCAAAACAGAATCAAGGTTCGGCGAAGAGCATCTAAACGCTTCCTGTCGCACTTAAAAGTAAATGTGTCACATATTCCGGCGGCAGACGATACTTTTTTTCTGTGACAATGTCCAGCAATGACAGCTCATGAAACTGTTGGACAATGATTCGATACCACTACTTTAACGATACCTGCTTTTCGGTACCGGTGCCTTAACGGTACTTTTTTCGATACCTATGTTATTTTAATTGAGTTAAAATAATGTGCATAGGACAATTATCGTTCAGGAGGAAGTCCAAACACGGCACATCAAAAAACAGGAGCAGCAGTGCCATCTATAACTTCCTGTTTTGAGCAGAATTCCCACTAAAGCCGTGATAAAAAGAGAGAAAGGACAATATTACCTTCTGAGCTGCAGAGACAGATCCACATCAGGACAAAGTTTTCTTTCAGATAAACTTTTCTAAACACACTCACTACAAAGTGAGAGCGCTCACTCTGTCACTAAAAATGTACCACAACTGTTCCAAAAATGGCTAATGCAGAGTGAGCGCTCACCTTTTCCAGAAACAATCTTTGATCCCAAATGCTCCGGTGCAGCTGGAGTTTAAACAACAGCAGTAACTTCAGGCTCTGGGGCTAAAGCTAAAGGTAAAGCCCATGTGTTTCTCGTTGTCACTGCTTTTCTATTTGTCTAAGAGTCTAGTTTCTTATTCAGACCTGGTTTAGTCCTGGTTTTGAACCAGTTTACTTTAAGTCCTGGTTTAGTCCTGGTTTAGTCCTGGCTCAGACGCGGCTCTGCCATCTCTGATAATGACTGAAGTGTGAGTAAGTTACAGCTTTGCTTCTACATTTGCGCTGAAGCTGCTCATGAGTTCAGGCTTTTTTAGACTCAATGCGGATCATTTATTGACGTTTGGAGAGAAAAAGACCCGAAAATTAGCACCGAAAAAAAAGTTTTCCGATACCGCCCTCTACCGGAGCTTTTCGGTCGGTACCAAGTAGGTACCGTTTAACGGAACCCAGCCCTAGACAAGACCAATGGTAAATGAGTCTTAGGCCCCATTCGAAACTTGAAAATTGGTAAGACGTCGAAAGCCAAACCAGATGCGCGTCGGCGTCCGCCATGATAAGAAGCTTCCGAATTGGGCGGAGGAAGATAGGATGGAGTTAGGAAAAGGAGCCTCAATGCTAACTATCATAGCCACTTCAGCATAGGGACCTTTGGTGCTAACTCACCGGTGATTATGAGCTATGGGCCATCCCATAAGCCACCGCACCACCAATCCCTCAACCTCCATCGAGTAATTTTTCATGCACAATCACTGTTGATTGACAGGGGAACATTTAATAAAAATAAAAAAATTCTACACAAGCCAAACTTTATAAAACTGACAAAATCCATGTTGTCGTCACCACAGCTCAGTCACATGTCAGTGTGTTAAAGAGCCGCCTCAGGAAACGGCTTAAACGAAGGCAGTTCCTTTGCTTTCATGTAGTAGAAGCTTAAGCCACATGCATCATTTGCAGACATTGTGCTGTGGAGGAGCAGACTTCACTGTTTTTTCTGAAACAGCTGTTGGTGATGTCACTTCCCCTGTGTTTTCTGCCCTGGGTAAGGGCGGTCGAATTGGGAAAATTGCTGAAGCTCTTGTTCGCTAACTGCATAGAGATCTAACAGTTGACCCCATGACAGGTTAAGGATCAGGAGCTTGGATCAGGACATAGAAGCTGGACCATTACCTTGGCTTACAAGTCAGCAGGCGTTTTCAGCTTTTTTTTCCCGGCTTTGAAATGGAAAAAAAAAGAGCAAAGCAGGAGATAAGGAGAATATCTGGTAACGGTTGGTAACAATGACTGTTTTTGGGCGGGGTTTTGCGAAGGTCAGTTGGACTCTTTCTCTCCGTCAGCAACGAGGTTCATTTGTTCGATCACCATGTTCTATTTTGTTGGTTAGAAAACTCTTCTAAATCTAAAATGATTTTCGACGGTCTGACCTCAGTCGGTGTGTGGATCCACAGCGCGGCGTTGAGCAGGACGTGGTCACACAGCTGCTTCAGGAGAGGAGCCCCGTGAGGAACACTGTCCAGAAACCGAGCGAAGGACAGGAACTGCTCCAGAACAGCTCTGCTCAAGTGGCCACGGGACGACTGCAGGGGAGAGGAGAGGGTTAGGAAAGAGCGGAAATCCTGCAATGCATAAAGCTGATTTCTGTTCAAATTAATTCACCTTTGACTGTGGCATCACGCACTTGCCGATTTTGTTACTCAGGGTGGAAAAAGTTATGTTTATAGACCTGATTTTTTTTGTTTCTCTTTTTAGTCGTGGAACAAAATTGGTATTGTCCTCCCTTAGAACATCGCAGGCCTGGACTTGCAAAAAAATCGGCCTGGCTGATTTCTGTTCTTCAGGATTGATCTTACAAACTCTTGGTTATGAGCCCGGCGCTCTACCTATGGAGCTAACGAGCGGAGCATTAGCCGCCACCACACGTACATTAATGTTATGAACCGCCCTGAAACACGAGCGCAATGCAATTGTCGAGGCCGTTAGCAGAACAATAAGGCAGGGGAGCCCAAACTATTTGTCTCCAAGGGCCAAAATGAAAAAGTGCCTGTGAGTCGCGGGCCAAACACAGCGATGTCAAGCACGAAAAACACATATAACTGCAAATTATAAAGTTACTTTATTTTATTTACTTTTTATTTTTTCGATAGCCTACATTTGCATTTGATTCTATCCATGCAAATAACATGCTATATTAAAACAAATGGTCACTATGGCAAAAGCCTAGTTTTAGTAGAACAAAATCAACAATTGTAGCAATTTAGTCCAAAACAAAAAACACCTGTATCTAGGGCTGCTCAATTATTGAAAAAAAAAATAATCACAATTATTTTTGGCATAATTGAAATCCTGGTTATTCAAACGATTACTTGTTGCCTTTAAAAAAAAGTCTTTATTTGATTCATATATTTATTCATTAAAAAAACTATGCTGATATTTTCTGTTTTCTGAACAGTCAAGTTTGCCTCGATTAAGGAGAGGTCTCTGTTTCACACCTGCCCCCTGCTGGCCGGCCCTCACACCTGTGCAATAAAACTGAGCAGCGCGGCCTGATTACTCATCACACAGCGCTGTTTGTTTTTATGTCAGGCAAAAGCATAAGCCATGGCACGTGAAATGCGAAGGGAAAATAATCCCAGCGCCATGAAATAATGCAAGTCTGCCTTGCAAAAAAATTAAAAAATTAAAAAATTAAAAAATTTGAAAAAAAAAAAAAAAAAAAAACGATTTTGCTAATTATGTAGTCGTTCAGTGTAATAATCAAAATCGTAATCAAATTTCGATTAATTGCACAGCCCTACCTGTATCTACAGCACCTACAGTAACTTTACCTCATTTGTTAACTCAAAGAAAATGCCACATTAGATTATTTTGAAATATTTAAATTTTTTAACTTATACTGTTGTTGACGTCAACAACCTTTGCAATAAAAGTTGGAAAACTGTGAAAGTAATTGATAAATACCAAGACATACCAAGACACCACGACAGTGTTTCCTTAACTTTGCAGAAGGAGTGAAACAGCGCCCCCAATTTGACGCTGGTGGTCAAAAAGTGTACTGCATCCATATTTACCATTGAGAATGAATGGAAGAGAGTTAGTAGTAGCCACACGCAGCGCAAAAGTAGGTCACTCTCTGGTGGCCAACAGAATTGTTTCGGTGGGCCAAATTTGGGCGCGGGCCCCACTTTGGGCACCCCTGCAATAAGCCCTTGAACTAAACCAGTGTAACTGCAGAGGGGTATAAAAAGCATCAAATACCCCTAGTGGACATATCATGAAATTGGACCCATATAATGAGGAGCACGTCAATAGACTACGTATTATATGTGTATATGTATATTTCTTGTGGGCCGGTATGGTGGTATATACCTGACCTCTCATCACCCACCTCTGAATGAATCCAACACAGCATAAACTAAAGATATCCCTTTTATCATTTGTCAAAATATGACTGTGCTGTATCGTGAAGTGTCCAGAGGTTCAGTGGGACTGAAAACCAAAAAAGTTTAAGTACAATAAAACAAATGTGCATACAGAACTTTAAAGCGGGAATGAGACTGCAGCAGGAACAAAGCCCTCACTGCGCTGCGTTCAAAGACACAGAGGGATTACGAACTCGAGATTACGGGCCGAGGCGAACGACGCTACGCACGCGGGAGATAAAAACGCTATTTCATTTAGATATGTGCCACTTTTTGTTTCATATCGCTCTTCAAAGGAAAACACAGAGTTCAGCGGAGAGAAAATAGATTGCTCCACTGAGTTGGAATAAAACAAAAAGGAAATGGTTTGTTGGAGGTTCTGATTTCACAGGCAAAGAGGCGAGATGTGCATAAAGTGGCCGACATGAGGAGCCACACGGAAAGTAGAAGTTCAGGTCTGACCTTCTCCAGCTGGAACCCGATCACCAGGAAACCCTTCCCACTCAGCATCTGCTCCTGCAGCGACACGGAGCTTCTGAGGAGCTGGAGGAGAACGGCCAGCAGGGCGGCGCTGCAACACAAAGGACATTTATCTTATAGACACTGGGAATCTTCACACCAGGGTGGAAGTGACTGGCTGCATCCGAAACGAGCAGATTGGTAAGAGCTCTTACGCCAAACCGGATGTGCGTCAGCGTCCACCATGACAAGATGCTTCCGAATTGGGCTGTCAGTAAGAAAGGAGTTAGGAAAAGGAGCCTCGATGCTAACTAACATAGCTACTTTAGCATAGGGACCTCTGGTGCTAACTCACCGGTGATTAGGAGCTATGTGCCCTCCCATAAGCCACTGCGCCGAACCCCCCCACCCCCCTCTTCAGCAGTGATGCGGTCGCTGTATCGGTCTGTCGTGGTGAAGAGGGAGCTGATATCCTTTTTTTTGTTACAGATATTTTCACTTGTGAATTTGCACAAAATGCCTTATTCTTATAGGAACACATAAAATGACAGAAAACTTGCAATAATTTTCTCATACTCAGGTGCATTTGGTTGCTTTGTGTATGAAATGTGCGGTATAAATAAAGTTGCCTTGCCTCATAAATACATCAGTAATGTTCAGCAAAACTTTCAAATTTATATCTCTTGAAGCTTGAAGTCTGGTCTTCACGCGTGCCTTCAACACAGCGCAGACGGCGTTAGCATTTAGCTTCTCCTCTTCTCCCTATAATTACACAAAATTAAACGCTGTGGATTTTCTAAGTGGATAAAAGGGGAACTATATCGTAAGGCGTAATAATAGCAGGAGTAGTTCGAAATACGCGCAGTTATATCTTCACTTTACTGTGCGGACGCCGGACTACTCCTGGTATTATTACGCCTTACAATATAGTTCCCCTTTTATCCGCTTAGAAAATCCACAGCGTTTAATTTTGTGCAAACATGGAAGAGCTTGGTAGCTTCTATCTTCACCTGGTTTGGAGCTATAGAGGAGAGGAGGCTAAATGCTAACGCCGTCTGTGCTGTGTTGAAGGCACGGGGGAAGACCAGACCAGACAGGTCCTAAAGAACTCGTCTCAGCTCAGGTAAGGACATATCTCAGTATGTAAAAACGGTGGCCTGTTCCTTTAAGACTGCTGCATATGATGTGTTGAAATGGTTTAGTCAAACATATTTTTCCTCTCATTGTCCTGCAGAATGAGAGAGTCTCAAAGGCTGCTCTTCTCCAAAGGCTTTCAGCTAAGTGCAACTATCGCTCCAGCCCAGACTCGTCCGCTCATTATGGATCCACACAAACACTGCACGTCTCCAGAGCCTCTCGTGTCTAATTCATTATTCCAATTTCAACTGAACAAAAGCCAGTGACATTTAACTTTGCGGATGTTCGGTGAGGGGAAAGTGTGAAAAGCGGGAGAGAGGAGTCAGACTGATGGAACTCCACTAACTTGGACCTAATGATCATCGGCCTGTGGAGAGAAAGGCCGTGCTGCTGTGGAGAGGCCCAGACGTGTGGAGAGGATAGAGAGGACACTGGACGGACCCGGGCGATAATGAGGAGCAGAAGTGGCTCCGATGGCAGCGCAGTCATGTGCTAAAATCAAGCACAAGCCTGACTTTGGTTTGTCCTGAGGCTCAGGCAGAGAATGTCTAATCTGGAACAGAACAAGCACAGCATAGGAAGTTGTTTTTGCTCAGAATAAGTCAAAGTCGTGCCTGTTGATTGGGCAGCGATCCACGACCATTCTCATCTTTTCTCAGGACAGTTTTAACCTCTTAACGCCTAAATCGAGAGGATCGTTTTCCTCAGATTTTTTTTTCCATCATTTTTTTGTTGGGTGTTCATTTTTGTAACTTTTTTGTCTTTTTTTTTGGTCTTTTTTTGTCACATTTTTGTCATTTTTATTGTCATTTTTGGTCATATTTTTGTAATTTTTTCATCCATTTTTTATCAATTTTTTTTAATTTTTTGTCACATTTTGTCACATTTTTGTATTTTTTTTGTAATTTTTTTGTCACATTTTTTGTCATTTTTTCATCCATTTTTTATCACATTTTTGTCATTTTTTATCACATTTTTGTCATTTTTTTGGCACATTTTTGTCTTTTTTTTTGTCATTTTTGGTCATTTTTTCGTCCATTTTTTCGTCCATTTTTTATCAATTTTTTGTAATTTTTTGTCATTTTTTGTCATTTTTTCATCAATTTTTTATCAATTTTTTGTCCTTTTTTTATCACATTTTTGTCATTTTTTGTCACATTTTTTGTCATTTTTTGTCACATTTTTGTCATTTTTTTGTCACATTTTTGTCATTTTTTTGTCATTTTTTCGTCCATTTTTTATCAATTTTTGGTCATTTTTTGTCACATTTTGTCACATTTTTGTCATTTTTTCATCAATTTTTTATCACATTTTTGTCATTTTTTGTCACATTTTTGTCATTTTTGGTCATTTTTTCGTCCATTTTTTCGTCCATTTTTTCGTCCATTTTTTGTCATTTTTTGTCATTTTTTGTCATTTTTTGTCATTTTTTCATCAATTTTTTATCAATTTTTTGTCATTTTTTTATCACATTTTTGTCATTTTTTGTCACATTTTTGGTCATTTTTTGTCACATTTTTGTCATTTTTTTGTCACATTTTTGTCATTTTTTTGTCATTTTTTCGTCCATTTTTTATCAATTTTTGGTCATTTTTTGTCACATTTTGTCACATTTTTGTCATTTTTTCATCAATTTTTTATCACATTTTTGTCATTTTTTGTCACATTTTTGTCATTTTTTTGTCACATTTTTGTCATTTTTTTGTCACATTTTTGTCATTTTTTTTTATCACATTCTTGTCATTTTTTGGTCAATTTTGTGTCCTTTTTTTGTCCTTTTTTTAATCAAATTTTTGTCATTTTTTGTCACATTTTTGTCATTTCTTTTTGTTAATAAAAAATGATGAGAAGACAAGGAGAGCGGCTGCTTTTGGGAAAAGTCCTGTTCACATTGACACTTCTGCCAGAGCCTAATGCGGTGTCATCTGTTTGTCAAAAGATATACATCTCTAAATAAATAAAGAGATAATTATTATTTATTATTAAAAGCTTAGTACAGCCTGTCAACCGTCATCCACATTTCCAATACATGGGTTTTCAGTGACATCACGCAGAGTTCCGGCAGCCATTTTGAATACCGAAGTAGAATTATGCAGTACTGCAACACGTAACAATATCTCTACTCATGTTATGTGATATAACCAGAAAATGTGGCGCAGACGTCACAGCTCTGTCCAGGATTTACTAAAGATCTGCTTCACTCCTCAGACTAAATTAACACATCAAAGAGGAAACAGAAAACCCTTCTCTGTGATTTTTATGTCAACAGAGTCAGTGTTTAAGCTGCTCAAGACGCTAGCATGCTACCGGTTAGCAACTGTCAACCACAATGGCTTCAACACGATGAACACATGTGTGGCTCATATCTATGAACAGCTCATATCTATGCTGTTATTATCAGTCTACATGTGTTCATCATGTTGAAGCTAAATGCTAACCGGTAGCATGCTAACATCTTAAACACTGACTCACTGGTTTCTTCACATAAACGTGCATCTCTGGGGCCGTGTTTTTGCTGTTATCTTCTTGAGCAATGACTACAAGTACATAAAAATGCCACTGTCAATCAATTGTCTATGATAGAGTAGAGTAGAGATATTGTTACATGTTGTAATACTGCATTATTCTACTTCGGTATTCAAAATGGCCGCCACAACAACAAAGGTCACATGACTGAAAGGCATGTATACTTCCAAGTACCCCAGCACTTGGTTTCAAAACGTATTATTATTATATAACATTTCGAAATGACTAAAACATGACAAAAACTAAAAGCATTTTCAACCAAAAGACTAGATTCGATAAGAAATAACTCAAAAGTGGTTAATGACACTAAAGCTGTGACTAAATCTCCATCTTCAGGGACACAGTTGGAAAGAGCCTCATGTCTAGACATTAAACATGTTTGAATGCAATGTAATAAGTCTTTTCTTTCTCCTGTCAGATCGTACCACACAGCGTCCGTGCCGTCGTTCTGCTGATGGAGGTCGAGCTGAGCGAAGAGAGGGAGGAGCACTTGGATGCCCCCGATGGAGTGGAGGGCGCTCTGCAGGGACTGGGTCACAGTGGCCTTCACTCCCTGCACAGACACACGAGATGAGACCACTTTGAGAGTCTACGGGAAGCAGCTTAGTTTTCCACTGAAGATGGACAAAAACCTAACTCGGGATCAAAATGAAATTGCCTTTGAAAAATCATGAAAGTTAGACTGTTTCAGAGCATGGTGTCCGGCACTGTCATGTGTCCAAAGTTCATATTGCCATATCGTCTTCTGTACTGGTGGTTGAAGTCTGGAACGCTTCGCCTCTCATCCAAAAGGCTTCGTGGTGGACTCAGATTTCATCTTTCTCCACTTTACTCTAACCTCCTTCGCCGACAGCCGGTTTCTGCCAGTCCAATGAGACGGCACATCAGCATCAACAGAACAATAGGCAGGTAATTAGCAGTGAACAGCTTTGAAGAGGTCAGGACACATCGATACTCTGGAGTGAGCAGGTCGTTAGAGACGCTCTACTTCAAAGGTGTTTACGCACAAGGAGGAACTGGTAGTTTCTGGGGAGGGACCGGGCCTACCCCAACTCCTCCCCTTTTGGTCTTTATCTAGGCTGAAAGCTGAACAGAACTTTAGTTTTTGCTGACAAAGCCTTTTGGATGAGAGGTGAAACGTTCGAGACTTCAACCACTGAGTATAGAAGACGATTTGAATACCTTCATTGAAGATGGACAACTCCTGTACGACTGAGAGCTTACACAGATATATTGACATACTTGATAAAGTATTGATACTTGACATTGCAGCAAAAACTATTGCGATTCGATATTTTGTCCCAGCCCTGATGTTTATATTGTGATAAAACACAAAGCAACTCTTCCATGTTGTAAGAGTCTTTTTGTTTGTCCAAAGTCAGACAGTCTAAAGCGGTGGTGTCGAACATACGGCCTGTGGGCCTAATCCGGCCCGCGAGATGATTTAATCCGCCCTTGCCCTGTAGTGCATAAATTCCAGAGTATGTAAAAAAAAAAGTTAGTCTCTTGCCCAGGGGTAGGCAACGTCAGGCCCGGGGGCCAAAACCGGCCCTCAATCATCCAACTCTGGCCCTCGAGATGATTTTGAGAAATATTATGATCCAAATCAGAGATCAAATGCCTGTTAAAGTACTCTAGAAATGTGAAAAATACTGTCAATTCCGTAAAATGTCTAATCAGAGCACCCTTTTAGGCCATAATCCTAAAAGAATACTCTAAGAATACGAATAAGAAATTACTTAAATCTACTTGAATTAAGAGAAAAAATCTAAAGATTGAGTGGATTTGGTTAAAGCAGATAAAACCTATTCTTGCCAATGGAAGTTCTTATTTCAGATGATTTTTGTATAATTTCAAGTGAAAAATTAAAATTTTTACAGTAAAAGTTAATTTGTTTGATTTCCGGTGGGATTTCTCTTTGTTCAATTGGCATTGGTGTTTTTATCTGATCATAGATTAGTTCAACCGACTCAAATTTCACATAAAAAACCTTTATTCAAGCGATTTTAAGTGATTTATCTAATTTACGACGGACATTTTTCCAGTGTATATGATGTACAACACTGGCATATGCAGAAAGTGATGCTTTACTTCAATTCCTTCAATTGGGGGGTCCGGCCCTTGGTCTTTTGACGATGAAAAATCCTGGCCCTCCACTGAGCAAACTTGCCGACCCCTGCTCTAGCCCATTCCTGTGCGGAGTTATGCATTTTTAAAGATTAACCAGAATGCTCATTCTAGCCACTAGGGGGCATTACATTTAAAAGAAAAAGGAAAGAGTTCCACACGCGTCCAGCAGAGGGCACTGACATAATAAGAGCTCAGGATATGAACAACACATTATATAGCCACGTGGTAAATGGACAGTCTGCCCCAGGGCGGGTGTGGCTTCAACAACAGCTTACCACCACTGAGTGTGGAGTGAATGAATCATGACGACTGCACTTTGAAGAACTTGTGACACAGGCTTGTAAAGTGCAATAAGCCGATGTTATTAATGAAGCTACAGTTAAGTTGGGGCTTTGACCAAATCACAGCTCAATATTATTCATTTATTGGAAAATTTCTCTCTATTAAATCTATTTGACACCCCTGGTCTAAACCAAATAGGATAATCTAAACAAGCGTCAGCAAATAAATATAACTTTAAATAGAAATTACTTTTAAACTTTGTTGGGAATCTCTGAGATCTGTTCATTTCATCCAGGCTGAAAACTGAAAGCCGAGGATTGCAGAATATATCGCCGTATTGTTGTTATTCTGCTGGAGAAAAAGGTCAACAGAAACACGGTTCTGTCTGACCTGGAGCATGAGGGCGTGAGGCGAGTGCACAAAGACGGAGGGGTTTTCTCGGGGCGAAGACTCCAGGCACAGCTGAGCGTCGGCCGCCGCGGCGTTGTAGGTGAAGGCGATGGCGTCGGACAGTTTCCCGTCGTACAGCAGCTGCTTATGGTGCTCGGCCAGGAGCAGGTCGCTCTCCCACCGGAACCTGAAGGAGCTCTGGAACAGCAGAACGGGACAAGCTTTACTTTACAGCTCAGTGATAACATGCAATAAAAAGAGCACATCAGATAAGATAAGAGATAAGATTATCCTTTATTGATCTCACAACGGAGAAATTCACTTGTTACAATCGGCGTTCAATAAAATCACTCAGGGTGTGCGAAACAGACAGGAAACAGGGAATAAAGTGCTGCTGATACAGAGATTATTGCACATAGTTTTGCAAGGGGGTTATTGCACATGTTACTTTATTTGTACAGTCTGACAGCAGTGGGGATGAAGGCTTTGCAGTAGCGCTCCTTCTTGCACTGAGGGTGTCTCAGTCTGCCACTGAAAGAGCTGCTCAGCTCCTCTACAGTCCCGTGCACTGGGTGGGAGGTGTTGTCCATGATGGAGGTGAGCTTGGCTAACACCCTCCTGTCCCTCACCTCCACCACAGACTCCAGGGGGCCCAGGACGGAGCTGGCCCTCCTGTTCTTGTCCCGCTCTGTGCGGCCCGGGGCCCAGCACACGGCAGCGTAGTGGAGAGCAGAGGCCACCACAGAGTCATAAAGAGTCCTGAGCAGAGGCCTGCTCACTCTGAAGGACCTCAGTCTCCTCAGAAGGACCTCAGTCTCCTCAGAAGGACCACAGTCTCCTTAGAAGATAGAGGCGACTTTGGCCCTTCTTGTACAGGGCGTTGGTCCAGTTTATTGTTGAGGTGAACACCCAGGTTCTTGAAACTGTCCACCTCCTCAATGTTCTCCCCCTGGATGTTCAGCGGTGTGTGCGGTAGTGTCTTCCTCAATCACCATCTCCTTTGTCTTACAGGTGTTCAAGCACAGGTCGACTGGTGCGCTCAAACGGTGAGAGGACGGTGCCCTGAGGGGCCCCGGTGCTGCAGACGACCATCTCAGACTCACAGCTGCGCAGCCGCACACACTGTGGTCGGTTCGTGAGGTAGTTGATGGTCCATGCAGTGAGATGTTCATCCACTCCCACATTCCTCCAGCTTCCCCCGCAGCAGCACCGGTCTGATGGTGTTGAAAGCACTGGAGAAGTCAAAGAACATGACCCTCACAGCGTTCCCGGCGAGCTCCAGGTGGGTGAGCGCCCGCTCCAGCAGGTAGACGACAGCGTCCTCTACTCCTGACTCCTCCTCCGTGGAAGTTCCGCTTTACGCTTGACAATGAATCCAAAACCGAAAGTGCATTTTCCATATCGTACTTGTGTGAACTAAACAAATGGACAAACTGACTCTTTACCTTTATAGAAATGAAGTGGAGTAAAAGTAACAAGTTCTCGGCACTAGACTCCCCAAGTAAAGCAGAGATCCTCAGAAACTCTACTTCCGTGCAGTACTTTGTGTAGCAGGAGAGTGGCGAGTTGAGATACACTCGGATGTCACGGTCCTGGGCTAAACTTGAGCAGATTAGACGCCACGGCTCAGAGCACATTCAATTTGTGCAAAGGGAAATGAAGCTGGGAGTTCATATCATCAGAGCTCAGGCCAGACACGCAAACAACACAGAGTCACACCGAGAGCAAACCCGAGCTCAGACCCTCGTCACAGAGGCAACGCTTCAACAGCTGTCTTCAGGCTTTTACACCTTTAGACCCGTTTTGTAAGATGGTCCCGGGGATATCAGCCTGGATATCGTATCGTTGCTCCACTGAAGACACTGAACTCTTTTACTTTTATTCAAAGGCCACTAAAAGCGTCTAAATTGGTCCATGGTAAAGCAGAAAGAGTCCAGTGCTGCAGTGATTTCACAGCAGATCGCCTCCGGACGTACAGACGGGTGAAAGTACCTTATAGCTGGGTCCGAGCTGGTGAATAGCAAATATCTGCGCGGGGTTAAGGGCTTCGCTGAACACGTACACCGCTCCGATCTGTCCGCTGAACACTCTGTGAGCGTCCGCCGTCTCCGAGGAGCCCAGGAAGCACTTATCGTAGACCTGCAAACACCAACAGAGGCATAGTGGACATATATACAGTAAAATGAGACTCAAAAACATTACTTTGGGCCATGGCATTTATTTTCTACTTGAATAATGTAGAAACTGCAAACAAGAAGCAACATTTTTTACTAGTTTTTCGGTCTGGCAGGGCCCTAGACTTACATTTGTCGCGGGTTGCAGTGGTAGTGGTGTTATTTTCATTGTTTTATATTATGATGCAACTCGAATTGATTGCACACATACGAAAGGGCCTATCTCACCGGGCCCGGGGACTTGGAGACCTCTTGAACAGGTTTGATTTCAGCTGAGTCTCTGCACGGTCCCTGAGAGGTCTACGTGGACTCAAGCAGCTGTGGCAATGTTGCAAATGCTGTTTGTTGTTATTGACCTGTGAGACGTTTCTGTGACGTCCCTACAATGTCTGCAAAAGGTCATGTGAAGTCTCTCTAAAAGGTCAGCACACACTACACGATTTTTCTAGTCTTAAACTATTCTATATAGAATGGGGGGTCCACACTACACGACTGGATTCAGTGCGATTGCAGAACGTCTGGGGGTTCACACTTAACGACTGAGAATCGTAAGAGCGAACACACTACACGATGCTGACAAAAAGCTGATGTTTTATAACACTGCGCATCTGTCCTCTCTACGGCTTCATTTCTCCTCCGGCTTCGAAAACTGACCCCAAATCCGCAAAGATCGGACTACAGTTCCACAGACGACACACGACTCAGTACCAGATCCATCACTCCTGCAACAGTATCCACCAACTTCACACCAACTTCCTCAAACTCAACTGCAATAAATCTGAAATCATCGTCATTGGTCCCAAATCACTCCTCACCTCCTCCAAAGACTTCACTCTCTCCGTCGATGGCCATACAGTCAACACCTCTCCCCAGATCTGAAATCTTTGTTTAATTTTCGACCCCACGCTCACATTCAAGCCCCACATCCGTCAGATCACCAAAACTGCCTATTTCCACCTCCGTAACATTGCTCGCCTCCGCCCCATCCTCTCCACATCTGCTGCTGAAACTCTCATCCAGACTCGACTAGTGCAACAGCCTCCTGTACGGTCTCCCCTCCTCGGATTTACAAAAACTGCAATATGTTCAAAACTCCGCCGCCCGCCTCCTCACCCACACCCGCTCCAGAGACCACATCACACCCGTCCTCCACCAGCTTCACTGGCTCCCCGCACAACAGCGCATCCACTACAAAGTTCTGCTCATCACCTACAAAGCCCTCAACAACCTGGCCCCTCCATACCTCACAGACCTCCTACAACGCCACCGCCCATCCCGTCGCCTCCGCTCTGCCGACTTAAACCTTCTCAAACCCATATATAAGACTAAGCTATATAAGACTTATGTATTATTATTATTATTATAAGATAGGCCTGTGTTTGTGAGCGTGGGAAAACGTGTGCGTGTCCCGATTGGTCAACGGTGTCAACAATGTCACAACACCGCAGCGCTAGCTTACTGCTACTACAAAGCTTCAACTTGGCTATAGTTCTGTCAAATGGAGATAAAAGTTGGCGACGCGAAGAAGCGGGACGTATTTCAGTGGATTTAATAAGAAAAGGAGATGGACCTCAGCCTCAGTGCCGCTAAACTCTGTTTGTGGTTGAAATGTAGCTGGAAAAGGTGGTTGTCGTGAACGTTTGGTGATATAAAGTTGTGCTGTTTCGTGTGTGGGGCTGGTTTAACAGAGAAGTGAAAAAAAGGAGGCGTGGCGGTGTTTTTCTGTCTTTATATCTCTCTGTCATTCACATTTGGGACGGTAAAATCACCCACGTTTCTCTAGTGCGTCCAAAATCGGGCTTAAAAATCAAACATGTTTGATTTCCTACGACTGGAGTCGCGTCTTTCTACCGCCCACACTACACGATTCGAACCTCAGTCCAGTCGTGACCCCCCCCACACTACATGACCCCCCCACACAACACGACCCGACTCTGTGTGACTGCCTTCGACGAGACGCGACTCGAGAAGACTCGGCACGACTGAATTAGAGCAAAATCGGGCATAAAAGTCATGTAGTGTGTGCTGACCTTTAGATCTCGGAGACATTGCAGGGACGTCACAGAAACGTCTCACAGGTTGAGGACAACAAATAGTACTTATAGGAACTTTATTTGTATAGGGGTCTAAGGCTTTATCCACACAAAGACAAAACGCTTATGTTTTCAGAAACTTTCTTTGTTAGCACGAAGCCAGCTTAGGAAATGTGTGAGTCCTCATGGGTCGACTCAGGTCTGTGAAAACAGTGCAATTCATCTTCCAGGCCTGTGTGAGGCGCTGTGACGCTAACACAGATAATAGAACAAGATGTAGAGGCGCATATGCAGTAAACTTTTGTGGAATGTCCATCCATCCATTTTCTTCCGCTTTATCCGGGGCCGGGTCGCAGAGGCAGCAGTCTGAGCAGAGATGCCCAGACTTCCGGATCCACGCACACCTCCTCCAGCTGTTCTGAACCCGGAGGCGACACCAGGCCAGCTCGGAGACATAGTCCGACAAGGTATTGTGGAATGTAAACAGTGAAAATGAAACTGATTCAAGGATTTCGGACAGGGGTAGGCAAGTTTGTTCGTTGGAGGGCCGGTTTTCTTCATCGTCAAAAGACCAAGGGCCGAACCCTCCAATTAAAGCAGATCAGATAAAAACGCGATTGCCAATGGAACAAATAGAAATCCCACTGGAAATCAGACAAATTAACTTCTACGGTTATATATTTTTTGATTTTTCACTTGAAATTATACAAAATAATCTGAATTAACAAAAAACTTGTGCTCGTTCCATTGGTAAGAATAGGTTTTATCTGCTCTAAGGCCAGACCAAATCTACTCATACTTTAGATTTAATCTCTTAATTCAAGTAGATGTAAGTCATTTCTTCTTTTAGATGAGTATTCTTTTAGGATTATGGCCTAAAGGGTGCTCTGCTGAGACATTTTAAGGAATTGACAGTATTTTTCACATTTCTAGAGTACTTTAACAGGCATTTGACTGACTCGTGTTTTTTGTCACCTGTGGCTTGTGGACTGCAGTGGAGCAAAGAGGAGCGGAGTCAAACCATCATAGATCCATGAGGAAAAGTCACTATAAGGTCAGTAGATTATGGATAACAGACAACAGTGATGTGTTCTCAGTAAAAGTTGCAAAGACGTCGTAACAACAGAGCCACGTAAACGGCGTATTGAGATCTTTCCACTCTGTAAACGAACGAAAACATCTTTGCGTTTGTTCCTCAGCTTGACTTCGTTTGGACAGGGCCTAAATTCATGTGAAAAAATCCCGGCGAGAACCCTGGTACAAATGTATAGACAGATGAACAGAGCATGTATATTTCAAAAGTTCAGGAAGTTCGAGGACAACAAGATAAAAATGCCCTGAATGTTAATCATCGAGTCGCGGCGTAAGAATAATAACACAAACTTGTCAAACAAAAGGCAACGCACTTCAGTAATATATTCCTCCAGTAAATATGTGACAAAGCCCCTTCTGTCAGCGCCTGGTGCTAAATCACATCCGAGTTCATCCCTTCGGAGGGTCTGCGGCGTATATTACTCACCGTCTGAGGCCGCGAGAGACCGGGGCTGACTTAATGACATTCACAGTCTGCGGTGGAGCCGGAGAGACTGTTTTAAAGGCAGGAAATGCATCACGTGCTCTGGCAATCTACCTGCATGTAATCACAGACCTATTCATCTCTGTACTTATGAACAGGCCATCCCTCAGGAGAAACGCTGCTTATACTTTTAAATGTATGTAAAGTTCTAATGGTGCAGTGAAGGCTGAGACTATTTAAATGTGGTTAAAATATTAATATCCACTTCCTACACGGCTCCCTCGGCTGCTTAATGAAGGCAGTTTGAGCACTTTTAACCCCTTAACTCCCACCTGAACCGAGCACATTTTCCCCAGGTTGGCTTTACCCCAGTCCAAAAGCTTCTGGAAAAAAGCAGTGAAAATAGCAACAAAACTGAGACGAAAACGATGGTGGAAATGTGACAAAAAAGTGAGAAAACATTGACAAATTAAAGCCGCAAGCGGCGATGAAGGCCCTCGCTCTGGGGCACTCGTCCCTTGCAACCACCTCCGCTCACTCTCGTCCCTTGCGGCCACCTCCGCTCTCGTCCCTTGCTACCACCTTTGCTCACTCTCATGCCTTACGACCACCTCTGTTTGCTGTGGTCCCTTGCGACCAATCCTCATCACACTGATTTAAGTTGTATTACAGTGCATTATATGCGAAAGTCCCTTTAAGTTGCAATACAGTTTATTATTTGCGACAGTCTCTTTAAGTTGCATTACCGTGCATTTTATGCGAAAGTCCCTTTAAGTTGCATTACAGTTTATTATATGCGAAAGTCCCTTTAAGTTGCATTACAGTTTATTATATGCGAAAGTCCCTTTAAGTTGCATTACAGTTTATTATATGCGAAAGTCCCTTTAAGTTGCATTACAGTTTATTATATACGAAAGTCCCTTTAAGTTGCATTACAGTTTATTATATGCGAAAGTCCCTTTAAGTTGCATTACAGTTTATTATATACGAAAGTCTCTTTAAGTTGCATTACCGTGCATTTTATGCGAAAGTCCCTATTCACCTTATTCTGCCTTGCCCACTTTTGCCCGTTCATTTTAACGGAGAACGAGGGAAAATATTCTCCGCTCAAATCTGATGTGTAGTTGATTGAGTTATGTAAAATGTCCGATGTTCATTTGCACCGACAAATAAACACTGCAGCGTTTCTCTGCGCGGCCTGAAAACGGCTTTGTTTTCGTGTAGAGACTGATTTTATGTGGACTTCTCCAGCCCCATGTTAACACATAGGAGAAAAGGGGCGGGCACAGTTCATGGCGGCGCCCACGCGAACGTCCGGAATAAGGTGAATTAAGTTACATGTTATGCGAAAGTCCCTATTAAGTTGCAGAAACTGTAAAAACTGTTGAAATCACTGACAGACTTCACTGTATCAGAAATCCTATTAAAATGCCGGCAAGAAAAGAGAAAGCATTAGACAAGTGTCACAGCCATATTTGAACTGGTGAAATCATAATTTTAACATTACTATGTTTAAATTATATTATAGATGTAAGCTATTGCAGAGTCATCTCCATGTATGGGCCTGCAAAGGGAAGCCTTTACGTCAAAAAGTGTTTTTCCCATCTTTGGGGCCCGAATTCTGCAGCCTCTCGGGTAATTGATATGTTTTCGCTTGGTATAAGGGGGCCTCCACATTATAAACACAGATGGTTTCAATTCACCTTTCCTGTGACGGATATGTGATTTCATATGTTCTTATTTGACCAAGAGGCCCTACGTGTATGACACAGATGATCTCAACTTACCTCCCTGAGGAAAACAATCTTGCTCGGGAATATGGGTTTAGCCTAACTCTTTAAGGACCCGCCTTATACATAGCTCATTTACATAAAGTGATATAAACCACTGTACACCATCATTCTGTGTGAAAACTGTGTTTATACTCTGCACTTTTCTCCCAGTAAATATCCTCAAAACTTAACTCCACGCTCGGGTCTCTTGTCTTCCTTCACGCCATGATTTCAGTTGGCGTCACGAACAGGATCAGCACTCTAACAGGTAAGCAATTTTACTTGTTTGTTTGCTGACCGAATTTTAAGATTATGATTGGTGTGGTTTAGGAATTGTGAATTGGACTTTAACATGAAGGCAATTTCAGAGTATCAAATTGATATGGTACCATATCGTGAATGTTTGTTTTGTGATGAAAGTGGTTCCAGACGTGATCTGAGAAAAGCCGCCGAGACGGGCGCAGAAGTCGCGTGAGAGACTCAGGGTCTCTTTCAGAGAACGCGCAACTGTTTGTTATTGAGGCGTACATTAGATCTGACATCTTTTGTGACGCGAGACCATTGGAGCTGTTTACTTTTAATTGTTGGGCGCAGAGAAGTCAGAGGGCTTCCGAGAGATTAGCGCGGACCTGGGGTCCATGTTCTGTAGGGTTTGAGATACAAGATTGGGTCTGTTAATTTTTGTTTGTTTTGTTAACTTTTGACTGACGGCACATTAGATTTTGGTGTCTCCTAGTGCGCCAAGTTTGGTTTGTGAAAAAGCACATCAGATCGTGTCTCCTAGTGCGCCAATTTTGGTTTGTGAAAAAGCACATCAGATCGTGTATCTCCTAGTGCGCCAATCTTGGTTTGTGAAAAAGCACATTAGATCGTATCTCCTAGTGCGCCAATCTTGGTTTGTGAAAAAGCACATTAGATCGTATCTCCTAGTGCGCCAATCTTGGTTTGTGAAAAAGCACATTAGATCGTATCTCCTAGTGCGCCAATCTTGGTTTGTGAAAAAGCACATTAGAACCTCTATCTTCTGGTGCGCTATATTTGTTGTCTGTTGTGAGGAAGTACCAAATGCGGTCTGGTTGAATCTGTGTGAATGATTTTGACACTTTGGTGATTGCCTTTTCTAAAATTAACTTTTAAGTGGGTGACAAATTTATATGAATTTCCCGAATATCCAAGAGACCAAGTGGATGAGAATATTTACTGTTTAATTTGGAAACATTGGACTAGATACAGCTAAAGTTGTAAATTGACATCCTGGGGGAGATAACCTAGTAAAATAGATAATACTGAAATGTCCATTAATGTAAAAGAGAGAATGATTTGTCAGAAAAAGACAAAGGAAATTAAAGCTTTACTAAAATCGAATGTAAACATGAGAGTAATGCCAACTAAACCTAACATAACTTAAAGGTCTAAAATGGTTGAATAATGCTTTGTCGATATGCAAATTAAGCCTTGGAGTGTTTTTGATAGACAAGACAAAAGTAGCGAATGAAATGGGGGACATGTAATTGACCGTGTGTTACGAAGTTTGAATAAATGGGACAACCTCCGAGAGAATCCCATAAAGAGAGAAAAAAGCTAAACAAGGGTTTCCTTCTGGCCAGCACAAGGTCCCGGCAGAAGGGGGAAAGAACATCTGTGTTTCATCAAACACAGAAGCTCTATCCATCGTGGGGATTGGCTCTGACGGCTTATACAGAGCTATGACAAGGACGAGATATAGGACACGTAGATAAATAACTTCCATATTTATTTTACTCTATGTATTTATTTGGGAGCGATAGTTCAAAGTAATGAACATACATCGATGCACGTAATCATGTGGTGTTAAATTGTAGCTGTGAGAAATTTACGCATGTTTCAGGGGAAAGAGCTAAGACTTTGAAAATTAAGCAAAGTTCAGTAGCCCAATATTAATTTGACCTGTACTGATGCAACTTAGTCCAGGCCAAACCAGTAAACCTCGTCACCGAACATAACAATCATGTGTGCATTGCAAGTCAATAAATGAACCTCTCCGGAATTTCATGATATGAAGCTGAACAAAGCAAAGTTATTTTAGAAGGCCCTCTCTAAAATGAGAAGGAGAACAGGGTGTTAAATCAGTAGAAGAAATAATACGATAGATATAATTACAGATTTTAAATGAATTCTTGAAAATAAAAGAGAGGAATTTCCCGCTTTTTATAGCAAATCATATTGACAGCGCTGCCACCACAATCAAAATTCACATAAGTTTATTGATTGATAAGTATTATTGATGTTATTGGTGCATCACTCCTGAAGTCTCAGTGTTGTGCAGAATTTGATATCCTTTTGATCGCTTCAATAACAAAGAAGAACCGTCAGAGGAAGGACACCTCACAGACTACTATGTACCTCGTTTGCCAATGTGGGGGCACGGGGCAACAATGGCAAAGAAGGCACTGCCAGTCAGCGGTTAGAGTTTGGAACTCTTTACAAGAAAGACTCATGCGATCATGAACTTTGAACAACAAGAAAGAACTTTTATCCATGTGGGACTGGTCATGATGGATTACGAACTGTGCTTTGCTCCATGTTCGACACAAGTTTATCCTAAAGGAGAAATCAAGCCAGAGACTGTATCTCAGACTGAGGGGACAAATTCCATGTTTACGACATGATGGACACATTCTGAAAATCCCAGCCTCGAGTCCACTCAACTATACGTTAAAGTTTCATCCCTACTTGTCAGACAATGAATCGGGAATCTGTTCTGTATTTCCAGAGACGACAAAAGGGTGTGGCCAATAACATTCAATAGTAGTTTAACAGACTAAGCCGAGAAGGCAGAGTTCCTCGGTAAAAAGTGTTTGTAGCAGCTGTCATTATGTATGGGAAGAGGAAAATTCTTAGTTCTCCAATCAAAAGTGCAGACTATCTGAAAATTCAGAAAGAAAAGAAATAGTTATGAAATAAAAAAATTCCTAATTCGAATGTTCTCAAGCACTCTCCGTTGATTCTTTTGATATGGATAATTTGTATTATCTGTCTCATACGGCAGACTTGAAGTATACACATGATTGGTTATAAGAAGAGTTTATATAATTGACCACAAAACCAGTGTGAAGCAATTTGGGTGATACACAACTGAACTTCAATGCCACACTAACTCAAATTGAGTTAAATCAAAGCTCATTGATACAATGATTGTATACTGCTCTATGGAAGTTCAGCTATTGAAAGCTGATAGCAAAGCCATTTATGTGTAAGTGTTGATGACCAACACACATTTATTCCAGTGTATTGTGAATCATTTAAACCCATCCAGTATGCTGAGCATTTAACATTGAAAAGAACACTGAAAAGAAGTGACTAAAAGCGAAGAAAATGAATCTGCTAAACAGATTGTAACTCAATGGGAAATAGGAATAAAACTTGGTAATATTATAGTCATAAAATTTCTTGTAATGTTCACATTTAAAGATGTTAACCTGTGTTTAAGAAATAAATAATGAAAAATGATTATTCCTGAAAATAGGAGTAAAATGCTGAGCTGATAACTCGGCCAGAAAGAGTTGAAAATTATCAAGCAACGCCAGTGCAGAAACCAGAGAGAATTCTGGAGCTTGTTTCAAGAATGACATTCTAACATATAGACCTTCTGTCCATCTCTGTGCCTCTCCGGTCACAGGTAGCAGAAGAGATCTGGGGGGGGAAAAACTAGAGCTGTTAGAACTCAGTATGGAGACGCTGTTCTTATGTTCAGTTAACCTATTGCAACAAAGGAAGATAGTTTAAATATAAATTGAGAATAAAAAATATCAGTATTTCGCTCAGTGAACTACCAAAAATGGATATCCCATCCGAGAGTTCGGGTTTAGTATACACAAAATTACACGTCAGGGAGGAGAACATGAGTAAACGAGTTGTAATTAACTCATCGATAAATCTAAATCATGATAAGAACTAGTTTCTCTCCCCATGGAAACTGTAATCATCTGTTTATTTTGTAACAGCTAAGGAGACTGCCTTAGCAGTGGACAATATGAATTTGTTAAAGTCATAACATTAATAACATGTACAATACATTTACGTTTGTTACTGAGTCTCTTCAACAGACTGAGAATGGGAAACCTGTGAAGCACAAAGAGCCTGTTCCACCAACCCAGAGACGAAAGGAGGATCTCCACGGACATTAATACAGGTCTTACAGGAGGAAGTACCTGATGGATGGGTAAAACAATTGAGATTCAATTCCAGTCATATGTCACAGACTCTTGGTAAGAACAACTTCATCTTTTTATATTTTGTTTAATGTTCCAGGTAAATTTGTTAAGACATTTCTCTGTGTCTATGTCTTATGCACAACATTGAAAGTTTACTTAAAAGACAGATACACATAATAACATTATTTGTATTCAACGTATCATCTATGGTGTTGAGTATTGTTTATATGTGTTGTCAATAACTAATAATAATTACATTTAAATCAAGTGTTATAAATAGACAGACTTGAACCCTAATCACTGGGTAAACAATATTTGAATTACGTACTCTGATGCATGTACCACTTTTTGAAGCGTTGACTCTAAAATGCCAAATATACCTTGTACAGGGATTTCACAACATACTCATTTCCATGAGAACAACTAGGCTGTACACATTCGTTAAAGGAACACCAGACACCACTCGAAACAATGTGGTGATTCCCAGTAGATAGATCCTAATGATATATTGTATAATAACTTAAATTTTGTCAGTAACACCTCTCTTTGGTTATTATTGCCAGGTAAACTTTGGTAACCCCTGGAGAGAGGGGGTGAGAGGTGAAGGAGGACAAATGTGAGGACGAGGAGTGACCCCACTAAGGAACACGCCACAACACGGGGCGAGACTACCAGGAAAAAGCGTTGACAGGACGGCACCAACAGGAGCCAGGAATTCAACCAAGTCGGCGCCAAATGCAACAAAATGCAACAAAATAAAATAAAGGCTTATTTTTTTCAAGAATTGCTATAGCATAATGTTATATTGACATGTAAACGTATTAATGAATACATTCGATTCTGTCTATATTGATGTGGTAATAGAGAAAGCACCTATAGTTGTTTGATAATCCCAACTTCAGACAATTTGATAACTGTGTGCCCTACCATACTGTATATGAACATTTTTTATGAATCAACTTTATACTTCACATGCTGTGTATCGTCAATTAGATAATTAGAAGGAAGGCAAAGCATTAGGGAATTGAAGAGAGAAAAGGGGGGATTGAAATCATAATTTTAACATTACTATGTTTAAATTATATTATAGATGTAAGCTATTGCAGAGTCATCTCCATGTATGGGCCTGCAAAGGGAAGCCTTTACGTCAAAAAGTGTTTTTCCCATCTTTGGGGCCCGAATTCTGCAGCCTCTCGGGTAATTGATATGTTTTCGCTTGGTATAAGGGGGCCTCCACATTATAAACACAGATGGTTTCAATTCACCTTTCCTGTGACGGATATGTGATTTCATATGTTCTTATTTGACCAAGAGGCCCTACGTGTATGACACAGATGATCTCAACTTACCTCCCTGAGGAAAACAATCTTGCTCGGGAATATGGGTTTAGCCTAACTCTTTAAGGACCCGCCTTATACATAGCTCATTTACATAAAGTGATATAAACCACTGTACACCATCATTCTGTGTGAAAACTGTGTTTATACTCTGCACTTTTCTCCCAGTAAATATCCTCAAAACTTAACTCCACGCTCGGGTCTCTTGTCTTCCTTCACGCCATGATTTCAACTGGCAACCTCCTACACCAAAGACAATTACACTATCCCTGAGCTATAGCTCCTTGGTTATTAAGGCCTGATTTGGGCTACTTTGCTGTAAATTATCGGGCAGTGTTGCCTCAATTGTTTCCCTATCCCCCCATTTCTGTCTCTTTCGTGGCTTATATTTAGAAAGCGTTTTTTAAGGGTGGGATTAAAGGCGCAGTGAAGAAAAAGAATAAAGAAAGAAAAAGAAATAAGGTCAGAATTGAACCAGCACTCTTATGGTTAAAATCCCAACACTCAAGCTATGACACTACACAGGCACAACAACTCTGGTGAAATGCCCCGGACTCATGTGTTTTAGGCTGTGACAATGTGTGCAGCAGCCCATGTAAAAGGTGAAAGCAATAGAAAAGTGTCAAGGCTGTGTTTGGACTCACAACCTCCTTCACTTGAAACATGGGCCTGATGATGGCTTGGTTTCTCTAAATTCCCAGGCTGAAATTTGGTCGCAGCAACACATTGGAGGAGAGGTTATTTCCCTGTTTTTAGTGAGTTCTTCCTGGAAGGTGCTGAGTCCAAAAGAAAAAGGAAACAAAAGAGTCAATGTTGGGATTTGATCCAGCAACCTCCTGTACCCTAGTTCAGCTCTCTACCAATGGAGCTACTTCAACTGAGTGTATTAAACAGCAGATGTGAAATTAATTTCATGACAGGACCCCGCACTTGTGTGTTTGCAGGAAACAGATTTTTCAGTTTAGAATTCTTCAGGTCATGTCCCCCCCCGGAACATTTCCCTGATAGTTTTCGACATTTTCCCCCAGTGATTCCTCAACTGTCTCCCCACTATCCCCCCATTTCTTTCTCTTTAGTGACGCATATTTTGAAAGCGTTTTTCATGAGGGTGGGACCATAAGCGCGGGTAATTAAAAGAAAAAAAAAGTTGAAGTCAGAAAGAGTCAATATTGATCCAGCAACCTAATGGATGGGAATCTAACGCTCAAGCTGTGATTCCACACAGGCACAGGAACTTCTAGGAATCGTCCTGAACTCATGGCACTCGCAACACACTGGAGAGGTCATTTCCCTGTTTTTAATGAGTGTGGAACCGTCGGCGACGATGCACTTTCTTCCCAGAAAGTGATGTGTCCAAAAGAAAAACAAGTGAAAAAGAGTCTTGGTTGGGATTTGATCCAGCAACCTCCTGCACATTAACCCAGCACTCTACCAATGGAGCTACTTAGGCTGAGAAAACAAGCAGCGGATGTGAAATAAATCTCATGAGAGACCCTGCACTTGTGTATTTACAGGAAACGGATTAACAGATTAGAAAATAATATATTCTCTCATATTGTAATTGGGGTAAATTCCTGGCTGCCCAAAGGATCGTTGAGAGGGTGCGCCAGCCCTAAAGCACCCTTGATATTGAAGCAATAATTTTGTGAGACCCATATAGTACGAGGAACACACAGAGAGACGGACAGGAAACAGATAAACTGAACTTCCTGTGACTGTACAGTTGAAAAAAACGTGAATTTGGAGGCAA
This sequence comes from Gobius niger, assembly GCF_951799975.1. Taxonomy (NCBI): domain Eukaryota; kingdom Metazoa; phylum Chordata; class Actinopteri; order Gobiiformes; family Gobiidae; genus Gobius; species Gobius niger. Next base: position 4,132,770 of record NC_136852.1, on the reverse strand, counting down.
AACGTCCAAATTAAAGCTTCTGTCTGTGACAGAGGGGTAGTATAAGTACCTACGAGTCCAAAAGTGTGGCTTTTGTGAAGAAAGGGAGAAATTTGGAAAGTTGGCGAATTTCAGGACACAGAGGCCTCTGACAGAGGCAAGTATGCTGCCAGGCTAAGACCTCTGGGGATTTTCACGGAGGATGGGTGGGCCACTTACAAGCCACTTAAAAGCCACTTTGAAGCCAAGATGGCCGCCTCCCTGTGCGAGTGGGCGTGTCGCTCCAAGTGAGTTTTGGGCTTGTCCTGATGTCCCCTCTCACTGTGCCGAGTGATTCGGGCGTACGCCCAAAAACGCCCCTATTTTTTTGAATTGGGGTCCGCTTCCAGAGGGCGCTGTGGAGCCATTTTGTTGTGGGCGTGTCCCATTCGTCCAATATCATAAATTTTTTCGCCGCCTCATTGCCTCCGCCAATTTTGGGGAGCTTTCACCCACGTTTAGCGGGTCAAAAACGCGATCCTTTCCGGAGAAAAAAAAAAAAAATAATAATAATAAGAAACCACCCAAAAACAATAGTCCCTTGCCAGGACTGCGTCCGGCTCGGGCCTAAAAAGTGACAAAAAAATGATGAAAAAGTGGCAAAAATGTCACAAAAATGTCACAAGAAATTGACAAAAAATGGACGAAAAAGTGACAAAAATGTGACAAAAATGTAACAAAAAAATTACAAAAATATGACAAAAATTCGATAAAAATGTGATAACAAATTACAAAAAATTACAAAAAAATTACAAAAAAATTACAAAAAAATTACAAAAAAATTACAAAAAAATTACAAAAATGAGTCGAATACCCAACAAAAAAGTATGGAAAAAAAATCTGATGACGTGAGGAAAAAGATCCTCTAGGTTCAGGCGGGAGTTAAGAGGTTAAAGCAGCAAAACATTCAAACTCAAGTTAATAACATGCTTTTAAACGACTTATTCTAATATTTGACTGGATTTTACATATTATGTAGTAGTTTACACGAAATTTGATCAAATAAACAATACATTTTTTTCTTTTATTTCATCGAGAAATCATTGTGAGCAGTGTTATTTTCTCTATCATTACGTTGATGTGCCTTTTTAATGACGATAGACGAGATGATGAGTTAAAAATCGGTCTTTGGCGACTAAAACATGACGAAATGGCAGAAAGTGGTTTGTATGATTTTTTTCCAATGGGAATTAACAGGAATTTAAGAGAATTAACGGGAATATATGAGAATTATACTTTCCCATAGGTCTTTACAGGCTGATACAAACAGCTACAGCACGAATATGACCTGACAGTTGTTCACTCACATTAGGGCTGGGCCATATGTTAACATTTAAGATATAATTTTATATGCTTATTTAAGATTTTTTTTTAATTAAATGTGCACGTTACGGAGCTTTGTTATACAGCAGGGGTAGGCAACGTCAAAACGGGCCTTCCATCATCAAACTCTGGCCTTCGAGATGATTTCGAGAAATATAATGACCCAAATCAGAGATCAAATGCCTGTTAAAGTACTCTAGAAATGTGAAAAAAACTGTCAATTCCTTCAAATGTCTCAGCAGAGCACCTTTTTACGCCATAACCCTAAAAGAATACTCATCTAAAGGAAGAAATGACTTACATCTACTTGAATTTAGAGATTAAATCTAAAGTTTGAGTGGATTTGGTCTGGCCTTAGAGCAGATAAAACCTATTCTTACCAATGGAACGAGCACAAGTTTTTTCTTAATTCAGATTATTTTGTATAATTTCAAGTGAAAAATAAAAAAAAAATATAACAGTAAAAGTTAATTTGTCTGATTCAGTGTTAATTTCGTCGACTAAAATATTTAGTCTTAATTTTAGTCAAAGTGATATTTTTGACGACTAAAATTGGACTAAAACTAAATTAAAAGTTTCTCATGAGACTAAAACTATGACTAAAATGTCCAGATATTTTAGTCGACTAAAATAAGACTAAATAAAAATGAAAAAAGGAGAAACTAAAATCATCCGAACTTCTATTGAGAGTCTGAAAGAGCTTCATATCATGTAAATTCACTGCCAAAGGATCAGCTCTGAGCTTTATTCATGTGGAAGCAGCTCCATGAAGTCGAGGACCACGATTAAATATGATTATTCTTCTCGTGGCGATCAGAAGCAGTGCTGGAAAGTGCTAAATGAGGTCCTAAACCGGGGTCAAAAATCAAATACATTACCTGACATCATTATGAATGCAGCCAATGGCTCCACTGACAACAATCTTGCAAACCGCTTTAATGAGTATTTTAACACAATAGGTGAAACCCTATCCAATAATATAAGCCCAAAAGAGGGAGCCAACTACAAACAGTATCTAAAAGGCAACTATCCGGACTCTTTCTATCTCTCGCCAACTGATAAATATGAAATCCTTAACTTAATTATGGGCATGAAAAGCTCAAACACAGCTGATGCCGACAACATAAGCAGTAAAATCGTAAAATTTATAATTCATGAAATTGTTGACCCTCTAGTTTTCTGTATTAACCTCTCCCTTCAATGTGGCGTGGTACCAAGAATGACAAAAATTTCCAAAATTCTTCCAATATTTAAATCTGGTGACAAAAATGACATCCAAAACTATCGACCGATATCGATCCTACCAACGCTATCCAAAATATTTGAAAAAATTGTCTACAAGAGGTTAATTGACTATTTAAATAATCTAAACATTCTCACATCATCACAATATGGTTTCAGAGAAAAGAGCACCACCTGCATGGCAATTCTGGATCTGGTAGAAAAAATCAACGACGCTATCGACAAAGGCGAATGTGGCATAGGCGTTTTCCTTGACTTATCGAAAGCGTTCGATACTGTTGATTTTAACATACTCCTTGGCAAATTGCAACATTATGGAGTCAGAGGTTTAGCACTCAGCTGGTTCAGCAGCTACTTAAATGAAAGAGAGCAATATGTGCACATTAATAACCTAAATTCACACCGTAAAATTATTAAATGTGGGGTCCCACAGGGCTCAATTATAGGCCCGCTACTATTTCTTATTTATGTAAATGACTTTCCAAATTCATCTCAAATTCTCCATAAAGTCATTTTTGCTGATGATACAAGCCTATTCCTATCTCACAAAGACCCAACACTTTTACAAAACACCATAAATGATGAATTAACAAAAGTGGACACATGGTTCAATTGTAATAAATTATCATTAAACATAAATAAAACCAAATTTATCATATTTCGTTCAAATAGAAACAGGAAAAATCTTGAAAATGTACGTATTTCAATAAACAGTGTAAATATTGAAAGACTAAATTGTATTACATTTCTTGGAATTCAAATTGACGAACACCTAAATTTCAAAAATCATATTGATCATCTTGTGAAAAAATTATCCAAATATGTTGGTTTATTTTACAAATTGAGACATTTTCTTCCTCTTGAGGCACTATTAATCTTGTATCGTTCCCTTCTGGAGCCCCATCTAAATTACTGCAACGTGATCTGGTGCAATACATTTCCCAGTTATCTTTTGAAACTACAAGCCCTTCAAAAGAAAGCCATTCGAGCCATCTCTTGGGCCAAGTTTAACAGCCCCACTGACTCCTTTTTCTATAAATATAAGCTGCTGAAACTCACGGAGTGCAACTTCTTTCAAAATGCATGTGTAATGTATAATGTCATGTTTAGACCTAAGGACAGACTGGCTCAACTCATCCCAACCTCTACACCTGCTCATGATCATAACACAAGACATAAAACCCTCTTAAAGGGAAAAACGAGGACACTCAAGTGTACAAGTTTTAGTGTGGCGTGTAAAGGCCCCGAAATTTGGAACAAACTGAACACTGAAATTAAAACTGCTACATCTTTGACCACTTTTAAAAAGAAATTAAAAATTGAGCTTCTAGGAAAATACAATAAACCCTAGTTGGACCTCTATCAATTTTTTTTTTTTTTTTTTTTTTTCTTTTTTTTTTATTTATTTATTTTTATTTTATTTTATTTTTTTAAATACAAAAATAAATAAATAAATAAATAGATACATACAAAAAATAATTAAAAACTTGTGTCTGATGATAGTATGTCCCAATGTGCGTGAGCATATAGTGTGTACTTTTTTAAATTGATGCATTGCTAAAGTAATAAAAGTAAGATATGGTAGCTTTAGATTAGAGTAGGTTAGGTTAGTTATAGGTTTGGAAGGAAATAGGCAACAAAGGCAACAAGAAACAAATGTTTCCTAGGTTGCTAATGTATTAATGTATGTTTGTGTTTTTAATATTGTGTCCTATCTTGGGCCCCATATATAAGCAAACTGTTGCTTCAAGGGTGTCCCATTTATGAATATGCAATACTTCATGAATGAATGTAAATGTTTTTACTGTATATTCATTCATGATTATAATGAATATTATAAATATAAGTCGACTAAATTAGTCTTAATTTTAGTCGACTAAATTGACATGCAATTTTAGTCGACTAAAATTAAAACTTTTTTTTTACTAAATCTTGACTAAAACTAAATTACATTTTAGTCAAAAGACTAAGACTAAAACTAAAATAAAATATGTTGTCAAAATTAACACTGGTCTGATTTCCAGTGGGATTTCTATTTGTTCCATTGGCATTAGCGTTTTTATCTGATCTGCTTTAATTGGAGGGTCCGGCCCTTGGTCTATTGACGATGAAGAAAACCGGCCCGCCAACCTGCCTACCCCTGGTCTATATGAATGAGAGAGTGGATCCTTGCTGTAAAACGCTGTGAGTACCTACTGTAGGTGGAAAAGCACTAAAAAAGTTGAGACCATGTACCATTCAGTCCCCAACCACCGGGCTGTGACGCATTTGCTACCGGGCAGCAGAGAAATAGTAAATAACATGTTCCTAAACGTTCTGTATATCATGGTTGAAGGCTCAAAATAGTAAATTCAGCCACATCGGAACTTTAATCCGCACTTCGTCACTTAATATAAGCCAAACCTCATACTTGTCCTAGTTTGTTTTTTGCAGTAAAAAGTCTCATTCATGTTTTCGAGGCGTCTTATCGTCCTCTGATAACGGTGAAGCTTCACTCACGTCGCCGGTGTTGACGTGCCAGGCCATGTCTCCGTACGACGCCAGCTGCCCGTCCACGAAACAGCGCACCTCACTGTTCCTCCAGCGGCTGAACACGTGCACCACACTCAGCATGTACCACTGAGGAGGGACAGGACGCAGCATAGTCTTCACTTTTACCACAATAATAACCACAATAATAACTGATAAAGACTTGTCATCCATGATACTGAACCCCTGTGTGTTTGAACAGTGCTGGAAACTACTTGAATTAGCACAATCTGTGAACTCTGAGGTAAATCTTGCCAGACTTTCGTTCGTCATGACTCATAGTTCTCATCATCACGTACCTTCCTGGGCTGAAAGTCGTATTTGACACAGTGCTGGAAGCCTTTTCCTTTCGACTTGAGCGACGTCACGATCAGAGAGCTTCCCACAAAGTGAGCGGAGTATCCGATCCCCGTATTGGTGCGGAAGCTGAAAACACAGAGACACCTCGTTATTGATCACAAACTCACAGACAAGACCGACCTGGCCTGGATCACGAGGAGGAGCCGCACAGTAAAAGCACAGCTGAGACTGACCAGGTCTGTTCAGCGTCTGCAGGCGTGTCAGACTGTTGTGGAGAGGAGTCAAAGGTAAAGCTCTCGATTTGCTGGTCATGAGTTGGACTGGGTGCAAAAAAGGTTTAGGCACTACTGGTGTCGAGAAAAGAGATCTAAGTTTAGATGTTGTTGGTCCAGAAGTGACTTGGTTGTTTCAGCTCAAATATTCACGATCATTTCCCCCCAAAATTGTGTAAAATGTTTCCTTATTTTTGGCACAAAATCTCATAATTTTCCCGAAATGAATCCACATTTTTCACACACATTGGAGATGACCCCGATATTGTAAATGTGCAGATCTTGTACACATTTAAGTTCTGTTTTCTGGTTCTAGATGACAAATTGCTTAGTATAGGTGTGAGGAAGTATAACTTTTGAGTGTGCAAATGCTCTCCTTTTCATGTGAAAACATCTGTTGTCTGTACCTTGTTTGCTGCTCAAATAAACTAATAAAAAAAAGTTCATCTATAGAGCACATTTAAAACAACATTGCTGTACACAAAAAATATGTATATAACATGTAATATGAATTTAAGTACACATAAATAAAGATAAACAAATACAATGCAAAGAAAGACCAACAACATAGCCTGGCCTTAGCCGTCCGTAAACTTCGGTCAATTATAATTTCCCTACATGTGGCCGCGTTACATCAGTTGAATTCAGCGAGTGGGGGAGGCGGGGCTTCTAGGTGACGTCAAGCATTGGCGCCGATTTGCTGGTTGTAGTTCGGCAATGGTGGCGGATACGAAAGAAATGGAGCTCTTCAATCCGTTCTGGCTCGGCTCCCGAATATCCAGAAATTAAAATTGAAGCCTTGGAATGTGCAAGGAATGACCCCAAGAGTTAGAATGGCTGCTTCTCTGACTCGGGTGCGTTACATACGTCACGACCAAACGCTAGTGAAAATCTGATCGTTTCAAAGGAGTTCACCTCCCACCTGATAACGGAGCTCATTTGAGAAAGTCCAGACCTTTGTAGTACAAGGATCTGGTAAAACAAGGCTGCCAACAACAGTGTCCTGCTCAGTTTTAGTTTCAAGCTTTTAGAAAGAGGTGGGTCTTTACCATAAACTTAAAAATGTCGAAGGATTGGGCTGCCCTAATATATAAGGGAAAACAGTTCCAAAGCGAAGGAGCAGCGACGGCAAACGCCCGGTGTCCTGTTCTGCTCGGAGAATGAACAGACAGGAGCTCAGAAAGATACTCAGGAGCTGAACCACTTTTTGGTTCCAGTGATCAGACGCGCCTCAGCGTTCTGGACCAATGGCAGTTGATGGATCGAGCTTTGGTCCAGCTCACGTTAAAGAAGCAGACACAGTCCCTACATTAAAGACTAGGCTCAAAACGTACCTCTTCGAATTAGCTTATAATCGGGTCAGTTAGGTAAAGCTGCCTCAGGAGGAACACTGCTGTGGGAAGTACGGTCCACTGAGCGCTATCTTCTTCTTACTGCAGACTTTGTCTTATCGTGATACAATATTTAATTTATCTGTAGTCTGTTCATCACTATTCACACGGTGTCTCCTGTCCCACTCCCCCCTCGGGAGTGCCTGTCTAGATCGAACGGAGGAACCTGGCTGAACGGAGGAACCCTGCATTCTGGAATCTGAGGACTGGACGGTCTGCATTCTTGGCCCGTCTGCTGAGGGATCCTTCGGCCCTGGGTCTCTATAGCCTGTCCGTCCATGAGAGTGGATATCTCCTTCTGTGGTTCCCTGGATTCACCTGAACTTTAAATTATCATATTTATTGCTCTGTTATTGCCTTAATGTTTGGTGCAGCCCTGTGAGGCAACTTCTGTTGTGATATTGGGCTATACAAAACCATTAAACTTAAACTTAAACAAAACAAAGAGTTACAATAATCCAACAGCACGTTATAAAGTGTGGACAAAACCCCTTTCTGTCTTCTGTCCTTTGCAAAAGACAAAAAGTTCCATTTGCTCCTTTCTCCTATAAACTGTGCAACTTGGTAATTTCAAATGCAATTAGTTTCAGTTTCCCCTAAATTGATCAAACCTTGATGCAGTTTTATAAGCTGGTTGTTTCGCTTCAACACTTTCCAACAGAACCAGGATGAATGATCATTTTCTGTGTTCTCAGTAAAGCTCTATAAGCAATTCCTCTGATTACATCTCACTTCTGATGTGGGATAAAAAGCGGCGCACACAGACGCTCTCCTCCTGGCCCTGATCCCCCCTGACTTTACAGATAAAAGATAAATATTACAAATCTAACAATACAGATTACAGGGCATCGGTCTCATCTCTACAAAGCAGATGCTCCGCGGTATCTGCACTATTCTTCAAGCAGATGTCATCATCCTCCCCGACACTCCCACAGTCGGAGCTGATCTATCATCTCCACAGCCTCGCGCTCCCGAGATCCGAAACAGGCGCTCCTCTTTGTCAGGGCGCGTGAAGCCTGCAGATGAGACTAGTGTTCGGGACGGCAGAGGCTCGGGTTCACATCCACGCACTGTCTTCTTCAAAGAGTTTGGCAGCAGATCTTGTTAAAGGAGACATGTTATGGCATTTTTATGGCCTTTTGTGATCGATTACACACATACAATATTACTCAACACAACCACCTACAACAACCTGAAAATAGAAACGTCCATTTCCAGTCCAAAGATTGTGGAATAGACCCGAAGCAAACGTCACTCACCAAAACACAGCGTCAAGGCCATGTTTCTGACTAAACGCAAAGATGAGGAGGGTTTTCTAGCGATGTTTATGAGACATGTAACATTAACGTTAAGGTACACTTTATTAATCCCCGTAGTGAAGTTTGTCCTCTGCATGGATGGATGGATGGATGGATCATCCATCCATCCATCCATCCATGCATCCACATTTTATAGACCAATATAGGCAGAAATATAAGAAATTCCAAAGGCTTCACATACTTTTTCCTCCCACTGTGTGTAACTTAGCGCAGTGTTTTTCAACCACTGTGCCGTGGCACACTAGTGTGCCGTGAGATATTGTCTGGTGTGCCTTGGGAAATTATCCAATTGTTTTTTTTGTTTTTTTAAACAAATGCATTATTATCCACAAATAATGTACCGTTTTTGAGTGTCTATGCTGTCTAATGATCGGCAGAGTAATTAGTGATGTATTGAGGCATTGTGGCTAGTGAGACTATACGGTGTTCCTAGCCAAGACACTTTGATGAGAACATTTTCTGCTGGTGGTGTGCCTCGTGATTATTTCAATGAAAAAAATGTGCCTTAGCTCAACAAAGGTTTAAAAACACTGACTTAGCGTATTAATGTTATGAGGAGCAGTTACTGGAGCTTCTCACCTCTGATACACATTATATTACTCCAATGGAACCATTTCGTAGTAAGTTCACTAACCATCGTAGGTTGGGGAAGCAGCAGCGTCTAACATCGCATTCGCTGGTCACATGGGGAGCATTTTGGCCTTCACCTTGTGCCATGGCCTGGAAACTTAAAAAAAAATGCTTCTCCTTGACATCCAAAGAAACCCTTTCCTCGTGGAGGCATCGTAATAATCCAGAAAGCAGAATATATTTATCCAGATTTTACACATCACGTGGCCAAAGCTCGAGTGTGGTGAGCGAAAGACCAACACAGGATTTTGGCATCAGAGAAGCTCCTGCTGAGAGTAAACGCTTTTCTCGTTCTGAACCAATTTACACTTTACTTTGTCGTCCACTACATTTCTATAAAGTCTCCAAAGTATCATATTTATCCTTCAACTGTGGCAAAGCAACAGCAGAAAGTTCTCAACACAAATGCGACCCCAGTAAAGCAAATCTCTAGTTAAAGGCTTCAAAGAAACACCTCTGATTTCCATATTTTCCTCCTGTTCACCTGCAGAGTCTTAAACAAACGTCTGTCTGAGCCTGATGAGCTCACAGTCCGAGCTCTCTCGTCTTGTTTGTGCTGCTGCCTCATTAGACGGGACGACTGCGGGGAGCACTTGACACGGGAGCGCCTTCTGATCATATTCAGTCACAAATGAGGCTCCGCAGATCCTCCTCTGCACAGAACACGCTTCGCTCGGTCAGAGGAGGAACGTTTATACAGTTACGAGGGTCACGGGTTTGAAGGTCCTGGGATCTCACGGTGAGACGCTGCAGGTGAACAGGGGAAAGATTAGATTTAGAGATATTGATTGGGAACTTTTGCTGTAGATGACTGACACAAATATGAGAAAAATACAAGGTTTCAGTCTTTTTATTTTTTCATATAGAAATAAGGCATTTTATTAGTAAATGCCAAATATTAATAATGGATAGAGCCATGTTTAAATGCATGGTTTTATTTTTGTTGCTATACGAGTTACACGGATTTGTTCTAAGGAGAATTTAGATTATTTTTTTTACCAATAGTCATTATTTTCTGTAAAAAAAATCTAATTTCGTCTTGTTATTTGGGGTTAAGTGTGGAATATGTAGGAGACCCTGAAGTGGAGATGTTGGAATAAAAACCTGCAGATTTTGGGGGCTGCCGTCTTCAACAAAGGAAATGACAATATTCAGAACGTGGGGAACCTGGCAGAGGGCGGCAAAGGATGTAGTGATTAGCCCTAAATGGTGAGTTTGGTTTATTATTTTCCTTCCTTCTACGATGAGACGAGTCAAACTACAGGAGTGAGTGAGCAGTCTGGCCATGTGGTGCACACAGAACAATCTCTCTCTAAATGTGGAGAAGACAAAAGAGATTGTGGACTTTCGAAGAGCGCGGGTCCAGCTCCTCTAACAATCAACGGTGCTGCAGTGGAGAGGGTGACCAGCACTAGGTTCCTGGGTGAGCACATCACAGAGTAGCTCTCCTGGACCATGCACACTACATCACTGGTCAAGAAAAGTAATCAGTGTCTCTACTTTCTCAGCAAGTTAAGAAGATCCTGAGTCCCAGCCTCTGTTACGTGCAACTTCTAAACTTCTCCAGTGCATCGTGAGAGCAGCGGAGAAGATCTGCGGAGCCCCTCCCTCCTCTATTAAGGACATGTTCTCCACCCGTCTCACCTGCAAAGCCACCAGAATCGCCAGGGACCCTTCGCACCATCACACAGTCTCTTCAAGGTTATGCCTTCAGGGAGGAGACTGCGGAATCTACAGGTCAGTTCCAGTCGACTGAGGAACAGTTTTGTACACAAGGCCATCGGAAAGCTGAACTTCCTGCCCCTCCCTCCCACCCCTCCACAATCAAGGATGAGAGAAACATAATTTCACAAATAAAAAAATCTTGAATCTTGAATCAAGTCCATACCCTGTTATCAAGTATACATAGCGCAGCGGTTAACGCCTCCACTTCACAGCTAGCAGGTCCTGGGTTCAATTCCCACCAGGACGGGGCCTTTCTGTGTGGAGTTTGCATGTTCTCCCCGTGTCTGCGTAGGTTTCCTCCGGGGACTCAGGTTTCCCCTACCACTAAAAACATGTGCAATAGGTGAATCCTCCAGCCAGGTGATTCTGACCATCAGCCTGGCTCCGCATCATGGAGACGGGTCCCCGGGCGCGGCACTGCCGTCGACCACTGCTCCTTACGGGTCGCCCCAGCGGCATCGAAGGATGGGTTAAATGCAGAGGACACATTTCCCTACGGGGACAATAAAGTAAAGAAACAACAGTATACAGCGCACCTCGTTTGCAGCTACAGAAAGAGGAGCTTGTAAAGCTGAATGCCACATACAATGATTCTCTGAGCAGCTGTTACTCGCTTTTGTATTGATTCATGTATGTGCAGAGTCACAGACCACTTTAATCCTATAATCGAAGCTCTGGGCTGAGCTCTGTCAGGATCACACTGGATATCCTGTCTATTTGTTTGATATACTGTCAAATGTACATACACTGGATTGTATTTTTTCTACTCTATGGACCATGAGTAAAGTCTTCATAATAATAACAATAAAAAAAACCTGCATAAAATATCACTGTTTTCACATGCAGTATCTTCTCGCCTATAGTCTGTGGTGGTAGCTGCACTCACCAGTACAGGTAGGGTTTGTCCTCGTCCGCGCTCACGTGGCTCAGCGGGTCCAGTCTGAACCAGCAGCTGAAAGTAAAGCCGTTCTGGTAAGGCCACCTGGAGATCGGAGGTAACGCTATGGCCTGCAGAGACATGGGAGGAGGACTTGAAGACACATAAAACACATGATCTGAAGCCAAGTGGTGGAGGCCAAAAGTGCATCCACATTTGTTCCTTCAGAGCAAATTACTAATATAAAAAGTTATATTACATAAAATACAAGACCTTAACTCCCACCTGAACCGAGCACATTTTCTCCAGTTTGGCTTTACCCCAGTCCAAAAGCTTCTGGAAAAAAGCTGTGAAAATAGCAACAAAACTGAGACGAAAACAATGATGGAAATGTGATAAAAACGCGAGAAAACATTGACAAAAAAGTGACGAAAAATTGATGAAAAAGTAGCAAAGATGTCACAAAAAATTGACTAACAAAAAGCCAAAAATGTGACAAAATATGATGAAAAAATGACAAAAATGTGATAAAAATGTGACCAAAAAATGAAAAAAAGGCAAAAAAAATTGACAAAAATGTGACAAAAAATGATAAAATTTTGATTAAAAACTCACGAAAAAATGACAAAAATGTGACAAAAAAAATGACAAAAATGTGACAAAATGTGACGAAAAAATTATAAAAAATGGATAAAAAATTGACAAAAAATGGCCAAAAAATGACAAAAATGTGACAAAAAATGATAAAAATATGATAAAAATTAGACAAAAAAATTACAAAAATGTGCCAAAAAATGCCCAAAAAATGACAAAAATGTGACAAAAAATGATAAAAAAATTATTAAAAAATGTCTAAAAAATGACAAAAATGTGACAAAAAATGATAAAAAATTGATTAAAAACGGTCAAAAAAAATGACAAAAATGTGACAAAAATGTGATAACATTTTTACAAAAACATTACAAAGATTTGACAAAAAATGACCAAAAAAATGACAACAATTTGACAAAAATGTGATAAAATATTGACGAATAAACAAAAATGTGACAAAAAATGATGAAAAAATGACAAAAAAGCTACAAAAATGATTTGAATACCCAACCAAAAAAGTGATGGAAAAAAAATCTGATGACGTGAGGAAAAAGATCCTCTCGGTTCCGGCGGGAGTTAAGAGGTTAATGGCTTGTTTTTTCTTCAGCCTGTCCGGTCTATAACTCTCTCTACTTCACGTTCTAAAGCAGGAGGGACCCGGACTCTCACAGCCAATCATTTCTAGGATAAGTTTTTATCTCTTCAATCACAGATGTTTAACAAGTCAGACAAATGAATTACTCAAATCCCAAATCAATCAGAACCGACGTGATAACTTTGTCCTTTCCTGTTGCTTCATCAGAATATGGCGCTGTCTCTCATCGTTAGTTCTTTCACGTTTCTCCTACAGTTATTTCCATTTCCCGACACCTGAAATTGCTTTACAGTTTGACGCATTCCCTCCCGAGACCGTCTGCTGTGATGTAAATCTCGCTTACTGCGGCGCTTTTCCCGGGGAAGTGAAAGAAGGCGTCAGGGCCGTGTTTGTGGGACGCCTGGTTCAGGACGGACAGGATCTTCACGCCGTGCCTGAGCTGAAAAACCCGAAAAACAACAACAAAGATTCTGAGGTTAAGGACTTTGAAGAAGTGGATGAAACAGGCCCGACAAGCCAGAAAGTTCTGAAGTTTCCGCTGTCAGGGCCACACTCACCCACAGGCCCTCGTCTCCCTGCATCAGGCCGAGCAGCAGCTTCACTTCCTTCACCGTGACGCTGTGGTTTGCCAGGACTCCCACCAAGTCCACCAGCAAATCTGCAAACACGAGAGAACGGGCAAATCCTGCAAAACTGTGTCTGGACTCTGGAGCTGCAATAATCCGAACAATGGGACTTATTTTGAATATTTTTCCAGCATCATTCAGCCCTGTAGTTTACACGGGACAGACAGTGTGCAATAAATCACAAAGACATTACAGGGTTTGTACAGGGAGCAGCAAGTCCAATGCAATGCTTTTTAATGCTCAAATACCAAAACCTGCAGTTGAACAATATTTTGGCGGTTTACATTTTGTGTGTACACTGAATTTAAGAATTAAATTAAAGAGGGGGTATTATGCTTTTTTCAGTCACATAGCACCAGTCTATATCACACTACAATGATGACCAAACCTTCTGTTGGTCTGTAAATGCAGTAAATTAGAATAACTGCCTTGTATAAAATGTCTCTCTCAAAATGGCTGTAGTGAATGTCTTGAAATAGGCCTCTGTCTCTTTAAGAACCTCTGACTCTTTCAGACACGCCCCCTCCACACGCTGTCTGTGGCATCAGTGGGGAGGGGGTTCTGCTGAGGAGCAGTGGTTGGTTACTCGGCTGGTGACGAAAGCTCGGAGGCGTCTCCAGGAGGTGGGGGCGTTCCTAGGAGGACTCAGGCAAACCTATCCCTAAAATGGCCGCCATCAGAGTTTTTACAGATTACTCAAAAATACGTGAATGTGCCAAGGCAACACTTCAGGCATGTTTTTAATGAGGGAATGACATAATAACATGATGTAAAGCTTGAAAAAAATCGATTTTGCATAATACCCCCCCTTTAAAGCAGGAGTAAGTAACTCTTGCCCCTAGAGGCCATAAGCGCAACTGCAGGTGTCATAGCACTAACTTGTTTACCTTAATAAATCCTTTTCGTACTCTCTGTGGGGGTAATACAAGTGTTAATGGGATGATTGGAGGGTCTTTCATCTCCCCCTGGTGTCTCTGGCCAGAAAACCGCACTTGCAACTTGACTCTCACCGAACCGGAGCCACCAATACACACTAATGGAATCACGATGAAGAAGCTAACAGGCTAACAGGCAAAGCTAAATGCTAGCGCCACTAAACCTCTTAACTCCCACCTGAACGGGTCACATTTTCTCCAGTTTGGCGTTGCCCTAATGAAGAAGCTTCTCGGAAAAAAAATGCACCAAAACAGCCACAAAGAAATGAGAAGAAAACAAGGATGTAAACGCAACAAAAAAATGACAAAAACTGAACAAAAATTTGACAAAAATGTGACAAAAACTCAACCAAACAGTGACAAAAACTGAAAAAAAAATTGAAAAAAATGTGACAAAATCTGAACAAAAAATTGACAAAAAAGTGACAAAAAGTGAACCAACAAGTGACCAAAAATTAAAAAAAAAAAATGTGAGAAAAACTCAACAAAAAACAAAAAAAACATAAAAAGGTGACACAACACAGCAACAACATGAGGAAAAAGATCAGCTTTGCGGGTCTTAGCTTTCAAATGAGGTGTTACACAGGCCTATATAATAGCCAAAGAGGACAGAATGCATTTGGTTCAGGCGGGTGGTAAGAGGTTAAGCATTTACAGCCAAGTTTGAGTGAAATAAAAATGATCTCCATTGTGTAATTGGATGAACAATATCCCTCTGTCCCTTTGTCTTTTCTGTCAGCGTAGTATTTACTCTCATGGACAATTAATAAGTTAAAGAATCGTAACTTGCTACGACACCTGCAGATGTGCTTATGGCCTCTAAGGGCAAGAGTTACTTAGTACTGCTTTAAAGTAAGTTATTTTGTATTTTTAAGTTTTAGTAAGTCCGTCCCGCGATCGTAGTCTATGCTCGGGAGTTCACTCTTTAAGGGCTTGCATTTCGATCATGAGCTCGCTGTTGGTCAGTGCGGTAAAATGGGCTGTAAGAATAAACAACGTAAACTTTTCTACTGATTCTGCTCGTTCATACTGTATCTCGGCACTGTAACAATAAGCCTCGTCAAAAGCTCTTCTGCTGCTTTTTAAAAGAATCCATAGAGTCGGCCACAGAGGAAGGTCATTATACAGTTTAGGAGCTTCAAAGGACAAGTCTCCAGTTTCAAAGTGGGTCACCGGGACAGGAGGTTCTGTCCCAAAGACCGAAGGGCACAGCAGATCAGAGACATATTTGGGAGCCTGACTATAAAGGTTCTAAATGTCAAGTTAAAGATTGTAAAATCCGTTTGAAATTTGATGTAGAGTCAGTGCAGGAGTATAAGCTGGAGTAATGTGGGACCGTCTGCTGGATCCTGGACCATTTGAAGACGATTCAGAACAGATTGTTTAATTAAAAGAGAGATGCAATAATCTAAACCAGAGGAAACAAAAGCATACATAACCAATTCGAGATCAGAGTTGGATAAAATTGGTCTTAAATTGGCCATGTATCTCAAGTTTTTTGACCAAATGTCTGGAGTGAAAAGAGGCTGCACTGCAAAAAGGAAAAAAGTCTTAAAATAAGACATTTTGTTTTGTTTTAAGGAAAAATTCTGCCAATGGGGTAAGCATTTTTTTCTTGCTAAGAATTCTTATTTCTAGACTATTAGAAACAGTAAATTTAAGCAAATAAATAGCTAGAATTAAGCAAAATGTTCTCAGAAAATTGAATAATTTAAGGAAAACATTCTTATTTAGTGAAAAATTGTGGGGTATTTTACTTAAATGTTGCTTGATTTAAGTAAAATGTTCTAAATTAGACACATTTTTGAGCAAAATGTTCTTAATAAATACTAATATTTAAGGAAAATACTGCCCGTGCCCGAGGACCCACCTCCATTATGTGGAGCCAGGCTGATGGTCAGAATCACCTATTGTACATGTTTTTAGTGGTCGGGGAAACATTATGCAGACATGGAGAGAACATGCAAACTCCACATAGAAAGGCCCTGTCCTGGTGGGAATCGAACCCAGGACTTTCGAGCTGTGAAGCTGAGGCTCTAACCGCTGTGCCACCGCGCCGCCTTTAAAGAATGGAATATATTATCTATCTGTGAGAATCAGTTCATAAATTAAGAGTTGTTGTGATCTTATTTTTTCTTAAAATAAGAAAACATATTCTTTGTCTAAAGCTGAAGAAGATTCAAAAAGTTTTTCTTTCTTGTTATAAGAAAAATTAACATGTTTTTAGCAAATATATCTCAACAAGAAATGGCTAGAGTTTATTTCCTAAAATAAGATTTTTTTTCTCAAGAAAACTTTCCTAGGCAAGACATTATTACTTTTTAGGGAAAAAGTAAGAACTTATTTCTTAAAGTAAGACATTTTTTGCTTGCTTAGAATCCACTTTTTGCAGTGTGTATGGTTTATAAAGTTTTGGACTTGACCCTCCTTCTTTACAGGACCTGAGCCCATCCCTGTCAGCCTCCCTTTATCAAGAGTGAACTCTTTTAAATCCCACCTACAACAGTGGCTAAAGGAAAACCAGGCCTGTGAACATGTTTGGGCTCAGTTGTCATCACTCAGTTGTTGTATTTATCTCCACCTGCCTCGAGACATCAGTTGTAAATGTGATAAAAATGACACAAAAAAATGTGACAAAATGTGATAAAAAAAATTGACAAATAAATGACAAAAATTTGACAAAAATGACCAAAAAATTACAAAAATATGACAAAAAATGACAAAAATTTAACAAAAATTGGATGAAAAATTGATGAAAAAAATGTGTCAAAAAATTACAAAAATGTGATAAAAATTTGACCAAAAAATGACCAAAAAAAATGACGAAAAAATGACAAAAACGTGACAAAAAATGACAAAGAAGTTACAAAAATGAGTTGAATACCCAACAAAAAAATGATGGAAAAAAAATCTGTTGACATGAGGAAAAAGATCCTCTCGGTTCAGGCGAGAGTTAAGAGATTAACAGAGAAACTTCACCATGTCAGTCATGTTTTTGATATTTTAACTTAACAACAAGAGACTGTAAATAAGCACACAATACAAATTTATTCATTTATCGATTTTATTGTATGATGAGCAGAGTTCCTTCAAAATTTCATACCATCGAAAAAGTATGAACCCAGTGATTTCCATTGGGCGCACGTTTTCAAAATAAATATTAAAGACATCAGTCAGATTGTTCCAAATTCATGACACATATGAAAAGGAAAATCCTACTAAACATTCATATTTGTTGAGAGATTTAGTCCATAAATCCTTGGACCTCTCAAATAATATTACAAAAATGATAGAATGCCACAATAAATACTACTTACAGTCCAATACTGGAAAACGCCCAAAGGCACAGCAGTGTCCCAATATTTTATAGCGAGTCATGACACAATATAATCTCTGGGACGAGTTGGTTGTATCCATGGTGATGGTCAGACCACAATATCAGTGTCGGTTTGAGCAGCAGCGCAAGATCACATGTGTTCAAAGAGTGCACACTTTAATATGAGGGGAACTAAAAAAATGATGATGTGACGAGGACCAGTAGACCAAGTAAAACGCGGGTATTCATCCTGGATACCCGCGGTGCTTTGCTGAACTGTCGAAACCCCACACTCCCCAGGAAAACGAAGTGCACACTTGTACACTCTTATGCAAATGGGTCAGTCCATCTCAGATCACCCAAAAAAATAGCATTTTTAAACCTCACCCTCTCCAATTTTTGTGAAATTTGGTATATATGTAATTCATGGCCAGAAAAGCCAGAATTTCAAATTTTAAACTAATCGGACCAACGGTTTTTGAGATATGGCATTTTCATTTTTTCACTTTTTCGCGAAAAAGGGCATGGCTGAGTTACAGCAATTTGAAAGTAGGCGGCCATGCCCTTTTTCGCGAAAAAGTGAAAAAATGAAAATGCCATATCTCGAAAACCGTTGGTCCGATTAGTTTAAAATTTGAAATGTTGGCTTTTCTGGCCATGAATTACATGTATACCAAATTTCACAAAAATTGGAGAGGGTGGGGTTTAACTCATCGGGTGAACTGAGATGGACTGACCCAAATACGAGAGTCTGGTTGTTTGCGAAGGGGCCACAACGTCGTGTGACTTTTTTGATAACCATGAGGCGATGTTTTTTCCCCCCCCACAGTTCTTGACTTTGGCGATACACTTGATACTGTAAAATTGCACATCATCCAAACGGCAATGTCGATATCATCTTGTAGACGATATTGTCCACCTCTACGTGTGGCTAGTCATAAACACGTCATATCACATGAGGTGCTCATCAGTTATGCCGATGTTAAAGGAATACTTCACCGTGTAATCATACTGAGATATGTTCTTACCTGAGCTTAGATGAGTTGATGTTAGGGCTGCTCGATTATTGAAAAAATAATAATCACGATTATTTTTGTCATAATTTAAATCACGATTATTCAAACGATTATTTGTTGCCTTTGAAAAAAACTCTTTATTTTATTTATTTATTAATCAAAACACTATGATGATATTTTCTGTTTTCTGAACAGTCATAAAAGTACAAATGATTTCATATATGCCTCGATTAAGGAGAGGTCTCTGTTTCACACCTGCCCCCTGCTGGCCAACCCTCACACCTGCACAAGTAAACTGAGCAGCGCGGCCTGATGACATCATCACACAGCGCTGTTTGTTTTTATGTCAAGCAAAAGCATGAGCCATGGCACGAGAAAAGCGAAGGGAAAATAATCCCAGCGCCGTGAAATAAAGTCTGCTTTGCCAGAAAAAAATGATTTAGTTTTTTTTTTTCTTTTTTAAACAATTGAAAAAATTGAAGAAAAAAAACGATTATGCTAATTTTGTAATCGTTTAGTGTAATAATCGAAATTGTAATCATATTTTGATTAATTGCACAGCCCTAGTTGATGCGTACCTGTCTGGTCTTGGTGCGTGCACTCAGTCCCGCAAAACGACCAAAGATGTTGCTAGCATTTGGCCTCTCCCAACATATTCCCATAGCTTCAAACGGGGGTGAAGTTGGAAGCGACCAAGCTCTTCCACGGGCACAAAGACCAGACAGGTACGCATCAACTCGTCTAAGCTCAGGTAAGAACATCTCACAGTATGGAAGAAGTGTGTGCTCTCAGTCACGCAAAACAACCAAAAATGTTGTTAGGATTTGGCCTCTCCCAGTATATTCCTATAGCTCCAAATGCGGTGAGGTGAAAAGCGACCGTATGGAAAAACGGTGGCTTGTTCCTTTAAAAAAAGGCATGGTGACGGAAACATGTATGATTAACCTCTTAACTCCCGCCTGAACCGAGAGGATCTTTCTCCTCACGTCATCAGATTTTTTTTCCATCATTTTGTTGTTGGGTATTCAACTCATTTTTGTGACGTCTTTGTCAAATTTTTATCACATTTTTGTCATTTTTTTTGTCACATTTTTGTAAAAAAAATTGTCAATTTTTTATAATTATTTGTCATTTTTTGTCACATTGGGTCATTTTTTTTGGTCACATTTTTTCACATTTTAGTCAATTTCTTGTGACATTTTTGCCACTTTTTCATCAATTTTTCGTTACTTTTTTGTCAATGTTTTATCACATTTTTGTCATTTTTTCGTCAATTTTTTATCACATTTTTGTCACATTTATGGCACATTTTTGTCATTTTTTGGGCACAATTTTGTCATTTTTTCGTCAATTTTCTGTCAACTTCTTGTGACATTTTTGTGAAATTTTTGCCACTTTTTCATCAAATTTTTGTCCCATATTTTGTCACATTTCCATCATTGTTTTCGTCTCAGTTCTGTCACTATTTTCACAGCTTTTTTCCAGAAGCTTTTGGACTGGGGTAAAGCCAAACTGGAGACAATGTGCTCGGTTCAGGTGGGAGTTAAGGGGTTAAAGTAACACTTAGGAGGATGTGACACAAGGATGCTTTGCGTGTATCTGCATGTGTCTCTTGAGGCTGCACGCTGTGGCCAGGGCTGTCCCACACTGGTCACACTCATACGGTTTAACCCCAACGTGGCTTCTCTTGTGCTGCCGAAGTGTGCTGCCATCAGAAAATGTTTTATCACACTGGTCACAGCAGTACACTTTCTCCCGGGTGTGGATATTCATGTGCCGTTTCAATACACTCGACTGGGGGAAACTCTTCCCACACTGGTCGCATCTGTATTTCGACACCGCTCCTTTGTCCTCGGCTTTGGTGTGGGTCCACCTGTGCAGAGTCAGCTCCCGTGAGGTTTTAAAAAACTTCTGGCACTGATCACAGCTGTACACTTCCCCCGTGTGGGCCCGATAGTGAACGGAGAGATGCTGCGACTGTTTGTACGTCTTACCACACTGGTCACACCGGTATGGCCGCAAGTCTTTGTGAAGGCGCCGGTGATCCGAGAGCAACTTCTTGTTCCTGAAACCTTTCCCACACTGCTCGCACTTGAAAGGCTTCTCTCCGCTGTGGATGCTCTGGTGCTCTGTTAAATTGGCCAACGATCTGAAGCTCTTTCCACACTCGTCACAGTGATACGGCTTCTCACCACTGTGAATCATCATGTGTGCGTTGAGCGACAGTGCTGTACTCAGCGCTTTGCCGCACTCATCGCACTTGTGCAGCTTTGGAGTAGTGTTGCCTTTCGCTTGAGTTTGGGTAGAGGCTGATGTGGTGAGGGCCTGGTCACACGGCTCCCTTTTAATATGCGGTTCCTGTTTGAAGCCGTTCTTTGCCATAACATCACTCTGGTCACAGGTGGGCTTCATGGTTCTGCTGTTGTCTCTATGGACGGAAACGGACCGATTAATTACACTGAATGACTCTCTTAAGGAACACAATATCACAATTGACTGCATAACGTTAGAATCAAGGAAACAATAGCGACACAACCCACAGTTTCCGGTTCCAGTCCAGCACGCTAAAGTTAAAGCACCACATAGACACTTCTCGTCTCATTCATTGGTTCAGCAGTTCAATAGTTCAACTCTCTCTATGCTACAGACAAAAGGGCATACATATTTAATCTCCATACTGAAAGAAAGTTTATTCAGGTGACTGCACCTTCTCTGCCCTCACCATCTCAGCCACTCTCTTGCTCCTTCTCGTCTCAAAAGCACCTACCGAGGTGAAGTCTCTCCGATGATACAAGTTTTGGGATGATTATGGACAGTTTTGCTCCTAAATGCAAAAAGTAATAAATAGTTTTTTTTTAAACAGCAATGACCTAGCGTGGTTTTACCATATCCTCGTACTCATTGCGTTTCGTACAAGGGTCTGGACTTTCACAATTGAGTTCCGTTATCAGGTGGGAGGGGTGAACTCCTTTGAAATGATTGTATCTGATTTTCGCTAATGTAATGTAATGTAATGTAAGTGATTGAAGCAGCTATTATAACTCTATAATAACTATCATAACTCCATCATAACTATCTCTATCATAGCTCTATCATAGGGCTGCTCGATTATAGAAAAAATAATCACGATTATTTTAGTAATAATTGAAATAACGATTATTCAAACGATTATTTGTTAAAAAAAAAAACTTTATTTTATGTATTCATTTTTATTATTATTTTAAAAAACAACTATGGACTACATTTTCTTTGGACAATAAAACTTTTTTTATATATACAGTTCTGTCACGCTGCGCTTGTGTTTCAGCTGATCAGACGCGTCACACAAACCGCGCAGGACGGACCTTTTGCGCTTTGGATGGACGAGCGGGAGGGCATCCTTAATAATCGTTTTTTCTCGATTATGCTAGTTTTGTGATTGTCTAGTGTAATAATCGAAATCGTAATCGAATTTCGATTAATTGCACAGCCCTACTCTATCATAACTCTATCATAACTCTATAATAACTCTATCATAACTCTATCATAACTCTATCATAACTCTATCATAACTCTATCATAATCATAGCTCTTGGGGTCGGTCATTCCTTGTGCATTCCAAGGCTTCAATTTTAATTTCTGGATATTCGGGAGCCGAGCCAGAACGGATTGAGGAGCTTCCATTACTTTCGTATCCGCCGCCATTGCCAAACTACAACCAGCAAATCGGCACAAATGCTTGACGTCACCGACAAGCCCCGCCTCCCCCGCTCGCTGAAATTCAACCGATGTAACGCGGCCACTGAGATCAGACCCAGACGTACATGTAGGGAAATCATAATAGACCGGAGTTTACGGACGGCTAAAGCCAGGCTAACAATGACCATTAAGCCGAGGTCTCAGTTCTGTACCAAAAGATTTGCCTGGGTCCTTTAAATTTCGGTTCAAACCAGCTTTTATTTGGAAACGCAAAGTTAATGCTTTTGTGAACAGCACAAAAATGAAAAATAAAATGAAAAAAGGCGGGTATTTTATTTTTCTGAGCTTTTCACATAGACATTAACTTTGCGTTTCCAAATAAAGGATCATGTGAACTGAAATTTAAAGGGATTTTTTGCTATCAAGCTAAAAGGCGCTGATGGGGATTTTTTTTTAAATAAAACCTAACCTAAACAAGGCTGGAATAAAGTTCCATAAACATTCCATAAATTCATCCACCAGCACTTCATAGTCTTTGACTATAATAAGTAATTCAATATAAATACATAATCAAAATCAATTGCGCAACATAAATATATTCAAAACAGTTTATTTCATGTATTATTCTCACTGTTAGCATCAGGCTAACGGGTTTCAATGCATTTGAATGGGCCGCGTTAGCATTTCGTTAGCATTGGAATAAATGTAAATCGAAGCTTAACAAAGGAAGGTATCGACAAACGGCCAATAGAGCAAACAGTTTGTGGCTTTTATTTGAGGTTGACATAAGTAAACCCCTGTATTTGAGTGACCCGGGTGAAATATAAGCACTCAAACAGCGGTTTCGCCATGGGGAAACTTTACCGAGAACCCGGAAGTAGCAACACATATGCAACGTTTGGCTGAAGGGTTCAGTAGTAGACACGTTTTACTAACTCACCGGCGAGTTTCACGGAGTTTGGTTCAGTTTGGGAGAAGTTCGAGTCGATTCTCTCCGTCGGTTCGTTTGAGCGCAGTGCGAACAAGGATGTAAACAAAAGCGCTGGAGCTGACCGGAAGTGGCGGTCATACGCAGTTTTATGACAGCGCCGCCTGTGGCTGAGGGCTGAACTTTACGAGTGGTTCAGGAGACGTGGGTTACAAAGTTACCGAAATATTTACTCAAGAGTAAAAAAAATACTTGGAAACATTTTATTAGAGTATTGTGAGTATGACTGAGCAACTGTTTGAGCGTAAAAGTTTGATTCATGTTTCAGTAGTGACGTAAATTATGAGAAAATAAACATTAAATGAAAATTGTAATATTATACATAACAATTACAAGTAATAATTAAGTAAACGAAACAAACATAAAAATGTTTTAACGCATCAAACTGAAGATTTGTCACATAAAGATTTACTCACAGTATATAGATACTTAATTTTAATATAACTCAAGTAGAAGAAAAAAGTACTGTATGAAAAATACTTTCAGTACCTGAAACTTATGACAGTAGTGCTGGTCAAATGCCTGTTTTATTAAGTAATAAATCTGATATAGTAAATCTGCAAAATCATACACACATCTTACTCTCATTATCATATCCGTCACATACAGGATTTGCAATAGAAATAAGCAACACATTATTATGATAAATAACATTGATGAATAAATAGAAGTAAAAAGTTATATTTTAGAGAGTGTGACTCACCCGACGGTTCCAGAGAAGCAGTTTCTTTATGGTGGATATTTCCCCAAAGTCACCAGACTCTTCAAAGGCCGAGTGAGCTGTAACTCGCAGAAGTTCTGACAAAAAATGTGTATACCTCTGTGTTTAAACCCCCTCCTCCTGGAAAGCCCAACCACCCCATTGTCATTGTATTCGACCTGCAGCAGGTGGACTGGTGGCAGAAACCTGTTCTGCGGAAATGGACATTTGACGGAGGACATGGTCATGTTAATGAGGCTGAGACACGGGTCAGTAGAGAAGTAACAAGCAGTGATCAGGTGAGAGTTGGACGTTGAGACTTTATCTCACTGGACAATACGGATTTGTTGTCCAACAGATTAAGGGCAGCATTTTGAATAAATAGGGGTGACAGCAAAAATACCCCCTGCTATTGGTTCTTTATAAAGTTTGCCGATGGCCTTCAAAGTATGTCAGCTCAAGAACCTTCGTTGCTAAAAAAAAAAAGCATTACACATAACACACAACACACAAAGGTACATTTATTACAGACAGCGTTTTGGCAGAGCCCTTTTCAGTTTCTTTTTTGAACCACAGTTCCCCCAGGGCTGTCAGGATGATTACTATATTGACTTATCGTTCAGTAAGTCACAGATAAACAACACATTTTGGGCTCAATATTTATCGTCTGTTTTTTTCAATGAAATTTTGACCCAAAGTACGTAATGTCTCATTTTCAGAATCAGAACAGTCTTTATTGCCACTGTTAAAGAACAGGTTCACAAACTAGGACATTTTCACGGTACAATTGAGCAACATAAAACACAGAATTTAGATCAAGACAAGCTATGAAAACTTTAAAACTATAAGGCTATAAGGGCATGCATGAAGAAGATTAAAATAAAATATGATAAAGACAACAACTTGACATAGAACAACAGCTGGATTGTATTCACAGATGTGCAGCATGCAAGATTCATGATGAGGACTGCGCTTTTAAAGGAACAGGCCACCGTTTTTCAACACTGAGATATGTTCTTACCTGAGCTTAGACGAGTTGATCCGTGTCTGGTATTTGTGCCCGTGGAAGAGCTTGGTCGCTTCTAACTTCACCCCCGTTTGAAGCTATAGGAATATACTGGGAGGGGCCAAATGCTAACAACATCTTTGGTCGTTGTGCGTGACTGAGGGCGCACACAACGACCACACAGGTACGTATCAACTCGTCTAAGCTCAGGTATGTAAAAATGGTGTCCTGTTCCTTTAAGGCAAGGCATGTTTATTTGTAGAGCACAATTCATACACAAGGCAAGTCAAAGAGCTTCACAGTTGCAGAATATTACAAGAAAGCAGATCAAGGTAGTGGGTGAAGGCACGCACATCCACAGTTCTAAATAAGTGTGCAGGATCAAAAAATGGAAAGTGTAACAGAAACAAATAAATAAAAGATCCGCACAACTTCGTCGCTCCAAAGCTTATTTTAATGCTCACCAGACAGTGACGTTTCGGGCCTTAGCCCTTCTTCAGACAAGGAAGAAAGCAGATCAAATCAGTAAAACATCCACATAAACATAATCAATTACAGTAAAAGGCAAGAGTGCAGATAAGTACTATAATAAGTACTATAATAGAAGAAGAAGAAGATCTTTATTTATATAGCGCCTTTCACAGACATGGTCACAAAGCGCTTTACATGAGACAATTGTACATTCACTCCATACTCGGTGGTGGGAAGCTACATTTGTAGCTTCAGTTTCCCCTGGGGGAGACTGACAGAAGCGCTTTCGCGACTGCACACGTCTGCGCCAACAGACCCTCTGACCACCACCATACATTCACACACACATCATTTATCCTTGTGCATGTTTTTAGTGGTAGGGGAAACCGGAGTGCCCGGAGGAAACCTACGCAGACACGGGGAGAACATGCAAACTCCACACAGAAAGGCCCCGGACCTTCTAGCTGTGAAGCGAGAGCACTAACCGCTGCGCTACAGTGCCGCCAATAATAATACACAATAACACTTACAAAATAATCATGCCCAGATATTTCCTCACCACCACATGGAGTTAAATATCTTTAGGCTAGGATTTCCACAAGCAAGGCACTTTTCTTGACATGCACAGGTATTGTACTGGCTTCAGCATCCTAATTTTCTTTTAATTTACTTTAAGAAGATACTTTAAGACCCTCCTTTAGGGAAACCAAAGTTCGAAGTAAGGCTCTAAAAATAGTTAATTTGACTCATAAAACATTGATGCTGTGGCGTCCAAGAGCAGGTCTATAGCAAGAAGTAGGCGGGGAGTCCACTTTAAAATGTGACGCTTGCAAAGTAATGATTCTGAAAGTAAAGTTGTGAAAGGTCAAACTGTACCTGCGACCACTGGCTCCACAGAGCTGATCTGGAGCAGCACCAGCCGCAGCAGGCCGGCCTCGGTGCACGTCTGGAGGCTCCTCAGGCTCTTCCGGAGGACGGCTGTGAGCGTGCCCCAGACCTCCGCCTGGACCGCCACGTTACAGTGGCCCAGCAGCTCCACCGCACAGCCCACACTCTCCACGTCCCGGATCAGGAAGCGCGTCTCCAGGTCGAACTCTCCGCCGACCAGCTGCAGAAACAGGAGAATAATTCAACACGTGACTTTAGATTTAGTGTCTTAGCTTGGTTTTTCATATACTATATGTTAGAAGAAGGTCAATCTGTTATAGAACTGTCTCCGCACCTCCTCTTTTCGAATACCAGACCTGCGTATTGCTGCCTCTTACTGTTCATTCTTCATATATTCCTTAATTAAAGGAACAGGCCACCGCTTTTCCATACTGAGATATGTTCTTACCTGAGCTTCGACGAGTTGATGCGTACCTGTTTGGTCTTCGTGCGATCACTCAGTCCAGTCCCAGTATATTCCTATAGCTCCAAACGGGGATAAAGTTGGAAGCGACCAAGCTCTTCCACGGGCACAAAGACCATATCTCAGTATGGAAGAACCGAGGCTATTCCTTTAAATGGGGGTTATTATGCAAAATCGACTTTTTCAAGCTTTACATCATGTTATTATGTCATTCCCTCGTTAAAAACATGCCTGAAGTGTTGCCTTGGCACATTCACGTATTTTTGAGTAATCTGTAAAAACTCTGATGGCGGCCATTTTAGGGATAGGTTTGCCTGAGTCCTCCTAGGAACGCCCCCACCTCCTGGAGACGCCTCCGAGCTTTCGTCACCAGCCGAGTAGCCAACCACTGCTCCTCAGCAGAACCCCCTCCCCACTGATGCCACAGACAGCGTGTGGAGGGGGCGTGTCGGAAAGGCTCAGAGGTTCTTAAAGAGACAGAGGCCTATTTCAAGACATTCACTACAGCCATTTTGAGAGAGCAATTTTATACAAGGCAGTTATTCTAATCTACTGCATTTACAGACCAACAGAAGGTTTGGTCATCATTGTAGTGTGATATAGACTGGTGCTATGTGATTGAAAAAAAGCATAATACCCCCTCTTTAAGTCCAATTCTTTGGTTCATTTTGGACCAACAATCAAGAGTGAGAAGATGATCTTCCGCCTGGGCGTAGAGGGGGCGCGGCTTTAGAAAGACGGGTTGACTGAAGCGCGGTGTGCTGCTACTGCAAAGAGCGATTGTTGTTCCTTTACATTAACATAGCACAGCCTTGTGAACTTCAATAAGTATTTTCAAGCTCTTACAGGACAAACTATACAAACTTTATTCCACTGCGAGTTCAACATTGGCCCGAGAGAAAGAGAACAGAGAAGAGAAGAGAGCTGGCCCCGCCCGGACGCCCCAGGATCGTGATCAAAACAGCAGCATGTGCGTCCCCTCCCACTGCTCACCCCCGCGGGACGCAAAGCATAGGTATGTGCCGAGATCAGGCCCTAGAAGGTCCATCAATCCCCCTCTGATGTGTTTCAATAATAGATTTATTTTAAAAAGTGTGATGAATCAAAAAACATTTCCGGAACCAGAGCGTGTTTTCATTGAGATCCATGGTCGTAGTAGTAATGGGCTGATATTACTTTTGTAACGTAGCCACACACACAAAGCTCTTGTCTCCTCACAACACGGCGAGTCTGAAAAGCAGAGTTAATTTTGACAACATATTTTAATTTAGTTTTAGTCTCGTTTTAGTCGACTAAAACTGCAAGTAAATTTACTCGACTAAATGCATTTATAATATTCATTAAAATCATATTTAATCTTTTCCTCTGCTTCATGGAGCTTCTCCCACATGAACAAAGCTCAGAGCTGATCCTTTGGCAGAGGATTTACATGATCTGAGGCTCTTTCATACGGTCAATAGAAGTTTGGATGATTTTAGTCTCTCCTTTTCATTTTTATTTAGTCTCATTTTAGTCGACTAAAATATCTGGACATTTTAATCATAGTTTTAGTCTCATGAGAAACTTTTAATTTAGTTTTAGTCCAATTTTAGTCGTCAAAAATAACACTGCTGAAAAGGTCATCCAGCAAAACACGCCCTCATATTTTTGCCCAGTGCTGTGCAAGACTTTAATGTGAGCGGTGTCTCGTTTAATGTTTGTGGTAATAATATCATGCTGTCCCGGATGACCCCGCATGACAGCAGTGTTATGATTGTTCACAAGAGGATTCGATGACAACGCGAAATCTCACCTTCCTTCACTGAAACATTAACTCATCAAACGATACATTCACGATCATGATTATGAAACCATCATGGCTGCTAATCAACAGCTCGGACTTCCTTCATATAGATCCGTTCAAATGCCACACTTTGACCAGGAACTGTGGTTAAATGACTATGACTAATGCTTATCCATGAGAACAGAGAAGTCATCAACTTCCCTGGTAACAGTGATAATAAAGGTATCTCTTTCGTGCCATGTTGAAATCATAAAAATAGGCCGTTCTTTTTCCTATACACAGAGACACACGGTGCATTCTTTCCAGGTTAAACAAAGGCCCAAACAGTGGAGGAACAATTGACTATGTCTCTGTTTCCTTTGAGGCGATCGTATCTTTCAGGTCTTGGTTTACATGAGGTGAGGAAAATCACAGGGGAGTTTCATCATAGACACCAACAAACTGGTTTTAAGTCCCACCCAGAGCCGGGTACGGACTAAAAACAAGAGGCAGGAGCTTCAGGAGCGAAGAGACAGAAGCCGACAGCCATCACAAGATCCTGAACTCCAGCTCAGTCATGACGACCTTCGTGAGAAATCTGACTTTTGTGGCGCTGTTTCTCTGCATCTACTTTGGTAAGATCCTCTCCTGATATGGTCTTGGTTTAGTTCTGCTTATGCCGACTGTGGCTCACGAAAGACGCCAGAAATGCTCATTCTGGACCTAAATGCTGTAATATTCAAAAACTAAATGCAAATATTCTCTTGTACGCATTTGACTGTTTGTATCTAAGTTAAAAGTCCTAAAAATGTTGCGGATCCGCGACCTGGTGGACGCTCTTCCGTCCTCATCGTCGTGGGAGTATATATTTCAAAGAGTAAATATTCATCAGCTGTGTGGTGCATTCAAAGACAAGGTTTTCAGTGGATCAGAGCGGGAATACGACCACTGGGCTCCGGCAAAGACTGTTTAGAAGTAGCAAAATAATGATTCCAGGTAAATATCCCCAAAACATGCACTTTCTTCGTATCCTCTTTTCAGATTTTTTTTTTTTTGCTTTATTTTTATTACGTAAAATAATAATAATGGACGGGGCCGTTCTGTGTGGAGTTTATATGTTCCCCCCATGTCTGTGTAGGTTTCCTGCGGGCACTCCGGTTTCCCCTACCACTGAAAACATGTACAATAGGCCAGGATGAATGATGTGTGTGTGTGTGAATGTATGGTGGTGGTCTGAGGGATCGTTGGTGCAGATGTGTGCCTCAGATCAGTCTCCTCCAGGGGAAACTGAAGCTAACAAAGGTAGTTCACCACCACAGAGTATGGAGTGAATGCAAAATTGTCTCATGTGAAGTGCTTTGTGACCATGTCTGTGAAAAGCGCTGTATAAATAAAGCTCTTCTTCTTCAAAAATATTTTCAGCAATGTTCTAATTTTCCAATAAGTTTATATTTAATGCCAGTTTGAAACCAATGTAATGCTTTTTAACACATTGAGGCCGCGCTGTTTTGGGGATTTAGCTGTTGAGTGCCAATAATCCGGACCATTTTCATGATTTTTGTAGCACCACAGCGTATTCTATGTTATAGTTATGGACACATGATATGGCTCATTTGAAAGGGGAGACTCCAAGCTCTCAGTAGGTGAAAACAGTTTAATTCGGTTCCTGAGAAATCTAAGATAAACAGAGGCTAGTTTTGATCAAAATCGCAGATTGAAGATCATCGGAGATAACGGGGGTTTTATGAAACACTCTTTCTGATAAACTCCTCTCTCCTCTCTGGATGGACACTCACGTTATGTGAAGAGGCAAATGCCTAAACATTTCTGTTTCAAGTCAATTTCCAACGACAACATTGTTGACACGTTTGGAAACACTGTGTGTTCTCGATCTCTTTTTTATGGCGTGTGCATTTAAAGGGGCTGGATGCAAGTACAAGTACATACAGTTAATGGAAGCTCAAAGGGAGTCGACTGAAGCAAAAGCTTATAAGTGCCGACCCCTTGTTCATGTACATTACATTTGCAATTCATGATGCTACAGTTATACATTTCTTTTACATCTACATTAAATAAACAAAGTACAATCCTTTCTGAGTATTCTATACTAGTTTCAGAACACAAATATATACCTATATGTATTTGTGAGTTAAGTTTTATCCTACTGTTGCTACAATTGTCAACATACAATCAACAGACTTTTGCAGCACTGGCAAACAAGGAGGTTTTACCATTTCATATCATTAACACAGCATGCTAATAAAAAATAGTAATAAATGTGATTAGTTATTGTTATTTATCATAACAATTGTCATTCTTGTCATTATCAGTGAATGTCCGATTTCATATTATCGTCATATTGGACTTTATAATCTGCCATCTTGCCACTTCCTTATTGTGTAACTGCACCTTCTATATCAAGCTCGTGCATGACGGCAATTCGGGCCGAAGTGACACCTTTTTGAGTGACAGTGCAGGATTTTAGAGGCAGTTGTGGTGAACAGGTCTGGGCTCATTCTACACATAGGACATGGCTGGAACATGTAGGGGGAGGAACATACTTAATTTTAACATTTTTAAACTCCCTATAGTCCCTTTAAACAGCCTGATTCTCGGATTGAAGACTTTAATAGGATGTTTCTCAGCCGTCCATGGACCAATTTTAACCATTTAAAAACTCAGAGAAATGTTGAAATCTCAACTGTTTCGATCTTTCCATGGGAAGCCGCTCTGCTTTGGCAAACGCGCTCCTGAGAGTGAGAGAGTAGTGTCGGCTTTACAACTGTTCACTACACAAAAGCAGAAATGTCCAATGGTGCAACAAATGAGAAGTTCTCAGACGATCTCTGCCCATTCATTTCAATGGACACAGGGTCTGCTTCACCCAAAACCCTCTCAGTGTCGTAGAATGAATAAAGAAGAAAGCGGTCAAGAGCTCAAATACAAACAGTATAAGCATGAACACGTGAGTTTCTGCACTGATTTGATCCTCCATGATAATGACGTCTCCTCTGTTGCCTCCACAGCTGCGCTCACCAATGCAGATGGACATCAGGGTGGGATGACGACTCACTGGCCCCAGTGGCACGACGACGGACACGATGGCGGACACGATAGCTGGCAGAACGGCGATCACGACGGCGATCACGAGACTTGGTTCTCTGGAGCGGAGCGGGTGCTGCCTGCGAGCCTGCTACTGCCCGTGCTGCTGGGACTCCTCTTTCACGCACTTTACTAATAACGAGGATATGACAGTGCTCTGAGGAGACCTTCAGCTTTTCTTTGCTTGCTTTGCTTTTCTTTGCTTTTTCTTTCATTGCTAAAAAAAAAAGTGTTATTCCTCATGAAAAAGACGCGGATGAAGCGCCAGTTCTGCCATGAGAAATAAAGCTGAAAGTTTGCAGTTTAAAGCACATCTTGGTTGTTTCATTTCAAATCTTTTGCGGTGGTTTATAGAGCCAAAAAGATGAGATGTGGGAGATATGGACTAGGTCTTTGCGATATGACGATATTACGAGTCTTACGATCTCCAGAGCTTTTTGTGCGATCGTTTTGTCCCGGTTCTAAGCACTTCTGCACAGTTGACTCTTTTCACTGTCAGTGAAGCAAAACCAAGCCGCTAACTTTCTGCTACGCAATGACGGACACTAAAGCGAGCGTTTAGCAGCGAGCCTCCTCTACAGTGGCGTACACGACCAGACTCCTCAATCTAGAGCTTTAAACCCAGCGTTCTGTCTCTATTTCAGTGGTATTCATGTCAGTGTCTTTGCCCCCTAACGCCGCTGCTCTGCGTAGATGCAGCGTGTGCTTATTTATTTACCTGCACATGTGCGAAGAAGCGAGTGTGTCCTTCATCCTTTCAGTTCGGTCAGGCGCTGCATCCGTGTCATTTCTTTAATTTAAATCATGGACCTGGTTCACAAATGCGCTGTTTATCCGTGTCTTTGAAAATAAGACTTTTCGAACTTTGGTGATTTACTTGGTCAAGAAACAACTAGGGCTGTGCGATTAATCGAAATTCGATCACAAAAATAGCATAATCGAGAACAAACGATTATTAAGGATGCCCTCCCGCGGTTTGTGTGACGCGTCTGATCAGCTGAAACACCAGCGCAGCCTGACAGAACTGTAAATAATATCGTACTAATATTTTTTATACCTAACTCTTGAGATAACGCCAGTGTTCAGAGCTCACCTTGTGCTGAAAGGAGAACAGCTGTTTCAGAAGCCTCGACATCCTTTACTCAGGCACTGGTTTTGTTTAGTAGAAAAGTCTAAACTCTTCTTCAGGAGCAGATCAACGGAGCTCAAACAAACTCTTATTATTTCATGCCACTGAGATGATTGTTTCTGTTCCTTCGCATTTCACGAGCTAAAGGCTCAGGCTTTGGTTTGACATAAAAACATTAGCGCTGTGTGATGATGTCATCAGGCCGCGCGGCTCTGTTGGGCAGGTGTGAGGGCTGGCCAGCAGGGGGCAGGTGTCTCTATAGGATTAGTTTAGAAACGTGAGCATATTTAACAAAATGTTGTCCAAAGAAAATGTAGTCCATAGTTGTTTTTTAAAATAATAATAAATGAATAAATAAAATACAGAATAAAAATCAACCATAAATATAAACTATATATTTTCTATAATCGAGCAGCCCTAGTAACAACTTATGGTAACGAACTGCTTCCGGTTTACTATTTTACTTTTGTCTAGATTTTTATTGTGTTTTTTATTGTATAGCGTTAGTTCTAGTCTATTTTTGCTGTGCTGATTATCACAAAGTATATATAATAAATTAGTATATTCATTCAATCTTTTTTTCTTCAGTGTGTAATTGTTACTATTAAAAAAATCGTGATAAAATCGAAATCAGGAGTTTATAATTCAAAAATCGTGATATTCTAATTGTCATATCGCCCAGCCCTAATCTGGACCTGACTGTAAATGAACAAGACCATTTTCAGACAATGGCATGATTTTAAAAAATACAATATGGACGGATTGAGGAAAGAAAACAAGTCCATTTTAAACGGTAACATCGCTGCACAAATGTACTTTTGAGCAGCCGAAAGGTTTGTCGTCTGGCGGTGGAGCTCGTCTTATAACCGGGACGATGGCGGATCCCGTAGGTGAAGACTGGATTAAGACTAGAAAATCCCTTAATACCAATGCTGACCTTCCCTTAAATGCATCACAAACCAACCATTGTGAGTCACGATTGGCAAGAGACACCAAACAGGTCCAGGTAATCTCTTATGGATTATGGAAACGTCTGACATTCAATAACAAACTCCATTCCAACACGCGAGTTCCCTTCACTATATAATTCTTTCTGGTTGAGAAAACTTGTGCGTTTTATGAATAAAAGTTGAGTTTGCGTCATCGTCAGAACAAAGATGAGATACACGGTGCTTTCTTTCCAGGATTAACCCCTTAACTTCTATCTGAACCGAGCACATTTTCTCCAGTTTGGCTTTACCCCAGTCCAAAAGCTTCAGGAAGAAAGCTGTGAAAATAGCAACAAAACTGAGACGAAAACAATGATGGAAATGTGACAAAAAAGTAAGAAAACATTGATGAAAAAGAGGCAAAAATGTCACAAGAAATTGACAAAAAATGGACGAAAAAATGACAAAAATGTGATAAAAATGTGATAAAAATGTGACAAAAATGTGATGAAAATGTGACAAAAATGTGATGAAAATGTGACAAAAATGTGATAAAAATGTGGGAAAAAATGTGATAAAAACAGTGACAAAAATTTAATAATAATGTGACAAAAATGTGACAAAAATGTGGAAAAAAATGTGATAAAAATGTGACAAAAATTTGATAATAATGTGACAAAAATGTGACAAAAATGTGACAAAATGCTACAAAAAAATTACAAAAATATGATGAAAATTTGACAAAAACAAAACAAAAATTTGGCAAAAAATGACAAAAAAATTGACAAACAAATGACAAAAATATGATGAAAATTTTACAAAAACAAAACAAAAATGTGACAAAAAAATGACAAAAAAGTTACAAAAATGAGTTGAATACCCAACAAAAAAAGGCAAAAAATCTGATGACGTGAGGAAAAAGATCCTCTCGGTTCAGGCGGGAGAGGTTAAACAAATGCCCAAAACAGTGGAGGAACAATGGACTTTGTGTTTTCTGGGTCTTGGCTTACATGAGGTGAGGAAAATCACAGGGAGTTCCGACAAACCGGTTTTAAGTCCCACCCAGAGCCGGCTCAAGGATTAAAAACAAGAGGCAGGGGCGAAGAGACAGAAGCCGACAGCCATCACAAGATCCTGAACTCCAGCTCCTGAACTCCAGCTCAGCCATGACCACCTTCGTGAGAAATCTGACTTTTGTGGCTCTGGTCCTCTGCATCTACTTTGGTAAGATCCTCTCCTGATATGGTCTTAGTTTAGTTCTGCTCAGGCAAACTGTGGCTCGCGAAAAGCTCATTCTGGACCTAAATACAGTAATATTCAAAAAACGAAAAGCAAATATCCTCCTGTGCATATTTGCTCACTTGTTTTGTGGTAATGCAACCGATTTGTCAAAGACTTGCAAAGGATGTTTAAAAGTGGAAAAAGTGCTATTTAACCCCTTAACTCCCACCTGAACGGAGCACATTTTCTCTAGTTTGGCTTTACCCCAGTCCAAAAGCTCCTGGAAAAAAGCTGTGAAAATAGCAACAAAACTGAGACAAAAAAAAATTATGAAATGGAAAATATTGACAAAAAAGTGACGAAAAATTGATGAAAAAGGTGGCAAAAATGTCACAAAAATGGCAAAAGAAATTGACTAAAAATTGACAAAAAAATGATAAAAATGTGATGAAAAAATGACAAAAATGTGACAAAAACTGACACAAAAAAATGACCAAAATGTGACAAAAATGTTATAAAAAATTGACGAAAAAAAGGACAAAATTGTGATAAAAATTTGACAAAAAATGACAAAAAAATGACAAAAAATGACAAAAATGTGATAAAAGATGAAAAAAAATGACAAAAAAGCTACAAAAATGAGTTGAATACCCAACAAAAAAATGATGGAAAAAAAAAAATCTGATGACGTGAGGAAAAAGATCCTCCGGTTCAGTCGGGAGTTAAGGGGTTAAAGGGACTATACAGAGTTTAAAAATGCTAAAATTAGGTATTTTCCTCCCCCTACATGTTCCAGCCATGTCCGAATGTGTAGAATGAGCCCAAACCTGTTCAACACAACTGCCTCTAAAATCCGGTCACTCAAAAAGCTGTTAATTCGGGTCTGAAGTGCCGTCATGCACGAGCCTAAAGCCACACCGCGCAGAACTTTAGCCAATAAATAAAATTGAAAAACAAGCGTTTCCATTGAGATGGGACGAAAGTCAGTAGAATTTGAGATTTAAACAGGTTAGGTCTTCATCCAAATCCATTATTTTATTACACACTGCAGAAATAGCATTTTCTGTGTTGAAATCGTCATTAGAAGCATATTTTGTTTTGCCGGCAACAGTATAGTTCAAAATGTTACGCAGTGTACCTTTAACCTCTTAACTCCCGCCTGAACCGAGAGGATCTTTTTCCTCACGTCATCAGATTTTTTTTCCATCATTTTTTTGTTGGGTATTCAACTCATTTTTGTAACTTTTTGGTCATTTTTTTGGTCATTTTTTGTCACATTTTTGTCATTTTTTTGTCAATTTCTTGTCACATTTTTGTGACATTTTTCTTCACTTTTTCATACATTTTTCTTCACTTTTTTGTCAATGTTTTCTCACTTTTTTGTCACATTTCCATCATTGTTTTCGTCTCAGTTTTGCCGCTATTTTCACAGCTTTTTTCCAGAAGCTTTTGGACTGGGGTAAAACCAAACTGGAGAAAATGTGCTCGGTTCAGGTGGGAGTTAAGGGGTTAATATAGAAGGTGCAGTTACACGTTGGACCTGAGGTGGCAGTAGTGAGTATGTATTTTTATTACAGGGTTTACACAGGCAGAAGCAGGTCAAATTCAACGCTTTTTAATGCCATTGCTAATGCACAAATACTATATTTTAAAGGGGCTCGATACAAGTTGGCCATTTTATACTCGCTACTGCCACCTCAGGTCTTACGTGTAACTGCAAGTGCAGGATTTTAGAGGCAGTTGTGTTGAACAGGTCTGGGCTCATTCTAAACATTAGGACATGGCTGGAACATGTAGGGGGAGGAAAACACATACCATTATTTACATTTTTAAACTCTGTATAGTCCCTTTAAGGCCATGATTTTGGCACAATTCATTTAATGGCTGTTAATGGTTAATGGTGATTTTTGGGCACCGGATGTGACAAAATAATCATAACTGTTTCATTGCATCGTATTAACCTCTTACCACCCGGCTAAACAGAATGCATGCTGTCCTCTTTGGCTATAGGCCTGTGTAACACCTCATTTGAAAGCTAAGACCTGCAAAACTGATCTTTTTCCTCATGTTGTTGCTGTGTTGTGTCACCTTTTTATGTGTTTTTTTTTTTTGGTCACATTTTTTTGTTGAGTTTTTGTTACTTTTTGGTTGAATTTTTCTCACATTTAAAAAAAAAAATGTCACTTGTTGGAATTTTTGTCACATTTTTGTCACATTTTTGTTGAATTTTGTCAAATTTTTGTTCAGTTTTTGTTCAGTTTTTGTCACTTTTTGGTTGAGTTTTCTCACTTTTTTTTCAAAATTTTTGGTCACTTGTTGGCTGACTTTTTGTCACATTTTTGTTGAATTTTGTCACATCTTTGTTGAATATTTGTCAAATTTTTGTTCAGTTTTCGTCACATTTTTGTCACATTTTTGTCAATTTTTGCTCAGTTTTTGTCACATTTTTGTCAAATTTTTGTCACTTTTTGGTTGAGTTTTTGTCACATTTTTGTCCAATTTTTGTTCAGTTATTGTCATTTTTTGTTGCGTTTACATCCTTGTTTTTTTCTCATTTTTTGTGGCTGTTTTGGTGCTTTTTTCCCAAGAAGCTTTTTGATTAGGGCAACGCCAAACTGGAGAAAATGTGATCCGTTCAGGTGGGGGTTAAGAGGTTAAACCAATGAGAAATAAGTGAGTCTTTGGAAAAATCCTCCGCCCTCTTCATGCTCATCAAGCACAAAATGGCGTCACGAAGGGGGACGTGTTGGTAAAGATGAAGAGTGTAAACAAGAGGATTCCCTGATATGAAAAACAAACGTATGACGACCTTTGCCCTTTCCTCCACAGCCGCGCTCGCCAAAGCAGACGGACACCAGGGCGGGGAGGAGCCAAACGAGGAGGAGGGGCCGGAGCCAATCTCTGTGATGGACTCTGCGGAGCGGGTGCTGCCCGTGAGCCTGATGCTGACCGTGCTCGGACTCCTCTGTCATGCTCTTCACTTGTAACACAGATATGACAGATATATTCAGCTTTTCTTTGCTTTGTGATTGTTGAAAATCAGCCAGTTCTGCCATGATTTTGCCAAACTGCTTTTCCCCCTGAAACTTTGCAAAATAAAATCAAATGAAGATTCCGTGTGTGTGTTTTTAACATCTTTTAAATGAAGTTCAATTAGAGCAGAGTGGTTAGAGCAGGGGTCAAATCCGGCCCTCCAGCTTAAGCGTCTGGCCCTCAAGATGAATTTGATACATATTATTGAGGAAATAAGAGATCAAATACCTTCTAAAGTTGGGGGGAGTGGGGGAAGATGAGCACCTTTTTGCAAGGCCGTGGGAACCCAGGGTGCTGAGGGCGCTGCAGCACCCCCTGGTGGATAGTTTGTGAACCGCAGGCAATATTAACCCCACAACAACTCCCACCTGAACCGAGCACATTTTCTCCAGCTTTACCCCAGTCCAAAAGCTTCTGGAAAAAAGGTGTGAAAATAGCAACAAAACTGAGACGAAAACAAGGATGAAAATGTGATAAAAATTTTTAGAAAAAATGACAAAAATGGACTAAAATTTGACAAAAAAGTGAGAAAAAATTGACGAAAAAATGAACGAAAAAGTGAGAAGAATTTGATAAAGAAATGCGAATAATTTGATGAAAAAGTGACAAAAAATTTACAAAAAATGACAAAAATGGACAAAATTTGACAAAAAAGTGAGAAAAATTTGACGAAAAATTTGACGAAAAATCGAGGAAAAAATGGACGAAAAAGTGATACGAATTTGACACAAAAATACGAATAATTTGACGAAAAAGTCACACAAAAGTCACGA
Organism: Gobius niger; assembly: GCF_951799975.1. Taxonomy (NCBI): domain Eukaryota; kingdom Metazoa; phylum Chordata; class Actinopteri; order Gobiiformes; family Gobiidae; genus Gobius; species Gobius niger. The sequence goes on along the minus strand of NC_136852.1, from coordinate 4,093,922 downwards.
AAATCTGACAAAAATGAGACGACTGCCCAACAAAAAAAGTGATGTGAGGAAAAAGATCAATTTGGTTTTGTAGGTCTTTAAAAATGAGGCGTTACACTGGCCTACAGGATTTGGGTAAAGCTGAACTGGAGAAAATGCTCTCGGTTCAGGCGGGAGTTAAGAGGTTAATAAATAGGATTTATGCACAGAAAAAAATTTACGCAGAGTACCTTTAATATAGAAGGTGCAGTTACACGTTTGACCTGAGGTGGCAGTAGTGAGTATGTATTAAAGAATCTCCTGTGTGTTTTTTAACCTCTTTTTTTTTTTTTTTTTATTGCAAAAAGTGCATATTTTACAGATGTGCAGAGAGGACACAATACATTTAAAGAAAAGAAAAAGAAAAAAAAAAAACAGAAAAAGAAAAAGAAAAGAGAGACAAAACAACACACATGAGGTATGGCATAAGCCAGTAGACTATTTTAAGCTACAATTCGTACCATTAGTGCCACTGTCAAATACAAACACCACAACTACTATCACCACCACCGCCACCTTCCGTACCCAAACGCCGCTGTCGCACAACCATAACCACCACCATCACTATCACTACCACTACCACCACTACCACCATCCACACCAGCATCACCACCACCACCACTACTAAAATCAAAGATTTGAGTTTATAACAACAGATGACAGATGAATAGAAGAGAAGAAAAAAAGAGAGAGAAGAAAAAAATAATAATAATAATAAAAAAAAAAATATATAATAATAATAATAATAATAATTAAAGCCGCAAGCGGCATTTAGAGGCCCTCGCGAGCGGCTTTGGCCGGTTGGCGCACGCCGTCGCACGCCACCGCAACAACCGGGGGGCGCTGCCGCGCCCTACGTGATTCAGCTGTCGCTGCCACCCTCGGTCGAGTTTATAAAAGAGCAAAGGCAAGAAACGGCGCCTTCGGCGCCAGATCACACGATATTTCCCAAAATGGCCGACTTTGTGTGGGTTGCCTAGCAACCACGTAACGTACTTTTTTGTTCGGAAAGTCACAACGAAGGTGTGTACCAATTTTGGTTTGGCTACGCCAAACTTGATATCGGGTTGTTGCCATGGCAACACGGTGGGGAAATGGGCGTCGCCATAATTTACTTTTTGATCAGGGTCACGTGACGGATGTCTGTGCCAAATTTTTTTTGTCTACGACAATGTTTACTTTTTTTCTCCATTCATTTTTATTTGGTGCTCTGCAGGGGGCGCTATCGCGCCCATTTTCCAAAATTCCTATATCAAAACATCCGGGGTCGGGGACTGTAACAACAAATAATTCAAGTTAACTTTTTGCTTTTGCTTTTTGCCCACTGAACTTCTGATCAAAGCAAGTACAAAACAGATATTGTGCAAATGTGTCGCTAATAAAATGGCGCTGTCGCGCCTTCATGGAGTTTTATGCCACTTTTTTATTTTTAGTCCTAATGCCACTGTTTTTTCCCAGCTTGATGGCATTTCCGTTTCAGACCATTCACTCATAGACCCATAGTTACGGAAAGTAACTGAGCACATGCATCAGGGCCAGAGGCCACACCCATTTATTTTTGTGTAAAATCAGATATTTGCTCCACTGACACTAAGTCTTTGTATCAGATGTTGGACTCACAGGTGAGTTACACCATTTCTGTGAAAGTGACTCTGATAAGAGACCCTGCAGTGAAATGCAGCTGTGAACTCACCCCTGTGAAGAATCAGGATGCTACAAATATGTTATGTGTTTAATATGTTATTAAATATGAACCACATATAGTGGCCTCCTCTTTCATTATTGTTATCAAAAATATTGGGTACTGTGGCTTTAAGGCACCGCGGTGTAAACAAGGAGACCACGAGGTGGATTGTCACGAACAGAGCTCTGCACGCGGAGAGAGAGAGAGAGAGAGAGAGAGAGAATCAAGCGTGATTACGTATGTTTTTATATGGTTTGACCTTTCAGCCTATCAGCACTATGAAACGTGAGTGACGTCACGCGTTTGGACCGGTATATAAACTCCGCGGACCCGCCCCTCTTTGGAAGTTTTCAGTTCTTCTAGAGCCGATAACTTTCTCCCTCTGCGTCTCTGAGCCTAATCCTTTTTGGACCAAGCAAGAGAAGCCCTTTTTCCAGCCCTTTTCAGCCTTTCTCTGTGGATCATTTGGACTATTCTGAGTTGATTCTTTTTTGGATTCATCTCTGAAAACGTCTTAAGGTAAGAACTGTTTTTTCTTCTCTGTAATAGCTCTGGTTTAAGCTAAACGCTGCATTAAAGCAGTAGCCACACATGTATGCTCTGCCCGGGGTTGTAATAAGTATATTTTCTGTATATTCGAGCGTTTTTAAGCGTACATATTGAGCTCTATCGTGGTGACTGTGGGGAAAGCTTGGTTTTGTGCGCTGCTGCCACAGCCAGGCTGATGTAATGTCTGAAATGGTGGAAATGAAATGGTTTCTTTGAGCTGCTCGTGTTATTTAAGTCCGTGGCTTGAGAGCATGTGTTTAGATGTGTGTGCCTGTGGTGGTTTTAGTCACATAAGGTGATTATTAGTTTTATTTTATTTGTTTTTTATTGTTAAAAAGAAAGCTAAATACTGAAAAGTCCCGGAGAGTGTGTGCGGGAGACGGTGCCGCGCGCTCATTGGCTGTGTGTGCGCGGGAAGCTTGGGGAGACAGCCAATGAGTGGCTCCGTTGCTATGCCGTTGCTATGCCGTTGCCATGCTGTTGCTGAGAGCAGGGGGAGAGACTCAGGGAGCAGGTATACTGTGTAAGGCAGGACTTTTCTGTTGGAGTTCTGGGTTAGACCAAGTCTTTCACTGTTAGACCTCATGTTGTCCTGGTTTGGTTCTGGTTCTAACTTGATGTTAAAGCTAATGATGACTTGTTTCTGGTAGAAGTGGCCATTGCATGTGCAGCACAGTTAGTGTAGAGTGAGAGCTTAGAGCCAATCAGAGGAGCTGAGGGTGGAGTCAGCCAATGAAGTTCCTCTGTCCAGCAGCGCCACTTTTGAAGTTCTGTTGCCGTGGTGACGAGTATAGACTGTAGGGGCAGGAAAAATATTTGAAAAATGCACCTGAGGAGGCGTTTCCTAGAGGAGCTGGGACAGGCGGGGGAGGGGGGTGTTTATGTGTGTATGAGGCTGACGTCACAGCAGAGCCAATGATTCAAAATTCAAGGTATATTTTTAACCACAAGAGGGAGTTTCAGGTTAAGACAAATACTGAAGTGCCAAAATAATGACACATGTACACAGTACTATTAAACACTCATTGTACACAGTACTATTAAACACTCATTGTACACAGTACTATTAAACACTCATTGTACACAGTACTATTAAACACTCATTGTACACAGTACTATTAAACACTCATTTATACAGTTTATCAGCCCACAAACATTGATTTGGTCATTTACATAGATTATATCTTTGCTTACATTTTTCTACAAGAAAAACATGTTAAATGTTTTATGTTAAATGTTTTGTCATATTTCAGATGCCTCGTGGAAAGTCTTTCCGTCGTTCCCAGGCAGCTAGGGAGAGGTTGGCAGAGCGGCCCCCCGCTCCTGTGCAGCCTCCCACAGCTGATGATGCGGAACTTTACCGTAAGTGTTACTCATTTGTGTCACTATCTTAAGTGTAAACTGTGCAGTCATATAAAATAAATACATGTACAATATAAAGATTAATAATTGAATTATTTGTTTTCTTTTCTTATTAGCGAAAGGAACAGGATTCCGCCATAAGGTCCGCCGATGGCCAATGTCCAAGCTGACGGGAAAGCAGCACAAATTGGCCATCCCTCCTCCGAGCCCCAGCAAGAAGGTTTGCCTTTTTTATATTAAAGAAAAACATTACAATAATCCTTATGAACTGAAATGACTGTGCATTGTGATATTATAGGTCCAAATGATTTTCCTCTATTTTAAGTGTAAACAATTGTACTCAATTGGCAGATGATTCTACCTATCTACTCAAATCTATGTTACATCGTATTATTTAAAGAAAATTGGACTTGGTTTAGTAACTTTTCATGTTATTAACTGCCATTATTGTGCTGTGTTTTTCCAGTTTGTTCTGATTGTTGGGGCCAGCCATCTGCGCCACTTCGTAGATGGCTATGTCAAGATACCTGGCAACAAGGTATCGTTTGGCATCAGCTGCACCCCTGGAGCGAGCGCCGCGCAGCTCGAGGTCGAGCTCGCGAACGACAGCCGCCATCCATCGCTCATGGATCGCAGGCCATCGCTCGTGGTCGTGACCGCTCCCTCCAACAACCTCAAGTCCAGCCGTACCATCTCTGAGGCTGGTGTGGACTTTGCCCACTACCTGGCATCCGTCTGCAGCCGCTGGCCTGAGGTCTGTGTCCTGGACTTTCCACCTCGCGGTGATAGTCCAGTCTATCTGCAAGAGCACCTGCGGCAGGAGTACCACCGTGTTGCAGCACGCATGGGTGAGTGTTATAGGGATACATTTAACTATAGAGTCTGATCACCATATATGTTTAATTTTATTTGAGCTTTCATAGACATTAATACTATGTTTGTATTTTTATGTTCAAGGTATCAAGTTCTACCCTGCGGCTGAGTACTTCCCGCTGAAAGAACAGCACTTGCGGTGCCATGATGGTGTAAGTACTCTGATATAGTTTGAATCAGATGCAAGTTCATCTGCATTACAAGTCTAGTAGAAATAATTAACTCAGTAAAATGGTGCCCAGAATAACTGTTTTTCTCCCATATCTTTCACAGGTCCATCTGAGCGACACTGATGGGGGGATGAAGTTGTACGCTGACCTGCTGTTCCAAGTGTCCTACATCCACATGGAGACACATCCCAGTCCACCCCCTGTGTCTCCACCACCCCCCCCACCAGTCATCAGTGATCCAACACCGGATCCTGATGCCTTTACCCTGGTGGAAAGGAGACGGAGGAACAAGGTGAGACTTGCCTCTACTTTCAAAGCTTCAGCTCCATCAGTGCATGTTATTAAGACTGTGGATACTGTCCTTACAGAGGAGCCAGCTGGGGAGCCCCGCGCACTCCCAAAGGGGTCCCAAGAGGCGGCTGGTTCAGCAGGAGGTTTGTAATATTTCTAAACCATTTGGCATCTTTGTATTATTGAATTGTTATATATTAATGATTGTGTTTATTTTTATTCTTTTAAGGTGGAGTCTGTCTTCTCCATCCCGCTTTCCCCCGTTCTCTTCAGCAGAGCCATGCTAAAGAAGATGGACAAGCTTGTCCCTTCTGGCTCTGTGGAGTGCAAGGTGAGCTCTTGTGCTTTGCAACACAATGTTGAAATAATTGAAGTAAAAGTGGATGATTTGCCTTGTATACAAATATGAAGTATTAATGTTTTTTTTTTTGTTCTTTAATTATTAGGCGTCACGTGCGAGACGTCAGAAAGCTGCTGCCTCAAAGCCAAGCCAACCCCAGCGGAAGGTTTGTACCTTTTTCTGCTTGATATATTGTATATTTAACCTCTTAACCCCCACCTTGACTGAGCAAATTTATTCCAGTGCACCTTTACCCAAATCTAAAAGCTTCTTGGCCAGTGCAACAGCTCATTTAAAAGCTAAGATCTGCAAAAGTGATCATAACTTTTTTGTCACATTTTTACCCCGTTTTTTTAAGCGCTTTTGCTGTGTTTTCATTGTGTTTTTATGCTTTTTCACCGCTTTTTGTCATTTTCATTGTATTTCTGTGGCTTCTTTGTTTCATTGTCATGACTCTTTAGTCGCCTTTTCAGGCCTTTTTTATTGTGTTACTGTCGCTTTTCTGGCATGTTTTTTCCAGTCTTTTTTTGAACACTTTTTTTTGGTTGCGTTTTCATTCTCGTTTTTATCTCCATTTTGACACTTTGGTCAAGAAGCTTTTAGATTTGGGTAAATGTGCTCAGTTCAGGTGGGGGTAAAGAGATTAAAGACTGAATATTTAAATACATTTCAGGTGAAGGCAGCAAAGGCAGTGAAGGTGAAAGCCAGTTCACCTCCCACTCCTACAGCACCTGCGGTGCCAGACCTGGTAAGTGTTTTAGAATGTAAACGATTTGCATGTTATTATTACAAAGCCTTTCAGACGTGAACCACAACATTCTTTTCATTTTGTCATTTCTTAAGCGGCCCCCCGCCGAGGTCGTGGTGGTGACACCTGCTCCGTCACCCACCGGTGCTGTGAAGATCCTGGACTTGAAGCTGAAGGACCGGGTAGGTGTCTTTAGTGTGGACTTAGATTATTAGTATATAAGTATTTGTCTCATCGTATTTTGTTTATTTACTGTCCAGGCGGTGCCAGCTGTGGAGGTGACGCCTGGAAGGTCATCTACCAGTGCTGATGTGACCGCCGTTTCCCCTGCTGTGATGGAGAAGGACCAGGTTGGTGTCTTTAGTGTGAACTTATTTTATTACTACCTAATACTGATGCGCAGGTTGACCCGACACCCGCAGTGTTTTGTTGAACGTTTAGTTTTATGGGGTAAACGTATCATTAGCGTTTTTGTTTAGATGTCACCTGGCCTATCACTTCTGTATAATTTTGATCACGACTACAAATGTGGTACATTAGCAGCGCCCAAGCACATATGGGAAACACACATGTGATTAAAATAATGCATCAACAAGACACAAGGTAAAACTAAAATAAAAAAGACACAGCATCTCGTTAACCTGAGGAGAGCAACACCTTGTAGCGTCAGGTAAAGGCTGCTCCACTTTAGTCCCAAACTCTGTTTAGTTTGACGGAAAGAGATGTTCATAACGTGATAGAAGTAAAGCCTCATGATAGTTTCTGCTCCTTGTTTCATGATAAGCGATTTCAAAGGTTCCTCAGCGGTGCTGTAGCAAAACAAAGCATCAAGTGTTAATTCTCCACTGACGCGCTCCTGTTTAAAGGAATAGGCCACCGTTTTTACATACTGAGATATGTTCTTACCTTAGCTTTGACGAGTTCTTTAGGACCTGTCTGATCTTCACCCGTGCCTTCAGTCACGTAAACACAGCGCAGACGGCGTTAGCATTTAGCCCCTCCCTCTCTCCTCTATAGCTCCAAAACTGGTCAAGATAGAAGCTCCCAAGGGGAACTATATTGTAAGGCGTAATAATACCAGGAGTAGTTTGGCATCCGCGCAGTAAAGTGAAGATTACTGGGCGGATTTCGAACTACTCCTGGTATTATTACGCCTTACAATATAGTTCCCCCTTTTATCCACTTAGAAAATCCACATTGTTTAATTTTGTGTAATTATACTTTGTAGTGTAACACTTCACGTAACCATATTTAAATAGGGAAAACGTGGAAGAGCTTGGTAGCTTCTATCTTGACCTGTTTTGGAGCTATAGAGGAGAGAGGGAGGGGCTAAATGCTAACGCCGTATGCTCTGTGTTTACGTGACTGAAGGCACGGGGGAAGATCAGACAGGTCCTAAAGAACTTGTCAAAGCTCAAGTAAGAACATATCTCAGTATGTAAAAACGGTGGCCTATTCCTTTAAGTCATAGAGGCTGCAACGTGACTCATGTTGCAGTTTTTCAATGTGTGCGGGTTCGGGGGTTCGGGTTGGGTTGGCAAACTTTTTTTTCGGGTCGGGTGGGTCAGGTTTGATATACAGTGGGTCAGGAAAGAAAACGACCCGTACTATCTAAATATTTGTCTCATTGTGTTTTATTCATTTACTGTCCAGGCGGTGCCAGCTGTGGAGGTGACACCCGGAGCGTCATCTACCAGTGCTGATGTGGGCGCCGTTTCTCCTGATGCGATGAAGGACCAGGTTGGTGTCTCCAGCATGACCTTTATCCTCTTAACCCCTGCATTAACCGGGCACATTCTCTCCAGTTCAACTTTACCCAAATGTAAAAGCTTCTTGAAGAAAACATATCTTAATAGTGACAAAAACACAGCATAACAGGTGACAAAAAAGTCACGGGTTATGTCCACAACACAGCGGCGGTTGTGTCCACATTGGGAACATTTTAGAGCAGTTTTGTAGGTCTTTGCTTTCAAATGAGGCATTACACTGGCCTACAGGCTGTGAACTCTCCAATCAAGAAGCTTTTAGATTTGGGTAAAGCTGAACTGAAAAAAATGTGCTTTGTTAAAGGAATAGGCCACCTTTTTTCCATACTGGGATATCTTCTTACCTGAGCTTAGGAGTTCTTTTGTAGCTGTCTGGTCTTTATGTGTCAGTCACGTAAACAGAGCACAGATGGCATTAGCATTTAGCCTCTTCTATGGGACCAAACAGGAGTGAAGTTAGAAGCGACCAAGCTCTTGCACGTGTCCCCTATTTACATACGGTTACATGAGCCTTTACACAATCCAAGTATAGTTACACAAAATTAAACATGACGATTTTGTAAGCGAAAAAAAAGGGAACTATATTGCAAGGCGTGGTGATATTACTACGCCTTGCAATATAGTCTATATATCTTTTTATCCGCTTAGAATATGCACATGTTTAATTTTGTGTAACTATACTTGGATTGTGTAAAGGCTCATGTAACCGTATGTAAATATGGGAAACGTGGAAGAGCTTGGTCGCTTCTAACTTGACCTTCTTTGGAGCTATAGAGGAGAGGGGGAGAGGCTAAATGCTAACGCCGTCCGTGCTCTGTGAAGCACCTGCACCTGTGAAGACCAGACAGCTACAAAAGCTCCTAAGCTCAGGTATGAAGATATCTCAGTAGGTAAAAACGGTGGCCTATTCCTTTAAGCTTATGCTTGCCTATATTATGGTAAAAATCTGTTTTCATTAACAAAACTTCCAGCATCTGTACATGCAATGTGATTTAACCTCTTAACCCCCACCATAACCGAGCACATTTTCTCCAGTTTGGCTTTACCTAAATCTAAGCTTCTGTACTGTAGAGCAACAGTGTTACGCCTCATTTGAAAGCCAAGGCCTACAAAACTGATCCTGTTTTTGTCGTGTTATCGTTGCATTTTTTTACGCTCTTTTGTCATGTTTTTGTTGCATTATTTTTTCTTTTCTGGCATGTTTTCGTCGCTGTTTTTCTCACTTATTTGCTTAGCTTTTGTCACTTTTTCATGGTCTTTCTTTTTTGTGTGTCCTTTTTCTTATGTTTTCATCGCTCTTTTGTCACATTTTCATCCTCGTTTTTGTTGCTATAACTTTTCCCAAAAGCTTTTAGATTTGGGTAAAGCTGGAGAAAATGTGCTCAGTTCAGGTGGGGGTTAAGAGGTTAAAGCCTGATGTACTAAACTGAAATCTAAAGTGCAGGTGCCGTTGTTTGTCACATTTGTTTATCAGATTTGCACAAGTTATATAAAAAGGTTTCTACTGATGAATAGCTTGTACCATTCTGTGAAATGTGCATGTTTCAGTTTGAAGTAGTGCTTGCTATTAAAAGAATAGGCCACCGTTTTTACATACTGAGATATGCTCTTACCTCACTTTAACCGTGTTAAAGGGACTATAAGGAGTTTTAAAATGTTAAAATTAAGTATTTTCCTCCCCCTACATGTTCCAGCCATGTCCTAATGTGTAGAATGAGCTCAGACCTGTTCACCACAACTGCCTCTAAAATCCTGTACGGTCACTCAAAAATGTGTCACTTCGGCCCGAATTGCCGTCATGCACGAGCTTAATATAGAAGGTGCAGTTACACATATGGCCTGAGGTGGCAGTAGTGAGTATAAAATGGCGAACTTGCTTCCAGCCCCTTTAATATATCCCCGTCTGGTCTTTGTCCGTGCGCTCTGCCAGGCAAACGGAGCACATACGCAGCCTTTCCCACATGTCACATAGCTCCAAAAAAGCTCACGATAGAAGCTACCAAGCTCTTCCACGTGTTCCCTATTTAAATTTACGTGAAGTGTTTTCATGCGAAGTATATTTACACAGAAATGTAGCATGTCGATTTTATAAGCAGATAAAAAGGGGTACTATATTTTGAGGCGTAATGATACGAGGAGCAAAACGTCCGCGTAGTAACTCCGAAAGACTTCCCCCGCTCACTTCCGTCAATAACCTTTAGGAGTTACTGCGCGGACGTTTTACTCCTCGTATCATTACGCCTCACAATATAGTCCCCCTTTTTATTTGCTTATAAAATCGACACGTTACATTTCTGTGTAAATATACTTCGCATGAAAATGTAATGTAACTTTATTTAAATAGGGAACACGTGGAAGAGCTTGGTAGCTTCTATCGTGAGCTTTTTTGGAGCTATGTGACATGTGGGAGAGGCTGCGTATGTGCTCCGTTTGCCTGACAGAGCGCACGGACAAAGACCAGACGGGGATATATTAACTTGGCTAAAGTGAGGTAAGAGCATATCTCAGTATGTAAAAACGGTGGCCTATTCCTTTAACCTCCTGCATTAGTAAATCATCTTTTGTATTAGTAGAGGTTAATTCACTGTTAATACAGAATTAGTTATTTTGTAGTATATTCTCAACCAAACATAAACTTTCAGGCCTTTGCCATGAAGGAAGCCTGGTTCCCCTCTCAAGTTTTTCCCATAATATTATGAATAAACCAAGGATTGTTTTTTCCCTGTTACACATTGCTGTATCATATGCTTTGTCTCTTTTATAGGGCAGGAAGAAGAGGAGGAAGGGTCACAACCGCGCTCCAAGGAAACTCCTTGTTAGGACCAAGAGTGATCAGTCACCCACTGATGACCTGAAGATCCTGGACTCGTTGCTGGAGAACCTGGTCGGTGTCTTTGGTGTGGACTTATTTTATTACTATATATTAATACTTTGCTCATTGTGTTTTATTCATTTACTGTCCAGGCGGTGCCAGCTGTGAAGGTGACCCCTGGAGCATCACCTGCCAGTGCTGATGTGGGCGGTGTTTCTCCTAATGTGATGGAGAAGGACCAGGTTGGTGTCTTTAACTTTAAAAGCATACTTTACATGCATAACCTGTCTGTGTTCCCAAGTCTGTTCAAAGCAAATATAGGCTTTACAGATAAACTATTGTGATATTATTTACAATTACAAAAACACTCTACACGCTAATGTTTTTACATTTACAGTACTTTTTTTTAAGCCCTTAAAGACATTTATTCAATTGTAGTTCACAATAAGCCCAATCAAGCCCTAATTAGTGCTAGTGCAGCCGAGAGTTGAAGCTCAGTGAGTGAATTCTGGAGGTCATTGTTTTGGTTAATTATTTTACTTTATTTACCGTATAGACGGAGCCCGGAGCTGGGCCACTTGGAACACCGCCTGCCAACGACGCTGATGTTCTGGTGAAAGGCCAGGTTGGTATTGGAGTGTTCATTTGAGTATTATCTAAGTCGAAAAGTGTTATTCATGATGAACGTAAAAAGAGGCTGTGAAAACAAAAGGTATAGTGTGAATGTTCTGTGACTTTGCCTCCTAGCCAAGTGCATTTTCTACAGTTATGCTTTACCCAAATGTAAAAGCTTCTGTACTGGACAGCAACACTTCATTTGAAAGCTAAGGCCTACAAAACTGATCCCAACTGTTTTGTCGTATAGCCACATTTTTTTACACTCTTTTCACTTTTTGTGTTATTGTTGCTTTTCTGGCATGTTTTTTTTGCTCTTTTATTGCTTCTTTGTCTCTTTTTTGGCACATATTTGCTTCATTTTTGTCTTTGTGTGGCCTTTTATTTGTAGCTTTTTAGTTTCTGCTTTTGCTGTCACATTTGTTATATTTTTGTGAACGTTTTATCATTTTTTCGTTGTATTTCTGTCACTTTTTTGTCATATTATTGTTGCTCTTCTGTAACATTTTTGTTCCATTTTCATCCACTTTTTTGTTCTATTTTGACACCTTTTCCAAAAAGCTTTTAGATTTGGGTAAAGTTAAAGTGGAGAAATGTGCTCAGTTCAGGAGGGGGTTAAGAGGTTAAAGCCTGATGTACTAAACTGAAATCTAAAGTTCAGGTGCCGTTGTCTGTCACACTCGTTTATCAGATTTGTGCAATTAATAATATAAAACAGTTTGTAATGAGAAATCACTTCAAACTTACTATAAAATGTCATGTTCTAGATTTAGTTTGAAGTAGTGCTTTACGACCTTATTTGGAGGTAATTCCCTGTTAAAACAGAATTAGTTATTTTTACTATATTCTCAGCCCAACAAACTTTCCGGCCTTTGCGATGAAGGAAACCTGGTTCCCCCACGCTATTTTCTCATAGCTTTATCAATATAAATCAAGTATTGTTTTTTTCTTTGTATTATACATTGCTCAAGCATATTTATTTTTCTTTTTACAGAAGAGGAAGAAGAACAGGAAGCGTCACATCCGCAGTCCAAGGAAAGCCGATGGAAGGACCAAGAAGACCCGGAGTGATGTTGTTGATGTAGATGATGGTGATGTTGAGATTGTTGGTTTTGGTCTTGATGCACCGGTTAAAGCAGGTTGTAGAAGAGAAGAAGACGGCCCCGGTGTTGCTGAGGTAAGTCAAGGTGAGTCGGTGCCGGTCACTCTTCCACGGAACATCCGTGGCTCCTTTCACCAGGGGAGTAATCGGTTCGTGTTTGCTGGCTCTCAGTGTATGGGGATTGCACTGATGAGTCTTGCTAAGCACACTGTGGGTCGTGTGTCGTTGTGGCAGAAGCAGGACTTGGACCGGACTCTTGTTTTGGGTGATGAGTTGTATAGATACTGCAAAGTTAGTGGCAGGATTGCTCCCGGGTCAAGTATGTTGTTGGTCCCAGAGCTCCCACATGAGTGGGACATTGAGGGACAAAAGGTTTGTTTTGAGTTTACTGAAGGTCTTCCCGGTGTAGTTGGTGTTGACAGTGGGGAGTTTATTGATAACATGCTCATTGTGAGCCTGCGCAGTGGTTTAGAAAGAATGTTGGCACTGTATGACACCTGCCTGTTCACCATGTGTGGCAGCACTTGTGCCATCATTCATGATAACGGTGTGTACGCTGTGGTCGACTCTCACTCTCGGAGTGTGAGTGGGATGGTCGATGCTTATGGCAAAAGTGTTGTGGTGTTCTTTAGGTCTATTGAAGATCTGTATGGGCACTTTTGTCGTTTAGCACGTTGTTATAAGCGTGCGGAGAAACAGTTTGAGCTGACTGGTGTTGTTGTAACTGTTGCATCTGAGGATGTTGCCATCAGCGAGGATGTTGCCATCGTCGAGGATGTTGCCATCGTCGAGGATGTTGCCATCGTCGAGGATGTTGCCATCGTCGAGGATGTTGCCATCGTCGAGGATGTTGCCATCGTCGAGGATGTTGGCATCAGCGAGGATGTTGGCATCAGCGAGGATGTTGGCATCAGCGAGGATGTTGGCATCAGCGAGGATGTTAGCATTAGCGAGCAGATGCAGTCAGTTGGTTGTAGTGTACCTAAGGTTGAAGCAAAGCCTCTAAACTCCAAAGGCGTTCACAGATCAAAAAAATCTAAAACAATCCTCTCTAAAAAGGTTGATGCTGGTTTAGAGTTCATTAGCCACACTCAGAGAACTAGATATTTCACCCCCATAGATAAGGATATTTGCCAGTCTTTGTGTAGAAAGTTAGAAATACAGTTTGAACACATAAATATACCACAAACTACCACCAGTAGGTCATTAGGAGCCCCATGCAAAAATGAGTCCATTGTTGCTGATGGGAATTGTTTTTTCCGTGCAATCTCCCTCGCAGTAAGTGGAACTCAAAAGAATCATAGAAGAATTAGGATTTCAGTTGTAAAAGAACTAGAAAAGAATCCTTTAAAATATAAGAGTTTATGGTGTACCTATTCCCCCTCAGTTTATGAGTATATCCAAACTAAAAGAATGAAATATGTAGGTAGTTGGGCCACAGAGGTGGAGATACAGGTAACGGCCGACATTTTAGGGGTAGGAATATTTACATTCTTTGATGGGAATTGGCTTGAATACACATTTAAGGGTAAAGCACAGTCAAGTCAATCTATATACTTAGAAAACTGCAATAGAAATCATTACGAGGTAGTTATATGTGTTAAAGATTGTTTGGGGCAGGGATGTTGTGGCGTTTGTCAAATTAATGATAATAAAACAGGGTACAGCCTTAGATTTCACAAGGACTCTCCAGCAAATGCTTTACAAGTAAGTAGTAAGGTTTGTAGTGTACTAAAATCTCGGGAAAAAGAGAGAGAAAAATTCAGGAAGCGGTATCTACAGGGGCCTTTCAAAGAAAAACTCAAGAATTTACGCAGAACAACATACAGACAGAACACCACCCGTAGACAGAAAATAAAGCAAGTGAACAGACAGAAGTACTGGCAACAACTTTCATTCAGAGACATGTCAAGAAAAAGAGGTATAGAGTTGTACAAGAAAAGTATGCTGCACAGAGAAAGGGTAAAGGCAAGGAGTGTTATAAAATATAGTAATGATAAGTGCCATCAGGACAGTGTTAGAGCTTATAGTAAAGACAAATATAGTGGGAATAAGCTGCACCAAGAAAGCGTTAAAGCTTACAGTGTAGAAAAATATAGTAGGGATAAGCTGCACCAAGATAGCGTTAAAGCTTACAGTGTAGAAAAATATAGTAGTGATAAGCTGCACCAAGAAAGCGTTAAAGCTTACAGTGTAGAAAAATATAATAGGGATAAGCTGCACCAAGAAAGCGTTAAAGCTTACAGTGTAGAAAAATATAGTAGGGATAAGCTGCACCAAGAAAGCGTTAAAGCTTACAGTGTAGAAAAATATAGTAGGGATAAGCTGCACCAAGAAAGCGTTAAAGCTTACAGTGTAGAAAAGTACAGAACTAGTCTGTCACATCGTGAGAATTTAAAAGCAGCAAGTAAACATAAGTATGAAAATCCCATTCATAGGGAGGATAAAATAATAAGCAGTAAAACTAGATACCATAATAGTGAAAATAAAAAGCATATTCAAAAGACTTCAAAAAAACAGCATAAACTGAAATTGAAGGACTTTGATTATGTAGCACAGTGTTTCTTGGCGAAAGTTGAAAAAGGGCCAGAATACATCTGTTCTGTTTGCCATAGGTTATTCTTTGAAAAATCTGTAAAACCCTGTAGCTTAAATAACTATAGAAAGAATGACAGAGTTTTAGATGTAGCTAATAAGTGCATAAAAGACACATATTTACATAAATGTAGTAAAGCCTGTGCCCGCCCATGTTCAGTTAAGAAAACAGCTAGAGGTAAGTTGTGGATTTGTTTCACCTGTCATCGTAAGATTCTTAGGGGTTGCATTCCACCAGAAAGTTCTTTTAACAACCTAGAACTTGATCCCATCCCAGAAGAATTGGCATTTTTAAACGATGTGGAGGAACTTTTGGTCTCGCCCAATGTAGCTTTGATGAAGATGGTAGCTTTACCTAAGGGAGGCCAAAGGGGAATCCACGGGCCAGTCACCTGTGTCCCTTCAAATATAGCAGAAACAGCCAAGTTATTGCCCCGTTCAGATTTGGGTGGTGTTGTGTTGCCAATTAAACTTAAGCGTAAACTCACATATAAAGGCCATTATAAATATAGGTTTGTCAACACAATGCGTATTAAGTTAGCAATTCAGCGTTTAAAGAGAATTAATAAGTATTTTTCTGATATTAATTTTGATGAAGCGTGGATTAATGAATTTTCTAGAGAAGATCAGGATGATCAGGATCCGGACATTGAAGAAATGGATGTTACTTTAGATGAAGGTAAGGACAAGTCATCAAATTCACATCAAGAGGATGGAAAACCTCCTGATGTGAACCTTGATGACGAAGTCCTGCATGACCAACAGCGATACTGCATCTTTCAGGATACTTGTTCTTTGCCCGTGAATTTAGGCCAACACATATTAGATCAGTACTTGGATGGTGTTTTAAATTTAGCTCCTACTGAAGGTAACAACCCTATCAAATTACTTTCAGATAAGGGAAATGAAGCCAAATGCTTTCCTTGTTTATTTCCACTAGGCCGCGGTACATTTCTTGACAGAAGACTGATTCGTATAACTTTATATCGTTATTTAAACAATCGTATAATGCATGCCGATGGACGATTCGCGCGGTGTTTATCGTTCATTTTCTATGCATATTATTTATCGGTTCTTCAGCAAGTGGTCTCTAGTGTATCCATCGCACTTCGGAAGGGTGATACTAATCCTAACCGACCTCACGATCGCGGCAGCAATGATTCGGATCTAAAAGAATCACTTAAGAAGATGGTAGAGCGCGATTGTGGCTATCGTTTTCTTAGGCCGATTAGAGGCTCTCCACCATATTGGGGCGGTGGTAAGAGACACATGATGGCATTGCTGCACAAGCGCGAAAACCCAACCTGGTTCTGTTCTTTTTCCAGCGCAGATATGCGCTGGAAAAACTTAATTAACACCGTTCTTAGACAGGATGGCCGAGATCAAACTGTAGAGGACTTAGAGTGGGCAGAACGTTGTGAACTCTTGCAGCGTAATCCGGCTACCGCGGCAAGGATGTTTGATTATCGCTGGCGCATATTTCTCAAGGACGTTTTAATGTCCCCAGCACATCCTATAGGAGAAATAGATGACTATTTTTACCGCGTTGAGTTCCAACAGCGAGGCTCCCCACATGTCCATATACTTCTGTGGGTGCGAGGAGCACCTAAATTAGATGTAAACACAGATGAAGAGGTGATCGCGTTTATAGATAAATACGTCACCTGTGAGCTGCCACCAGAGGACGATGCGTTACACGAAATCGTCACCTCTGTGCAGAAACATTCAGAGAACCACTCCAAATCATGTAGGAAAAACAAAACTGTTTGTCGTTTTAATTTCCCCCGCCCCCCGTCTGCGCGCACTTTTATAAAACGATCAAGCAAACCTAAATGCCCCAAGTGTCACAAAGACAATAAAGATAACCCCCAGGATGAAGCCCGAGAAGTGCCATGTATATGCCATAGGACCATAAATGCTGAACGAGCTGCAGCGCTTGTGGCTGCCGTCAAAAAAGCTAGTTCTGCCAAAGACTGCGCATATGTCCTCCCCGAAGATCTGTTTGATTCTCTGGGGTTTAATCAGGAAGTTTTTGAAATTGCTTATTGTTCTTTGGGTGGTCGTACACATATTGTTTTGATGAGGAAAGTCAACGCGATTTGGATTAATAATTTCAGTAGGGGGATCGCCAAATTATGGAATGCAAATTTTGATATTCAATATGTTTGCAATCCCTATGCTTGCATTGTGTACGTA
This sequence comes from Gobius niger, assembly GCF_951799975.1. Lineage (NCBI taxonomy): Eukaryota > Metazoa > Chordata > Actinopteri > Gobiiformes > Gobiidae > Gobius > Gobius niger. The sequence continues at coordinate 4,076,801 of NC_136852.1, read as the reverse complement.
ATATCATATATGGGCAAATCTGAACGGGAGATAGGATTATTATTGGCTAACTCTCAAAAGGAAGCACAGAAAGGCAATCTAGACGCCAAGGAGGCATTGAAAAAAGTGGGTACAGTTTTCCTCCATAATAGAGAAGTATCTGCTCAGGAGGCCATTTATTTATTAACGGGGATGCATTTGATGGAGTCTTCCAGGAAACTTGTTTTTATTCCAACAGGAGAAAACATAGTTAGAATGAGCAAACCATTAAGCACCATTGAGGAAACAGATCGCGAGGAGGACATATGGATGCTCAACATTGTGGACCGGTATAAGAACCGTCCAGACGATAGCGTGTTTAATGATATGTGTATTGCGACGTTTGCGTCAGAGTATCGCGTCCTTTCAAACAGCCAAAGATCTAAGAAGTCCATTCAACTTCAAAATGATTGCGGATATATTGTTAAACGAACGAGATCTGAAGCTGCCGTAATCGATCATATGCGTCCTTCAAAAACCAAAAATCCAGAACTGTACTATAGGGTCCTGATTGAACTGTATGTGCCCTATCGTACAGAATTGAAACCGGATACTTGCGAGACGTTTTTGCTGTTTTATAAAAATGGCAGGATTGAGTTCTCCGACGGTTCAATACATAGTGTACATTCAATAGTTAAATTGAATAGAAGCAAATTTGATGTCATAAAAGAAGACATCGAAAAGCTCCAGGAGGAAATCGTCTGTGACGAAGTCCTGGAGAGCGGATGGGCTTCGTTGTGTCCCGAGCAGGAATCTGAACGTTTAGACTGCATCGAGGAAATAGAACAGCAACGAGCCCAATACCCTGAGGAAGAGGAGCCTCTTCCCATTCCTGAGTTGGCCGTACGCCACGAGGAAATAGCCCACATAGAAAGACAAAATAATATCCTTAGTAGGCAAGAGGGTTTAGCTTTAGTCCGTTCATTAAATGAACAGCAAATGGCCATTTTTTACAAAATCCGGGCATGGTGTTTGAACAAAGTAGCGGGTAACAAACCAGAGCCATTTCATGTATTTATTACGGGTGGGGCGGGAACCGGGAAGAGTCACCTGATTAGAGCAATACAGTATGAAGCTACCAGGTTGCTGGCACCTTTGTGCCGGGATCCTGATGGCATCAGCATCCTACTTACCGCACCAACAGGGGTAGCAGCATACAATTTAAAAGCAGCTACTATCCATAATACTCTTCACATACCAGTCCCCCCTACAAAGCCAGTCAAAACATTATTAGAAGACAAGGCAAATACTGTCCGTGTCAGATTTAGGGATTTACAGATTTTGATTATTGATGAGATTTCCATGGTCGGCCATAATTTATTGCTCTATATTGACAGTAGACTGACACAAATCAAACAATCAGGTGACTCTTCCCGGTTTGGTAATATTTGTGTAATAGCTGTAGGGGATTTTTATCAGTTAAGGCCAATTAAAGATACAGCCCTGTATAGAGATGGAGACAGTTCAGACTTGTGGGCAAAATTCTCATTTGTGGAATTGACGACGATCATGCGTCAGAAAGATGAGTATTTTGCCCAATTGCTGAACCGTTTGAGAACACGATCTAGGACTACATCCCTGCTAAATTCAGATATTGAATTGTTAAAACTTTGTGAAACCGGGGAAGAGTCTGATGCTTTGCATATTTATTCCAGAAATAGGCAAGTTGACGACTTTAATCATCATAAACTTTGTGAAACCTGCCCAGATTTTGTAACGATAGTTGCGAAGGATTATAGTCGTAATAAGAAAACAGGGAAATTGGAGGATAGAATGACCCCTCTGTTAAATACCGAGCATACATGCTTGCCAGAGGAGGTATTTTTGGGTAACGGAGCACGCATTATGCTATGTAAAAATATAGACGTTAATGATGGCCTTGTTAATGGCATATGCGGTACAATTACAGACATTATTTGGTCAGGTAGAACATTCCCAGTAGCAGTTTACATTTTATTTGATGATAGCGTTGCTGGTTCTCAAAAAAGGCAACGTTATCGACACCCGTCCCCTGATCTAGCTGGATGTACACGTATTGAACCAGAGGAAGAACGTGCAAACAATCAAGGTGGCATTCGGCGTCAGTTTCCACTTAGACTTGCGTGGGCCTGTACTGTTCATAAGGTCCAAGGCATTTCTGTCGATAACGCAGTTGTGTCTCTTGATCAGATAGATTCTGCTGGTCAAGCATACGTTGCATTAAGTAGAGTAAGAACCCTGTCTGGTCTCATCATCCAAGACTTCAAAGAAAAGGCCATTTATTGCAATGATCAGGTTAAATTTGCTCTACATTTTATGCCTCCCTTCTTGACAGAAAGTGTGTCTCGGCCCATCTACAATGAACCCTTTTTTGTGTTGTTTTTGATGAATGTTCAAGGTTTAAGTAGGCATGTGTCTGATTTGACACAGTGCACACAGCTTTGGCGGCCTAACTGCATTGCTGTGACAGAGACATGGCTAAGTGCTGACTCGTGTTTAGACACGGTGCAAATTAATAATTTCCTATTTCATAGTCGGTCCCGCAGTGATAGTTACAATAGTAGCACCAATCCAGCACTTGTAGAGTTATGTGGCCAACAACATGGGGGAGTTGGCGTGTACTGTGATGTAAATGGGGCTTATGATGTCACAGTACCTCATTTCGATTTGGAATGTATAGCATATAATAATCAGGCTTTCAATATTTTAGTTGTTGTGATTTATCGTCCCCCATCTTATGCCATGTCTTTGTTCATCAAAAACCTGAAGAGGCTATTTAATTGGCTGCAGTCTAAGAGCGGAACCATTGTTATTGTAGGAGACTTTAATGAGGACATACTGAAATCTTCCAAATTGTCCAAATTGATGCTTGATAGAGGCTATATTCAGTATGTTGACTCTCCTACAACCGAGAGAGGGACCCTAATTGACCATATATATGTCAAAACAACACAGTTTGAAGTTCACTCTGTAGTGGTGCCAACATATTTCTCTGATCACGAAGGGATTGCATGTTCTTTTAAGTATTTGACTGATTAGATTATGTGTTGCTGTTGGTCATGCATGATCATGTTTGAGTTGTACATATTGATTACATAATCATGTTTATAATCATGTTTATACATTATCATGCAAGATCATGTTTGAGTAGTAGTTACTGATTACATAATCATGTCTATTCATTATCATGTTTCTATATTATCATGCATAATCATGTTTGAGTAGTAGATACTGATTATGTCTAAGGGCTCATTCATACTTCACAAGACGCAAGAACTTCTTGTTCTTGCACCCGTAAGCTGCAGAACAAAATGAAGTCACTTTTGCCTTGCAACCATGGAAACGTTTTCTAACTGAGGACAGTTCCATGGTTAAGGCAATAATGACTTTTGTACTGCAGCTCAGGGTGCAAGTACAATAAGTTCTTGCGTCTTGTGAAGTGTGAATGAGCCTTAATACATTGTCATGTTTATATATTATCATGCACAATCATCTTTGAGTAGTAGATAACGATATCATGTTTATACATTATCATGCATGATAATGTTTGATTACTAGATTACATTGTCATAAATAAATCATGTTTATAAATTATCATGTTTATTCATCATCATGTTTATACATTATCATGCGTGATCATGTTTGAGTAGTAGATACTGATAGATTGTGTCTAGAAGCTCATTCATACTTCACAAGACACAAGAACTTGCTCTTGCACTCTGAGCTGCAGAACAATATGAAGTCACTTTTGCCTTTGAACCATGGAAACGTTTTCTAACTGAGGACAGTTCCATGGTGACAAGGTAATAATGACTTCATTTTGTTCTGCAACTTAGGGTGCAAGAACAAGAAGTTCTTGCATCTTGTGAAGTATGAATGAGCCTTAATACATTATCATGTTTATGTATTATCATGCATGATCATGTTTGATTAGTAGGTACTGATTACATTATCATGTTTTTTTTCATAATCATGTTTATTCATTATCACGCATGATGATGTTTGATATTGATTACATTATCATGTTTATTCATTATCATGTTTATAATTATCATGTTTATAACTATCATGTTTATTCATTATCATGTTTATTCATAATCATGTTTATATACCATCATGTTCATACATTATCATGTGAATGCCTTTGGAGTTTGATGCTTTGAAGGTGAAGTTGTCTAGATTTTGACGATTATGGACAATTTTTATTATTATGATTATGGTTGGTGTGATTTGATTAGGGTTAGACTAGTTTTGGTGTAATGCTTGTTTTGGTCTGCTGTTGTGTTCTGCTTCTGGTCTGGTGTAGTGCTTCTTTTTGTCTGGTCTGGCGCTGCTTTTGGTCTGGTGTAGTTCTTTTATGGTCTGGTGTAGTGCTTCTTTTTGGTCTGGTTTTTGTTTTGGTCAGGTCTGGTGCTTGTTTTGTCCTAGTGTAGTGCTTCCTTTGTCCTGGTGTAGTGCTTCTTTTGTCCTGGTGTAGTTCTTTTTTGGTCTGGGGTAGTGCTTCCTTTGTCCTGGTGTATATCTTTTTTGGTCTGGTGTAGTGCTTCTTTTGGTCTGGGGTAGTGCTTCCTTTGTCCTGGTGTAATTCTTTTTTGGTCTGGTGTAGTGCTTCTTTTGGTCTGGGGTAGTGCTTCTTTTGTCCTGGTGTAGTTCTGTTTTGGTCTGGTGTAGTGCTTCTTTTGGTCTGGGGTAGTGCTTCTTTTGTCCTGGTGTAGTTCTTTTTTGGTCTGGTGTAGTGCTTCTTTTGGTCTGGGGTAGTGCTTCCTTTGTCCTGGTGTAATTCTTTTTTGGTCTGGTGTAGTGCTTCTTTTGGTCTGGGGTAGTGCTTCCTTTGTCCTGGTGTAATTCTTTTTTGGTCTGGTGTAGTGCTTCTTTTGGTCTGGGGTAGTGCTTCCTTTGGTCTGGTGTTCTTTTTTGGTCTGGTCTGGTCTGATGCGTGTTTCATCCTGGTGTAGTACTTCTTTTAGTCTGGTTCAGTATCTTTTTGGTCTGGGGTAGTGCTTCCTTTTGGTTATGGCGCTTGTGTCAGTCTGGGTGGGGCTTGTTTTGGTTTTGTTGTGGTGTTTGTGTTGGTCTGGTGAGGTGTTTGTGTTGGTCTGGTGTGGTGTTTGTGTTGGCCTGGTGTGGTGTTTGTGTTGGCCTGGTGAGGTGTTTGTGTTGGTCAGGTGAGGTGTTTGTGTTGGCCTGGTGAGTTGTTTGTGTTGGCCTGGTAAGGTGTTTGTGTTGGTCAGGTGAGGTGTTTGTGTTGGCCTGGTGAGTTGTTTGTGTTGGTCAGGTGAGTTGTTTGTGTTGGCCTGGTGAGGTGTTTGTGTTGGTCAGGTGAGGTGTTTGTGTTGGTCAGGTGAGGTGTTTGTGTTGGTCAGGTGAGGTGTTTGTGTTGGTCTGGTGAGTTGTTTGTGTTGGTGAGGTGAGGTGTTTGTGTTGGTCAGGTGAGGTGTTTGTGTTGGCCTGGTGAGTTGTTTGTGTTGGCCTGGTGAGGTGTTTGTGTTGGTCAGGTGAGGTGTTTGTGTTGGTCAGGTGAGGTGTTTGTGTTGGTCAGGTGAGGTGTTTGTGTTGGTCAGGTGAGGTGTTTGTGTTGGTCAGGTGAGGTGTTTGTGTTGGTCAGGTGAGGTGTTTGTGTTGGCCTGGTGAGTTGTTTGTGTTGGCCTGGTGTGGTGTTTGTGTTGGTCAGGTGAGGTGTTTGTGTTGGTCAGGTGAGGTGTTTGTGTTGGTCAGGTGAGGTGTTTGTGTTGGTCAGGTGAGGTGTTTGTGTTGGTCTGGTGAGGTGTTTGTGTTGGCCTGGTGAGTTGTTTGTGTTGGTCAGGTGAGGTGTTTGTGTTGGTCAGGTGAGGTGTTTGTGTTGGTCAGGTGAGGTGTTTGTGTTGGTCAGGTGAGGTGTTTGTGTTGGCCTGGTGAGTTGTTTGTGTTGGCCTGGTGTGGTGTTTGTGTTGGTCAGGTGAGGTGTTTGTGTTGGTCAGGTGAGGTGTTTGTGTTGGTCAGGTGAGGTGTTTGTGTTGGTCAGGTGAGGTGTTTGTGTTGGTCTGGTGAGTTGTTTGTGTTGGTCAGGTGAGGTGTTTGTGTTGGTCAGGTGAGGTGTTTGTGTTTGTCTGGTGAGGTGTTTGTGTTGGTCAGGTGAGGTGTTTGTGTTGGTCTGGTGAGGTGTTTGTGTTGGTCAGGTGAGGTGTTTGTGTTGGTCTGGTGAGGTGTTTGTGTTGGTCAGGTGAGTTGTTTGTGTTGGTCAGGTGAGGTGTTTGTGTTGGTCTGGTGAGGTGTTTGTGTTGGTCAGGTGAGGTGTTTGTGTTGGTCTGGTGAGGTGTTTGTGTTGGTCAGGTGAGGTGTTTGTGTTGGTCTGGTGAGGTGTTTGTGTTGGTCAGGTGAGGTGTTTGTGTTGGTCAGGTGAGGTGTTTGTGTTGGTCAGGTGAGGTGTTTGTGTTGGTCTGGTGAGGTGTTTGTGTTGGTCAGGTGAGGTGTTTGTGTTGGTCAGGTGAGGTGTTTGTGTTGGTCAGGTGAGGTGTTTGTGTTGGTCAGGTGAGGTGTTTGTGTTGGTCAGGTGAGGTGTTTGTGTTGGTCAGGTGAGGTGTTTGTGTTGGCCTGGTGAGTTGTTTGTGTTGGCCTGGTGTGGTGTTTGTGTTGGTCAGGTGAGGTGTTTGTGTTGGTCAGGTGAGGTGTTTGTGTTGGTCAGGTGAGGTGTTTGTGTTGGTCAGGTGAGGTGTTTGTGTTGGTCTGGTGAGGTGTTTGTGTTGGCCTGGTGAGTTGTTTGTGTTGGTCAGGTGAGGTGTTTGTGTTGGTCAGGTGAGGTGTTTGTGTTGGTCAGGTGAGGTGTTTGTGTTGGCCTGGTGAGTTGTTTGTGTTGGTCAGGTGAGTTGTTTGTGTTGGTCAGGTGAGGTGTTTGTGTTGGTCAGGTGAGGTGTTTGTGTTGGTCAGGTGAGGTGTTTGTGTTGGTCTGGTGAGGTGTTTGTGTTGGTCTGGTGAGTTGTTTGTGTTGGTCTGGTGAGGTGTTTGTGTTGGTCAGGTGAGGTGTTTGTGTTGGTCAGGTGAGTTGTTTGTGTTGGTCAGGTGAGGTGTTTGTGTTGGTCTGGTGAGGTGTTTGTGTTGGCCTGGTGAGTTGTTTGTGTTGGTCAGGTGAGGTGTTTGTGTTGGTCAGGTGAGGTGCTTGTGTTGTTCTGATGTGGTGCTTGTGTTGGTCAGGTGAGGTGTTTGTGTTGGCCTGGTGAGTTGTTTGTGTTGGCCTGGTGAGGTGCTTGTGTTGGTCAGGTGAGGTGTTTGTGTTGGTCAGGTGAGTTGTTTGTGTTGGTCAGGTGAGGTGTTTGTGTTGGTCTGGTGAGGTGTTTGTGTTGGCCTGGTGAGGTGTTTGTGTTGGTCAGGTGAGGTGTTTGTGTTGGTCTGGTGAGGTGTTTGTGTTGGTCAGGTGAGGTGTTTGTGTTGGTCTGGTGAGGTGTTTGTGTTGGCCTGGTGAGTTGTTTGTGTTGGTCTGGTGAGGTGTTTGTGTTGGTCAGGTGAGGTGTTTGTGTTGGTCAGGTGAGTTGTTTGTGTTGGTCAGGTGAGGTGTTTGTGTTGGTCTGGTGAGGTGTTTGTGTTGGCCTGGTGAGTTGTTTGTGTTGGTCAGGTGAGGTGTTTGTGTTGGTCAGGTGAGGTGCTTGTGTTGTTCTGATGTGGTGCTTGTGTTGGTCAGGTGAGGTGTTTGTGTTGGCCTGGTGAGTTGTTTGTGTTGGCCTGGTGAGGTGCTTGTGTTGGTCAGGTGAGGTGTTTGTGTTGGTCAGGTGAGGTGCTTGTGTTGTTCTGATGTGGTGCTTGTGTTGGTCAGGTGAGGTGTTTGTGTTGGCCTGGTGAGTTGTTTGTGTTGGCCTGGTGAGGTGCTTGTGTTGGTCAGGTGAGGTGCTTGTGTTGGTCTTATTTATTTCCTCTTTAGTGTGGTCCTATTTAGACTCTTTGGTCTGGCTTTGACCCTTTGGTCTGATGTTTGTTTGTTTGTTCCTGATTCAATGTTGTCCTTTCTTCTTTTTCTGGTCATATTTAGACTCTTTAGTCTTCAGTCCTTTCTCCGTTTCCTTTCTTTTATGTGGTCCTCCTTTGGTCCAGCTTTAGACCCTTTGGTCTCTCCTTGGTCGAGACAGACGACCCACCTTGAGCCGGGGTCTGTCCGAGGTTTCTTGCCGTTAAAGGGAGTTTTTCCTCGCCACTGTTGCTCAAGGTTAGCTTAGAGAGGGATACATTAGTTCAATATAACATTTAGATTAATCTAATACTAAATTTTAACATGTTAATAAAAATATCAATAGTTATAGTAGTAGTAATAATAATTATAATCATAATAATAATAATGATAGTTGTAATAATAGCTATACTAGAAATAATTGTAATAAGTTTCAATAGTATATAATAGTAATAGTAATTATAATTGTTCTAATTCATTAAATTAATTGTAATCTACTGTACAAAAATACTTTAAATATTAAATATGGTGTTCTAAAATACTTTAATTGATTATTATTGATGTTTCTTAGGTGTTTAAAATAATCAACTTAATTTAGTTCTCTTTAGTGTTTTACTTATATCTCGTTTTATTTTCCAATAGATGTATATAGTTCATATTGTTTGGATTACTGATTTTGTTAAAGCCAAAATTAAAAGTTATTTGCAATCAATGTATCTTTGTGTTTCTGTTTTCTAACTCTTACTTTTTTTTTAATTAAATATTGCTGTGAAAACTATAGAATTTGTGTCTTTTCTTTATTTTTTCATGTGCTGCATTTAAATTCATTGCCTGAAAAGTAAATAAATCTGTAAAAAGATATGTTTCTGTGTATTTTTACTCATGTTTTTCCTTTTTTTATTGTTTTGTTGAAGGTGTAAAGCTAAATGATCATTAATTGATGTCAGGGGTCGTGAATTAAATTTACCTGAGGTCCAAATAAAAACGTCAAGCAAAGGTCTGGAACAAACAGGGTTAATTCAGTTATGTGGCGATTTTAAGCCATTATTTAATCCAATAATTGCTTTACTTGAAAAGAATGCAATTCATTGAATCCTGTTTTGTTACTCTGAAGATATGTATTGGCTCCTAAATATCAAAATTTGTATTATATAAGCAATGTGCCAATGCAGTGATGTGTTTCTTTAGTCCTGGTTATGTCCCGGTTTAGTCCTTGTTTGGTCCAGGTTTAACCCTTGTTATGTCCAGGAAAACAGCTGTCAGGAAATTGCCGCTTTATTTGCACCTAACGATTATTAGATTCTCCTTGGTTTTGAGCCATATTTCAATAATTTCAGGTGTGGACGGGTTGGCACATTTTCATGTAATTAGTTGTGTTTTTATTATTGCAATGTGAAGATTTCAAATTAAGATGTTATATTAACAATCTGGTAAACAAATACACCACATTCTCTCTCTGCGCCAAACTTAACAGCAGGCTGTCGGATTGGCGATTGTTGGTTTGGCGATCGTTGCCATGGCAACACTATGGGAAATTGACTTTTTTGATCGGGGTCATGTGACGGATGTCTGTGCCAAATTTGATTTGTCTGCGACAAAGTTCACTTTTTTTCTTCATTCATTTTAATTTGGTGCTCTGCAGGGGGCGCAATCGCGCCCATTTTCAAAATTCCCATATCAAAACATCCGGGGCCGACGACTCGACCAACGATTCAAGTTACACTAAAATCGGCCAAAGTATGTGCGAGTGATAATTCTTTTAAGGTGACGGTGAGCGCCGAAAACGTACGCCAAATTCATGGCGTTGCCATGACAAAACCGGAAATCCTATTAGAAAGTTTTTAATAACTTTTAATGCCCCACATGTGTAGATGATCTGGAGCAACCGGGGAGTCACTGCGTTAAACGCCCTAGGACGAGTTCGTTCAAATGCGAGGGCATGAAATGGCGCCTTCGGCGCCAGATCACGCGATATTTCCCAAAATGGCCGACTTTGTGTGGGTTGCCTAGCAACCACGTAATGTACTTTTTTGTTCGTAAAGTCATGACGAAGGTGTGTACCAATTTTGGTTTGGCTGCGCCAAACTTGATATCGGGTCATTGCCATGGCAACACGGTGGGAAAATGGGCGTGGCCATAATTTACTTTTTGATCGGGGTCACGTGACGGATGTCTGTGCCAAATTTTATTTGTCTACGACAAATTTTACTTTTTTTCTCCATTCATTTTTATTCGGTGCTCTGCAGGGGGCGCTATCGCGCCCATTTTCAAAATTCCCATATCAAAACATCCGGGGCCGACGACTCGACCAACGATTCAAGTTACACTAAAATCGGCCAAAGTTTGTGCGAGTTATGACTCTTCGAAGGCGACGGCGAACGCCAAAAACGAACGCCAAATTCATGGCGTTGCCATGACAAAACCGGAAATCCTATTAGAAAGTTTTTAATAACTTTTAATGCCCCACATGTGTAGATGATCTGGAGCAACCGGGGAGTCACTGCGTTAAACGCCCTAGGACGAGTTCGTTCAAATGCGAGGGCATGAAATGGCGCCTTCGGCGCCAGATCACGCGATATTTCCCAAAATGGCCGACTTTGTGTGGGTTGCCTAGCAACCACGTAATGTACTTTTTTGTTCGTAAAGTCATGACGAAGGTGTGTACCAATTTTGGTTTGGCTGCGCCAAACTTGATATCGGGTCATTGCCATGGCAACACGGTGGGAAAATGGGCGTGGCCATAATTTACTTTTTGATCGGGGTCACGTGACGGATGTCTGTGCCAAATTTTATTTGTCTACGACAAATTTTACTTTTTTTCTCCATTCATTTTTATTCGGTGCTCTGCAGGGGGCGCTATCGCGCCCATTTTCAAAATTCCCATATCAAAACATCCGGGGCCGACGACTCGACCAACGATTCAAGTTTCACTAAAATCGGCCAAAGTTTGTGCGAGTTATGACTCTTCGAAGGCGACGGCGAACGCCAAAAACGAACGCCAAATTCATGGCGTTGCCATGACAAAACCGGAAATCCTATTAGAAAGTTTTTAATAACTTTTAATGCCCCACATGTGTAGATGATCTGGAGCGACCGGGGAGTCGCTGCGTTCAACGCCCTAGGACGAGTTCATTCAAATGCGAGGGCATGAAAAGGCGCCTTCGGCGCCACGTTGCTCTTCTGGCCAATATGGCCGCCGTATCGTTGGTTGCCTAGCAACCGCGTAATATCTTTTTTTTTTTGGCTTCACGCGACCAATCACTGTGCCGAATTTTTTCCGTCTACGACAAACTAAAATTTGCTGGGTTTTCGGGATTTTGGGGGGTCTGGCCATAGGCCGCAATGTTAACGTCGTTTTTCCAGGGGGCGCTGACGCGCCATTTTTTTGAATTTTTAAAATTTGGAGATGTGAAAGTTTTTTTTTTCACCTAATTGAATTTTGGGCAAAAATTCAGGACTTTTCATCAGTGGGAAGTGGCCGAAACGGCCTCCGGGGGGGGAGAAGAAAAAAAATAATAATAATTAAAGCCGCAAGCGGCATTTAGAGGCCCTCGCGAGCAGCGTTGGCCGGTTGGCGCACGCCGTCGCACGCCACCGCAACAACCGGGGGGCGCTGCCGCGCCCTACGTGGTTTTGAAATCGCTGCCACCCTCGGTCGAGTTTATAAAAGAGCAAAGGCAAGAAATGCGCCTTCGGCGCCAGATCACGCGATATTTCCCAAAATGGCCGACTCTGTGTGGGTTGCCTAGCAACCACGTAATGTACTTTTTCGTACGGAACGTCACGACGAAGGTGTGTACCAATTTTGGTTTGGCTACGCCAAACTTTATTTCGGGTCGTTGCCATGGCAACACGGTGGGAAAATGGGCGTAGTCATAATTTACTTTTTGATCGAGGTCACGTGACGGATGTTTGTGCCAAATTTTATTTGTCTACGACAAAGTTTACTTTTTTTCCCCATTAATTTTTATTCGGTGCTCTGCAGGGGGCGCTATAGCGCCCATTTTCAAAATTCCTATATCAAAACATCCGGGGCCGACGACTCGACCAACGATTCAAGTTTCACTAAAATCGGCCAAAGTATGTGCGAGTTATGACTCTTCGAAGGCGACGGCGAACGCCAAAAATGAACGCCAAATTCATGGCGTTGCCATGACAAAACCGGAAATCCTATTAGAAAGTTTTTAATAACTTTTAATGCCCCACATGTGTAGATGATCTGGAGCGACCGAGGAGTCGCTGCGTTCAACGCCCTAGGACGAGTTCGTTCAAATGCGAGGACACGAAAAGGCGCCTTCGGCGCCAGGTCGCTCTTCTGGCCAATATGGCCGCCATACAGATGGTTGCCTAGCAACCGCGTAATATGTTTTTTTTTCCGGCTTCATGCGACCAATCACTGTGCCGAATTTTTTTCGTCTACGACGAACTAAAATTTTCGGGGTTTTCGGGATTTTGGGGGGTCTGGCCATAGGCCGCAATGTTAACGCCGTTTTTCCAGGGGGCGCTGACGCGCCATTTTTTGGAATTTTTGAAATTTGGAGATGTGAAGTTTTTTCTTTTCACCAAATTGAATTTTGGGCAAAAATTCAGGACTTTTCGTCGGTGGGAAAGTGGATTTCTGGGGGAGAGGAAAAATAATAATAATTAAAGCCGCAAGCGGCATTTAGAGGCCCTCGCGAGCAGCGTTGGCCGGTTGGCGCACGCCGTCGCACGCCACCGCAACAACCGGGGGGCGCTGCCGCGCCCTACGTGGTAATGCCGTCCCTGCCACCCTCGGTTGAGTTTATAAAAGAGCAAAGGCAAGAAATGCGCCTTCGGCGCCAGATCACGCTATTTTTCCCAAAATGGCCGACTTTGTGTTGGTTGCCTAGCAACCACGTAATGTACTTTTTTGTTCAGAAAGTCATGACGAAGGTGTGTACCAATTTTGGTTTGGCTACGCCAAACTTTATTTCGAGTCGTTGCCATGGCAACACGGTGGGAAAATGGGCGTGGCCATAATTTACTTTTTGATCGGGGTCACGTGACGGATGTCTGTGCCAAATTTTTGTTGTCTACGACAAAGTTTACTTTTTTCCTCCATTCATTTTTATTCGGTGCTCTGCAGGGGGCGCTATCGCGCCCATTTTCCAAAATTCCTATATCAAAACATCCGGGGTCGGGGACTGTAGCAACTAATAATTCAAGTTAACTTTTTGCTTTTGCTTTTTGCCCACTGAACTTCTGATCAAAGCAAGTACAATATAGATCTTGTGCAAATTTGTTGCTAATAACATGGCGCTGTCGCGCCTCTTGGAGTTTTGTGCCACTTTTTTATTTTTAGTCCTAATGCCACTGTTTTTTCCCAGCTTGATGGCATTTCCGTTTCAGACCATTCACTCATAGACCCATAGTTACGGAAAGTAACTGAGCACATGCGTCAGGGCCAGTGGCCACACACATTTATTTTTGTGTAGTCAGATATTTGCTCCACTGACACTAAGTCTTTGTATCAGATGTTGGACTCACAGGTGAGTTACACCATTTCTGTGAAAGTGACTCTGATAAGAGACCCTGCAGTGAAATGCAGCTGTGAACTCACCCCTGTGAAGAATCAGGATGCTACAAATATGTTATGTGTTTAATATGTTATTCAATATGAACCACATATAATGGCCTCCGCTTCCATTATTGTAAAAAATATTGGGTACTGTGGCTTTAAGGCACCACGGTGTAAACAAGCGAGCCACGAAGAGGATTGTCACAACAGAGCTCTGCACGCGGAGAGAGAGAGAGAGAGAGAGAGAGAGAGACGCACAGTTGAATCAAGCGTGATTACGTATGTTTTTATATGGTTTGACCTTTCAGCCTATCAGCACTATGAAACGTGAGTGACGTCACGCGTTGGACCGGTATATAAACTCCGCGGACCCGCCCCTCTTTGGAAGTTTTCAGTTCTTCAAGAGCCGATAACTTTCTCCCTCTGCGTCTCTGAGCCTAATCCTTTTTGGACCAAGCCCCGAGAAGCCCCTTTTTCCAGCCCTTTTTAGCCTTTCCTCTTGGATTACTTTGCTGTTTCTGAGTTGATTCTTTTTTGGATTCTTCTCTGAAAACGTCTTAAGGTAAGAACTGTTTTTCTTCTCTGTAGTAGCTCTGGTTTAAGCTAAACGCTGCATTAAAGCAGTAGCCACACATGTATGCTCTGCCCGGGGCTGTAATAAGTATATTTTCTGTATATTCGAGCGTTATTAAGCGTACATATTGAGCTCTATCGTGGTGACGAGGGGAAAGCTTGGTTTTGTGCGCTGCTGCCACAGCCAGGCTGATGTAATGTCTGAAATGGTGGAAATGAAATGGTTTCTTTGAGCTGCTCGTGTTATTTAAGTCCGTGGCTTGAGAGCATGTGTTTAGATGTGTGTGCCTGTGGTGGTTTTAGTCACATAAGGTGATTATTAGTTTTATTTTATTTGGTTTTTATGGGTAAAAAGAAAGCTAAATACTGAAAAGTCCCGGAGAGTGTGTGCGGGAGATGGTGCCGCGCGCTCATTGGCTGTGTGTGCGCGGGAAGCTTGGGGGACAGCCAATGAGTGGCTCCGTTGCTATGCCGTTGCTATGCCGTTGCTATGCCGTTGCCATGCTGTTGCTCAGAGCAGGGGGAGAGACTCAGAGGAGCAGGTATACTGTGTAAGGCAGGACTTTTCTGTTGGAGTTCTGGGTTAGACCAAGTCTTTCACTGTTAGACCTCATGTAGTCCTGGTTTGGTTCTGGTTCTAACTTGAGATGTTAAAGCTAATGATGACGTGTTTCTGGTAGAAGTGGCCATTGCATGTTCAGCACAGTTTCTATGTCAGTGTAGAGTGAGAGCTTAGAGCCAATCAGAGAGGAGCTGAGGGTGGAGTCAGCCAATGAAGTTCCTCTGTCCAGCAGCGCCACTTTTGAAGTTCTGTTGCCGTGGTGACGAGTATAGACTGTAGGAGCAGGAAAAATATTTGAAAAATGCACCTGAGGCGTTTCCTAGAGGAGCTGGGACAGGCGGGGGAGGGGGGTGTTTATGTGTGTGTGAGGCTGACGTCACAGCAGAGCCAATGATTCAACATTCAAGGTATATTTTTAGGGAGTTTCAGGTTAAGACAAATACTCAAGTGCAAAAATAATGACACATGTACACAGTACTATTAAACACTCATTGTACACAGTACTATTAAACACTCATTGTACACAGTACTATTAAACACTCATTGTACACAGTACTATTAAACACTCATTGTACACAGTACTATTAAACACTCATTGTACACAGTACTATTAAACACTCATTTATACAGTTTCTCAGCCCAAAAACATTGATTTGGTCATTTACGTAGATTATATCTGTGCTTACATTTTTCTATAACATGTTAAATGTTTTATGTTAAATGTTTTATCTGACATATTTCAGATGCCTCGTGGAAAGTCTTTCCGTCGTTCCCAGGCAGCTCGGGAGAGGTTGGCAGAGCGGCCCCCCGCTCCTGTGCAGCCTCCCACAGCTGATGATGCGGAACTTTACCGTAAGTGTTACTCATTTGTGTCACTATCTTAAGTGTAAACTGTGCAGTCATATGAAATAAATACATGTACAATATAAAGATTAATAATTGAATTATTTGTTTTCTTTTCTTTTTAGCGAAAGGAACAGGATTCCGCCATAAGGTCCGCCGATGGCCAATGTCCAAGCTGACGGGAAAGCAGCACAAATTGGCCATCCCTCCTCCGAGCCCCAGCAAGAAGGTTTGCCTTTTTTATATTAAAGAAAAACATTACAATAATCCTTATGAACTGAAATGACTGTGCATTGTGATATTATAGGTCCAAATGATTTTCCTCTATTTTAAGTGTAAACAATTGTACTCAATTGGCAGATGATTCTACCTATCTACTCAAATCTATGTTACATCGTATTATTTAAAGAAAATTGGACTTGGTTTAGTAACTTTTCATGTTATTAACTGCCATTATTGTGCTGTGTTTTTCCAGTTTGTTCTGATTGTTGGGGCCAGCCATCTGCGCCACTTCGTAGATGGCCATGTCAAGATACCTGGCAACAAGGTATCGTTTGGCATCAGCTGCACCCCTGGAGCGAGCGCCGCGCAGCTCGAGGTCGAGCTCGCGAACGACAGCCGCCATCCATCGCTCATGGATCGCAGGCCATCGCTCGTGGTCGTGACCGCTCCCTCCAACAACCTCAAGTCCAGCCGTACCATCTCTGAGGCTGGTGTGGACTTTGCCCACTACCTGGCATCCGTCTGCAGCCGCTGGCCTGAGGTCTGTGTCCTGGACTTTCCACCTCGCGGTGATAGTCCAGTCTATCTCCAAGAGCACCTGCGGCAGGAGTACCACCGTGTTGCAGCACGCATGGGTGAGTGTTATAGGGATACATTTAACTATAGAGTCTGATCACCATATATGTTTAATTTTATTTGAGCTTTCATAGACATTAATACTATGTTTGTATTTTTATGTTCAAGGTATCAAGTTCTACCCTGCGGCTGAGTACTTCCCGCTGAAAGAACAGCACTTGCGGTGCCATGATGGTGTAAGTTCTCTGATATAGTTTGAATCAGATGCAAGTTCATCTGCATTACAAGTCTAGTAGAAATAATTAACTCAGTAAAATGGTGCCCAGAATAACTGTTTTTCTCCCATATCTTTCACAGGTCCATCTGAGCGACACTGATGGGGGGATGAAGTTGTACGCTGACCTGCTGTTCCAAGCGTCCTACATCCACATGGAGACACATCCCAGTCCACCCCCTGTGTCTCCAACCCCCCCCCCACCAGTCATCAGTGATCCAACACCGGATCCTGATGCCTTCACCCTGGTGGAAAGGAGACGGAGGAACAAGGTGAGACTTGCCTCTACTTTCAAAGCTTCAGCTCCATCAGTGCATGTTATTAAGACTGTGGATACTGTCCTTACAGAGGAGCCAGCTGGGGAGCCCCGCGCACTCCCAAAGGGGTCCCAAGAGGCGGCTGGTTCAGCAGGAGGTTTGTAATATTTCTAAACCATTTGGCATCTTTGTATTATTGAATTGTTATATATTAATGATTGTGTTTATTTTTATTCTTTTAAGGTGGAGTCGGTCTTCTCCATCCCGCTTTCCCCCGTTCTCTTCAGCAGAGCCATGCTAAAGAAGATGGACAAGCTTGTCCCTTCTGGCTCTGTGGAGTGCAAGGTGAGCTCTTGTGCTTTGCAACACAATGTTGAAATAATTGAAGTAAAAGTGGATGATTTGCCTTGTGTACAAATATGAAGTATTTATGGTGTTTTTTTTGTTCTTTAATTATTAGGCGTCACGTGCGAGACGTCAGAAAGCTGCTGCCTCAAAGCCAAGCCAACCCCAGCGGAAGGTTTGTACCTTTTTCTGCTTGATATATTGTATATTTAACCTCTTAACCCCCACCTTGACTGAGCAAATTTATTCCAGTGCACCTTTACCCAAATCTAAAAGCTTCTTGGCCAGTGCAACAGCTCATTTAAAAGCTAAGGTCTGCAAAAGTGATCATAACTTTTTTGTCACATTTTTACCCCGTTTTTTTAAGCGCTTTTGCTGTGTTTTCATTGTGTTTTTATGCTTTTTCACCGCTTTTTGTCATTTTCATTGTATTTCTGTGGCTTCTTTGTTTCATTGTCATGACTCTTTAGTCGCCTTTTCAGGCCTTTTTTATTGTGTTACTGTCGCTTTTCTGGCATGTTATTTCCAGTCTTTTTTTGAACACTTTTTTTTGGTTGCGTTTTCATTCTCGTTTTTATCTCCATTTTGACACTTTGGTCAAGAAGCTTTTAGATTTGGGTAAATGTGCTCAGTTCAGGTGGGGGTAAAAAGATTAGACTGAATATTTAAATACATTTCAGGTGAAGGCAGCAAAGGCAGTGAAGGTGAAAGCCAGTTCACCTCCCACTCCTACAGCACCTGCGGTGCCAGACCTGGTAAGTGTTTTAGAATGTAAACGATGTGCATGTTATTATTACAAAGCCTTTCAGACGTGAACCACAACATTCTTTTCATTTTGTCATTTCTTAAGCGGCCCCCCGCCGAGGTCGTGGTGGTGACACCTGCTCCGTCACCCACCGGTGCTGTGAAGATCCTGGACTTGAAGCTGAAGGACCGGGTAGGTGTCTTTAGTGTGGACTTAGATTATTAGTATATAAGTATTTGTCTCATCGTATTTTGTTTATTTACTGTCCAGGCGGTGCCAGCTGTGGAGGTGACGCCTGGAAGGTCATCTACCAGTGCTGATGTGACCGCCGTTTCCCCTGCTGTGATGGAGAAGGACCAGGTTGGTGTCTTTAGTGTGAACTTATTTTATTACTACCTAATACTGATGCGCAGGTTGACCCGACACCCGCAGTGTTTTGTTGAACGTTTAGTTTTATGGGGTAAATGTATCATTAGCGTTTTTGTTTAGATGTCACCTGGCCTATCACTTCTGTATAATTTTGATCACGACTACAAATGTGGTACATTAGCAGCGCCCAAGCACATATGGGAAACACACATGTGATTAAAATAATGCATCAACAAGACACAAGGTAAAACTAAAATAAAAAAGACACAGCATCTCGTTAACCTGAGGAGAGCAACACCTTGTAGCGTCAGGTAAAGGCTGCTCCACTTTAGTCCCAAACTCTGTTTAGTTTGACGGAAAGAGATGTTCATAACGTGATAGAAGTAAAGCCTCATGATAGTTTCTGCTCCTTGTTTCATGATAAGCGATTTCAAAGGTTCCTCAGCGGTGCTGTAGCAAAACAAAGCATCAAGTGTTAATTCTCCACTGACGCGCTCCTGTTTAAAGGAATAGGCCACCGTTTTTACATACTGAGATATGTTCTTACCTTAGCTTTGACGAGTTCTTTAGGACCTGTCTGATCTTCACCCGTGCCTTCAGTCACGTAAACACAGCGCAGACGGCGTTAGCATTTAGCCCCTCCCTCTCTCCTCTATAGCTCCAAAACTGGTCAAGATAGAAGCTCCCAAGGGGAACTATATTGTAAGGCGTAATAATACCATGAGTAGTTTGGCATCCGCGCAGTAAAGTGAAGATTACTGGGCGGATTTCGAACTACTCCTGGTATTATTACGCCTTACAATATAGTTCCCCCTTTTATCCACTTAGAAAATCCACATTGTTTAATTTTGTGTAATTATACTTTGTAGTGTAACACTTCACGTAACCATATTTAGATAGGGAAAACGTGGAAGAGCTTGGTAGCTTCTATCTTGACCTGTTTTGGAGCTATAGAGGAGAGAGGGAGGGGCTAAATGCTAACGCCGTATGCTCTGTGTTTACGTGACTGAAGGCACGGGGGAAGATCAGACAGGTCCTAAAGAACTTGTCAAAGCTCAAGTAAGAACATATCTCAGTATGTAAAAACGGTGGCCTATTCCTTTAAGTCATAGCAGCTGCAACGTGACTCATGTTGCAGTTTTTCAATGTATGCGGGTTCGGGTTGGGTTGGCAAACTTTTTTTTCGGGTCGGGTGGGTCAGGTTTGATATACAGTGGGTCAGGAAAGAAAGCGACCCGTACTATCTAAATATTTGTCTCATTGTGTTTTATTCATTTACTGTCCAGGCGGTGCCAGCTGTGGAGGTGACACCCGGAGCGTCATCTACCAGTGCTGATGTGGGCGCCGTTTCTCCTGATGCGATGAAGGACCAGGTTAGTGTCTCCAGCATGACCTTTATCCTCTTAACCCCTGCATTAACCGGGCACATTCTCTCCAGTTCAACTTTACCCAAATGTAAAAGCTTCTTGAAGAAAACATATCTTAATAGTGACAAAAACACAGCATAACAGGTGACAAAAAAGTCACGGGTTATGTCCACAACACAGCGGCGGTTGTGTCCACATTGGGAACATTTTAGAGCAGTTTTGTAGGTCTTTGCTTTCAAATGAGGCATTACACTGGCCTACAGGCTGTGAACTCTCCAATCAAGAAGCTTTTAGATTTGGGTAAAGCTGAACTGAAAAAAATGTGCTTTGTTAAAGGAATAGGCCACCTTTTTTCCATACTGGGATATCTTCTTACCTGAGCTTAGGAGTTCTTTTGTAGCTGTCTGGTCTTTATGTGTCAGTCACGTAAACAGAGCACAGATGGCATTAGCATTTAGCCTCTTCTATGGGACCAAACAGGAGTGAAGTTAGAAGCGACCAAGCTCTTGCACGTGTCCCCTATTTACATACGGTTACATGAGCCTTTACACAATCCAAGTATAGTTACACAAAATTAAACATGACGATTTTGTAAGCGAAAAAAAAGGGAACTATATTGCAAGGCGTGGTGATATTACTACGCCTTGCAATATAGTCTATATATCTTTTTATCCGCTTAGAATATGCACATGTTTAATTTTGTGTAACTATACTTGGATTGTGTAAAGGCTCATGTAACCGTATGTAAATATGGGAAACGTGGAAGAGCTTGGTAGCTTCTAACTTGACCTTCTTTGGAGCTATAGAGGAGAGGGGGAGAGGCTAAATGCTAACGCCGTCCGTGCTCTGTGAAGCACCTGCACCTGTGAAGACCAGACAGCTACAAAAGCTCCTAAGCTCAGGTATGAAGATATCTCAGTAGGTAAAAACGGTGGCCTATTCCTTTAAGCTTATGCTTGCCTATATTATGGTAAAAATCTGTTTTCATTAACAAAACTTCCAGCATCTGTACATGCAATGTGATTTAACCTCTTAACCCCCACCATAACCGAGCACATTTTCTCCAGTTTGGCTTTACCTAAATCTAAGCTTCTGTACTGTAGAGCAACAGTGTTACGCCTCATTTGAAAGCCAAGGCCTACAAAACTGATCCTATTTTTGTCGTGTTATCGTTGCATTTTTTTACGCTCTTTTGTCATGTTTTTGTTGCATTATTGTTTCTTTTCTGGCATGTTTTCGTCGCTGTTTTTCTCACTTATTTGCTTAGCTTTTGTCACTTTTTCATGGTCTTTCTTTTTTGTGTGTCCTTTTTCTTATGTTTTCATCGCTCTTTTGTCACATTTTCATCCTCGTTTTTGTTGCTACAACTTTTCCCAAAAGCTTTTAGATTTGGGTAAAGCTGGAGAAAATGTGCTCAGTTCAGGTGGGGGTTAAGAGGTTAAAGCCTGATGTACTAAACTGAAATCTAAAGTGCAGGTGCCGTTGTTTGTCACATTTGTTTATCAGATTTGCACAAGTTATATAAAAAGGTTTCTACTGATGAATAGCTTGTACCATTCTGTGAAATGTGCATGTTTCAGTTTGAAGTAGTGCTTGCTATTAAAAGAATAGGCCACCGTTTTTACATACTGAGATATGCTCTTACCTCACTTTAACCGTGTTAATATATCCCCGTCTGGTCTTTGTCCGTGCGCTCTGCCAGGCAAACGGAGCACATACGCAGCCTCTCCCACATGTCACATAGCTCCAAAAAAGCTACCAAGCTCTTCCACGTGTTCCCTATTTAAATAAAGTTACGTGAAGTGTTTTCATGCGAAGTATATTTACACAGAAATGTAGCATGTCGATTTTATAAGCAGATAAAAAGGGGTACTATATTTTGAGGCGTAATGATACGAGGAGCAAAACGTCCGCGTAGTAACTCCGAAAGACTCCCCCCGCTCACTTCCGTCAATAACCTTTAGGAGTTACTGCGCGGACGTTTTACTCCTCGTATCATTACGCCTCACAATATAGTCCCCCTTTTTATTTGCTTATAAAATCGACACGTTACATTTCTGTGTAAATATACTTCGCATGAAAACACTTCACGTAACTTTATTTAAATAGGGAACACGTGGAAGAGCTTGGTAGCTTCTATCGTGAGCTTTTTTGGAGCTATGTGACATGTGGGAGAGGCTGCGTATGTGCTCCGTTTGCCTGACAGAGCGCACGGACAAAGACCAGACGGGGATATATTAACTTGGCTAAAGTGAGGTAAGCGCATATCTCAGTATGTAAAAACGGTGGCCTATTCCTTTAACCTCCTGCATTAGTAAATCATCTTTTGTATTAGTAGAGGTTAATTCACTGTTAATACAGAATTAGTTATTTTGTAGTATATTCTCAACCAAACATAAACTTTCAGGCCTTTGCCATGAAGGAAGCCTGGTTCCCCTCTCAAGTTTTTCCCATAATATTATGAATAAACCAAGGATTGTTTTTTCCCTGTTACACATTGCTGTATCATATGCTTTGTCTCTTTTATAGGGCAGGAAGAAGAGGAGGAAGGGTCACAACCGCGCTCCAAGGAAACTCCTTGTTAGGACCAAGAGTGATCAGTCACCCACTGATGACCTGAAGATCCTGGACTCGTTGCTGGAGAACCTGGTCGGTGTCTTTGGTGTGGACTTATTTTATTACTATATATTAATACTTTGCTCATTGTGTTTTATTCATTTACTGTCCAGGCGGTGCCAGCTGTGAAGGTGACCCCTGGAGCATCACCTGCCAGTGCTGATGTGGGCGGTGTTTCTCCTAATGTGATGGAGAAGGACCAGGTTGGTGTCTTTAACTTTAAAAGCATACTTTACATGCATAACCTGTCTGTGTTCCCAAGTCTGTTCAAAGCAAATATAGGCTTTACAGATAAACTATTGTGATATTATTTACAATTATAAAAACACTCTACACGCTAATGTTTTTACATATACAGTACTTTTTTTTAAGCCCTTAAAGACATTTATTCAATTGTAGTTCACAATAAGCCCAATCAAGCCCTAATTAGTGCTAGTGCAGCCGAGAGTTGAAGCTCAGTGAGTGAATTCTGGAGGTCATTGTTTTGGTTAATTATTTTACTTTATTTACCGTATAGACGGAGCCCGGAGCTGGGCCACTTGGAACACCGCCTGCCAACGACGCTGATGTTCTGGTGAAAGGCCAGGTTGGTATTGGAGTGTTCATTTGAGTATTATCTAAGTCGAAAAGTGTTATTCATGATGAACGTAAAAAGAGGCTGTGAAAACAAAAGGTATAGTGTGAATGTTCTGTGACTTTGCCTCCTAGCCAAGTGCATTTTCTACAGTTATGCTTTACCCAAATGTAAAAGCTTCTGTACTGGACAGCAACACTTCATTTGAAAGCTAAGGCCTACAAAACTGATCCCAACTGTTTTGTCGTATAGCCGCATTTTTTTACACTCTTTTCACTTTTTGTGTTATTGTTGCTTTTCTGGCATGGTTTTTTTTGCTCTTTTATTGCTTCTTTGTCTCTTTTTTGGCACATATTTGCTTCATTTTTGTCTTTGTGTGGCCTTTTATTTGCAGCTTTTTAGTTTCTGCTTTTGCTGTCACATTTGTTATATTTTTGTGAACGTTTTATCATTTTTTCGTTGTATTTCTGTCACTTTTTTGTCATATTATTGTTGCTCTTCTGTAACATTTTTGTTCCATTTTCATCCACTTTTTTGTTCTATTTTGACACCTTTTCCAAAAAGCTTTTAGATTTGGGTAAAGTTAAAGTGGAGAAATGTGCTCAGTTCAGGAGGGGGTTAAGAGGTTAAAGCCTGATGTACTAAACTGAAATCTAAAGTTCAGGTGCCGTTGTCTGTCACACTCGTTTATCAGATTTGTGCAATTAATAATATAAAACAGTTTGTAATGAGAAATCACTTCAAACTTACTATAAAATGTCATGTTCTAGATTTAGTTTGAAGTAGTGCTTTACGACCTTATTTGGAGGTAATTCCCTGTTAAAACAGAATTAGTTATTTTTACTATATTCTCAGCCCAACAAACTTTCCGGCCTTTGCGATGAAGGAAACCTGGTTCCCCCACGCTATTTTCTCATAGCTTTATCAATATAAATCAAGTATTGTTTTTTTCTTTGTATTATACATTGCTCAAGCATATTTATTTTTCTTTTTACAGAAGAGGAAGAAGAACAGGAAGCGTCACATCCGCAGTCCAAGGAAAGCCGATGGAAGGACCAAGAAGACCCGGAGTGATGTTGTTGATGTAGATGATGGTGATGTTGAGATTGTTGGTTTTGGTCTTGATGCACCGGTTAAAGCAGGTTGTAGAAGAGAAGAAGACGGCCCCGGTGTTGCTGAGGTAAGTCAAGGTGAGTCGGTGCCGGTCACTCTTCCACGGAACATCCGTGGCTCCTTTCACCAGGGGAGTAATCGGTTCGCGTTTGCTGGCTCTCAGTGTATGGGGATTGCACTGATGAGTCTTGCTAAGCACACTGTGGGTCGTGTGTCGTTGTGGCAGAAGCAGGACTTAGACCGGACTCTTGTTTTGGGTGATGAGTTGTATAGATACTGCAAAGTTAGTGGCAGGATTGCTCCCGGGTCAAGTATGTTGTTGGTCCCAGAGCTCCCACATGAGTGGGACGTCGAGGGACAAAAGGTTTGTTTTGAGTTTACTGAAGGTCTTCCCGGTGTAGTTGGTGTTGACAGTGGGGAGTTTATTGCTAACATGATCATTGTGAGCCTGCGCAGTGGTTTAGAAAGAATGTTGGCACTGTATGACACCTGCCTGTTCACCATGTGTGGCAGCACTTGTGCCATCATTCATGATAATGGTGTGTACGCTGTGGTCGACTCTCACTCTCGGAGTGTGACTGGGATGGTCGAAGCTTATGGCAAAAGTGTTGTGGTGTTCTTTAGGTCTATTGAAGATCTGTATGGGCACTTTTGTCGTTTAGCACGTTGTTATAAGCGTGCGGAGAAACAGTTTGAGCTGACTGGTGTTGTTGTAACTGTTGCATCTGAGAATGTTGCCATCGTCGAGGATGTTGGCATCGTCGAGGATGTTGCCATCGTCGAGGATGTTGCCATCGTCGAGGATGTTGCCATCGTCGAGGATGTTGCCATCGTCGAGGATGTTGCCATCGTCGAGGATGTTGCCATCGTCGAGGATGTTGCCATCGTCGAGGATGTTGCCATCGTCGAGGATGTTAGCATTAGCGAGCAGATGCAGTCAGTTGGTTGTAGTGTGCCTAAGGTTAAAGCAAAGCCTCTAAACTCCAAAGGCATTCACAGATCAAAGAAATCTAAAACTATCCTCTCTAAAAAGGTTGATGCAGGTTTAGAGTTCATTAGCCACACTCAGAGAACTAGATGTTTCACCCCCATAGATAAGGACATTTGCCAGTCTTTGTGTAGGAAGTTAGAAATACTATTTGAACATATAAATATACCACAAACTACCACCAGTAGGTCATTAGGCGCCCCATGTAAAAATGAGTCCATTGTTGCTGATGGGAATTGTTTTTTCCGTGCAATCTCCCTTGCGGTAAGTGGAACTCAAAAGAATCATAGACGAATTAGGATTTCGGTTGTAAAAGAACTAGAAAAGAATCCTTTGAAATATAAAAGTTTGTGGTGTCCCTATTCCCCCTCTGTATTTGAGTATATCCAAACGAAAAGAATGAAATATGTAGGTAGTTGGGCCACAGAGGTAGAGATACAGGTAACGGCTGACATTTTAGGGGTAGGTATATTTACATTCTTAGATGGGAATTGGCTTGAGTACACATGTAAGGGTAAAACACAGTCAAGTCAATCTATATACTTAGAAAACTGCAATAGAAATCATTATGAGGTAGTTATATGTGTTAAAGATTCTCTGGGGCAGGGTTGTTCTGGAGTTTGTCAGATTAATAGCAATAAAACTGAGTACAGACTCCGATTTCGTAAGAACTCTTCAACTCAGGTAAGTAACCCAATCAATGAATTTGTACTTGAACGTCGAGAGAAAGAGAGTGAAAAATTTAGGAAACGGTACACACAGGGGGTTTTCCAAGAGAAAGTTAAAGAACTACGTAGAGTAACATATAGACAGAACACCGCCCATAGACAGAAAATAAGGCAAATAAACAGACAGAAGTACTGGCAACAACCTTTGCTAAGAAACAACTTAAAGAAAAGAAGTATAGACTTGTATAAAGAAAATGTGTTGCATAGAGATAAAGTTAAGGCAATGAGCATTAAAAAATATTGTAATGATAAGTCTCACCAAGAAAGCGTTAAAGCTTCCAGCAAAGAAAAATATAGTAAAGATAAGCTGCACCAACAAAGCGTTAAAGCTTACAGTGTAGAAAAATATAGTAAAGATAAGCTGCACCAACAAAGCGTTAAAGCTTACAGTGTAGAAAAATATAGTAAAGATAAGCTGCACCAACAAAGCGTTAAAGCTTACAGTGTAGAAAAATATAGTAAAGATAACCTGCACCAACAAAGCGTTAAAGCTTACAGTGTAGAAAAATATAGTATAGATAACCTGCACCAACAAAGCGTTAAAGCTTACAGTGTAGAAAAATATAGTAGGGATAAGCTGCACCAACAAAGCGTTAAAGCTTACAGTGTAGAAAAGTACAGAACTAGTCTGTCACATCGTGAGAATTTAAAGGCAGCAAGTAAACATAAGTATGAAAATCCCATTCATAGGGAGGATAAAATAATAAGCAGTAAAACTAGATACCATAATAGTGAAAATAAAAAGCATATTCAAAAGACTTCAAAAAAACAGCATAAACTGAAATTGAAGGACTTTGATTATGTTGCACAGTGTTTCTTGGCAAAAGTTGAAAAAGGGCCAGAATTCATCTGTTCTGTTTGCCATAGGTTATTCTTTGAAAAATCTGTAAAACCCTGTAGCTTAAATAACTATAGAAAGAATGACAGAGTTTTAGATGTAGCTAATAAGTGCATTAAAGACACATATTTACATAAATGTAGTAAAGCCTGTGCCCGCCCATGTTCAGTTAAGAAAACAGCCAGAGGTAAGTTGTGGATTTGTTTCACCTGTCACCGTAAGATACTTAGGGGTTGCATTCCACCAGAAAGTTCTTTTAACAACTTGGAACTTGATCCCATCCCAGAAGAATTGGCATTTTTAAACGATGTGGAGGAACTTTTGGTCTCGCCCAATGTAGCTTTGATGAAGATGGTAGCGTTACCTAAGGGAGGCCAAAAGGGAATTCACGGGCCAGTCACCTGTGTCCCTTCAAATATAGCAGAAACAGCAAAGTTATTGCCCCGTTCAGATTTGGGTGGTGTTGTGTTGCCAATTAAACTTAAGCGTAAACTCACGTATAAAGGCCATTATAAATATAGGTTTGTCAACACAATGCGTATTAAGTTAGCAATTCAGCGTTTAAAAAGCATTAATAAATATTTTTCGGATATTAATTTTGATGAAGCGTGGATTAATGAATTTTCTAGAGAAGATCAGGATGATCAGGATCCGGACATTGAAGAAATGGATGTTGCTTTAGATGAAGGTAAGGACAAGTCATCAAATTCACATCAAGAGGATGGAAAACCTCCTGATGTGAACCTTGATGACGAAGTCCTGCATGACCAACAGCGATACTGCATCTTTCAGGATACTTGTTCTTTGCCCGTGAATTTAGGCCAACACATATTAGATCAGTACTTGGATGGTGTTTTAAATTTAGCTCCTACTGAAGGTAACAACCCTATCAAATTACTTTCAGATAAGGGAAATGAAGCCAAATGCTTTCCTTGTTTATTTCCACTAGGCCGCGGTACATTTCTTGACAGAAGACTGATTCGTATAACTTTATATCGTTATTTAAACAATCGTATAATGCATGCCGATGGCCGATTTGCGCGGTGTTTATCGTTCATTTTTTATGCATATTATTTATCGGTTCTTCAGCAAGTGGTCTCTAGTGTATCCATCGCACTTCGGAAGGGTGATACTAATCCTAACCGACCTCACGATCGCAGCAGCAATGATTCGGATCTAAAAGAATCACTTAAGAAGATGGTAGAGCGCGATTGTGGCTATCGTTTTCTTAGGCCGATTAGAGGCTCTCCACCATATTGGGGCGGTGGTAAGAGACACATGATGGCATTGCTGCACAAGCGCGAAAACCCAACCTGGTTCTGTTCTTTTTCCAGCGCAGATATGCGCTGGAAAAACTTAATTAACACCGTTCTTAGACAGGATGGCCGAGATCAAACTGTAGAGGACTTAGAGTGGGCAGAACGTTGTGAACTCTTGCAGCGTAATCCGGCTACCGCGGCTAGGATGTTTGATTATCGCTGGCGCATATTTCTCAAGGACGTTTTAATGTCCCCAGCACATCCTATAGGAGAAATAGATGACTATTTTTACCGCGTTGAGTTCCAACAGCGAGGCTCCCCACATGTCCATGTACTTCTGTGGGTCAGAGGAGCACCTAAATTAGATGTAAACACGGATGAAGAGGTGATCGCGTTTATAGATAAATACGTCACCTGTGAGCTGCCACCAGAGGACGATGCGTTACACGAAATCGTCACCTCTGTGCAGAAACATTCAGAGAACCACTCCAAATCATGTAGGAAAAACAAAACTGTTTGTCGTTTTAATTTCCCCCGCCCCCCGTCTGCGCGCACTTTTATAAAACGATCAAGCAAACCTAAATGCCCCAAGTGTCACAAAGACAATAAAGATAACCCCCAGGATGAAGCCCGAGAAGTGCCATGTATATGCCATAGGACCATAAATGCTGAACGAGCTGCAGCGCTTGTGGCTGCCGTCAAAAAAGCTAGTTCTGCCAAAGACTGCGCATATGTCCTCCCCGAAGATCTGTTTGATTCTCTGGGGTTTAATCAGGAAGTTTTTGAAATTGCTTATTGTTCTTTGGGTGGTCGTACACATATTGTTTTGATGAGGAAAGTCAACGCGATTTGGATTAATAATTTCAGTAGGGGGATCGCCAAATTGTGGAATGCAAATTTTGATATTCAATATGTTTGCAATCCCTATGCCTGCATTGTGTACGTAATATCATATATGGGCAAATCTGAACGGGAGATAGGATTATTATTGGCTAACTCTCAAAAGGAAGCACAGAAAGGGAATCTAGACGCCAAGGAGGCATTGAAAAAAGTGGGTACAGTTTTCCTCCATAATAGAGAAGTATCTGCTCAGGAGGCCATTTATTTATTAACGGGGATGCATTTGATGGAGTCTTCCAGGAAACTTGTTTTTATTCCAACGGGAGAAAACATAGTTAGAATGAGCAAACCATTAAGCACCATTGAGGAAACAGATCGAGAGGAGGACATATGGATGCTCAACATTGTGGACCGGTATAAGAACCGTCCCGACGATAGCGTGTTTAATGATATGTGTATTGCGACGTTTGCGTCAGAGTATCGCGTCCTTTCAAACAGCCAAAGATCTAAGAAGTCCATTCAACTTCAAAATGATTGCGGATATATTGTTAAACGAACGAGATCTGAAGCTGCCGTAATCGATCATATGCGTCCTTCAAAAACCAAAAATCCAGAACTGTACTATAGGGTCCTGATTGAACTGTTTGTGCCCTATCGTACAGAATTGAAACCGGATAATTGCGAGACGTTTTTGCTGTTTTATAAAAATGGCAGGATTGAGTTCTCCGACGGTTCAATACATAGTGTACGTTCAATAGTTAAATTGAATAGAAGCAAATTTGATGTCATAAAAGAAGACATCGAAAAGCTCCAGGAGGAAGTCGTCTGTGACGAAGTCCTGGAGAGCGGATGGGCTTCGTTGTGTCCCGAGCAGGAATCTGAACGTTTAGACTGCATCGAGGAAATAGAACAGCAACGAGCCCAATACCCTGAAGAGGAGGAGCCTCTTCCCATTCCTGAGTTGGCTGTACGCCACGAGGAAATAGCCCATATAGAAAGACAAAATAATATCCTTAGTAGGCAAGAGGGTTTAGCTTTAGTCCGTTCATTAAATGAACAGCAATTGGCCATTTTTTACAAAATCCGGGCATGGTGTTTGAACAAAGTAGCGGGTAACAAACCAGAGCCATTTCATGTATTCATTACGGGTGGGGCGGGAACCGGGAAGAGTCACCTGATTAGAGCAATACAGTATGAAGCTACCAGGTTGCTGGCACCTTTGTGCCAGGATCCTGATGGCATCAGCATCCTACTTACCGCACCAACAGGGGTAGCAGCATACAATTTAAAAGCAGCTACTATCCATAATACTCTTCACATACCAGTCCCCCCTACAAAGCCAGTCAAAACATTATTAGAAGACAAGGCAAATACTGCCCGTGTCAGATTTAGGGATTTACAGATTTTGATTATTGATGAGATTTCCATGGTCGGCCATAATTTAATGCTCTATATTGACAGTAGACTGACACAAATCAAACAATCAGGTGACTCTTCCCGGTTTGGTAATATTTGTGTAATAGCTGTAGGGGATTTTTATCAGTTAAGGCCAATTAAAGATACAGCCCTCTATAGAGATGGAGACAGTTCAGACTTGTGGGCAAAATTCTCATTTGTGGAATTGACGACGATCATGCGTCAGAAAGATGAGGATTTTGCCCAATTGCTGAACCGTTTGAGAACACGATCTAGGACTACATCCCTGCTAAATTCAGATATTGAATTGTTAAAACTTTGTGAAACCGGGGAAGAGTCTGATGCTTTGCATATTTATTCCAGAAATAGGCAAGTTGACGACTTTAATCACCATAGACTTTGTGAAACCTGCCCGGATTTTGTAAAGATTGTTGCGAAGGATTATAGTCGTAATAAGAAAACAGGGAAATTGGAGGATAGAATGACCCCTCTGTTAAATACCGAGCATACATGCTTGCCAGAGGAGGTATTTTTGGGTAACGGAGCACGCATTATGCTATGTAAAAATATAGATGTTAATGATGGCCTTGTTAATGGCATATGCGGTACGATTACAGATATTATTTGGTCAGGTAGAACATTCCCAGTAGCAGTTTACATTTTATTTGATGATAGCGTTGCTGGTTCTCAAAAAAGGCAACGTTATAGACACCCGTCCCCTGATCTAGCTGGATGTACACGTATTGAACCGGAGGAGGAACGTGCAAACAATCAAGGTGGCATTCGGCGTCAGTTTCCACTTAGACTTGCATGGGCCTGTACTGTTCATAAGGTCCAAGGCATTTCTGTCGATAACGCAGTTGTGTCCCTTGATCAAATAGATTCCGCTGGTCAAGCATATGTTGCTTTGAGTAGAGTAAGAACCCTGTCTGGTCTCATCATCCAAGACTTCAAAGAAAAGGCCATTTATTGCAATGATCAGGTTAAATTTGCTCTACATTTTATGCCTCCCTTCTTGACAGAAAGTGTGTCTCGGCCCATCTACAATGAACACTTTTTTGTGTTGTTTTTGATGAATGTTCAAGGTTTAAGTAGGCATGTGTCTGATTTGACACGGTGCACACAGCTTTGGCGGCCTAACTGCATTGCTGTGACAGAGACATGGCTAAGTGCTGACTCGTGTTTAGACACGGTGCAAATTGATAATTTCCTATTTCATAGTCGGTCCCGTAGTGATAGTTACAATAGTAGCACCAATCCAGCACTTGTAGAGTTATGTGGCCAACAACATGGGGGAGTTGGCGTGTACTGTGATGTAAATGGGGCTTATGATGTCACAGTACCTCATTTTGATTTGGAATGTATAGCGTATAATAATCAGGCTTTCAATATTTTAGTTGTTGTGATTTATCGTCCCCCATCTTATGCCATGTCTTTGTTCATCAAAAACCTGAAGAGGCTATTTAATTGGCTGCAGTCTAAGAGTGGAACCATTGTTATTGTTGGAGACTTTAATGAGGACATACTGAAATCTTCCAAATTGTCCAAATTGATGCTTGATAGAGGCTATATTCAGTATGTTGACTCTCCTACAACCGAGAGAGGGACCCTAATTGACCATATATATGTCAAAACAACACAGTTTGAAGTTCACTCTGTAGTGGTGCCAACATATTTCTCTGATCACGAAGGGATTGCATGTTCTTTTAAGTATTTGACTGACTAGATTATGTGTTGCTGTTGGTCATGCAAGATCATGTTTAAGTTGTAGATATTGATTACATAATCATGTTAATACATTATCATATTTATTCATTATCATGTTTGTACATTATCATGCATGATCATGTTTGAGTAGTATGTACTGATTACATTATCATGTCTAAAAGCTCATTCATACTTCATAAGACGCAAGAACTTTTTCTTGCCCTCTGAGCTGCAGAACTAAGTGAAGTCACTTTTGCCTATTAACCATGGAAGCGTTTTTTGAAGACAGTTCCATTGTTAAGGCAATAATGACTTCATTTTGTTCTGCAGCTCAGGGTGCAAGAACAAAAAGTTCTTGCATCTTGTTAAGTATGAATGAGCCTTAATACATTATCTTGTTTATATATTATTATGCATGATCATCTTTGAGTAGCATATAATGATTACATTATCATGTTTATTCATAATCATGTTCATACATTATCATGCGTGATCATGTTTGAGTAGTAGATACTGATACATTATCATTAGGGCTCATTCATTCTCCACAAGACGCAAGAACTTCTTGTTCTTGCGCTCTGAGCTGCAGAACAAAATGAAGTCACTTTTGCCTTGCAACCATGGAAATGTTTTCTAACTGAGGACAGTTCCAGGGCAACAAGGCAATAATGACTCCATTTTGTTCTGCAGCTCAGGGTGCAAGAACAAGAGGTTCTTGCATCTTGTGAAGTATGAATGAGCCTTAGTACATAATCATGTTTATACATTGTCATGCGTGATCATGTTTGATTAGTAGATACTGATTACATTATCATGTTTATTCATAATCATGTTTATACATTGTCATGCATGATCATGTTTGATTAGTAGATACTGATTACATTATCATGTTTATTCATAATCATGTTTATACATTGTCATGCATGATCATGTTTGATTAGTAGATACTGATTACATTATCATGTTTATTCATAATCATGTTTATACATTGTCATGCGTGATCATGTTTGATTAGTAGATACTGATTACATTATCATGTTTATTCATAATCATGTTTATACATTGTCATGCATGATCATGTTTGATTAGTAGATACTGATTACATTATCATGTTTATTCATAATCATGTTTATACATTGTCATGCATGATCATGTTTGAGTAGTAGATACTGATACATTATCATGTCTAAGGGCTCATTCATACTTCACAAGACACATGAACTTCTTGTTCTTGCACCCTGAGCTGCAGAACAAAATGAAGTCACTTTTGCCTTGCAACCATGGAAATGTTTTCTAACTGAGGACAGTTCCATGGCAACAAGGCAATAATGACTTCATTTTGTTCTGCAGCTCAGGGTGCAAGAACAAGAGGTTCTTGCATCTTGTGAAGTATGAATGAGCCTTATTACATTATCATGCTTATATATTATCATGCATGATCATCTTTGAGTAGTATATAGTGATTACGTTATTATGTTTATAAATATCATGTTTATACCTTATCATGTGAATGCCTTTGGAGTTTTGTGCTTTGAAGGTGAAGTTATCTAGATTTTGTCAATTATGGACAATTTTTATTATGATGAGGATTATGATTTGATTTGGTTTGATGTGATTTGATCAGGGTGATACTAGTTTTGATGTATTGCTCGTTTTGTGTAATGCCTGTTTTGGTCTGCTACTGTGTTCTGCTTCTGGTCTGGTGTAGTGCTTTTTTTTGTCTGGTCTGGTGCTTGTTTTAGTCTGGTGTAGTGCTTTTTTGGTCTGGTGTGGTCTGGTGCTGGTTTTGGTCTGGTGTGGTCCTTTTTTTAGTCTGGTGTGGTCCTTTTTTTAGTCTGGTTTAGTGTTTTTTTGGTCTTGTGTAGTGCTTTTTTGGTCTGGTGTAGTGCTTTTTTGGTCTGGTGTAGTGCTTTTTGGTCTGATGTAGTGCTTTTTTTGGTCTGATGTAGTGCTTTTTGGTCTGGTGTAGTGCTTTTTTTTAGTCTGTTTCAGTGTTTTTTTGGTCTGATGTAGTGCTTTTTGGTCTGATTTAGTGCTTTTTGGTCTGGTGTAGTGCTTTTTTGGTCTGATGTAGTGCTTTTTTGGTCTGGTGTAGTGCTTTTTTGGTCTGGTGTAGTGCTTTTTTGGTCTGGTGTAGTGCTTTTTTGGTCTGGTGTAGTGCTTTTTGGTCTGATGTAGTGCTTTTTGGTCTGGTGTTGTGCTTTTTTGGTCTGATGTAGTGCTTTTTTGGTCTGGTGTAGTGCTTTTTTGGTCTGGTGTAGTGCTTTTTGGTCAGATGTAGTGCTTTTTGGTCTGGTGTTGTGCTTTTTTGGTCTGGTGTAATCTGGTCTGGTGCTGGTTTTTGTCTGGTGTGGTGCTTTTTTTAGTCTGGTTCAGTGTTTTTTTGGTCTGGTGTAGTTTTATTCTGGTGTAGTGCTTGTGTTGGTCTGGTGTGGTGCTTTTGTTAGTCTGGTGTGGTGCTTGTGTTGGTCAGGTGTGGTGTTTGTGTTGGTCTGGTTTGATGCTTGTTTCGTCCTGGTGTAGTGCTTCTTTTAGTCTAGTTTAGTGCTTGTGTTGGTCTGGTGTGGTGCTTGTGTTGGTCTGGTGTGGTGCTTGTGTTGGTCTGGTGTGGTGCTTGTGTTGGTCTGGTGTGGTGCTTTTGTTAGTCTGGTGTGGTGCTTGTGTTGGTCTGGTGTGGTGCTTTTGTTAGTCTGGTGTGGTGCTTGTGTTGGTCTGGTGTGGTGCTTGTGTTGGTCTGGTGTGGTGCTTTTGTTAGTCTGGTGTGGTGCTTGTGTTGGTCTGGTGGGGTGCTTGTGTTGGTCAGGTGTGGTGTTTGTGTTGGTCTGGTGTGGTGCTTGTGTTGGTCTGGTGTGGTGCTTGTGTTGGTCTGGTCTGGTGTGGTGCTTTTTTTAGTCTGGTTCAGTGTTTTTTTGGTCTGGTGTAGTTTTATTCTGGTGTGGTGCTTGTGTTGGTCTGGTGTGGTTTTTGTGTTGGTCTGGTTTGATGCTTGTTTTGTTCTGCTTTGATCCTTTGATCTGTTTTTAGTTCTGATTAGATTTATTTCCTCTCTTTAGTGTGGTCCTATTTAGACTCTTTGGTCTGGATGGGACTGGCTTTGACCCTTTGGTCTGATGTTTGTTTGGTCTTCCTGATTCAATGTTGTCCTTTCTTCTTTTTCTGGCCCTATTTAGACTCTTTAGTCTTCTTCAGTCCTTTCTCCGTTTCCTTTCTTTTATGTGGTCCTCCTTTGGTCCAGCTTTAGACCCTTTGGTCTTTCCTTGGTCGAGACAGACGACCCACCTTGAGCCGGGGTCTGTCCGAGGTTTCTGGCCGTTAAAGGGAGTTTTTCCTCGCCACTGTTGCTCAAGGTTAGCTTAGAGAGGGATAAATTAGTTCAATAAAATATTTAGGTTAATCCAATATACTACATTTAAAGTGTTAATAATAATAATAATAATAATAATAATAAAAAATAGTTGTAATAATAGTTGTAGTAGTAATTAATATAATAGTTATATATATTATCAATATTTTTGTAACAATAATTATGGTGATAATTGTTCCAATTCATCAAATATAATTATCTACTGTACATTTTTTTTTAAATATGTTGTTCTAAAAGTCTTTGATTACTATTGATGTTTCTTAGGTGTATAAAATAATCAACTTAATCTAGTTCTCTTTAGTGTTTTACTTATATCTTGATCTATTATCCAACTTACATGTATTTACAATTTAGATATACTTCATATTGTTTGGATTATTGATTTTGTAACAGCGAAAATTAAAAGTAATTTGCAATCAATGTATCTTTGTTTCTGTTTTCTAATTCTTACCTTTTTTATTATTATTATTAAATATTGCTTTGAAAACTGTAGAATGTGTCTTTTCTTTATTTTTTTCATGTGCTGCATTTAAATTCATTACCTGAATGAGAAGTAAATAAATCTGTTAAAAAAATTATGTGTCTGTGTATTTTTAGTCATGTTTTTCCTTCTTTTTTATTTTGTTGAAGGCGTAAAGCTAAATGAACATTAATTGATGTATACATTAAGCAAGGAGTCCTGAATTAAACAGGTCCAAACAAAAAAAGCAATGGTCTGGAACATACAGGGTTTGTTCAGTTATGTGGGGATTTTAAAGCCTTTATTTAATCCAACAATAATTACTTTGCTTTGAAAATAAAGCAATTCATTCTATCCTTTTTTTATACTCTAAATATATTGTGGCTCCTAAATATCAGAATGTGTCTGTTTCTGTAAGCAATGTGTCAATGCAGTGATGTTTTTCTTTTGTCCTGGTTTTGCCCAGGTTTAGTCCTGGTTTGGTCCAAGTTTAGTCCTGGATTAGCCCTGGTTTAGTACTGGTTTAGCCTTGGATTATTACAGGTTTAATCCTAATTTAGCCCTGGTTTAGTACAGGTTTAATCCCATGTTAACCCTTGTTTAGTACAGGGTTAATCTTAGTTTTGCCCTGGTTTACTACAGGTTTAATCCTAGTTTAGCCCTGGTTTAGTACAGGTTTAATCCTATTTTAGCCCTGGTTTAGTACAGGTTTAATCCTAGTTTAGCCCTGGTTTACTACTGGTTTGACATCTTCATACAACAACAAATGGTTCACTGGTTTTGTGAATTTTGATCATAAAAGAAAGAAGATGGTGCATAAGGTGAGAACATAATCATGATGACATGGTTTATGGTTTATGATTGTCATTGTTAGTTGGATTCTGATTAGTTTTGCAGTGTAACACAAATACAAACTTTTTCAAATATTTTAATCAATTGAAATTATATCATCACATTTTCATGTAATGTGCATCTTTATAATGTAAGGATTTCAAATCAAGATGTTATATGAACAATCTGGTAAACAAATACACCACATTCTCTTGTGGTGCTAACCTGGACAGCGCTCACATTTGTAGCCAAAGTCTGTCAGCATTCAGCACCATGGACAGTTTCAGAGGCAGAATCAGGGCAAATCAAATATCAGGATGTTTCTGAAATAATGTCTATTTTATCGCTATCACACCCATTTTCCAATTATATTTTTTTGGATAGATGATATGGAGGGATCATCATGTCACTGCCACCCAAGGATGGGTTTATTAAAGAGTAAAGGCAAGACATGGTGCCAGGTCAGTCGATTTACCCAAAATGGCCGAACTCCTGTTCGTTACCATTGTTGGTTGCCAACTATTTGATAAACTTTTTTGTTGGGACAGTCATGGCACACGTCTGTATCAATTTTGATTTAAACTTGACAGCAACCCGCTGTCCGATTGGCAAATGTTGGTTTGGAGGTTGTCCCGTGGCAACACAATGGGAGATGGGGTGTGGCCATCTTTTACTTTTATGAGTGAGACATATGTCTGTGCCAAATTATTCTTGTCTACGACAATGTTCATTTATCTGTCCTATTATTTGTTTATTTTTATTATATCACAACATCTGGGGTCGATGACTGGACCAACGATTCAATTTACACTTAAATCAGCCACAGCGTCTGCTATGTATGACTCTTTGAAGGTGACGGTGAGCGCCGAAAACGAATATCCCATGCCATAACAAATAACTTTTAATGTCCCACTTGTGTAGATGATCTGGAGCGACCGGGGAGTCGCTGCCTTCAACGGCCTAGGACGATTAGCTCTTTTGGCTGATATGGCCGCCCTACTGTTAGTTGCCTAGCAACCGTGTAATATACTTTTTCATTCGGAAAGTCATGACGCACATGTGTACCAATTTTGGTTTGGCTATGCCAAACTTGACACCAAGTCGTTGCCATGGCAACACGGTGGGAAATGGGGCGTGGCCATCAGTGACTTTTTTGATCGGAGTCATGTGACGGATGTCTGTGCCAAATATTTTTGTCTACGACAAAATTCACTTTTTTTCTTCATTCATTTTAATTTGGTGCTCTGCAGGGGGCGCTATCGCGCCCATTTTCAAAATTCCTATATCACAGACAGCATCCGGGGTTGACGATTCAAGTTACACTAAAATCGGCCACAGTATGTGCGAGTTATGACTCTTTGAGGGTGACGGCAAGCACCGAAAACGTACGCCCAATTTATGGCGTTGCCATGACAACACCGTGAATCCTATTAGAAAGTTTTTAATAACTTTTAATGCCCCACATGTGTAGATGATCTGGAGCGACCGAGGGGTCGCTGCGTTCAACGCCCTAGGACGAGTTCGTTCAAAAGCGAGGGCATGAAATGGTGCCTTTGGCGCCAGGTCGCTCTTCTGGCCAATATTGCTGGCATACTGGTGGTTGCCTAGCAACCGTGTAATATGTTTTTTTTTTTGGCTTCATGTGACCAATCACTGTGCCGAATTTTTTTCGTCTATGACAAAGTAAAATGTTCTGGTATTTTGCTATTTTCGGGGGTCTGGCCATAGGCTGCAATGTTAACGTGGTTTTTCCAGGGGGCGCTGATGCGCCATTTTTCGGAATTTTTACATTTTGGAGATGTGAAGGTTGTTTTTTTCACCTAATTGAATTTTGTGCAAAAAAAAAATCAAGACTTTTCGTTGGTGGGAAGTTGCCGAAACTGGCATCGGAGGGGAAGAGGAAAAAGCCGCAAGTGGCAT
This sequence comes from Gobius niger, assembly GCF_951799975.1. Classification (NCBI taxonomy): domain Eukaryota; kingdom Metazoa; phylum Chordata; class Actinopteri; order Gobiiformes; family Gobiidae; genus Gobius; species Gobius niger. The sequence goes on along the minus strand of NC_136852.1, from coordinate 4,038,566 downwards.
TTAGAGGCCCTTGCAAGCTGCGTTGGCCACCACAATAACTGGGGGGGCGCTACCGCGCCCTACGTGGTTATGCTGTCGCTGCCACCCTTGGTCGAGTTTATAAAAAAGCAAAGGCAAGAAATGCGCCTTTGGCGCCAGATCACGCGATATTTCCCAAAATGGCCGACTTTGTGTGGGTTGCCTAGCAACCATGTAATGTACTTTTTTGTTCGGACAGTCATGATGAAGGTGTGTACCAATTTTGGTTTGGCTACGCCAAACTTTATATCGGGACGTTGCCATGGCAACACGGTGGGAAAATGGGCGTGGCCATAATTTACTTTTTGATCGGGGTCACGTGACGGACGTCTGTGCCAATTTTTTTTTGTCTACGACAAAGTTTACTTTTTTTCCCCATTCATTTTTATTTGGTGCTCTGCAGGGGGCGCTATCGCGCCCATTTTCAAAATTCCCATATCAAAACATCCGGGGCCGACGACTCGACCAACGATTCAAGTTTCACTAAAATCGGCCACAGTTTGTGCGAGATATGACTCTTCGAAGGTGACGGCGAGCGCCGAAAACGAACGCCAAATTCATGGCGTTGCCATGACAAAACCGGAAATCCTATTAGAAAGTTTTTAATAACTTTTAATGCCCCACATGTGTAGATGATCTGGAGCGACCGGGGAGTAACTGCGTTCAACGCCCTAGGACGAGTTCGTTCAAATGCGAGGGCACAAAAAGGCGCCTTTGGCGCCAGGTCGCTCTTCTGGCCAATATGGCCGCCATACAGTTGGTTGCCTAGCAACCGCGTAATATCTTTTTTTTTTTGGCTTCATGCGACCAATCACTGTGTCAAATTTTTTTCGTCTACGACGAACTAAAATTTTGGGGTTTTTCGTTATTTTGGGGGGTCTGGCCATAGGCCGCAATGTTAACGTCGTTTTTCCAGGTGGCGCTGACGCGCCATTTTTTTGAATTTTTGCATTTTGGAGATGTGAAAGTTTTTTTTTTCACCTAATTGAATTTTGGGCAAAAATTCAGGACTTTTCATCGGTGGGAAAGTGGATTTTGGGGGGGAGAAGAAAAATAATAATAATAATAATAATAATAATAAGAAAAACCCTTACAATAACAATATAGCGCCGCCTCCGGCGGCCCATATTTATATCGTCGGAAAGGTCTCACGTCCAGTAACCCACCCGTGAGGTTCATTGTCAAATACGAGCGCGTTGCGCTCGTATTTTACCACTTCTTTGTCAATATTTCTTAATGTGTTTTTTTTTCATATTTTTTTGCGAGCAACAACAAATATGCCGCTTTCGCGGCAAACACCTATATCATTGGATAGGCCTCGATGCCCTGAGTCACTCTAGTAGTGTTTTGGGCATTGCGTTGCGTTGCGCTCGTCATCGACTGCTTTCTTGTCAATGTTGCGCCTTCACTGGATTTTTCACCTTTTTTCACACGAGCAGTTACAAATGTGCCGCTTTCGCGGCACACGCCAATTTCACCGGACAGGGCGTGGTGCCGGGGTCCCCCCTATTACTGTCAGATGCATGGGGAGCGCTCCGCGCTCTGTTTCTTGAGCGCTGCGCGCTCTTTTCGGGACGTGCGCTACGCGCACGTCTTTCTTCAGTGCGCTCCGCGCACTGCCGTACAATTACAATAGGCCCGAGCCCTGCCAGGCCGCTCGGGCCTAATAATAATAATAAGAAAAAGAAAAACTCTTACAATAACAATATAGCGCCGCCTGCGGCGGCCCATATTTATATCGTCGGAAAGGTCTCACGTCCAGTAACCCACCCGTAAGGCTCATTGTCAAATACGAGCGCGTTGCGCTCGTATTTTACCACTTCTTTGTCAATATTTCTTAATGCGTTTTTTTTTCAGATTTTTATGCGAGCAACTACAAATATGCCGCTTTCGCGGCAAATACCTATATTACCAGATAGGCCTCAATGCCCTGAGTCACTATAGTAGGGTTTTAGGGACTGTTTTAGGGCCATAGTCGATGACGAGCGCGTTGCGCTCGTCATCGACTACTTTCTTGTCAATGTTGCGCCTTGCCTGGATTTTTCACCTTTTTTCATGCAAGCAGTTACAAATGTGCCGCTTTCGCGGCACACGCCTATTTCACCGGACAGGGCGTGGTGCCGGGGTCCCCCCTATTACTGTCTAATGCATGGGGAGCGCTCCGCGCTCTGTTTCTTGAGCGCTGCGCGCTCTTTTCGGGACGTGCGCTACGCGCACGTCTTTCTTCAGTGCGCTCCGCGCACTGCCGTACAATTACAATAGGCCCGAGCCCTGCCAGGCCGCTCGGGCCTAATAATAATAATTAAAGCCGCAAGCGGCATTTAGAGGCCCTCGCGAGCAGCGTTGGCCGGTTGGCGCACGCCGTCGTACGCCACCGCAATAACCGGGGGGCGCTAACGCGCCGTACGCCGTTATGCCGTCCCTGCCACCCTCGGTTGAGTTTATAAAAGAGCAAAGGCAAGAAATGCGCCTTCGGCGCCAGATCACGCGATATTTCCCAAAATGGCCGACTTCGTGTGGGTTGCCTAGCAACCATGTAATGTACTTTTTTGTTCGGAAAGTCATGACGAAGGTGTGTACCAATTTTGGTTTGGCTACGCCAAACTTTATATCGGGACGTTGCCATGGCAACACGGTGGGAAAATGGGCGTGGCCATAATTTACTTTTTGATCGGGGTCACGTGACGGACGTCTGTGCCAATTTTTTTTTGTCTACGACAAAGTTTACTTTTTTTCCCCATTCATTTTTATTTGGTGCTCTGCAGGGGGCGCTATCGCGCCCATTTTCAAAATTCCCATATCAAAACATCCAGGGCCGACGACTCGACCAACGATTCAAGTTTCACTAAAATCGGCCACAGTTTGTGCGAGATATGACTCTTCGAAGGTGACGGCGAGCGCCGAAAACGAACGCCAAATTCATGGCGTTGCCATGACAAAACCGGAAATCCTATTAGAAAGTTTTTAATAACTTTTAATGCCCCACATGTGTAGATGATCTGGAGCGACCGGGGAGTAACTGCGTTCAACGCCCTAGGACGAGTTCGTTCAAATGCGAGGGCACAAAAAGGCGCCTTTGGCGCCAGGTCGCTCTTCTGGCCAATATGGCCGCCATACAGTTGGTTGCCTAGCAACCGCGTAATATCTTTTTTTTTTTGGCTTCATGCGACCAATCACTGTGTCAAATTTTTTTCGTCTACGACGAACTAAAATTTTGGGGTTTTTCGTTATTTTGGGGGGTCTGGCCATAGGCCGCAATGTTAACGTCGTTTTTCCAGGTGGCGCTGACGCGCCATTTTTTTGAATTTTTGCATTTTGGAGATGTGAAAGTTTTTTTTTTCACCTAATTGAATTTTGGGCAAAAATTCAGGACTTTTCATCGGTGGGAAAGTGGATTTTGGGGGGGAGAAGAAAAATAATAATAATAATAATAATTAAAGCCGCAAGCGGCATTTAGAGGCCCTCGCGAGCAGCGTTGGCCGGTTGGCGCACGCCGTCGCACGCCACCGCAACAACCGGGGGGCGCTGCCGCGCCCTACACTGTTAAAATGACGCTACCACCCTCGGTCAAGTTTATAAAAGAGCAAAGGCAAGAAACGGCGCCTTCGGCGCCAGATCACGCAATATTTCCCAAAATGGCCGACTTTGTGTGGGTTGCCTAGCAACCACGTAATGTACTTTTTTGTTCGGAAAGTCACGACGCACGTGTGTACCAATTTTGGTTTGGCTATGCCAAACTTTATTTCGGGTCGTTGCCATGGCAACACGGTGGGAAAATGGGCGTGGCCATAATTTACTTTTTGATCGGGGTCACGTGACGGATGTCTGTGCCAAATTTGATTTGTCTACGACAAAGTTTACTTTTTTTCCCTATTCATTTTTATTCGGTGCTCTGCAGGGGGCGCTATCGCGCCCATTTTCAAAATTCCCATATCACAACATCCGGGGCCGACGACTCGACCAACGATTCAAGTTTCACTAAAATCGGCCACAGTATGTGCGAGTTATGACTCTTCGAAGGTGACGGCGAACGCCGAAAACGAACGCCAAATTCATGGCGTTGCCATGACAAAACCGGGAATCCTATTAGAAAGTTTTTAATAACTTTTAATGCCCCACATGTGTAGATGATCTGGAGCGACCGGGGAGTCGCTGCGTTCAACGCCCTAGGACGAGTTCGTTCAAATGCGAGGGCACGAAAAGGCGCCTTCGGCGCCAGGTCGCTCTTCTGGCCAAGATGGCCGCCATACAGATGGTTGCCTAGCAACCGCGTAATATGTTTTTTTTTTTGGTTCCATGTGACCAATCACTGTGCCGAATTTTTTTCGTCTACGACGAACTAAAATTTTCGGGGTTTTCGGGATTTTGGGGGGTCTGGCCATAGGCCGCAATGTTAACGCTGTTTTTCCAGGGGGCGCTGACGCGCCATTTTTTTGAATTTTTCAAATTTGGAGATGTGAAAGTTTTTTTTTTCACCTAATTGAATTTTGGGCAAAAACGCCGAACTTAAATTTTCGAGTCTCTCCATAGGCGCAATGTAATCCTGATTTTCCAGGGGGCGCTGACGCGCCATTTTTCAACATTTTTGATTGGGATTCATTGACACTGTGTATCGCCGGGATTTTTAATTTTGGGCAAAAAATGGTGAGTTTTCGTCGACGACTCGTCGAGTTATTCCAAAAAAACACGGATAGATGAAAAATAATAATAATAAGAATAAGAATAAGAAAAACTCTTACAATAACAATATAGCGCCGCCTGCGGCGGCCCATATTTATATCGTCGGAAAGGTCTCACGTCCAGTAACCCACCCGTGAGGTTCATTGTCAAATACGAGCGCGTTGCGCTCGTATTTTACCACTTCTTTGTCAATATTTCTTAATGCGTTTTTTTTTCAGATTTTTTTGCGAGCAACAACAAATATGCCGCTTTCGCGGCAAACACCTATATCATTGGATAGGCCTCGATGCCCTGAGTCACTATAGTACTGTTTTGGGCACTGGGGAAGTGGCCATGGTCGATGACGAGCGCGTTGCGCTCGTCATCGACTACTTTCTTGTCAATGTTGCGCCTTCACTGGATTTTTCACCTTTTTTCACACGAGCAGTTACAAATGTGCCGCTTTCGCGGCACACGCCTATTTCACCGGACAGGGCGTGGTGCCGGGAGTCCCCCCATTACTGTCTAATGCATGGGGAGCGCTCCGCGCTCTGTTTCTTGAGCGCTGCGCGCTCTTTTCGGGACGTGCGCTACGCGCACGTCTTTCTTCAGTGCGCTCCGCGCACTGCCGTACAATTACAATAGGCCCGAGCCCTGCCAGGCCGCTCGGGCCTAATTAAAGCCGCAAGCGGCATTTAGAGGCCCTCGCGAGCAGCGTTGGCCGGTTGGCGCACGCCGTCGCACGCCACCGCAATAACCGGGGGGCGCTAACGCGCCGTACGTGGTAAAAATGACTCTACCACCCTCCGTTGAGTTTATAAAAGAGCAAAAGCAAGAAATGGCGCCTTTGGCGCCAGATCACGCGATATTTCCCAAAATGGCCAACTTTGTGTGGGTTGCCTAGCAACCGCGTAATGTACTTTTTTGTTCGGATAGTCATGACGCACGTGTGTACCAATTTTGGTTTGGCTACGCCAAACTTTATATCGGGTCGTTGCCATGGCAACACGGTGGGAAAATGGGCGTGGCCATAATTTATTTTTTGATCGGGGTCACGTGACGGATGTCTGTGCCAAATTTTATTTGTCTACGACAAAGTTTACTTTTTTTCTCCATTCATTTTTATTCGGTGCTCTGCAGGGGGCGCTATCGCGCCCATTTTAAAAATTCCTATATCAAAACTTCCGGGGCCGACGACTCGACCAACGATTCAAGTTTCACTAAAATCGGCCACAGTATGTGCGAGTTATGACTCTTCAAAGGCGACGGCGAACGCCGAAAACGAACGCCATATTCATGGCGTTGCCATGACAAAACCGGAAATCCTATTAGAAAGTTTTTAATAACTTTTAATGCCCCACATGTGTAGATGATCTGGAGCGACCGGGGAGTCGCTGCGTTCAACGCCCTAGGACGAGTTCGTTCAAATGCGAGGGCACGAAAAGGCGCCTTCGGCGCCAGGTCGCTCTTCTGGCCAAGATGGCCGCCATACAGATGGTTGCCTAGCAACCGCGTAATATCTTTTTTTTTTTGGTTCCATGTGACCAATCACTGTGCCGAATTTTTTTCGTCTACGACGAACTAAAATTTTCGGGGTTTTCGGGATTTTGGGGGGTCTGGCCATAGGCCGCAATGTTAATGTGGTTTTTCCAGGGGGCGCTGACGCGCCATTTTTTTGAATTTTTGAAATTTGGAGATGTGGAGGTTTTTTTTTTCACCTAATTGAATTTTGGGCAAAAATTCAGGACTTTTCGTCGGTGGGAAAGTGGATTTTGGGGGGGAGAAGAAAAATAATAATAATTAAAGCCGCAAGCGGCATTTAGAGGCCCTCGCGAGCAGCGTTGGCCGGTTGGCGCACGCCGTCGCACGCCACCGCAATAACCGGGGGGCGCTGCCGCGCCGTACGTGGTTCTACTGTCGCTGCCACCCTCGGTTGAGTTTATAAAAGAGCAAAAGCAAGAAATGCGCCTTCGGCGCCAGATCACGCGATATTTCCCAAAATGGCCGACCTCCTGTTGGTTGCCTAGCAACCACGTAATGTACTTTTTTGTTCGGACGGTCATGACGAAGGTGTGTACCAATTTTGGTTTGGCTACGCCAAACTTTATTTCGGGTCGTTGCCGAAACGAACGCCAAATTCATGGCGTTGCCATGACAAAACCGGAAATCCTATTAGAAAGTTTTTAATAACTTTTGATGCCCCACATGTGTAGATGATCTGGAGCGACCGAGGGGTCGCTGCGTTCAACGCCCTAGGACGAGTTCGTTCAAATGCGAGGGCACGAAAAGGCGCCTTCGGCGCCAGGTCGCTCTTCTGGCCAATATGGCCGCCATACAGATGGTTGCCTAGCAACCGCGTAATATGTTTTATTGTTTGGATTCATGTGACCAATCACTGTGCCGAATTTTTTTCGTCTACGACGAACTAAAATTTTCGTGTTTTTCGGGATTTTGGGGGGTCTGGCCATAGGCCGCAATGTTAACGTCGTTTTTCCAGGGGGCGCTGACGCGCCATTTTTTGGAATTTTGGAAATTTGGAGATGTGAAAGTTTTTTTTTTCACCTAATTGAATTTTGGGCAAAAACGCCGATCTTAAATTTTCGAGTCTCTCCATAGGCGCAATGTAATCCTGATTTTCCAGGGGGCGCTGGCGCGCCATTTTTCGATATTTTTTAACGGGATTTATTGACACTGTGTATCGCCGGGATTTTTAATTTTGGGCAAAAAATGGTGACTTTTCGTCGACGACTCGTCGAGTTATTCCAAAAAAACACGGATAGATGAAAAATAATAATAATAATAAGAATAAGAATAAGAAAAACTCTTACAATAACAATATAGCGCCGCCTGCGGCGGCCCATATTTATATCGTCGGAAAGGTCTCACGTCCAGTAACCCACCCGTGGGGTTCATTGTCAAATACGAGCGCGTTGCGCTCGTATTTTACCACTTCTTTGTCAATATTTCTTAATGCGTTTTTTTTTCATATTTTTATGCGAGCAACTACAAATATGCCGCTTTCGCGGCAAACACCTATATCATTGGATAGGCCTTAATGCCCTGAGTCACTCTAGTAGTGTTTTGGGCTTTGGGAAGTGGCCATGGTCGATGACGAGCGCGTTGCGCTCGTCATCGACTACTTTCTTGTCAATGTTGCGCCTTCACTGGATTTTTCACCTTTTTTCACACGAGCAGTTACAAATGTGCCGCTTTCGCGGCACACGCCTATTTCACCGGACAGGGCGTAGTGCCGGGAGTCCCCCCATTACTGTCTAATGCATGGGGAGCGCTCCGCGCTCTGTTTCTTGAGCGCTGCGCGCTCTTTTCGGGACGTGCGCTACGCGCACGTCTTTCTTCAGTGCGCTCCGCGCACTGCCGTACAATTACAATAGGCCCGAGCCCTGCCAGGCCGCTCGGGCCTAATAATAATAAGAAAAACCCTTACAATAACAATATAGCGCCGCCTCCGGCGGCCCATATTTATATCGTCGGAAAGGTCTCACGTCCAGTAACCCACCCGTAAGGTTCATTGTCAAATACGAGCGCGTTGCGCTCGTATTTTACCACTTCTTTGTCAATATTTCTTAATGCGTTTTTTTTTCAGATTTTTGTGCGAGCAACAACAAATATGCCGCTTTCGCGGCAAACACCTATATCATTGGATAGGCCTCGATGCCCTGAGTCACTCTAGTAGTGTTTTGGGCATTGGGAAGTGGCCATGGTCGATGACGAGCGCGTTGCGCTCGTCATCGACTACTTTCTTGTCAATGTTGCGCCTTCACTGGATTTTTCACCTTTTTTCACACGAGCAGTTACAAATGTGCCGCTATCGCGGCACACGCCTATTTCACCGGACAGGGCGTGGTGCCGGGGTCCCCCCTATTACTGTCTAATGCATGGGGAGCGCTCCGCGCTCTGTTTCTTGAGCGCTGCGCGCTCTTTTCGGGACGTGCGCTATGCGCACGTCTTTCTTCAGTGCGCTCCGCGCACTGCCGTACAATTACAATAGGCCCGAGCCCTGCCAGGCCGCTCGGGCCTAATAATAATAAGAAAAACCCTTACAATAACAATATAGCGCCGCCTCCGGCGGCCCATATTTATATCGTCGGAAAGGTCTCACGTCCAGTAACCCACCCGTGAGGTTCATTGTCAAATACGAGCGCGTTGCGCTCGTATTTTACCACTTCTTTGTCAATATTTCTTAATGTGTTTTTTTTTCATATTTTTTTGCGAGCAACAACAAATATGCCGCTTTCGCGGCAAACACCTATATCATTGGATAGGCCTCGATGCCCTGAGTCACTCTAGTAGTGTTTTGGGCATTGGGGAGTGGCCATGGTCGATGACGAGCGCGTTGCGCTCGTCATCGACTGCTTTCTTGTCAATGTTGCGCCTTCACTGGATTTTTCACCTTTTTTCACACGAGCAGTTACAAATGTGCCGCTTTCGCGGCACACGCCTATTTCACCGGACAGGGCGTGGTGCCGGGAGTCCCCCCTATTACTGTCCAATGCATGGGGAGCGCTCCGCGCTCTGTTTCTTGAGCGCTGCGCGCTCTTTTCGGGACGTGCGCTACGCGCACGTGTTTCTTCAGTGCGCTCCGCGCACTGCCGTACAATTACAATAGGCCCGAGCCCTGCCAGGCCGCTCGGGCCTAATAATAAGAAAAACCCTTACAATAACAATATAGCGCCGCCTCCGGCGGCCCATATTTATATCGTCGGAAAGGTCTCACGTCCAGTAACCCACCCGTAAGGTTCATTGTCAAATACGAGCGCGTTGCGCTCGTATTTTACCACTTCTTTGTCAATATTTCTTAATGCGTTTTTTTTTCAGATTTTTGTGCGAGCAACAACAAATATGCCGCTTTCGCGGCAAACACCTATATAATTGGATAGGCCTTAATGCCCTGAGTCACTCTAGTAGTGTTTTGGGCATTGGGGAGTGGCCATGGTCGATGACGAGCGCGTTGCGCTCGTCATCGACTACTTTCTTGTCAATGTTGCGCCTTCACTGGATTTTTCACCTTTTTTCACACGAGCAGTTACAAATGTGCCGCTTTCGCGGCACACGCCTATTTCACCGGACAGGGCGTGGTGCCGGGAGTCCCTCCCATTACTGTCTAATGCATGGGGAACGCTCCGCGCTCTGTTTCTTGAGCGCTGCGCGCTCTTTTCGGGACGTGCGCTACGCGCACGTCTTTCTTCAGTGCGCTCCGCGCACTGCCGTACAATTACAATAGGCCCGAGCCCTGCCAGGCCGCTCGGGCCTAATAATAATAATAATAATAATAATAATAATAATAATAATAATAAAAGAGAAAATAATAATAATAAAAAAGTAAAATAAATAAGATATAAAAATTTAAAAAAAAAAAATAGAAATAAATAAATAAAATAAAAAATAACGTTGTTTGTAATTAAATGTGTGGCATTCCTCTCATATATGGCTAGTTTAGCCATGTCGATAAGGGCAATGTCCGCCCACTGTTCCCCACGCGTGCGACACCCAGGCCGGCACCCGCGGTCGCTCACTGTTGATCCCCCGCCAATCCTGATTCTTACTTTCTCCCTTTACAGTAGGTGCAAATGTGTCCCTAAATAAAGTGAGGTGCATTAAAATGGGCATCGAGCTCATCCTATTCTTTGTGTTCTCCCTTTTGCAGGGTTTCTCGGTATGTCCCTAAGTAAGGTGAGGTGCATTAAAATAAGCATTGAGCTTACCCTAGTCTTTATGTTTTTCTTTTCTTTTTTTTTTTTTTTTTTTTCTTTTCCCTTTTTTCTTCTTTTTTCCTGAGCTAATATGATGCGTTAAAAACAGTGGCAGGGTGCCTTGGCAAGCTACACCTTAGGGCCAGCAGGGGAAGAGGCACGCTGGCAGGGACCAGAGGCATCTATGCACCATCGAATGCCAAAGCAGGCCATAGATGATCAGGATTGTAATTGGGAAAAAGAAAAAGAAAAAAAATAAATAAATAAATAAACAAAATAATAATAATAAATCAATAAACAAACAAAAATAAATCAATAAACAAGGCAAAATAAAAACAAAACAAAAATTAAACTAAATTCAGAAGTGAAGACAAAATTAATAATAATAATTAGAATAAAGAGAGAGAGAGAGAGAACTAAGAAGTCTACTGGTGGTGGTAAAAAAGGGGAGTTGAGGCTTTGACAACTTATACTAACAACAGCAACAATAATAGAAATGACAATAATAGCAGAAATTAAGAAATTATAAATGAAAGTGTTTCAGATATGGGGTCCATATTTCATTGAAGGTCGATATATACTTCTGTTTGTGGGCTCTATTCTTTTCTGTTATTATATGATCAATGATTAAATTTATCCAATGGGTGATGTTACATGCTCTTTTATTTTTCCAATTTTGGAATATTATTTTCTTTGCGAAAATTAGAGAGGTCAGGAGAGCAATGTTATATTTTGTTGGAAGATTTATTTGTGCGATATCTCCTAAGAGACACAGAGCAGGGTTTAGTGGGATTCTGTAATTCAAGATGGTGGATAAATTGTCAGTGACAGCTGTCCAGAAGGAATGTACCGGTTGACACTCCCACGTGGCATGTAAATAGGTGTCTATGCTCCCTAGAGTGCATTGAAAACATGTGTCTGTGTCTGTAAATCCCATTTTGTTCAGTCGGCTTTGTGTAAGATGTGTTCTATGGATCGTTTTATACTGTATTAGTTGCAGGTTATCATAAGTAGTAATAAAAGTATTTCTACAAATGGAATTCCAGAGGTCGGGGTTGAGAGGAATGTCCAGGTCCGTTTCCCATTTAGTAGATGGTATTGTTAAGTGATTATTTAATGATATAATTATTTTATGGAGTTTTGATGTGATCTTTTTTGTATTTGTTATCTTTAAAATCTTGTTGGTCAGAGCAGATGGTTGTAGTGTGTTTTCAATAATACTAATTTTGCTTTTAATCGTATTTTTTAGTTGTTGATATTGGAGAAATTGTTCTCTTCTGACGCCATACCTCTGGATAAGTGCAGTGAATGATATAAAAGTGTCATTTACAAATAAATGGTGGAGGTGAGAAATGCCCTTTTCGTGCCAATGTGGGAAGTGAATGGGGGAGTTATGTATTTGAAAATCAGGGTTGTGCCAGATGGGAGTGTATTTATTTGGTAGTAATGAGGAGTTAGTGATCTTGTTGATTTTCCACCAGGCTGTCAGTGTTGTGGAGATGGTGATAGATTTGAAATATGGTTGTTTATTTATTGATGGTGATAAAAATGGAAGATCTGCTAAGGGCGTATTCTGACATTGGTTCTGTTCAAGCTTGATCCATTGGTTATTGTAGTTTTCATTATTTATCCAGATGTATAGGTATGATAATTGTGTTGCATAGAAGTAATAAAGAAAATTTGGAGCTTCAAGTCCGCCATGTGTTTTGCTATTTTGTAATGTTGCAAGCGATATCCGAGGTGGTTTATTTTTCCAATAAAATCGGGTTATTGTGGAGTTAAGGGATTTGAACCAGTTGTCAGTGGGAGTTGTAGGTATCATAGTAAATAAGTACGTAATTTGCGGTAGAATTTTCATTTTAACTGCATCAATTCGGCCAATTAGTGATAATGGGAGTTTATGCCAGCTTTTCAGAGTGTCTTCAATTTTTTTCAGTAATGGAGTATAATTAAGATGAAAGAGCTCTGACAGCTTGGCCGAAATATTAATACCCAAATATTTTATGTTACCCAGATTTAAAAATGGGAAGGAATCTTGGCTAGCAGAATCCCACGAGTCCTTGGTTAATGGAAGTATTGTAGATTTGGTCCAATTTATTGTGTAATTGGAGAGGGTTGAGAAGTTATTAATAATATTGAATGTCTCTTGTAGAGATGTCTGTGGATTTTGTAGATACAGTAAAAGGTCATCAGCATATAGGCTGATGTTTTTTAACCTCTTAACCCCCGCCTGAAACCGCACACATCATCTCCAGTTTGGTTTTACCCAAATCTAAAAGCTACTTGAAAAAAAAGCATCAAAACGGTGTCGAAAATGTGGATGAAAACACAACAACAGCGTGACAAAAAAAGACACAAAAATGCAACAAAAGAACGACGAAAACCTGCCAGAAAAGCAACAATAATAGAACAAAAGAGCGACAAAAACCTGCCAGAAAAGCAACAATAATAGAACAAAAGAGCGACAAAAACCTGCCAGAAAAGCAACAATAATAGAACAAAAGAGCGACAAAAACCTGCCAGAAAAGCAACAATAATAGAACAAAAGAGTGACTAAAGAGCGAGAATAAAGTGATGAGAAAACAGGACATAACATGAAAAAAAAAACTTAGAGAGAAGTAGTAGAGAATTTGGGTTTTTTAAAAAGAAATCCTGACAGAACATCCCATTACATCATATATAATGTAAAATACTGGCATTTGCAGAAAATAGTTCTTTATTTTGGGCTTATGAATGATGAAAATCGGCACAAACTTGCCCACCCCTGGGTTAGAGAGAAGGATGTGCTGATCCGATATTCAGTATCGGCATCAGTAGCCGATCCGGGCATTTTGAGAGTATCGGACTGGATCTGATTTATTGGCTGTTTCTCAATTGTGAGGATCCACAGCCTTCATTTTCAGGTCACAGGTTCACAAACTAGGAAAGTCTCTCAGTACAAACGTTCAACATAAAACATACACACAGAATTAAGAATAAAAATAAGCTATAAAAACTGCAAGGCTATAAGGACATGCATAAAGAATATTAAATAAAATAATAAAATAAGACGTAAATATGATGCTAACACCTGCTTCTTATAAACTTTGTAATTCAAAGCTAAAGCCAAAACTGGTGAAGCTACTGTAATATCCATAGGGTTTAATATGTATATAATGATACATATTATATATTATTTGGCCGATATGGCAAAAAAATTTAAATCTCAATTTTTTTTACTCAGTTTGGACGATTACGGTTTTAATTGATTTTATTTGAAATAAACTTTAAAAGTCTCCTGATCTTTCAAAAAGAAAACTGCTCAGAGTCCTGCTCATTAATATTTCATAGTGTCGCTACAATTAGTTCCATTAACCCCTTAACTCCCACCTGAACTGAGCACATTTTTCTCCAGTTTGGCTTTACCCCAGTCCAAAAGCTTCTGGAAAAAAGCTGTGAAAATAGCGACAAAACTGAGACGAAAAAACAATGATGGAAATGTGGCAAAAAAGTGAAAAAACATTGAAGAAGAAAAGGCAAAAATGTCACAAAAATGTCACAAGAAATGGACAAAAAATGGACGAAAAAATGACCCAATTTTTTTTTACAAAATATGACAAAAAATTACAAAAACATGACAAAAATTTGATATAAAATTTGACAAAAAAAATACTAAAATGTGACAAAAAAATTACCAAAATTTGAGAAAAAACTGGACGAAAAAAATGACAAAAAATGTGACAAAAAATGACCCAAAAAAATGACAAAAATGTGACAAAATGTGACAAAAAAATTACAAAAATGTGATAAAAATTTGACAAAAAATGACAAAAAAATTGACAAAAAATGTGACAAAAAATATGATAAAAAATTGACCAAAAAATATGATAAAAAATGAGTACGTGAGGAAAAAGATCCTCTCGGTTCAGGCGGGAGTTAAGAGGTTAAGAAAACATAACCCTTTATTTAAAAATGTTATTTCTGTTTAGATATTCCTCGTCTGCTCTCAGAAGTAAAACCTCTTAATAAGCCGTGGAGTTTTCAAAAGTGTTGTAGTTTTATCGTCTTCATGCCTCTGCTGTGATTGACAACCATCTCCATGGAGACTCAAGGGAAAGGGGCGGAGCTAAAGGGTCAGGGCAGAGTGAGAGAAAAGCACAGGAGCAGACCAGAGGAAACTTTGATCTCTTAAAAGAGCTGAGATCAGTTTAGATAGAAAAAAGTACAGTATTTCACAATAGATAAATAACAAATGACATTCTTATTGTGGTCATCGCGTGGTCATCGCGTGGTACCGTGTGGTCACCGTGTGGTCACCGTGTGGTACCGTGTGGTCACCGTGTGGTACCGCGGCGATACAGACCGGGACAGGCGCCGACTGCAGAGAACAATTCCTAGTTTGTGAACCTGTTCTCATACCATGGTTATAAAAACTTTTCAGATTCTGAACAAACACAGCTCAGATCCAATCAGCCGTCACTCAACACTCAGCACATGTGACAGCACTTCCTTTCCCATCATGCATTGCGCCCGCGTGGCTCAATAACGGCAGCGTTCAAAAACAAGACCAAGTCGGCCTTCCTTAAATTTATTTCAAATTCATGCTCAGATTTAATTGAGAGAGAGAGAAAGAGAATTAAAGAGAGAGAGAAGAGAGAGACAAAAAGAGACAAAAAGAGAGAGAAATAGACACAAAGAGAGAGAAAGAAAGACAGAGAGAAAAAAAGAGAGAGAAAGAAAGAGAAAGAGAGAGAGAAAGAGAGACAGAGAGAAAAAAAGAGAGAGAGAGAAAGAGAAAGAGAGAGACAAAGAGAGACAGAGAGAAAAAAAGAGAGAGAAAGAAAGAGAAAGAGAGAGAGAAAGAGAGACAGAGAGAAAAAAAGAGAGAGAGAGAAAGAGAAAGAGAGAGACAAAGAGAGACAGAGAGAAAAAAAGAGAGAGAAAGAAAGAGAAAGAAAAAGAGAGACAAGAGAGAAAAAAAGAGAGAGAAAGAAAGAGAGAAAGAGAGAGAAAAAGAGAAAGAAAGAGAGAAAAAAAGAGAAAGAGAAAGAGAGAGAAAGAAAGAGAGAAAGAGAGAGAAAAAGAGAGAGAAAGAGAGAGAAAGAAAGAGAGAAAGAGAGAAAGAAAGAGAGAAAGAGAGAGAAAAAAGAGAGAGAAAGAGAGAAAGAAAGAGAGAGAGAGACAAAGAGAGAGAGAAAGAGAGAGAGAAAGAGAGAGAAAGAGTCACTCGCATCCACCCTGTCCCACCTCCATTGTTAAAAAAAAAAGGAAAAGGAAAGAAGATCAAACAACACTGGTAGTAGTAACCTCCTCCGTCAGTGACATCCACAGAAATAACTGATACATATAGTTATGTAACAGGGTTTATACTGTATCTGGAATACATATAAATATGTACTGTACATTCATATTTATTACATGCACTCAGGCATTTGCAGTCACGTTTCATACAGCAGCTGTGATACAGGTTTGACCACACGAGGTATTTGCACAGTTGGCACCGAGGCTCCGAGCTGCTCAGAGCTACCTCTGTGTGGGGCAATTCCCTTTCCATTAGGTTTGATAGAAAGTCTGTATATTTTTGCTGGTAACTGAATACTGTGTGAAATGAAAAGACAATGAATAAATGAATAAGACCAAACAGTGGCATGATTTTAAAAAATAAAATAAAACATGGATTAAGGCGAGACACGGCAGTTGAAAGTATTGATTTTTCACCAGTGGTCGAAGTGGAGATTTTTTATCTATTTTCCTCCCTTTACATCTTAGTTTTCATGTCAGATATAAAAATGATGATGTTTATTTTATGATGTTTTGTCTGCGAGGTGGAGGCAACCCGGAAGTAGCTGCTGCGCCGCGTAGAAAGGCCGTCTTTCCCGCGGGTTTTCATTCATAAATATTGACAGATTTGACATCCACGTGTCCTGCTAAGGGGCCCCGTGATGACGCTTTCACCCAAATATGGTGTTTTTCCTCCTACGAGACGCTGGAGTGGAAAAGTGGGAGAACGGGCCGAGCATGCGCACTCGCTACAAAACTTCAGGGCTGGTTTTCTCTGAATGAGAGAAGCCGCACTCGGGCAGAGCCTGAGCCCTTATAGAAGCTCCCACAGACTCCAAACTTTACAGTCTTGGACTTAGTAATATTTTGAAGGTTTTTTCAGAGGGATTTTTTTTAATATCTAATTCCTAGCCTGATTTATTCAGCTTTGAAACAAAAAAAAACAGGCGGAATTTGAGTTTTTAAAGATTTTTTCACTGATGATTAGTTTATTAAAAAACTAAACAAAATATCCAAAATCCCCTCTGAAAAAATCTTAGTTACTAATATGTCAATAAAATAAAACCATACATTTTAATCTGGCTCAATCCATTAATTTGATTTCGTTGCCCAAAATACAGGCAATTTTGGCCATTTTAATGCTCAAAATGCCTTATCTTTATGTGAAAACAAAACTCATATTTATATCAGTAATGTTCAGCAAAAGTTTCAAATTGATATGTCTACATTTGTTTTTTTCCCCCTATTCACCTGCAGTGTCTCGCCTTAAGGAAATAA
This sequence comes from Gobius niger, assembly GCF_951799975.1. Lineage (NCBI taxonomy): Eukaryota > Metazoa > Chordata > Actinopteri > Gobiiformes > Gobiidae > Gobius > Gobius niger. The sequence continues at coordinate 4,021,641 of NC_136852.1, read as the reverse complement.
AACAAGTTCAATTGAAACTGTAATATCGCTGCTCAAATGAACAGCTGAAAGGTTTGTTGCCCGCCGGTGGAGCTCGTGGGTTAAGACTACAGTAGAAACAGAACTGTTTAACCCTAGTTTTTACCCGAGCAAATACATTTATGTGATTTTCATGATGCTGCGTTAATCTGAGTATCCTGGGTCTCTGTTAGCCAGGGGGTTGTGTCATCTGATGGTTTCCAACAATCATCAACTGTGTTTGGACCCTGAATCATAACGCTCTCCTGTTGGCCGGCTGGTGGTCAGGCCTTCACTCCCCCCAGGCTGCCAGCTCATCTCCTCCCTCCTATTCCCAATCCAACATCACAGCAATAGCGATAAAAGGCAGGGCAGGGTTAATGTATTTAATCAGGCAATCTTGTTCCCTTTCCAGGTTGACATTCAGGGATGACACATTTATTTATTTTTGCTCCTGTCACAGAGGTCGTGTCTCTGGCCTCACAGTAAGTGAGGAACACACAGTTATTTTAGTCAGCTGCTCATTTATACACATTCAAAATCAGACATATTTAGTTTCTCTCTCCTGAGGCTGTTTGTGCCGAGGACACTGAGCCTGAACCAGAGAAGTCTCACATATCCCAGGAATGGCTGGAACAAAAACCAAGTTTCCATATTATATTATATAGTATATGTTTTTCTTAATTATTTTTATACAGGTGCTGTGGTTTACTCTAAAGCTGAACTGGAATTTCTCAAGGACATTTTGTGCAGTATTAAAATCATTAAGTTGGATAAAGACAAGATTTTGCTTAAAAATGGTAAGTTGGAAACTGGTCTGAAATTGTTCAAATCTTAACAGTCCAAATTGCTCTTCTTCAACAGGGGCCTCACCACCGCCCCTTTAAAGGCAGCCGGGAAGACCCCCGTCTGAAGAGAGCAATTCATCATGTTTAGAAGCTCGTCTCTAAAAGATCCATAAAATCTTTTAAAAAATGGCGTTGGGACCGGGTCCTAAAGACATGTGGTGGGCCTCACTGAGGAGAAAACTTTATCAAGCATCTCAGCATTAACCAGGACAAAACTGTCCAGTGTTTCCTCTGGAACAAATGGACCATCAGATGTATTTAGAACCGTGTTACTTGGGTAGATAAAATATTACATCTGATAGTGTCTATCTTTCCTCTGAAGTGTCTGCACACGCCTCACAGAGAGCATCTGTGGGGTTAAAAGGAGTTTTGTTTAAATTAGGGTTTACAACATTTTCTATCGTTGAGAATAAGACTTTTGGGTTATTTTTATGATTGGTGATTATTATGGAAAATAATTTGTTTCTTGCATTTCTTATTGCTGTATTGTAGGTCTTTTGTTGGGCACGGAATATTTGATAATTTATTGTTATTTTTCTTTTCCTCCATGTATAAAACAAAAAATAGTGGGAATGTGTGTATATATATGTGTAGAAACTTATATGTGTGTAATATCTGCTTATATAGGAGGCTGCAAAATTCACACTGCTGACATAAATTAAGAATTTTATCATCTTATTATTTTATTTTTTATTTTTATTTTACACTATTGATTTAACTATTTATTTATTTGTTTTGCCACTGTGTTCTCCTTCTTTGTTTCTGTTTTTCTGTTTATTGTTAAGAAGGGAAAAAAAATGAAAGTAAATAGTTAAAAAAAAAAAAAAAGTTTCCATCTTAATTATTTTTATTTTTTAGGAATTTTTTGTTCCCAAATCCAGTAATTTTGGAGCATTTTCACCTGGTCCTCTCATGATGCTTTTCTTTCATTTAATTAAACATGACACAGTTTAATATAAAAGAACACGAGTCAAATGTGTCATGTTTTGTCATTGATAGATTTTGATGAAGTACTTTTTATCGGGTGTTTTATCTTGGGTAAAAACCTCCCGACGTTAGTGATGCTGTTTTTTGTTTGTTTGTTTTTTCCTTATCTTTTTATTTCACATAAGTTGCCGACAAATAAGACAATCTATGTGTTTTTCCCCCTCATGTCCCGCCCACTTCCCTTTAACAAAACACCCCAAAATTAATAAAGCAAAATAATAATAACAATAATAAAAGAAGAAAAAAAATGCATTGTTACACTTAGCACTATGAATAGCAGTAATAATCATAGGGATGTCATGGTCGTTGTTTTTTTCTCTTTTTTTGTTTGTTTTTCCTTTCTTTACACCATTATTGTTATCTTAATAATATTAATAATTACAGTTTTATTGTTTTTTTCTCTTCAATTTCATTCCATTGTTTTATTCCACTTTCTTTCTTGATTTCTTTCTTTTTGTTTTTCTTTTCTTTTCAATTGAGTTCAAATGTGTCATCCTAATTGAAATTTCATTTAAGGAAGATCAACTTAGAAAAAAGATGATACAATTTTGTTACAAATGATAAATAATAAGGGTCTTAGCCGATAGTCACTTTTGTAAAGGAATCTTCCATGCTTGAAAGTAATGGGTCCCTTAGAGTTCATGAAAGGTTTGGGTCTGGTTATATTTTTCAAAAGTCAGCTTTTCCAGTGATATAAATTCTGACAACTGAGACAATAATGTTTTGAAATTTGGAGGAGATTCATCCTTCCAGCGTGTGAGTATGCACAGTGATGCCGTTTTGAATTTGAGCCATAGTGTTCTAAGGTTAAAACCAATACTAACCTTCAGCACAATTTATCACAAAACCCCATTGTGATGAATCACTTTTGGCATCAAGCCCAGATATTTCTCACTCGGTCAAAGAGACGCCGAACAGGTCCAGTGAAGCTCTTTACAAAAGGGAAGGATGACTCAGAAAAATGGAAAGGTCTGATATTCAATAACACACAGCGTCCAATACACGCGAGCTCCCTTCACTTCATATCTGAACACCCCCAAACCCCTCACTCATGTCGCTCCATAGCCCCACCAAAGCCCATAAGGCCGGTGCATTTGCCTTTGAGATGGTTAAACAGTCTGAAGCAGAAAAAAAACACTTCTGGTGACGACATCGTGAAGCTCATTGAGAAAATGTCAAAAGTGCAAAGAAACAATCAAAGCAAACTTTTACAAAAAATCTATTGCAACTTTAAAACATCATTCAATGTGTGTTCATTCATAAATCAAGGCCGTAAGTGAGAATCTACAATGTCTTGAAATAAAAGAAAAATCAAGACATAAAAAAGTGCTTTCAAACTTTTGACTGGGACTATGTTTCATCCAGTTTGATGAAATAGTATTCCTCAGTACTGTAGTATCATTCAGGGGGTCCCCATAGCAGGTTGTACAAATTTAAAGTCTGTCACAGTTGCATGAAATTACATGAAAGCAGATAAAACCAATAATACATAAACATACAAATGTACTCATTACAGTAAGTATAAAAATACTTTTAGTGTCAAATGCTCGGGTAAAAAGAGCTGTTTTCAGGATTTGAGGCCTGTCTCACATCCTCATGACTGTTCCGGATTTAAGCTTTAGCCTCAGCCTGTTTAGTCCTGACTCTGGAACCACCAGGAGACCCCTCCCTGAAGTTCAATCAGAATCGTTTTAATCGCCATTGTTTGTAAACAGCTTCACAAACCAGGATTTTTTTCCGGTGAAGACGAGCATCATTAAACATAAAAGCATTAAACACAGACATTAGATAAAAATAAGCTATAAAACTTTAAACGGTAGGGCTATAGGGACGTGCATAAGGAATATTAAAATAAAACAAGACTTAAAAATTTAAAAAAGAACAATTGACATAGAACACCATTGGGTTAACATATTGTGTAGGTGTATAGAGCTCCACAGTCCCGCCTCCTCTCTGGTCCGGAAGTAAAATTACCCTTGCTTGGAGACCGTATTGACTTGGAATAAAGTCTTTAACTCCGTAACTACGTCATCTTGGGCTGAATCCAGTTCTGTGGTTATAAAGCGACCGCAAAGTCAGATGCAGGTGAAAAAAGCACGTATGAGATCGATCTAGTTTAACTGCGAGCCTTCGTCCTAGAACTACATTACCCAGGATGCTCGGGAGTCCCATGATCTACTACGAGGCTTTTGATTGGTGGAGCTTCACGTTCCCACACGTATTTATTTATTGTAATGTAGAAAACATATTATAAACAATGTATTAAAACATAATGCAGGCAGATAGTTGACGTTTTATCCAGATCTAACACTGATAGTAAGAAAAACGTCAAATGGATCAAAAAAATGTTCCCAACGATCCAATTAAACGAACCACTGATCATTTTTATTCAAATTAGCCTGATTCAGATTGTTTAATAGTGAAATAATATAGAACTTTTGTCAGCAAAGTAAAAGAAACTCGCCGTGTTTGCTGAAAACCTCGTTGCCTTGACCAGCGGGCGCGATGTCGCAATGGTTCTTGGGATACGGAGTTTCTATGGTCAGGAAGTGAATGATGTCACAGCCTTGTACCTTTGCCTTTTCTTCAACATGTCGTCTTCTTTTTGGATTGAAATGAAACATTTTATGGTCACGAATTGCTACATAGCTGATTAGCTTTTGCGGTGACGTTATACTCTTAATATTTGAATTTTTGGAAAATCGACGGTCGTGTAGACAGGGATTTTTTGCTTGCGGAGCAACAAGACCGCAAGGGGCGGGACTGTGGAGCTCTATAAAGTACTAAAGTGATATAAGTGATAAGTGGTGCAGTGGATCTAAGAGTGCAATAGAGCAGATTACAGTCTGTACTGAGTTATTAGGTCTCTTTATCATTCATGAGTCTGACGGCGGAGGGGAAAAAACGGCTCAAGTGGCGGGATCTATGGGTCTTGACAGACCTTAACCTCCTGCCTGAGGGGAGGGGGTGAATAGTGTAACGCCTTGTACTGTGGTTTGGACCAAGCGTAGGGAGCATCACACCTGTGCACGCCCGTCTGCACTGGCTTCCTGTCGGTCACAGAATCAACTTCAACACCGGGTCCTGGAGGTGAACTGGTCCTGGAGAGATGGAGCTCGCAGCCAATCACCTTCTCTCAGGGGCGGACTGGGACTGAAAAACAGCCCTGGACTCTGGTCAGCCTGGTCCAAATTAGCATAAATGCGACACTTACACAAAGACATATGTTAACCTCTTACCCCCCGCCTTAACCGAGAGCATTTTCTCCAGTTCGGCTTTACTCAAATCTAAAGGCTTCTTGACTGGAGAGCAACACTGTAACGCCTCATTTGAAAGCTAAAATCTAGAAAAGTGACGGTAACTTTTTGTCACGTTGTTGCTGCATTTTTGTCATGTTTTAGTTGCTTTTTGCTGCTTTTTCATTACTTTTTTGTGGCTTTTTCGTCGTGTTTTCGTCTCTTGTTTTTCGTTGTTTTTTTGTCATGTTTTTGTCGTTTTTTCATTGCTTTGTCGTCATTTTTTCATCACATTTTGTTGTGTTTTTGTTTCTTTTCCAGCACATTTTTGTTTTTGGATGCTTTTCTTTTATGCTTTTAGATTTGGGTAAAGCTTGGTTACGCCCGGGAACAAACTGATCTGTTCAATGCAGTGACAGAGAGAATCTACAGGCCCATGTTCACCAGCCGTCTATGTGGATGATTTGAGTGTCATCTGCATAGTTGTGGTATGACACATTGATTGTTGCTGAAGAGGGGTCCCAAGATTGACCCCTGGGGGACTCCACAGGTCAATGCAATAGTGACTGGAGACAAACACATGGATAATTCTCTCTAAGGTTTTGACACTATTCCTCTGATCTGATCCATGTTTTTCAGATGGTAAAAAGCTGCTGATGTTATTGCTTTGATGTGGCTGTTTAAGTTCAGGTCTGAGTACATGATTACTGCTCTTTTTCTAACCTTATTTTTTGGTTTCACGTTGAGCGAGACTCAACGTGACTAATACGTGGAGATACGTTTAGTTGGAGTAAGTTGTTTTGCATGTGTTTCTACAGGCTCATGTTCACCTGCCGTCAGTGACACATAGCTCATAGCACATAGTGTTCCCAACCGTTTAGTCTCACGTAACTTGAGTTGTTCATTAACGCTCCGAGGATCTTGCCAATATTATTAAAAAGTGACTGAACTAAGATTATTCAGTATTTAACGGTGTGCTGTGTTCAAAATCAAACTTAAATATTTTCAAAGTCAAACCTTTTACTGAAAAACATGATTAAAACAAACTTTCCTTTTGAATAAATATTGAAAGTCTATTCACCTTCAACTTCACCTTCACCCCTTACCCCAGGGGTCCCTGTACCCCTGGTTGGGAAACACTGATCTAAGGTGCAAAACATTTAACATCTGGTGCAATGGTGTTAGTTTGGATTCAGTATTTTGATAATGTTTTAAACACACACACACACGTCTTACCCAAATCAAAGAGACACTGATTGATGGTGCCTGTCATCATTGATAATGTGCAAACAGGTAATAGTGAATAAAGTAAATGTACAATGACAAATAACGTGGTGTCACTCCATATTATGCAGAAAATTTCAACCAATCAACCCATGCTTGTGCAATAAAACTAATAAATGAGAGCGACATGTGGAAAAACACAACAATGGGAACTATCATAACAACAGTGGAACATGCAAAGTCACTGCGGTGACATTTACACAGAGACCTTGAGTCACTGTTGGCATCAGACCAACATTAAGCCAAACATAAAGACACCACTGAGCCAAACTGGTCCAGTCAAATTCCTTTGATCAGAGTGGATTACTTTGAGTTAAGAGAAAAATTCAAGTCGGGTTTTGTTTGCGCGTCCCGTGACAAGATTATCATCACACTGCCAGTCGCACCCTTCAAAATTTTTTTTTACGTATATAAGGACTATTATGTCACAGGGATTAACCGGTTACTTGCCGTCACTCCTGATCAGGGGGCTGGGGTGAGGGTCAGGTTTAGGGTCAGGGTTTCAGGGGGCTGGGGTGAGGAAAAAATGACGTGAGAAAATGCAGCTGAAATCCAAATATAAAGTGCGCGTGGATCGATTGAGAGTGGCAGTTGTCACGCGGACGAAGCCTACTCATCTGCACTTTAACTCAGACAGAAAGTCGCCCATATCTATGACCCTCCTTTTCCAGGTCTGACCACATCAGCTGCTCAGCGAGGGCTGGGCTTTAACGTGACATCAGGTGTAAGTCTGTCACCGCTGAAATATTACGGAGGGGCAAACCGACTGAACATGGACCCAGTTCCGTCGCGCTCTAGAGCGGCTCCAACACCAGTAACTCAGCCAAGGCGTCTGCGCAGACTGGCCGAGGGAAGTGCCTCTAAACGCGGGCACACTCTGAGCGGCTCCAACACCGGTAACGAAGCCGAGGCGTCTGCGCAGACTGACCGAGGGAAGCGCCTCTGAACCCGGCTACTCTCTGAGCGGCTCCAACACCGGTAACTAAGCTGAGGCGTCTGCGCAGACTGACCGAGGGAAGCGCCTCTGAACACGGCTACTCTCTGAGCGGCTCCAACACCGGTAACTAAGCTGAGGCGTCTGCGCAGACTGACCGAGGGAAGCGCCTCCAAACCCGGCTACTCTCCCAGGAAGAGCCAGTGCAGGACAGCGCGTCAGTCTGACTGACCACACGCTCGTTTAAAGAATATCCTAAACAAAAGTATTGCTGAGTTCTTAACACACTTTTAGAAAAGTAAATGTACCTGTAGTTCACTGTTTTCTTGGAAAATGTGACGAAGCACGAAGAGAAATTCCTTTCATTTCCAGTGTGACGATGGCGCTTCAACTGCGCTTTGTAAAATGGGCTTTTTGATAAAAACATTGAACCTTTCTTTAATATTTGGGGCTGTCTCAAAAACACTTTGTTATGTTAGTCACTGACCCAGGTGACATTTTTCTATATTCTCTCCATATTTTTTAACTGTCGGCCAATTTGGCTACAGCCGGCTAACGGAAACCCTGGGTGAGGGTCGGGTTTAGAGTCAGGGTGTCAGGGGGCTGAGGTGAGGGTCAGGTTTAGAGTCAGGGTTTCAGGGGGCTGGGGTGAGGGTCAGGTTTAGGGTCAGGGTTTCAGGGGGCTGGGGTGAGGGTCGGGTTTAGGGTCAGGGTTTCAGGGTGCTGGGGTGAGGGTCAGGTTTAGAGTCAGGGTTTCAGGGGGCTGGGGTGAGGGTCAGGTTTAGAGTCAGGGTTTCAGGGGGCTGTGGTGAGGGTCGGGTTTAGGGTCAGGGTTTCAGGGGGCTGGGGTGAGGGTCGGGTTTAGAGTCAGGGTTTCAGGGGGCTGGGGTGAGGGTCAGGGTTTCAGGGGGCTGGGGTGAGGGTCGGGTTTAGAGTCAGGGTTTCAGGGGGCTGGGGTGAGGGTCGGGTTTAGGGTTAGGGTTTCAGGGGGCTGGGGTGAGGGTCGGGTTTAGGGTTAGGGTTTCAGAGGGCTGGGGTGAGGGTCGGGTTTAGGGTTAGGGTTTCAGGGGGCTGGGGTGAGGGTCGGGTTTAGGGTCAGGGTTTCAGGGGGCTGGGGTGAGGGTCAGGTTTAGAGTCAGGTTGTCAGAGGGTTGGGGTGAGGGTCGGGTTTAGGGTCAGGGCTATGATTAGTGGCGAATGTCATGTAGTTTATGTTTTACTCACACAGATGAGATGATCTTGGCTTTCAAATGCGGTATCACACTGGCATAACACAGGCTGTAAGCTCTCCAGTCAATACGCTTTAAGATTTGGACATGCGTAATAGTAATAGTAGTAGTAGTGGTAGTAGTAGTAGTAGTAGTAGTAGTAGTAGTAGTAGTAGTAGTAGTAGTAGTGTTATCAGTAGTACACTGTGTTCCAAATTATTATGCAAATGACATATTTCTAAGATTTTCTAAATTTTCAACTCAAATGAGAGTCAGCATAATTTTCAAGTCTTTAACTAGTAGAGGATAATTTAAATGTGGTTGAAAAAATCTCCCAGTGATAACAGTATTTTTTTTTTCAAAAATGAATATAGTAAAAACCTCAAAATCCACTGTTCCAAATTATTATGCAACTCATTGTTTCAATACATTTTAAAGCTTGTAACTGAAAATGGTCATTTGTTGAATTTGTAGCATTAGGAGGTCATACTTACTGAAATCAAAAGCTATTTCAATCAAAAACATCTTAACAGGTCGAGTTATATTTTATCATAGGAGCCCTTGTGTGAAAGCAGCTTCAAAATTCTTAAATCCATTAAACTTGTCAGTTTTTGGACAGTTTCTGCTTGGATTTATTTGCAGGATGTTAGAATAGCCTCCCAGAGCTGCCGTTTGGATGAAAACTGCCTCCCATCTTTATTTAGTAGAAAACTATATTCATAATTCAGCATTTGTTTAAGTAGTTTTTGAATAATTAGAGAATGTTTAGATTTTTCTCCAAATTGTTTTCCCCCGTTTTCAAACATGACCATATATGGGCCATTCCAGAGATGCCGTCTGCATCACTCCACTGCAGCTGTCTCCACAGTAATAACAAACAATTGAGCTGGAACTAGTATCAGGTACAAAACTCCTGCCCAGGACTTAAAGATACTTAAAGATTACATACTAAGATATGTTCTTACCTTAGCTTGGACGAGTTCTTTAGGACCAGTCTGATCTTCACGCGTGCCTTCAGTCACGTAAACACAGACAGCGTTAGCATTTAGCCTCTCCCTCTCTCCTCTATAGCTCCAAAACTGGTCAAGATAGAAGCTACCAAGCTCTTCCACGTCTTCCCTATTTAAATATGGTGGAGTAGTTCGAAATCCACGCAGTAATCTTCACTTTACTGTGCAGATTTCGAACTACTCCTGGTATTATTACGCCTTACAATATAGTTCCCCCTTTTATCCGCTTAGAAAATCCACATTGTTTAATGTTGTGTATTTATACTTTGTAGTGTAGCACTTCACGTAACCATATGTAAATAGGGAAAACGTGGAAGAGCTTGGTAGCTTGACCTGTTTTGGAGCTATAGAGGAGAGGGGGAGAGGCTAAATGCTAACGCCGTCTGCGCTGTGTTTACGTGACTGAAGGCACGGGTGAAGATCAGACAGGTCCTAAAGAACTCGTCAAAGCTAAGGTAAGAACATATCTCAGTATGTAAAAACGGCGGCCTATTCCTTTAAAAAAAAAAAGCAATCAGGGCCACTTTCAACTTGTGGTTATAGCGGATTGAACAACTGAGCCGGACTTGGAGCTGTTTAGACCAAATGTCTGTGATCTGATTCCCACTGACCCAAAAGTGCCACTCTCCGGCCAGAACCCCCTTAGGTCGACCTAACTAGAGCCTGTGCGATACAACAGGGAACGTCTTATCCACACAACCATCAACACCCAACGAATAAAAACAACAAATGAACCAACAAACCAATAATAACTAGAAATGCAATGGCTGCGCCATTGCGATTGACTGCGGAAATGCGGGAAGCGAATGCAGAAATTGCATAAACTCTTCAAATTGCATAATCTAATTTGCATAAACTGGTAAAATGCATAAAATGTCATGTTGCATAAACTGTATAAACTGCATAAAGTGGTAAAATGCATGAATGGGATAATTCGCATAAATTATGTAAATTGCATAAACGCTTTAAAATTCAAGTCCTAAATGGCATAAACTCTTAAGTTGCATAAACTGGTTAAATCCCATAAAGTGGTTACTTTGCATAAATTATTAATATTGCAAAAACTTTTTAAATTCCATAAACTGGTCAAACTGTTGAAATGGCCTCAGTGCTTGATTGGCAGAAGCTGCACAAACGGCTGAAAGGCCTGGAGTCTCCCCATTGGCTGGATTCCCCCATACACACTAATGCGACAGGTCCACATACACACTAATGTAAAAATTTCAAACTCTCATATAAAAAAACTGTAAAACTGCAGATGGCCAATTTTTTCTCAAAACCCACAAGTTGCAGAAGCTGAACATGCACAAAGTGCAGAAATTGCAGAAAATGCAGAAAAAAGTGCAGAAAAGCATGGATTTGCAGCAGCCCCATTATAAGTCAATGGGAAAAATCTCCGACATTTCGGCCGATTGCGGAAAAACCGTAAGTTGCAGAAGTCCCAAAAGTAATAGCACCCTTCTCCTCAACATGCGGAACGTTTTGATGCATAACTTGCATAAATTGCACAAAGCATGAAGGTGCTGAAAGCTCTAGAAAATCGGGAAAAAGATGGAAGAGGAATAATAATAAAGAACATGAAAACCAATAATTGACTGCGGAAGAATTCCGCAGTCAATCAATTAAAAAAAATTACAAACTTGAACAAATGAACCAACAAACTCTGTGGGGATTCCTAAGAGTTTTCTATTTTTTCCTAAAACCTTAAAATGTGACGATAACTTTAACAAGGCGACTATTTGCTTTGACAAACTCTGACAATGGTTCAAATACTTTTCTGTCAATTGTTCATTTAATACAAAGCAGTGCAATTACCTTTCTATAAAAGGAGTGGCCTGATCCCGGTGACATTGTTCAGGTGCAGTTTCATAAGACAAAAAAGTGGGCAAAAGATCAGTCCAAACATGGACAAGATCAAGAATGTGTCACAAACTGGTTTTCACACCTAAACCCAAAGAGCTTAAAAAGAAGTCCCGGAGCGAGACGAGCTCACAGCAGCAAACAGCGATTAGAAAGGTAACAGGTGCTTTTCAATGCCATTTTCATGTATTTATATGACACAATGTTTATCATTTCTCACGATGTGTAATCGCTCTACAGAAACCTCGGTACCTCAGCAGGCCTGTACCCCAGCTTAGACATGGGGACCTTTGTTAAGGAGCTGGCTCTGGTGGCTCTGTGCTTCTGCATCTCAGGTAAGACTTGATTCTACAGAGATGACATTTGCTGCTCTTTAATGTCAGCTGCGTCTTTCGGATCTCACTTTACAAGACGCCAGCCAGACCTACACGCTGACAGATGCACTTTCTAATTATTACAAACATTTAGTGGGACCGAATTTCAGACGTGTGTAAAGAGGAGAGCACTGCTTTGACAGTTTCATGTGTTGTTGTTGTGGTCGAGGTTTGAGGCTTTTTAAACAGTCTGGTCACTCTTTACTTAGCTCTATCATGTTCTGCTCTGTTGCTTTTGTTGATTGTTTTAGTGATAGTTATATAGTGGTTTTAAGCAGGAAGCAGAACGGTTCATTCAACAAGTCATGATCAAAATCAGTAGAAATGCAAAAAAAAAGAGCTATTTGGGAGCCTAAAAAGCTGGATCTTTTTGGTGAGCTGATCTAAATGATCCGGCTCATCAGAAAGGGCCAAAAGTCATAGCGTGAAAAATCCCCAAATATATGACGTACTTAAACTGTAAATCAATGTTATTTGGAGTTCATTTGATGACTCTATGGGAAGTTTAGAAAGAAAAACATGTTTTATATTCTTAAGAAAGAAAAAAATAATTTTGTCGAGGACGGGTTGAGATATTTGGACATTTAAGGGCGGCCATGACACACAGGACTTTGAGGTATCGGTTGGAATAATGCAGTGAAAAGCATCTTTGCGTCTCCAAGAAGCGCTATGTACAATGAATGCATTCTTATTCTTATGCTTTAAATCATCACGCCCATCTTCCTGTTGCTTCCGCAGCTCAGCTCACTAAAGTTCAGACCGCACCATCCATCGGACCGCCAAACACCAGCACATGGCCACATGGAGGCAACGTAACATGGCCACATGGAGGCAACGACACATGGCCATGGCCACATGGAGGCAACGACACATGGTCATATGGAGGCAACGGCACATGGCCATGGCCACATGGAGGCAACGACACATGGTCATATGGAGGCAACGGCACATGGCCATGGCCACATGGAGGCAACGGCACATGGTCATATGGAGGCAACGGCACATGGCCATGGCCACATGGAGGCAACGACACATGGTCATATGGAGGCAACGGCACATGGCCATGGCCACATGGAGGCAACGGCACATGGTCATATGGAGGCAACGGCACATGGCCATGGCCACATGGAGGCAACGGCACATGGCCATGGCAATATGGAGGCAACGGCACATGGCCATGGTCACATGGAGGCAACGGCACATGGCCATGGCAATATGGAGGCAACGGCACATGGCCATGGTCACATGGAGGCAACGGCACATGGCCATGGTCACATGGAGGCAACGGCACATGGCCATGGTCATGGCCATGGTCATGTGACGATGTGTTCTGCCGCAGTGGAGCGGAGCGGGTGCTGCCTGTGAGCCTGCTGCTGCTCGTGCTGGGACTCCTCTCTCACGCACTTTACTTGTAACAGATATGACAAGATTTTCTGCTTTTCTTTTCTTTTCTTTTTGATTGTTAAACATCATTTATTCCTAATGAAAATATGCGGCTGAAATGCCAGTAAGGGGCAGCAGAAGCCAGATCTGCCATGATATTACCAACATGAAGAAATAAACTGCTTTTTCCCCCCTGAAGCTTTGCACAATAAAATCTATTAAAGTTTGTTTGTTTGTTTGTTTTTTAACATATATTTTATGGCTAGACTGGTTAGAGAGGGCGTCTTGACTGGACAGCGATTGGCAAAAATTTGAGGAGAAAGGCAGCTGGAATCAAGCAGCAACATTACATAAAAAAGAAGACATAAATAAAAGTGCTATGGCAAATTTTGAGGGTGACTTGCCACAGTGAGTAGCCTGGGCTGTGGCTTAAAGGGATATTTCAGCACTTTTGACATTGAGATGTTTTTTGCATTATGGTTAACATTTGACTTCGCAACTTCCGGTTCTGTCCACCGTAGCGTTTTCATTCGATCTGCTTGCTTCATCTTCTTCTAAAAAAGGAATACAATTCTGTAGCTTATATTTTATGATGCAGACTTTGACTGTTCTGACTCCCCTACGCTTGGGGCTCGTACCTCCCACCTCCCCCTCCTCCCGCTGTACAGTCTCCGCCCCGGCTCGGAACCGCAAACTAGCTACCTAGCAGCTATAGCATGTATAGATCCGGTGAAAACAAGTATTATGCACTAATAACATCAATAAAGCAGTAACTATATAAAGCAGCCTTTGAGATGATCACACACTGAGCCGGGCCTGATGCATTTGTGGTTTATTGCATTTATTTACTTTTCATCAACAATGAGCTGTAGGCGATTGTAACAAGCTTCATGACCGTCCCGACACCGTCCCGAAAACCATTTGGCATCGTCCCGAAATGGATGTGAACCGTCCCAAATTTCATAGAGCTCTCGCTTTTTTATAGGGAAGAGGGGGGCATGCACACTCGCTTACATAAATATTAGTGCTGCAACTATCGATTATTTACATCGATTTGTCGAGTAATCAGGTCGGTATTGTATTTATATTGAAAAACTACATTTCATGACTTTAGAGCAGATTATAAAAGGAGAAAAAAATGTTTTAAACATTTTTTTCTGTTAGAAACAACATAATTTATTCTTAATTTCTTATCAGTTTGTCCCAAAAGCAGCAACATGTGACTCTCATTAAGAGACACCTGCCCTTATGTCCATGATGAGGAGAGAGAGCAGCTTCAGTGTCTTTATATTATTCAGTACTTTTACTCTTATTCAGGTGAAGTAGGTCCTGACTGGAGACAGAATCTTGAAATGTTCTGCTGAAGCTCAGGTGATTCATTTCTTTCCCAGGATCTCAACTAGAGGGGTTTCCTAAAAGAGAGAAAACATTTTAATTACTTTTGTCATAGTATTGCTATAGCAGGGAATAATGTATCATTTTTTATGGTTCATAAATGTGTTTGTTGTGAGCAATGAAAGGATGGATATGAGAAATTTAAAGACAATGAGACAATGAGACAGTGTGACTGTGCTGGAGTTTTATTCTGCTTTTGACATAGTGTGACCACCTTAAATAGTTTCACAGACTAGTGGGACAATTTGGTAGAACTTTGAAGTACAGAGGAATTAATTTAGTTTTTTATAGATCAGGCATTTTCATCCCACTAAAGAAAGACACACCTTTTCATTATTACAACTTTTATAACACTGGCGAGCAACAGATCGCAAAATATTATTGAGCTGTTAGACGCAAAAATCATGAGGGCGGCTTCAGTGATAAAGTGGGACATGTTAAGCAGGAGGAGAATGACATGGCTCTGCAGGACAGCCAAAAGAGGGACAGGTGGTCCCTCTACGTAGATCTGTGGATTTATTTATCTTAATTTAAATCGTAGATACAGTCTAAAGATAAACCACTTTAGGGAAGTAGATACAGTAGGATGTAAAAGTCTGTGTTTGGTGAGGGGGGAAAGGAGAGAAGTTACCTTACCTTATGTCACACTTTGAAGTAACAGTGGATGAAAATGTAGATCGTCCTGATGGTAAATCATCACTGATGCAGCTGTCAGTATTGTTGTGGCGGTAGCGGGGGGAGCCGTGTCCTTTATAGCTATAGTCCTGGGTATAGCTATAGTTAAAGATCCATAGGACATGGCAGTAACAAAGAGGGACTAGTTAGCCCCAAAACAGCAGTTATTTTTCAGTCAAGAGCTCCTTCCTATGCTTCAGAACACATTTAAAATCACTCGCCCCGACGTCTAAATCAATCAGTGGTTTTGTTTAGCCCAATAACACAACAGGAGTCGCCTCACAGGGCTGCACAAACCATTAAGGCAATAAAACAGAACAGAGAAGTCTCCATGGCGTTCGTGTGAATGCAGTATGCAGCAACAGGAAGTGCGCTCCGCAACAATCGGAGTCATTTTTTGATCACAGCGCCGCTCAGTGGATGAAATTTTGGGAGAGCGGCCGAATTGCTCTGACCTTCTGAGAGAAATTCCTAATTTAATGGAATAAAATCTCAGGGGTGCCAACACTTTCATCCATGACTATAGTAAATTCTTATTTGGGCCGCAGCTCGTCACCCCAGGTTGAGAATCAATGATGTAGATGGTAAATCAATGAAGTAAAGATGCAAATTCAATGTGAAATCTTTTAAATTGTTTTGTTTTTATGAGGAGGAAATGTTGGGGGGCCTTAATGTGGAGAATGTGAACAAATCACTTTTCACATCCTGCCACATTCTGGTTATTTTGAGATGTAATATACATGCATGAGCTTGTTACTCTATGAATACAGTTATGGGTTTACTTTTTCCCATCATAGCTGAAAAGAGCCGCACAATAAATAGCATGTGACTCGTAGTTGCAAGTGCCTGATCTAAGGTGATTATAAACTTACACTAAAACTTAAAGTATTGTTTGTTTTTTCAGTTTATTTACCCTAAAGGGACTATGTACAATTATAACATAAATGTTACCATTTGGACCATTGTACCAGAGTTTGCCTGAGGCTATTTTACATCTGCAGTCCCTGGCAGGGAACGGACAATTTTTTGCAGTGGCGGCTGGTCCAAAATGAGCGGTATGCAATTTGTGTGTGAGATAACAGTTTACTTACTGCTCCTGTCGATTTATCAAAAATCCTCCCAAAACCTGATAAAACATCTTAACGTCAGCGTGTATTAATTCATTCGCCAATAAATGCTGTGTGTTTGCTCAGTGTCAGGAAGAATTTCAGGCAACCACTGTCGTTTTATAATGTTGCCGATTACAGTGGACTCTACTGTTTAATTTAGTTTTGTTAAGTAGTATCTCTGTCTGGATATATGAACCACTGATGTGCAGCCCTTTACACTCATTCTAAAACTCTGTGGGGATTCCCAGGAGTTTTCTATTTTTCCCTAAAACCTTAAAATGTGACGATAACTTTAACAAGGCGACTATTTGCTTTGACAAACTCTGACGATGTTTCAAATACTTTTCTGTCAATTGTTGATTTAATGCATAGCAGTGCAATTCCCTTTCTACAGAAGGAGTGGCCTGATCCCTGTGACATTTCCGTTGTTCAGGTGCAGTTTCATAAGACAAAAAAGATCAGTCTAAACATAGACAAGATCAAGAATGTGACACAAACCGGTTCTCACACCTAAACCCATCGAGCTTAAAAAGAGGTCCCGGAGCGAGACGAGCTCACAGCAGCAAACAGCGATTAGAAAGGTAACAGGTGCTTTTCAATGCCATTTTCATGTGTTTATATGACACAATGTTTATCATTTCTCACGATGTGTAATCGCTCTACAGAAACCTCGGTACCTCAGCAGGCCTGTACCCCAGCTTAGACATGGGGACCTTTGTGAAGGAGCTGGCTCTGGTGGCTCTGTGCCTCTGCATCTCAGGTAAGACTTGATTCTACAGAGATGAGATTTGCTGCTCTTTAATGTCAGCTGCGTCTTTGGGATCTCACTTTACAAGACGCCAGCCAGACCTACACACTGACAGATGCACTTTCTAATTATTCCAAACATTTGGTATGGTTTTTATTTAAACAGGGACAGTGCACAATTTAACATTGACCAAAAGGAAAGATGCATTGTGCCAGGTTATAGCAAAGATGCTAATTTCCACCTGTTGTCCCTGGGCAGGTTGATGTTGCAGTACAAAAACTGATTTTAAATGTAGATGGATACTTGACCATGGATTTATACATTTTGACATCATTAAAAACATACATTTAATTTAAACAACATTGGAACATTAGAACATTTTCTACCGGTCCTTTTTCTAGGTGAACGGTCGCTCCTTCATGGCTTCGTTACAGGTCATGAGTGCAAGTTTGTTTTTCTAGAAGCCATTTTTTAGTCAAGTGCGCAAAGCTTTTGAATGTCGTACTTGCAATAATCTCTGTTGGCAGTGTGTTCCACTGACCCGATCACAGAGAAGGCAGATTTAGCGAAGGCAGTTTTACTTTTTGGGACGCTGCATTCTCATCTAGAAGTGGATCGAGTAGTTCGAGTCATTTTATCAGTACATAAAGTTATACATTTTCTCAGGGGAGGTGCAGTGACTCCATGGATAATTTTAAAAAGCAAGCAAACATTAGAGTAGAATATAAGGTTTGTAAAATTCAGAATTCCATACTTATTTAGTATCTGACAATGGTGATAACGCCTGGGCTTCTTATCATGGATCTTGAGTGCATATTTATATAATGATTCAAGAGGCCCCAGGACCGTTTTACAGCCCTGTGACCAACTCGATATACAATACATAAAGTGTGACAAGATCATGGAGTTCAAGTCAAGTTAAATTTTAAAGAATTTCGAAGTTTTTTTACATGATTTTTGAAAGTCAGAGTTGGGTCCAGGGTTACGCCTAAGTAGGTGAATTCATTAACATTTTTTATTTCATTGCCATCAATAAAAATAGTTGGATAATTTATACGTTTACCTCTATTTGTAAAATACATTGCGACTGTTTTGTCATTTAGTGGGACTGAATTTCAGACGTGTGTGTAAAGAGGGGAGCACTGCTTTGACAGTTTCATGTGTTGTTGTGGTGGTCGAGGTTTGAGGCTTTTTAAACAGTCTGGCCACTCTTTACTTAGCTCTATCATGTTCTGCTCTGTTGCTTTTGTTGTTTGTTTTCGTGATAGTTATATAGTTGTTTTAAGCAGGAAGTAGAACGGTTCATTCAACAAGTCATGAATCAAAATCAGTAGAAATGCAAAAAAAAGAGCTATTTGGGAGCCTTAAAAGCCGGATCTTTTTGGTGAGCTGATCTAAATGAAGTCATATCACAAAAAATCCCAAAATATATCACATACTTAAACTGTACATCAATGTTCTTTGGAGTTCATTTGATGATTCTATGGGAAGTTTATAAAGAAAAACATCCTTTTTATTCTTAAGAATGTTGTCGGGGGACGAGTTGAGATATTTGGACATTTAAGGGCGGCCATGACACGCAGGACGTTGGGTAAGGGTTGGAATAATGCTGTCGCGGAATGAGACGGAGGGTCCGATCCTGTGTCTCAAAAACGCAGACGACAGCGTGACATTTTGTGCTCAGTAGGATCGCACTTTGTGATCTTCCCACTCCATTAACATTGTTCAGCTCACGGTGGAGTGTTTTTAGTTTGATGCGTGAGAGCTTGAGGCTTAAGAAAGAACACAAGGCAGTGCTATGTAGACAAGGAAATGAATGTCAGCGTGCCATCCGTGCAGTCACCTCCTCTTGTGACGCTCCCTCACAGGTGGCGGAGGCGAATGGCGCATATACACTGCGTTCCAAATTATTAGGCGAATGACATTTTCCTAAGATTTCCTAAATTGTCAACTCAAATGACAGTCAGCATAATTTTCAATTCTTTAACTGGTAGAGGATCATTTAAATGTGGTTGAAAAAATCTCCCAGTGATAACAGTATTTTTTTTTTTCCAAAAATGAATATAGTAAAAACCTCAAAATCGACTGTTCCAAATTATTATGCAACTCATTGTTTCAATACATTTCAAAGCTTGTAATTAACTGAAAATGGTCATTTGTTGAATTTGTAGCTTTAGGAGGTCATATTTACTGAAATCAAAAGCTTTTTCAATCAAAAAAATCTTAACAGGTCAAGTTATATTTTACCATAGGAGCCCTTGTGTGATAGCCGCTTCAAAATTCTTAAAGGGATATTTCAGGATTTTTGACATAGGGCCTCATTTCCTAGTTATCCAGAGTGTTGCTGATTTCTGGAGATATTTCTTTTTGTAATTCATGCAGTTCTTATATTTGAAGAGTTTCGTGGTGCTAGGCTAATGCTAGGCTAGTGCATTTCTATGGTATCAACTAGCCTGCATTAAAAACAGTGTGACCCGCTCCACAGAGCACCTGAGGCAAATCACTTATAACACCAGACTAACCATATAAATGTCTGTGTCCATAGAATAATTTTAACCATTTTGCATTTAAAATACGTTATATTTGAGCAGCATCAGCTTCGTGGTTGTATAAGCTACGCAGCGGCGGAGTGATATGCCAGAAAATAGTCCCTCAAAATGCGATCATTCATGTGATGCAAGGTCAGTTATATTCCAAAAATTATTCTATAGACACAGACATTTATATGGTTAGTCTGGTGTTATAAGTGATTTGCCTCAGGTGCTCTGTGGAGCGGGTCACACTGTTTTTAATGCAGGCTAGCTGAGATCGTAGAAATGCGCTAGCCTTGCATTAGCCTAGCACCACGAAACTCTTCAAATATAAGAACTGCATGAATTACAAAAAAATATCTCCAGGTACCAGCAACACTCTGGATAACTAGGAAATGAGGCCCTGTGTCAAAAATCCTGAAATATCCCTTTAAACCCATTAAACTTGTGAGTTTTTAGACAGTTTCTGCTTGGATTTCTTTGCAGGATGTTAGAATAGCCTCCCAGAGCTGCTGTTTGGATGAAAACTGCCTCCCACCCTCATAGAAGTTCTTTTTTGTTGAGGCTCCAAAGGTTCATAATAGGGTTGAGGTCAGGGGAGGAGGGGGTCCACATCATGAGTTTCTCTCCTTTTATGTCCATAGCAGCCAGTGATGCAGAGGTTTTCTTTACAGCAGGACATGGTGCGTTGTCATGATGAAGAGGATCTTGTTCGGGAAAGCACGGCTCTTCTTTTTGTAGCATTGAGGGCCTAAAGGGGCCAACCAGCTCTCTCACCATGATTCTGGCCTAAAACATGACTCCGCCACCTCTTTACTGACGTCACAGCCTTGTTGGGACATTGTGGCCATTCACCAACCATTCACTACTCCATTGATCTGACCATCCAGGGTCACACGGCCTCATCAGTGAACAAGACTGTTTGAAAATGAGTCTTCATGTATTTCTGAGCCACTGCAGCCGTTTCTGTTTATCAGCTTCAATTAACAGTTCAGGGGAGGCCGGATAGAAGGTTTATGCACAACTGAAGCCTCTGGAGGGTCCTACACCTTGATGTTCGGGAGACTCCAGAGGCACCAGCAGCTTCAAATACCTGTCTGCTGCTTTGTAGCATCTGTTCTCTTAATCTGATGTGTTTGTCTGGCAGAAACGGTTCATATTGTGCCTTTATCTGCACAAACCCGAGTGTGTCTGAATCATCCACAAATCTCTTATCAGTACGATAATTACGCTTAACCTTTCATGAAATATCGAAGGTTTTCATACCTAGACCAAGGCATTCAACTATTTCAAGCTTTTCATCAGCATGAAATGAAAATGATGAAAATGATGATCTGCTTGATAAAGTGGAACATCCTTTTTCAGTAGTTTTTCCCTTAACAGGGCTTAACCTGAAAACATTTTTTTTTTTTACATTTTTGACACAAAAATACAATTTTCATAATAATTTGGAACGCAGTGCAGCTCCGCCACTCGGAAAATAATTTGCCAAGAGCCTGCGCCGCCACAAGATCTGGCCCGGAGAGTTTCGAGCGGGTGCAGCAGTTTTTTACTGTTGGTTGCATTAAAAAGGGCACCAAGTGACATCAAACACCATAAACAGCATCACGCACCGTGAAAACTACAAAATAAGCACAGAAAATACATATGCCAATTAAACAGGTGCTCACATGCACTTGGCACACACAGATGAAATTGAATTGTAGTAAAATATACAAAAAAATTATACATTTAATGTCCATCACAAAACACGAACCTCGCTCCGCTTTCCACAGGGCAGCATTGCTGTCACCGCTGCAGTCCATGAAGCTCAAGACCGCATGTGGGGAAAAGTCAGTTGACTTCCGGTTAAGCGAAGAACAATTAACTAGGCGCGAGCGCCCTCTAGTGGACAACTAACGTACATTTACAAATGCAGTGAAAAGCGTCTTCGCGTCTCCAAGAAGCAAAATGTACAATGAATGCATTCTTATTCTTCTGCCTTAAATCATTACGCCCATCTTCCTGTTGTCCGCAGCTCAGCTCACTAAAGCGCAGACCACCACAGGGCCAACCGGAGGTACCACCACAGGGCCAACCGGAGGTACCACCACAGGGCCAACCGGAGGCACCACCAACGGGCCAACCGGAGGCACCACCAACGGGCCAACCGGAAGCACCACCAACGGGCCAACCGCAGGCACCACCAACGGGCCAACAGGAGGCACCGGAGGCACCACCAACGGGCCAACCGGAAGCACCACCAACGGGCCAACCGCAGGCACCACCAACGGGCCAACAGGAGGCACCGGAGGCACCACCAACGGGCCAACCGGAAGCACCACCAACGGGCCAACCGCAGGCACCACCAACGGGCCAACAGGAGGCACCGGAGGCACCACCAACGGGCCAACCGGAGGCACCGGAGGCACCACCAACGGGCCAACAGGAGGCACCGGAGGCACCACCAACGGGCCAACCGGAGGCACCGGAGGCACCACCAACGGGCCAACTGGAGGCACCGGAGGCACCACCAACGGGCCAACTGGACACCCCACCACAGGGCCAACTGGACACCCCACCACAGGGCCAACTGGACACCCCACCACAGGGCCAACTGGACACCCCACCACAGGGCACCCCGAAGACAAATGCACAAAACCATGCCACGATTATTTCTGCAGTGGAGCGGAGCGGGTGCTGCCTGTGAGCCTGCTGCTGCTCGTGCTGGGACTCCTCTCTCACGCACTTTACTTGTAACTGAGATATGGCAAGAGATGTTCTGCTTTTCTTTTCTTTTTGATTGTTAAACATCATTTATTCCTAATGAAAATATGCGGCTGAAATGCCAGTAGGGGGCAGCAGAAGCCAGATCTGCCATGATATTACCAA
The DNA here is from genome assembly GCF_951799975.1 of Gobius niger. Classification (NCBI taxonomy): domain Eukaryota; kingdom Metazoa; phylum Chordata; class Actinopteri; order Gobiiformes; family Gobiidae; genus Gobius; species Gobius niger. The sequence goes on along the minus strand of NC_136852.1, from coordinate 3,999,191 downwards.
TATGAAGAAATCAATCCCCTTGAAACTTTGCACAATAAAATCTATTAAAGTTTGTTGGTTTGTTTGTTTTTTAACATATGTTATGGTTAGGCTGGATAGAGAGGGGCGGGCGTCTTGCTCCGTGCTTAGACTGGACAGCGATTGGCAAAAAATATGAGGAGAAAGGCAGCTGGAATCAAGCAGCAGCATTACATAAAAAAGAAGACATAAATAAAAGTGTTATGGCACATTTTGAGGGTGACTTGCCACAGTGAGCAGTCTTTAAGCTTAACGTGTGCTATTGAGTGAAAAATGAATGGAATGTCCACACTTACATGGTAATGGTTATATGATGATAGTTTAATGTTCCGAGTTCCACAAATTCACAGGTTGGCACAGTCGAAAAACTGTTGGGCCTAAACCAGGGCCAACTTCCACTACACAAGGGCTCCCCCAAGTGTCCATATGAAGAACTACACGGCTACCTGGCCCCACCCAAACACAAACAATAATTTGGCACATACAAAACCAAAATGTTAAGTTCGGAACTGTATGCAATTTTAAGGAAAAACTGAAAATGGCTATTACAAAAACCTTATGTGCATGAGCAGAGAATAGATCTTTGGGGAACACATTATTGTATACTATACCTTCAAACATGATACCAAACCAAATGTAGTAAAATGTAATGTGCTCTGTAACAATAACTTGTACCTGTGTAGTTCATACACAACAGAATAATGTGTATTAGTACTTTGTAGGTACATAATGTTATGGGACATAAGATCCTTAAGGTTAGGGTTAGAGTTATGTCTTATTACATTATGTACCTGCAAACTACAAATACTTCATTCCATTGTGTATGTAACCTGCAGGTACAAGTCATTACCAAGTTGTTACCTAGCACGTTGCATTGTACTACATTTAATTTGGTACAATGTATCAAGGGTAGTGTAAAATTAAGTTTCCCATCGTTGTCACATTTGCGGCTTATTTATCTACTAAAAGAGTACAAAAGCATTACTTTGAAGAGAGAGAGTTCGGGACTGTAATGTCATACGGCTAAGCATCATGGGATTAGCAGCAATTATACACTAATGGAGAATTAAAAAGGTTGTAATACTGGAGTTATTGTTCACATTAAAACATCTGGACACCATAGTGAGTTAGATGTATTTACCAGCAGTAACTCCACTGCTTTTTTCTCCACTTTTTATACTGTTTTTTAGTGATGGTCATAAAACTGCGTCGGAGCCTCTTTCAGTAACACCTGGTCACATGACTGTCTCGAAAACGGCTTCATTCTGTGAGTTGCGTATCGTGTCTTAACCCCTTACCTCCCACCTGAACAGAGCACATTTTCTCCAGTTTGGCTTTACCCCAGTCCAAAAGCTTCTGGAAAAAAGCTGTGAAAATAGCAACAAAACTGAGACGAAAACAATGATGGAAATGTGACAAAAAAGTGAGAAAACATTGACAAAAAAGTGAGAAAACATTGACAAAAAGTGACGAAAAATGTATGAAAAAGTGGCAAAAATGTCACAAAAATGTCACAAGAAATTGACAAAAAATTGAAGAAAAAATAACAAAAATGCGAGAAAAAAATTACAAAAATGTGACAAAAATGTGATAAAACTTTGAAAAAAAAATTACAAAAATGTGACAAAAGAACAAAAAAATGATGGGGAAAAAAATCTGATGACGTGAGGAAAAAGATCCTCTCAGTTCAGGCGGGAGTTAAGAGGTTAAAGCGGGTCATCTGCTCAGAGCGTCTCACTGTCCTGCCTTTAGCAGCGAGGCCCTTATAGTCATGTTTATCATTATCCATCCATTTTCTTCCATTTTTGGAGCTCTGTTGGAGCTGCCCAAATCACACTGCACCAGCCCCTTTGGCTCCTCCTGCAGGTGGTGGGTCCACAGAAGGACGGCCTCACGATTCTAACCGGGCCTTGCTGGTCTCTCATAAGGGGCTTCTGGACCGCTCTTTGTCTGACCCGTCACTTAGGACCTGTGTGCCCTGGGAGACCCTACCAGGGGCGAGCTCCAGGATCATTCGGTCGCTCAAACCCCTCCACCACGTCAAGGTGGCGGTTCCAGGAGGGATTAGTGATAGATTATCATTAGTGATAGATAAATAAATAAATGTGCTGTATTTCACCCATTTCCCATTTAACCGCGTTCATGTGGAGAAAGTGGCTGTGAGCCAGAATACATTTTATATTCTCTTATTCTTTACAAAGTCCTGCTTTTGAACAGATACAAAAGCAGGCGTGGAGCTGATCAGGCGAGGGAAACGCCTAAGGCAAGGCAAGTTTATTTGTCGAGCACAATTCATACACAAGGCAATTCAAAGTGCTTCACAGTTGCATAAATACAAGGAGGGAATAGAAGTAAGGAGCGCCATCCACAGCAAATACTACCAAAATTAGCACTGACTAAATGAAGTAAAAAGATTGTGTGACTATACTTTGGTCGTGCAACACTTCAGGTAACCATAAATAAATTGGGGAAACGTGGAAGAGCTTTCTTCTATCTCCTTTCCCAGGAGATAGAAGAGCTTGGTATCTTCTATCTCCTCTATAGCTCGTTTGGAGCAATAGAGGAGGAGAGGCTAAATGCTAACACCGTCTGTGCTGTGTTTACGTGACTGAGGGCACACGTGAAGACCAGACAGGTACACATGAACCCGTCTAAGCTCAGGGAAGAACATATCTCAGTTTGTAAAAACGGTGGCCTACTCCTTTAAAGCAAACTCTGGCCCTCGAGATGATTTGGAGAAATATTATGACCCAAATCAGAGATCAAATGCCTGTTAAAGTGCTCTAGAAATGTTAAAAATACTGTCAATTCCTTAAAATGTCTTAGCAGAGCAGCTTTTAGGCCATAATCCTAAAAGAATACTCATCAATAGGTAGAAATGAATTTAAATCTACTTGAATTAAGAGATTAAATCTAAAATTGGAGTAGATTTGGTCTGGCCTTAGAGCAGATAAAACCTATTCTTGCCAATGGAATAATTTGGATTATTTTGTATAATTTCAAGTGAATAATAAATAATTATCACAGTAAAAGTTTTTTATTTGATTTCCAGTGGGATTTCTATTTGTTCCATTTGCATTAGCGTTTCTATCTGATCTTAGATTAGTTCAAACCGACTCAAATTTAACATAAAAAAACCTTTATTCGCGTGATTTTAAGTAATTTATCTAATTTAAGATGGACATTTTTACAGTGTATATGATGTACAACACTGGCATATGTAGAAAGTGATGCTTTATGTCAATTGCTTCAAATTGGAGGGTCCGGCCCTTGGTCTTTTGACGATGAAGAAAACCGGCCCTCCACCGAGCAAACTTGCCTCCCCCTGCTTTAAAGCATACACACATACATATAATTTACATATAACACTCTAAATGGTTTTTTTTTACATATAATCGTAGCCTTGCCCATGAGTTGGCTCATCTTTCTAGCTGTGTAACATAAACAAGTGGTTAAATGGAGTTATGTATAGACAAGATGAGACTTTATTGATCTCACAATGGAGAAATTCACTTCACAATCGCTCTCATTGGAAGCAGAATAGTCAGGAAAAAATGTGCATTCAAAGAAGAGCAAGATAATGTGCAAACAGGTAGTAAGTAAGTTAATAAAGCAAATCTTATGAAGAGTGAATGAATTACTGTGAAAACAGATAAAAGTATAAATGCAAAGTTATATCACTCTATATCAGGGGTGGGCAAGTCTTCTTGGCGGATTTTCTTTATTGTAAAGAGACCGAGGGCCAAAGCCGCTGATTATTAGCCCAAAGTAAAGCACAACATTGGAAAAATTACCATCTTAAAGGAGGCAAATGACGTAAAATTGCTCGAATTAAAGATCGTCTATGTTGAATTCGAGTCTAATTTGAAGTAATCCAAGATACAAATGTTAGCGCCAATGGAACAAATCAGACAAATAACCGTTTTTCACTTGAAATGACACAAAATTATCTGAATTAAGAGAATAACTACTGCTAGAGGTTTTATCTCGTCTAAGACCAGACAAAATCTACTCAAACCTTAGATTTAATCTGTTCATTCATGTATATTTATGTCATTTCTTACTTAAAACGAGAGTGCACTTCTTTCCAATGCCAGTGTTGTACATAATATATGACCTTATTGGGTGTATTGACAGTATTTCTACCTTTTTCCTCCCATTTAACTCTAATAATGTTAAAAGTACCCTCTGATTTGTGTAATAATGTTTCTCAAAATCATCTTGAGGCCCAGAGGTTCTGTGCTGGAGGGCCAGATTTAGCCCCCGGGCCTGACGTTGCCTACCCCTGCTCTATATTATGCAAATACCACAGATTTCCCAAGAACCAACCCAGGCCCTGTGGGATTAAACTAAGAAATGATGCAAACATGTGTAAAAATGCAAGCTGACATATCACAGTTATTATAGTTCCCTTGCTAAGTCATTGTGGGGACATTCACACGCTGAGTCACTGTTGGCATCAAACCAACATCAAGCAAAACATAAAAACACGACTGGGCTAAAAAGAAGCCAAACTGGTCAAGTCAAATTCCTTCTATAGGTGTAATACTTCGAGTTATTATTATTATTACGCCGCCGGTCGCACCCTTAAAAACAATTATTTATGAAGCCATGGCGACGCCTAAACAATAAATGATTAATTAAACAAGCAGGAACTTCCCTCTCTCTTGGTACAGCTGAATTTGTAGTTTCTGTGTTCCGCATTGTTTTACTGGATACTTTTGTACTTTTGCAGTGTTTTTGTGAGGATCAGTGGATATTTTTTACAACAGAGAATCCGTACTCACCTTGAAGGACCCAACTTTTTAAAGAGGGGGTATTATGCTTTTTTCAATCACACAGCACCAGTCTAAAGCACACTACTGTTGGTCTGTAAATGCAGTAAATTAGAATAACTGCCTTGTATGAAATTGCTCTCTCAAAATGGCTGTAGTGAATGAAGAACCTCTGACCCTTTCCGACACGCCCCCTCCACACGCTGTCTGTGGCATCAGTGGGGAGGGGGTTCTGCTGAGGAGCAGTGGTTGGTTACTCGGCTGGTGACGAAAGCTCGGAGGCGTCTCCAGGAGGTGGGGGCGTTCCTAGGAGGACTCAGGCAAACCTATCCCTAAAATGGCCGCCATCAGAGTTTTTACAGATTACTCAAAAATACATGAATGTGCCAAGGCAACACTTCAGGCATGTTTTTAAAGAGGGAATGACATAATAACTTGAAAAAGTCGATTTTGCATAATACCCCCCCTTTAAAAACAACAACAAACAGCTAGCTTAAGAGCTATATGAGACCTACAAATGTCTTCTTCTGAAACACTAAAGAGGCACCAAGAGCCCCCACACCTGCAGCACAGTGGAGGCGCCACAAGAGAGGCTGCAGGACACAAAAAGGGACAAACGAGGAGAACATGGTGAAAGACTGTAGTGGAGCGGAGGGAGCTGCGGATGGAAGAGCTGCCCAGTGCAGGACACCACGCTCAGAAACAGGGACAAACCCAGGAAGAGCTGCACTGACTTAGAAGAATCTCTTTATCAGTCCTGGCCATACCGGGACCTTATTGTACATGTTAAAGAGGCTAGATGCAAGTTAGTCATTTTATACTCACTACTGCCACCTCAGGTCAGACGTGTAACTGCAGCTTCTATATTAAGCTCGTGCATGACGGCACTTTGGACTCGAATTAACACCTTTCTGAGTGACAGTTCAGTGACAGTTAGAGGCAGTTGTGGTGAACAGGTCTGAGCTCATTCTACACGTTAGGACAGGGGTAGGCAACCTCAGGCCCGGGGGCCAAATCCGACCCTCCAAGCACAGAACCTCTGGCCCCCAAGATGATTATGTGAAATATTATTGTGCAAATAAGAGATCAAATACCTGTTACAGTAGTCTAAAAATGAGAGAAATAGTGTAAGTACTTTAATGTCCTGTCAGAACATCCCGCTTGGTCATACATAATGTCAAACAGTGATTCTCAACTGGTGGGTCGGGACTCAAAAGTGGGTCACAGAACCATTTTCAGTGGGTTGCGAGTCTATAGGGAACAGTTATACAATATTTTCCATCTGAAACTGCATGGAAACATTAACTGTGTGTTAAAATGAATGTTACTGGGTAGTTGTGATCATCATTTCAGTCTTATTGGGATATCTACTGCTGACAGACAAATTACAGCTTTATTTAGGTCCTCGGCTTGTCATCCGAGGGTAATGGTGGGTCCCAAAGCCCTGACACTTGGGAACCACTGATGTAAAACAATGGTGTTTGTAGAGAATAGTTCTTTACTTTAGGCTACAATGTTGAGGTTCAGCCCTTGGGTGTTTTGGCAATGATGAAAATCAGCCCTCGACAATGCAAACTTGCCTACCCCTGCACTAGGACATGGTTGGAACATGTAGGGGAGGAAAATACTAAGTTTAAACATTTTTAAACTCTGTATAGTCTCTTTGAAGTGGTACCTGGGGAACCTGGAGGAAATCTACGCAGACAGAGGAATAATGTGGAAACTTTGTCATTATTATACTTCATCTGTGTAAGCGCTGTGACACTGAGAAGCTAAATATTAAATGTAAAGTTGATCCAACACGCTTCATGTTGATCCAAATGTAGAGAAGGCGTCATCCAGTGCTTAATTTGAGCCCCGTTTCAGTTTTTCAGGATAAAGGATCAGGGAAATATTTATGAGGATCCGGCAAAGATCCCCATAAAGATCCGGCAAAGATTTGATCTGATATAATGTTCCGGGAAATGTTCTGAAGCCTAGGCATAATGGTGGGCACCTCAGCCCATCAGCGCAAGAGCCGCAACTCTGTAGCAGCCAATCATCATCCTTGGTCCCGCTTTTAAAGCAGTACTAAGTAACGTGTTTACCTTAATAAATCCTTTTCGTAGTCCCTGTGGGGGTAGTGCAAGTGTTTATGGGATGATTGGAGGGTCTTTCATCTCCCCCTGGTGTCTCTGACCAGAAAACCATGTTTGCAACTTGACTGCCACCGGACCAGAGTCACCAATACACACTAATGGAATCACAAAGAAGAAGCTAACATGCTAACGGGCAAAGCTAACTGCGGGATAGCGTCACTTTAAACAGTATTTACAGCCAAGTTTGAGTGAAAAAAATAATTTCCATTGTATAATCGGATGCACAATGTCCCTCTCTCCCTTCGCCTTTTATGTCAGCGTAGTATTTATTCTCCAAGACAATTCGTAAATTAAAAAATCGCAATATGCTATGACACCTGCAGTTGCGCTTATGGCCTCTAGGGGCAACAGTTACTTAGTACTGCTTGAAGCCCCAGCAAGATTCATGGATCGTTCGCTTCCCAGCTGCACTGCGACCCACCTTCGCCCCATCTCCACCTCTGCTGCCCACGGCTTCTCCCTGCTGTTCGCGGGTCTCTATACCACCACCAGTGTCCAGGCTCCGGGGAAAACATCCCTAACTCTAAGCGTTCGTCCATTCAGACATCAATACATACATCGATGTCTGATCGCCGAAACTAAATACATGTCAATAAATCTTCCTTATTGCTGCTTTTGTCTGTTTGAGTCTATCCAGGTTGAATTGGCCTGTCCCCCGAATCCATCACATCACACCAAAAGTGTTCCCGAAAATAAAGCAGCACTTTGAGATTTGGTGTCAAATGTAAAGTGCACTACAAATAAAATGTATTTATTTATTTATTTAAAGTTTGTTAGAATAATGGCCATTTTACGTCATTCTACTCTCCGAACACTGCAGCATCTTTTGGTTTCTTTGACTCTATCCTCAGAAAAAAAAAAATCTTCTGTGGGGAGTTTTTCCCCAAAACTTTGATCATATAATCATCATTTTGACAAGGCGACTACTGTAAATACTGGCCTGTATTCCATTAGCGGCCGGGTCTCTGACAGTGGTCGGGTTCGCGGCTGGCGGAGACAAATTATAGCCGGTCTCTAAAACAGGCCGGGGCTTTAATTAGAAACTATAGCGGTAGAAATAATCCCCATGTTAGGAATTTGTCTCGTGTAAATGAAAACTCACATGCAGGATGTAAACAAACGGGAACCCGGGCCGATGGGGACGCTGCGGAGGAGCTGATCCGAGCGTAATAAAGTCACCATTGCGTCTTTAAAGCAGGTCCAGCTGCTCCGTGTGCAGGTCAGTCCCACGCCTCAAAATAACTCCTCCCATCAGCGCGAGCGTCTCGTCTTCTCTCGGGTCAGTCTCATGATCGATCACAAACACAAACGCTCCGTCTAAACTCGCCTTTTACACAAGATAACAACAAATAATCCGGTCCGCGGTAAAAACGAAACAGAAACCTGCAGTGACATTGATGTTAAAGCTCCGCTAACAGCAACGAAACACTTCCTGTTGTCCCGACAAAATAAAAGGCGTCAATGTTCCAGCCGTTGGGAGAGGGTTTGCAATGTTAATTAATAAATGAACCTAATATTTTAGGTGCAAATGGACACAAATCTCGTTTTTCTTCATTTTCCTGGTCGTCCGTTTTGCTCAAATAGAAATAAAGGCCTGTCTCTAATTGTGACCTGGTCCCAATAAAGGCCTGGTCCTGGATGCCCTTGAGTAAATAAAGACCCCGGCCTATATTAGTGCATTTACGGTATATGCTTTTAAAAACTCTGACAACGTTTCAAAGACTGTTCATTGGTAATTGATTTAATTACAGCAGTGAACAAACCCTTGTCTATAGAGGGAGTGGCCTTGTTCAGGTCCAGTTTTACAAGACAACAAAGTCAACAATGATTAAATAAGATTATATTACTAGTCTACAGTCAGTCAATAGATTTAATTAATTACAGACTAGATCAAGAATATGACGCAAACTGGTCACGCACCCATAAAGGTTAGAAAGAAGGTCCGGCTCTGGATGAACTCACAGCAGCAGACGGCGCTTAAGGAAAGGTAACACCTGCTTTTGAATGCTACTTCAATGCCCATTTATTTTTAATGATACAAATCCAACAATTTATCATTTCTAAAGATTTTTAATCACTCATTCAAACAGGGAATGAGGAGAAATTGGATATTTATGAAGCAAATTGCATAAGAAGGCCATGATTTCAGCACAACTGACTTTCAATGCTTTGTGACAGAAACTCTGACCCGCAGAAGACCTTCACTCCAGCGCAAACATGAGGACCTTTGTGCAGCAGCTGGCTCTGGTGGCTCTGTGTCTCTGCATCTCAGGTAAGACTTGACTCTGGTGATGTGATTTACAGCTCTTATATGGGACCTGCACCTTTGGGATCTGATAACTTCAAAAGACTGGCTCATTTTTGTAGTAACTTTTCAAAAATGCCAAGAAGAAAACTTGAATCAACATTAGTCCAAACTCTCAGGGGGACTGAGTTTAGGACTTAAAGTGTGTGTGTAAACAGAAGATGAAAAGAGAAAAGCACTGCTTGGACAAATAATTGCAGGACATGCTTCTTATTTTTGTATCTTTTGTTGTCGTAGTTTATTTGGCCTTTTGGTTTTTATGTGACATAGTTCAACTTTGCCGTTCATGAATCTTTCTAGGTATTTGTGACACGAGCCACATTGGGTTTTAAATTTGGATGGGCATAAAAACTTGAATATGAAGATTTTATGTTTCTTTTCGATACCGTGCTGGTATCGTTTAACGGTGCCCAGCCCTAGTCGGGTCACGAGCGTGTCATGTTCTTTTCTTTTTATTTGAGCTACCTTTTTGTTAAGCCTCAAATGTCTCTGCGCTACAGTCGACTCAGAGAAAGAGAAAAGGTGCAGCCGGTCAGGAACAGGGGCGGAGCTGACGCAGGACAGAGGAACTGGGGACAAGGGGGCCCACTTGGAAACGCTGACTAATTATTTGACAAAATAAATAAAAGCTATTTATCAATAAATGCACTCTACATAAATAAAAGTACATCAATAAAATAATTAAAGTAATACCAGCTTCAAAAGTGTGAGTCTAGATGCAAGCTAGTAATTTTATGCTCACGACTGCCACCTCAGATCTTATGCGTAACTGCAGTTTCTGACGGCACTTCGGACCCGAATTAACACCTTTATCAAGCTTAAAGATGGGGTATTATGCTTTTTTCAATCACATCGCACCAGTCTATATCACACTACAATGATGACCAAACCTTCTGTTGGTCTGTAAATGCAGTAAATTAGAATAACTGCCTTGTATAAAATTGCTCTCTCAAAATGGCTGTAGTGAATGTCTTGAAATAGGCCTCTGTCTCTTTAAGAACCTCTGACCCTTTCCGACACGCCCCCTCCACACGCTGTCTGTGGCATCAGAGGGGAGGGGGTTCTGCTGAGGAGCAGTGATTGGTTACTCGGCTGGTGACGAAAGCTCGGAGGCGTCTCCAGGAGGTGGGGGCGTTCCTAGGAGGACTCAGGCAAACCTATCCCTAAAATGGCCGCCATCAGAGTTTTTACAGATTACTCAAAAATACGTGAATGTGCCAAGGCATGTTTTAAATGAGGGAATGACAAAATAACATGATGTAAAGCTTGAAAAAGTCCATTTTGCATAATACCCCCCCCTTTAAAAGGAATAGGCCACCGTTTTTACATACCGAGATATGTTCTTACCTCACTTTAGCCGAGTTAATATATCCCCGTCTGGTCTTTGTCCGTGCGCTCACACATACGCAGCCTCTCCCACATGTCATATAGCTCCAAAAAAGCTCACGATAGAAGCTACCAAGCTCTTCCACGTGTTCCCTATTTAAATAAAGTTACGTGAAGTGTTTTCATGCGAAGTATATTTACACAGAAATGTAGCATGTCGATTTTATAAGCAGATAAAAAGGGGAACTATATTGTAAGGCGTAATGATACGAGGAGCAAAATGTCCGCGCAGTAACTCCTAAAGACTTCCCCCCGCTCACTTCCGTCAATAACATTTAGGAGTTACTACACTTTTTCTGGTTTCTTTTTAAAAGACACTAGGTTGGAACAAACAAAAGCTGTTCAATTACCTTACGCGTTTCGACGGACAAGGAACCACTTCCGTCTTCGTCAGAGCACTTCCGTCCTCTGACGAAGACGGAAGTGGTTCCTTGTCCGTCGAAACGCGTAAGGTAATTGAACAGCTTTTGTTTGTTCCAACCTAGTGTCTTTTAAAAAGAAACCAGAAAAAGTGTATTACTCAAGAAGACACAATGAATGTAATAAAAGAAAGATTTAGGAGTTACTGCGTGGACGTTTTGCTCCTCGTATCATTACGCCTCACAATATAGTCCCCCTTTTTATTTGCTTATAAAATCGACATGCTACATTTCTGTGTAAATATACTTCGCATGAAAACACTTCACGTAACTTTATTTAAATAGGGAACACGTGGAAGAGCTTGGTAGCTTCTATCGTGAGCTTTTGGAGCTATGTGACATGTGGGAGAGGCTGCGTATGTGCTCCGTTTGCGTGACAGAGCGCACGGACAAAGACCAGACGGGGATATATTAACTCGGCTAAAGTGAGGTAAGAACATATCTTAGTATGTAAAAACGGTGGCCTATTCCTTTAATATAGAAACTGCAGGTACGCATAAGGCCTGAGGTGGCAGTAGTGAGCATAAAATGACCAACTTGTATCTAGTCTCTTTAATAAATAATGGTTCCTCCTGAAGTCAACTTTAACCCTTGGAGACAAACAACGACAGACCAATATGGCACTACGGCATCAATGAAAAATAACATATTTTGTACTTTTTTTTATTTCTAAGCGTGATTGTATTTGTAGTAGTTGTTTTGTGCCTTTTGTTTGAGCCATAAGAAATTTTGTTACATTTTCCCCTTTTTTCAATCTGAAATAGTTCCAAGTACCCCCTGCTAGGTCCTCGAGTATCCCCAGGGATCCCCGTACCCCTGGTTGAGAAACACTGCCCTAGAGCACGATAAGCGAGCACAATGAATGTACCATTAGAACTGTATATCCATGTCATAAATCCGTAGGAAGTTTATAAACATCTCATGTTCTTTAGAAAGAGGAAATGTATTTTGTAGGGGGACGAGTTGAGATATTTGGACATTTGAAGGAATGATGTGCAAGACTTTGGGTAAGGGCTGGAATAATGCAGGGAAAAGCTCTATATAAAACAAATGCATTCTTATTCTTCTGTCTTAAATTGTAATGCCCTTCTTACCGTTTTTCTTATTGTTTTTCTGCAGCTCAGCTCACTAAAGTGCAGGCCTCAATGCCCACAGCACCACCCGCCTCATCACCCACCTCAACACCCGCCTCATCACCCGCCTCATCACCCGCCTCATCACCCGCCTCAACACCCGCCTCATCACCCGCCTCATCACCCGCCTCAACACCCGCCTCATCACCCGCCTCAACGCCCACAGCACCACCCGCCTCATCACCCGCCTCATCACCCGCCTCAACACCCGCCTCAACACCCGCCTCATCACCCGCCTCAATGCCCACAGCACCACCCGCCTCATCACCCGCCTCAACACCCGCCTCAACACCCGCCTCATCACCCGCCTCAACACCCGCCTCAACACACGCCTCATCACCCGCCTCAACACCCGCCTCAACACCCGCCTCATCACCCGCCTCATTACCCACCGACCCACCCTCCACACCCTGCGACCCGCAAGACCCCAGTCCAAAGTCATCAGAGGAAGATGAGGGTGTCAGGAAGGGCCGCATGAGGGGCATGAAGCAGGACGTGGAAATCAAGGGGAAAATAAAGATCGAGCAAGGGACGAAGGTGGGCAGGATGAGGGGGGGAAAGGGCAAGGACTGTAAGAATTGGAGGTGTAAGTGTAAGGGGGATGAGAGCTCCATGGAGGATGATGTGGATGGAATGAGTGAGGGGGAAAGCAGCTCTATGGAGGATGATTGTAAGAAAAGAAGGAGATGTAAGTGTGAGGGGGGGATGAGCTCTAAGGAGGATGAGTCGGAGAATGGAAGCAGAGATGAGAGTGAGGACAGCGACAGCTCTATGGAGGATGACTCGGATGAAAGCGTCGGTGAATGTGAGGAGGGAAAGAGCTCTAAGAAGGATGAGTCGAAGGATGGAAAAGGAGATCAGAGTGAGGAGGGAAAGAGCGGAAGGGGAAGAAAGCGTGGGTGGAAAAGAGCTGGATGGAGGATGGTTCGAAGGAACGGAAAGTGGATAAAAGTGGGACGGATGAGATTGAGGAAGGTGCATCCGAGAAAGGCCTAGAAGATGGAGCATGATGGAGGAGACCGCTCTGTTCTCCGAGCCTCGTGCTTCTGCAGCTGCTGGGGCTCTGTAGTCACATATTCTACTTAAAGCAGACACATGATGTACGATTATGACTTCTTCAGGGGACTTTATGCTTTTCTTTGCTCCTATTGTTTAACCCCTTAACTCCCACCTGAACCGAGCACATTTTCTCCAATTTGGCTTTACCCCAGTCCAAAAGCTTCTGGGAAAAAAGCTGTGAAAATAGCAACAAAACTGAGACGATAACGATGACAGAAATGTGACAAAAAGTGAGAAAACATTGACAAAAAAGTGACAAAAAATTGATGAAAAATTGCCAAAAAAAAAAAAAAAGTGACAAAAAATGGCCAAAAAAATGCCAAAAATGTGACAAAATGTAACAAAAAAATTACAAAAAAAATGTGACAAAAATCTGATGACGTGAGGAAAAAGATCCTCTCGGTTCAGGCTGGAGTTAAGTGGTTAAAAATGTGATCCAATCATTTCTTGTAATGAAAACAGGCCAGAGGTTCTGACATGATATTATCAATGTAACCAAAACCTCTATATGTATTATCTTATTTGCACAATAAAACATTTACGCTCCTTTATTCTTTTTTGAATAAAAAATGATTTCTTGATGAGACGCCAAGTGACGTGGCGTTTGCGAGCTTTGAAAGGCCTTTTGATATAAATGCTTGTTTTTATGTACACAATCGGTCAAAAGGTTGGGGTCACCCAGGCCAGTTCTATATAGCTTCTATAAATAGCACAACCGTTTTCTAGGGTTTTCTAATTATCAATTACCCTAGAGCAGTGGTTCCCAACGTTTTTTGTCTTTCGTACCCCTTTGGCCTTTCAGTGGTCAACCGTGTACCCCCTACCTCAAGGGTGTTACAATTTAGAAAGTAATTACCGAAAAGTGGTATTTGTAAGAAAAAGGACAATGTTGCAGTCAAAATAAAATTACAATTCTCCCAAAGCAACACATTTTGCTGAAAAACTACTATAAGAAATTTTGTTACATTTTCCCCTTTTTTCAATCTGAAATAGTTCCAAGTACCCCCTGCTAGGTCCTCGAGTACCCCCAGGGATCCCCGTACCCCTGGTTGGGAAACACTGCCCTAGAACACGATAAGCGAGCACAATGAATGTACCATTAGAACACTGTGCGCCTCTGCACACCTATGTAGGTATTCCATGAAAAAGAAGAATAGATATTGTCTGTATATCTGATTAATTGAATGTTTGAAAAAAGCAGTGCTTTTCTTTCAAAAATAAGGACATTTTAAGTGACCCCAAACGTTTGAGCAGTAGGGTAATTCTGCACAGTGTTGTGCAAAGGGCTACACATTTTTTGTCAGATTTTTTTCATCAACAGGGCCGGTCCTAGCCAATTTAGTGCCACGAGCGAGATTGGGCCCACCATAATATCATAATCAATAAAGTAAATAATCAATGAAATTATCTAGTCATCCTGTAATTGCCATTCAACAATTTATTCCTGATCAATGAACTGTAGCTCTGGCAGCATTTTACACTTTGTTTTTCCTTTTCGTTTTTGACCCATTCTATTTTTTTCACTAGACATTTGGTCCTAAATGTTTGGACCCTATTCATTATTCCACCTTTGCAACACACTTTGGAGATAGAAAAAGTGTAATATTTATTTTATTCATGTGTATGAGGTAAATAATAAAAGAAAAAACAAAAAACAACATTTATTTCAACATAAAAAAGCAAGATCCAATTTGCCAAAAGGGGGTCGGTTATTTATTGTTTATATATCAGTTGAAATCTGTGGCATTGCTTCAATTCTATCTTTTCAGAGTGGAGTGAGCTTTGTAAAATTTCCATATCCTCTCAAATTATGCTTGTTTGTTATCCGTTAATAATTTGTTATTTGAACTAATGTGATGCCCTCCCTCTCGGGGTCCCGGGCAGGAGCGTGCAGAAGCTTCAGCACATCCAGAACTGCACTGCCCAGATCCTGACAGGGAGGTGTAAATACGACCACATCAGTCCCATACTGCGGTCCCTCTACTGGCTCCCGGTCCGGTGGAGGATACAGTACAAAATCTGTCTCCATGGACACCGACTCCCACACCCCGAGGCCGCCCAGGACTAACCAGAGCACAATATGGGACAGGTCTTTTCAGGCTGTGGCTCCACGGCTGTGGAGTGCCGCGCCTGAGCACCTGAGGGCACCACAGACTGTGGAGTCTTTCAAGAGGCACCTGCTTTGCATACCGTAAATTCTCTAATACTGGCTTGTATTCCATTAGCGGCCGGGTCTCTAACAGAGGCCGGGTTCGCGGCTGGCGGAGGCAAATTAAAGCCGGTCTCTAAAACAGGCCGGGGCTTTTATTAGAAACTATGCGGTAGAAATAACCTAATGTTATTCCTAATGTTAGGAATTTGTCTCATACTTGTGTAAATGAAAACTCACGTGCAGGAAGTAACAAACGGGAACCCGGGCCGAGGGGAACGCTGCGGAGGAGCTGATCCGAGCGTAACTTTGACACAGATTTAGCCACTTTTCAAACCTCCTGTGAGTATATTTGGAAACAGGGCAACAAATGTTGTGTGACCCCCCAGGGTCTTAATAAGTCACCATTGAGTCTTCAAAGCACGTCCAGCTGCTCCGTGTGCAGGTCAGTCCCACGCCTCAAAATAACTCCTCCGATCAGCGCGAGCGTCTCGTCTTCTCTCGGGTCAGTCTCATGATCGATCACAAACACAAACGCTCCGTCTAAACTCACCTTTACACAAGATAACAACAAATAATCTGGTCCGCGGTAAAAACGAAACAGAAACCTGCAGTGACATTGATGTCAAAGCTCCGCTAACAGCAACGAAACACTTCCTGTTGTCCCGACAAAATAAAAGGTGTCAATGTTCCAACCGCTGGGAGAAGGTTTGAAATGTTAATTAATAAATCAACCTAATATTTTAGGTACAAATGGACACAAATGTCGTTTTTCTTCATTTTCCTGGTCGTCCGTTTTGCTGAAATAGAAATAAAGGCCTGTCTCTAATTGTGGCCTGGTTCCAATAAAGGCCTGGTCCTAGATGCCCTTGAGTAAATAAAGGCCCGGGCCTTTATTAGAGCATTTACGGTAGACTGTTTATCAAAAACATTCTTCTTCTTCGTTTCTGGCGCTATAAATAGTACATGTAATACCCTCGAAACGATCAACAACACATCGTTATAGTTTCTTTACTTTGATGTGAAAAGCTGCACTTTTTGTAATAAGCACTGTTAAACTTTTTGGAAACGATTTCATTTTGTGTAGGACTATCAATGCTTTCTGAACATATTAACACACATTTAAAAAAAATACTGTGATAATACCGAAAACCGTGATAATTTGGTCACAAGCCCTAGAGCAGAGCAGAGTTCACTGCTCCACCTAAGCCCAGGCAACAACCTGACTGGGCCAAAGAGAAGCCAAACTGGTCTGGTCAAATTCCTCCCAACAGCGTCTATAATTTTGAGTAATGGGAAAATTAATGCCCTCAGATCAGGTTTAGTCTGAGTTTCATTCAACATGATCATCATGACGCCTCCAGTGGTACCGGACAAAGGAAACACTTCGTGCCACCCATAGACATTTATTTACTTTTCTGAACAACCCTACATCCTGGTCTATTGTGTAGGGCTGAAACAACTAATAATTAATTGACAACTAATCGATGAATCGTTTGTCCAGTAAACAGACTGAGCAAAAAGGACATGATTTTTTTCTATTTTTGATGGAAACCTACTTTGTTTTTAAAGTTAGGGCATGTAGTGTTTTGTACATTTCATTCATATCTGTCTGTGTCTCAACCAATCAGAAAGCAGAATTAGGGCTAAGTCCCTCCACCAAACATTCACTTGAAGTTAAGTCAACATGTCGTCAAGCAGCGCCACTTTAGATTTATGTGATGAAAAAAACACCATTCACAGCTGATTACCAGATATATCTTTAGTTGCAGCCCTACTATTGTACATGTTTTAGTGGTGGGGAAACCGGACTACCCAGAGGAAACCTATGAAGACACTGGTAGAACAGGTAAACCTGGGCTCTTCTCTCTCTCAAAAAGGAATGATTATTTATTTTATTTCATTTTATATTTGCCCTGCTAAGTCAGTGTGTGCTGAAGATGCAGTTTTAATTCAAATCTTCATATCTTCCTCCTCTGCTCGATCAAACAAGGGCAAGTGCATTGTCCCCGTGTTTCCCCTGTTTGAGAAGAGAGCAGCTACTCTGTGAGAGGCGGGAGTACATTAATCTGAGTACATTTTGTAACTTTTATGTACATACTAGCGCGACAAGACTGGATTGATGTGGGGAATGAAAACAAAAGGGCTGATCGGGGCGAGAAAGTCAGCGCTGTGTGTCCGGACAGCGGTAAGAAGTCAGGAACT
The DNA here is from genome assembly GCF_951799975.1 of Gobius niger. Lineage (NCBI taxonomy): Eukaryota > Metazoa > Chordata > Actinopteri > Gobiiformes > Gobiidae > Gobius > Gobius niger. The sequence goes on along the minus strand of NC_136852.1, from coordinate 3,981,604 downwards.
TTAGCGGTTATGTTTGTTACCCTATAAAATGAGCTCTATTACTCAGACCAAGTCCGGGCTGGGCGTGAACCAGGGCCCGAACAGAGTGTGCAGAGGGGAGGGAAGGGTGAGGAGGAGAGGTGTCTGGGCTCATTATACTGTGTATCTGTGGGAGGAGCGCAGGAACATGAACAACCCAGTAGATTATTATTATTATTAGACCAATTAAGCTTTTTTTTATCTGGACCAAACAATGGCATGGAAAAAAACAGCATTCCTGCCTCTACACGGGATTTCCCAAACATTCTCAGGGCTGTGGGCCCAAATCATGAAGAATTGTATACACTGACATCTAAAAACATTTATATTTCTTCACAATGTTCCAGTGTTAGTATGAAACAGGTTTTAATCTAATATTTTGAGTGCCTGTTTATACGGGCTTTGGAGCGGCTGTAACGTAGTGTTGGTTGATCGAGACCAAGTTGTGATGCAATAATTATGTCAGATGTGAAAACATCATCGCTGCATATAAAGCTTCATCTGTGCTCATTTGAGGGCGAATAAATCTGAACTGCGATAAATCAAATTTCACAGTTTTTATCAGCTTTGAAACACGCTTTTGTGTCCTGTCCAACAATACGCCGAAATACTTGAGCGACTGCTTTGAGAATTCTTGTTCCTTTTACTATAATTTCCAGCGTAGAATGAGACGTATTGGAGAAACAACTGGGGAGTTTGGGTCAAAACGAACTTCTCGACTTCCGCACCTCAAATCAGTGTTGTTCTTTTACCGTCTAATGCGAGCATTTTAGTTAAAGGGACTATATGGAGTTTAAAAATGTTAAAACTATGTATTTTCTACCCTCCAGCCATGTCCTAATGTGTAGAATGAGTCCAGACTTGTTCACCACAACTGCCTCTAAAATTCTGCACTGTCACTCTGAAAGTTGTTATTTGGGTCTGAAGTGCCGTGATGCTCGAGCTTAATTTAGAAGCTGCAGGTATGCGAAAGACCTGAGGTGGCAGTAGTGAGTATAAAATGACAACTTTCCCTTTAAAACTGCTACTTTATTTTGCTTAGTGTAATCTCTGTGAGTAACAGAACTGTGAGTGAAATGGCAAACATCAATGTTCGCAAAAGCACAACCTCACAAACTACCATTTAGTTTTCGAGATGTTAAAGCAGGGGTATTATGCTTTTTTCAATCACACAGCACCAGTCTATAACACACTACAATGATGACCAAACCTTCTGTTGGTCTGTAAATGCAGTAAATTAGAATAACTGCCTTGTGTAAAATTGCTCTCTCAAAATGGCTGTAGTGAATGTCTTGAAATAGGCCTCTGTCTCTTTAAGAACCTCTGAGCCTTTCCGACACGCCCCCTCCACACGCTGTCTGTGGCATCAGTGGGGAGGGGGTTCTGCTGAGGAGCAGTGGTTGGTTACTCTGCTGGTGACGAAAGCTCGGAGGCGTCTCCAGGAGGTGGGGGCGTTCCTAGGAGGACTCAGGCAAACCTATCCCTAAAATGGCCGCCATCAGAGTTTTTACAGATTACTCAAAAATACGTGAATGTGCCAAGGCAACACTTCAGGCATGTTTTTAATGAGGGAGTGACATAATAACATGATGTAAAGCTTGAAAAAGTCGATTTTGCATAACACCCCCCCTTTAACAATGTGAAAGGAGTGAAACAGCGCCCCCAATTTGACGCTGGTGGCCAAAACGTGTACTGCATCCATATTTACCACTGAGAATGAATGAGAGAGACGTAGTATTAACCAGATGCAGCGCAAAAGTAGGTCAGTCTCTGGCGAGCCAACGCAATAGTTTCAGCAGCCAAACTTGTCACGCAAAAACACCAAAGATGTTGTTAGCATTTGGCCTCTCCCAGCATATTCCTATAGCTCCAAACAGGGGTTAACCTCTTACCACCCGCCTAAACCAAATGCATTCTGTCCTCTTTGGCTATTATATAGGCCTGTGTAACACCTCATTTGAAAGCTAAGACCCACAAAACTGATCTTTTTCCTCGCATTGTTGCTGTGTTGTGTCACCTTTTGTATGTTTTTTTTTGTTTTTGTTTTTTTTGTGACATTTTTGTTGAATTTTTGTCACATTTTGTTGAATTTTTGTGACATTTTTGTTGAATTTTTGTCACTCTTTGGTTGCGTTTCCATCCATGTTTTCTTCTCATTTTTTGTGGCTATTTTGGTGTTTTTTCCCCAAGAAGCTTTTTAATTAGGGTGAAGCCAAACCGGAGAAAATGGGATCCGTTCAGGTGGGAGATAAGAGGTTAAGTTAGAAAGAAGCGACAAAGCTCTTCCACAGGCACGTGCGAAGACCAGACAGGTTGGTATCAACTCGTCTAAACTAAAGTCAAAACATACCACAGTATTGAAAATTACCCATGGTCTGTCTTTTGCATAAATAGCAAGTCTTTGATGGGACAACAGAGTCAACACAGAAAGTGATAGAGTTTGTGACACATTCTAACTCCATGTCCTCACATTATAAAAGGCAGTTCCAATCCGTACACTCCAAACCAGCCTTAAGTGCTGAGATGCTGCCCTCTGACCGGCACCACTGATTCCTCCACCCGGGGTAGTCTCTTAAAAGCATGAGTGTAGTGGGGCATGAGATACACACAGTGATGATAAGACGACCCCAGAGGAGGAAGTGACAGTGATCTATATGCGCCACTCACTGAACCAAAGCACAAATCTAAAGGCAGAGTATTTCTCTGTGTTGTGGCACTGGTGACAGACAGTTCGGAAGTTTAGAGATGACGACAATGATTAAAATCACCCAGAATGAATTTCGGAGCATCTGGGAAAATAGGGTGGAGCTGGTGCATTATTTTTAAGAATATTAAACTGAAATTGTATTATCTGTAGGGCTGCTCGATTATTGAAAAAATAATAATCACGATTATTTTAGTCATACTTGAAATCACGATTATTCAAACGATTTTTTCATATCTTTATTTTATTTGTTTATTAATCAAAAAAACTATGCTGATATCTTCTGTTTTCTGAACAGTCATAAAAGTACAAATGATTTCAAGTACGCCTTGATTAAAGAGGTCTCTGTTACACACCTGCCCCCTGCTGGCCAGCCCTCACACCTGTGCAAGCAAACTGAGCAGCGCGGCCTGATGACATCATCACACAGCACTGTTTGTTTTGTTTTATTTTGTTCTTCAGGAAAAAGCTTGAGCCATGACAAGTAAAATGCGAAGGGAAAATAATCCCAGCGGCCTGAAAATGGCCATTGCGATTGACTGCGGAAATGCGGGAAGCGAATGCAGAAATTGCATAAACTCTTCAAATTGCATAATCAAATTTGTAAAATGCATAAAATGTCATGTTGCATAAACTGTATAAACTGCATAAAGTGGTAAAATGCATGAATGGGTTAATTTGCATAAATTATGTAAATTGCATAAATGCTTTAAAATGCATAAAGTGGTTAAATGTTGTGTTGTGTTCTGCACTTTGGTCAACGATGTTGTTTTTAAAGTGCATTATAAATAAAGTTGGATTGGATTGGATTGGATAAATCCCATAAAGTGGTTACTTTGCATAAATTATAAGTCAATGGGAAAAATCTCCGACATTTTGGCCGATTGCGGAAAAACCGTAAGTTGCAGAAGTCCCAAAAGTAATAGCACCCTTCTCCTCAACATGCGGAACGTTTTGATGCATAACTTGCATAAATTGCACAAAGCATGAAGGTGCTGAAAGCTGGAGAAAATAGGGAAAAAGATGGAAGAGGAATAATAATAAAGAACATGAAAACCAATAATTGAGCACATTTAATGTGCTCATTCTATGTGTGATTTTATTCTTGTTTTAGAGGGCAGTTACTCGACATTAAAAGCCTTTTTAAAGAGGTGGGTTTTGAGTTCTTTCTTGAAGGTGGGGAGGTCAGAACAGGCACAGAGCGGTTGGGGCAGTGAGTTCCAGAGTGTGGGGGACAGAGCCGTGGGAAGATATTTTAGTTAGGGGGCGCTGTGGGACAAAAATGTACCCCCAAAATACTTTTTCTGTGCATAAATCCTATTTATTAACATCTTAACTCCCGCCTGAACCGAGAGCATTTTCTCCAGTTCAGCTTTACCCAAATCCTGTAGGCCAGTGTAACACCTCATTTGAAAGATCTACAAAACTAAATTGATCTTTTTCCTCACATTATCAGATTTAATTTCAGCGCTTTTTTTGTTGGGCAGTCATCTCATTTTTGTCAAATTTTCCTGACTTTTTTGTCACTTTTTCGTCAAATTATTCGCATGTTTTTGTCAGATTCTTATCACTTTTTTGTCCGTTTTTTCTCAATTTTTCGTCAAATTTTTCTCACTTTTTTGTCAAATTTTTGTCCATTTTTTGTAAATTTTTTGTCACTTTTTCGTCAATGTTTTCTCACTTTTTTCACATTTTCATCCTTGTTTTTGTCTCCGTTTTGTTGCTATTTTCACACCTTTTTTCCAGAAGCTTTTGGACTGGGGTAAAGCTGGAGAAAATGTGCTCTGTTCAGGTGGGAGTTAAGGGGTTAATATTGCCTGCAGTTCACAAACTATCCACCAGGGGGTGCTGCAGCGCCCTCAGCACCTCTGGTGCTTGGTCTTACAGGGGAGGGACAAGAGGTCGGCGTTGGAGGAGCGGAGGGAGCGAGATGGAGCGTGATGGTGGAGGAGGTCGGTAAGGTCTGGAGGGGTTTGAAAGTGATGAGGAGGACCTTGAACTGGATGCGTTGGGGGACGGGGAGCAGGTGGAGGTTCTGAAGGACAGGGGTGATCTGGGGGCAGCGGAGTTTTGGATGTACTGGAGTTTATTAAGGGTTTTGGATGGTGAGCCGTAGAGGGCGCTGTTGCAGTAGTCAATTCTGGATGTGATGCAGGCATGAATCAGAGTTTCAGCGGCAGAGAAAGTGAGGGATGGGCAGAGTCGTGATATGTTTATGAGATGGAAGAAAGCAGTCCGGGTTATTTGCTTGACGTGGGGTTCGAAGGAAAGAGTGGGGTCGAGGAGAACACAGAGGTGTCGGATGAGAGGGGACGGAGTGACGGTGGTGCTGTCGAAATGGAGGCAGAAGTCTTGAGCAGATTTGGTGATGTTTTTTGGGCCGATGATGATAATGTCTGTTTTGTCACTGTTTAGTTTTGGAAAATTGTGTTTCATCCAGGTTTTGATGTCACTCAGGCAGTGGGTGAGAAATGAGATATATGAAATAATATGAAGAGCAAGATAATATGCAAACAGGTAATAGTTTATAAAGTAAATCTTACACACAATGAATAAATAACTTAAAAAGGGGAAAAAGTATCAATGTGTAGTAAGTTGTGCCACTCCATGTTATAATTAAATACTCAAGCATCAGCCCATGCGTGTGCAATAAAACTACTAAATCACAGGCATGTTGAAAAACATGATAGTGACAGTTTCCTTGTTGAGTAATTGTAGTGACTACACTGACCTTGGGTCAAATCAGGTCATGTTTTCTTTGTGCTTTGCGTGACACGATCATTATGACGCTTCCAGTCGCACCCTTCAAGACAATGATTTATGAGGACCAGTGTTTCACAGAAAAAGTCCCATTAAGAGTCAGAGGGCCAGACCTCTAAACGCAGACTGTAGTCTAGACGATTCCACAGACGGGTGGCGCTCTGTGGAATCTTCAGCTTCGCTCCTGCATGGAGCAGTAAGTGCAGGACACGGGATGGACAGACTCCCATTGCCCCCCCCCCCCCCTGCTTTACGTCCTACAGACTGTACCAGGCTGGGGGGCGGCCGTGGGTTCTGTGTGTGTTTTGATCACATGGCAAAGCAATTCATACACACGGCGATTCAAAGTGCTTCACAGTGGCATAAAATTACAAGAAAACAGAAAAAATCAATAAAACATAATCATGAAATTCATCAACTACAGTAAAAGGCAAGAGTGCAGATTAAATACTTCATATTCATGGGCAAAAACAACTGTTTTCAGCCTGGATTTGAACATTGTCAGAGTTGAGGCCTGTCTCACATCCTCGTGAAGAAGTTCCAGATTTTAGCTTTAGCTTCAGCGTGTTTAGTCCTGACTCTGGGAACCACCAGGAGGCCCCTCCCTGAGGCTCTCAGGGCCCGAGACGGATCATACGGCTGCAACATGTCAGAGATGGACTTCGGCGCTAAACCATGAAAAGACTTGTAACAATCAGAGCTGTTTTAAATTCTATTCTCTGAGCGACAGGAAGCCAGTGCAGAGACCGGAGCACTGGACTAATACGGTCGTATTTCCTGGTTCTGGATGTTCTGCAGCTCTGACAGCTCGTTTAGAGAGGCCAGTGAGCAGCCGTTAGTCGTCTAAACTGCTAATGGTTTCATTACTATGTTTCCAAGAGTCTGTTTCCCGTGCAAAGTTACATAATCACCATAAAACACCACAGTCACAAGCACATTAATGAAAAGCATTTATATCACTAGAAATACAATAAAATAAAATGGTTAATTTGCATAATCACATTTGCATTAACAGGTAAAATGCATAAAATGTCATGTTGCATAAACTGTATAAACTACAACTAAAATTGCACAAAGCATGGAAGTGCAGAAAGCTGGAGAAAATATGGAAAAAGATGGAAGAAGATGAACAAAAATAATAAAGAACATGAAAACCATCGATCTATCAATGAGATAGATTTTAGTTTTGTCACTTGCCAAAGTGCATAAAACCCTGTCTATGGAGGGAGTGGCCTTGTTCAGGTGCAGTTTTACAAGAGGGTAATTATTAAATAATATTACAGTTATTAGTGTATAGTGAGTCAATAGATTTAATTAAGTACAGTCTAATTACAGACTAGATCAAGAATATGACGCAAACTGGTCACGCACCCACAGAGCATAAAAAGAAGGTCCGGCTCTGGACGAACTCACAGCAGCAGACGGCGCTTAAGGAAAGGTAACACCTACTTTTGAATGCTACTTCCATGCCCATTTTAATGATACAAATCCAACAATTTATCATTTCTAAAGATTTTTAATCACTCATTCAAACAGGGAATGAGGAGAAATTGGATATTTATGAAGCAAATTGCATAAGAAGGCCATGATTTCAGCACAACTGACTTTCAATGCTTTGTGACCTCGACAGAAACTCTGACCCGCAGCAGACCTTCACTCCAGCGTAAACATGAGGACCTTTGTGCAGCAGCTGGCTCTGGTGGCTCTGTGTCTCTGCATCTCAGGTAAGACTCGACTCTAGTGCTGAGATTTACAGCTCTTATATGGGAGCTGCATCTTTGGGAATCTGATAACTTCAAAAGACTGGCTCATTTTTGTAGCAACTTTTCAAAAATGCCAACAAGAAAACTCGCTATCTGAGACCTAAACACTGACAAATGCACTTTTGGATCAACATTAGTCCAAACTCTTTGGGTTGTAGAATTTGCCGGGGAGGGGGGTGGGACGTAAACAAGTACAATTCTGTAACAGACAGCGCCATTAAGGGGAGACACTACAGGCAAAACTCAATTTTTTCAGTTTTCAGGTTTTGGGCCAAATTGGTCTCTGAACATACAAGCTTTCACCCGGAAACAGAAAACATGCCTAATCTTCACAATAACAGGTTTAAATATTGCGCTGATTCAATGTTCCCCCATAGACTTATATGGGAGAACACAATTTCAAGGCCCTTTTTCTCAAAACACATTTTTCTGTCATTGTGGCGACACTGTGTCCACGTCAGTCGGACCTAAAGACTTCACATTTTCCAGCCTTGGACTGAACAATGTTTGGAAGATTTTTTCAGAGGGATTTTTTATTATCTAATCCCTTAAGCCCCATTTATTGGGTTTTGAATGTCAAAAAATAAGGCGAAAATAACATTTTTACAAATCTTTCCACTAAAAAACAGCTTATTTTAAAACTAAACAAGAAATCCTAAATCCCCTCTGAGAAAGTCTTGGCAACTCATTCATCAATAAAATGAAACCATAAATTTGAATGTAGCTCTATCCATTATTCAGATTTCGTCGCCGAAAAGATGGGAAATTTGGGCCATTTTTAGGCATAAAACACCTTGTTCTTAAATGAAAAGATAAAATGACAGAAAACTTGCCATGTATTTTTTTCTCACATTTATGCCAGTGATCGACAGCAAAAGTTTCAAATTGATATCTGTAAATTTAAATTTTTTCCCTATTCACCTGCAGTGTCTCGCCTTAAATAATGCAGTGAAAAGTGTCTTGAGAAGCTCGATATAAAACCAATGCATTCTTATTCTTCTGTCTTAAATCGTAAGGAGATGCATCGATCCAATACTGGTATCGGAGCTGATACCAGAAAAATGCTGTATCTGATATCGGCTACAAATATCTTTTACTGACTTGACTCTCACTGCTTTAAAAAATGCAACTAAATCTAAGTGAATATGCTGTATGTCATTTTGAAGCTTAGAACCTGGAGAATTCAATCGCTTAGTTTACAAATGTACATCTTTTGATCGCAAAACAAAATGCAGCAGCGAGAAACTGTATGCTCAGATCAATGTATGTGGGTTGTTCATATTAATGTAACCTAAATAGCCGGTCAGAAATGTGGTGTGGAAAAGTCTGGTTATTCTAATGTTTCTCTATTAGAGCAACAAACAATGAGACTAATTTATCTCACAATTGAGAAAACTACTTTTAAGAAAGTCCCAAGGTATCGGTTGATATCAGTAGATACTCAAACCCCCAATATCGGTATCGGACGCTAAAAAGCTGGATTTGTGCCTAACTGATTGTAACATTCGTCTTTCTGTTGCTTCTGCAGTTCAGCTCGGCCAAGTGCAGGCCAAACCAGCTGGCAAAAAGCCCGGAAAACCGCCCGTCTCACCACCTGGCAAACCCGCCTCACCGCCCTGCGCATCGCCCGGCAAACCGCCCTGCGCATCGCCCGGCAAACCGCCCTGCAACAACAGTCTGACGTCATCAGAGGAAGATTACATGGGCCGAAAGGGCCTCGTGATGGGCAATAAGGGGGTGAACATAGAAGCCAATTTTCAGGTGAAGATCGAAAATGTGATCATGGGCGTGAGAAAGGGCAAGAATGACTGTAAGAAAAAGAGATGTATGGATAAGAGCTCTATGGAGGATGATATGGATGGAGGAAAGAGTGATGAGGGAAACAGCTCTGGGGAGAATTCCAGCAAGGGAAGCGGAGGAAAGAGTGATGAGGGAAACAGCTCTGGGGAGAATTCCAGCAAGGGAAGTGGAGGAAAGAGTGATGAGGGAAGCAGCTCTGGGGAGAATTCCAGCAAGGCAAGCGGAGCAAAGAGTGGTGAGGGAAACAGCTCTGGTGAGAATTCCAGCAAGGGAAGCGGAGCAAAGAGTGGTGAGGGGAACAACTCTGGGGAGAATTCCAGCGAGGGAAGCGGAGCAGAGATGTGAAAGAGCTCTAGGGAGGTTGATAAGGATGGAAAGGGAAGTGAGTGAGGAGAGTTAGGAGGATAAGGAGAAGAAGATGGGAGTTCACCTCTTGCCTCTGCAGCTGCTGGGGCTCTGCAGTCACATATTCTACTTAAAGCAGGCACATGATGTACTCTTATGACTTCTTCAGGGGACTTTATGCTTTTCTTTGCTTTTATTGTTTAAAAAGTGTGATCCAATCATGTATTGTAATGAAAGGCCAGTAGAGAGCCATTCTGACATGATGTTACCAATGTAATCAAAACTGCTATATCATTATGTAATTTGCACAATAACATTACGTTTCTTTATTCTTTTTTGAATGAATAATGATTTCTTGATAGAAGGTTTTGTACATTTTAAGATCAGTAAAGTATTTCCTTGTCATGCTGTTACAGATCATCAGAATTATGCTATCAAGTATATGTATTAATAAAGTAAGGGAAAAACATTTAACAAGTATCACTTGATTTTCTACACGATCCCCCAAAATAGCCTGTCGATCCCGAATATGTTGTTAGCATCCCCTTGGAAAAAGTACATTTATGTGATATTTTTTCCGAGCAGTGATGTCTCCGGCATTTCACTCGCAATTTTGTTACTCCGAGGATGACAACAGCTCACACTAAAGTAAAACAAGTAGCAGGTTTTGGCCCACGGACACAAAGACAAAGTGTTATCAGTCACCTTGAGTCTCTCTCTCTAAAAAACTGTCTCATCTGTACTTTAAAGTTTCTCATATCCTTTCATTGCTCACAACAAATACATTCATGAATAGGGATCGGTACCGTTCGTTTTTTTTCGATACCACTACTTTAACAATACCTGCTTTTCGGTACCGGTGCCTTAACGGTACTTTTTTCGATACCCATGTTATTTTAATTGAGTTAAAGGGGGGGTATTATGCAAAATCGACTTTTTCAAGCTTTACATCATGTTATTAAGTCATTCCCTCATTAAAAACATGCCTGAAGTGTTGCCTTTGCACATTCACGTATTTTCGAGTAATCTGTAAAAACTCTGATGGCGGCCATTTTAGGGATAAAACGCCTGATTCCTTCTGGGAACGCCTCGACCTCCAGGATACGCCTCCGACCTTTCGTCACCAGCCGAGTAACCAACCACTGCTCCTCAGCAGAACCCCCTCCCCGCACTGTGTAGCCCTAAGATGTAAACAGTCAGAGTCATCATGGAGGATTAGCTTCATGTGTTGTGAACCGGAGCCACAGCAGACTTTTACAAAGACACACATCAGTGTTTCTGTTACCTAAACACCCAGGATTAAAACCGGTGACAAGAACACTTATTTCAGTGTCTGGTTCTGCGCTGGGCCTTGATGATGCACAGAGCCTCCGGAGAAAGCTAATGCTAAGCTAAACCTCGAGTCATCACGTGAAAACGAGAAATATGCACAAATAAAGTCAATAAAACCACCACACACATAAAGAACCGTTTAACAATGATCACACACGGAGCCTGGCTTGTTGATTTGGAAGTTTATTGCTCATATTTCATCTACAATGGGTCATAGCCGAGTGGCTTTCTCCCGGAGCTAACAAGCTAGCCGCGACAAGCTAACGGGAAAATTCACTGAATACAAGCAGCATATTATGCATTGAAAACGTCACTAAAACAGGCAACTGCTTGAAGCAGCCTTTATGATGATCACACACGGAGCCTGGCTTGTTGATTTCGTAGTTTATTGCTCACATTTCATCTACAGTGAGTCGTAGCCGAGTGGTTTTCTCCCGGAGCTAAGGCACTATTAGCCGTGACAAGCTAACAACCTTCACCTTCACAACATTCATTGAAAACAGGCAGCATATTATGCACAAATAACGTCAATAACGCAGCAACTACTGAAGCAGCCTTTACGATGATCACACAATGAGCCTGGCTTTACACATTTGTGGTTTATTGCAGACTTTTCATCAACAATGAGCTGTAGTCGATTATAACAAGCTAACGGGTTAAAAACCACTGTCCACCTGCACAGATAATGTCCGTCTTTTGAATCGTATGGGCTCCTGCAGATCCTGGTGTCGTCCATGGGGGTATAGTTAGAGATCCATAGGGCATGGCAGATGCAAAGAGAGAGCCTCCAAACAGCAGTTATTTTTAAGGCAAGAGCCCCTTCCAAGCGTCCGATGTGGAAGGTTCGTCTTCAAATCACATCCTGTGTGGCCATTGTTCCCAAAGTGATAAACAGGAGCTCCTTTCCAACAATAAAAATTAAAATGCACCGATCGTAGTTTCAATACTGTTGAGACAACGAGCGGAGTGTTGTGATGCCACAGACAGCGTGTGGAGGGAGCGTGTCGGAAAGGGTCAGAGGTTCTTAAAGAGACAGAGGCCTATTTCAAGTCATTTGCTACCGCCATTTTGAAAGAGCAATTTTATACAAGGCAGTTATTCTAATTTACTGCACTGACAGACCAACAGAAGGTTTCGTCATCATTGTAGTGTGCTATAGACTGGTGCTATGTGGCTGAAAAAGCATAATACCCCCTCTTTAAAATAATGTGCATAGGAAAAGTATCGTTCAGGAGGAAATGATGATTCTCACTCGTCTGGTCATAGTGTCCATTTGGCAAAACTTAACAAAAGGCCTGTCTTCTCCTGCCCTGCGCCCATGGCCGCTTCTGCTACGTGTGTAAAGTTGTAAATAAGCCATTAACAGTAACTGCGTTTCCATCACTGGACTAAAATGCGCATTTCGAAGTTGCGCATAATTTACGAGTGATGGAAACACCAAATTTCGCATTTAAACTCTTAATTCGCATAAAAAGTTTATCCGCTCGCTTGAGGTGGTTTTTGATTTGTGCGCATAACTGTTGATGCGTATTTTGCGAGATGGAAACGCAGTTTGTCGAATAAATGTCATGAAGCGAATAAACAGACGCTGGTGCTAGCGTCGTTTCCATGGTAACATGGCTGCTTATGCTGGGTTTAACGCGCCTTAATGGGATTCTTAACAAAACGCATCAGTTCGTGACATGACACGATTCACCCTCTGTTGGTGGAGTTCGCAGCGGAGCGTGTCCTTTCGTGATGAGGAGTGGCGCTTCGTAATTCAGCGTGAGGGCATTCGTAGAGCATTCGTACAGCATTCGTTGAGCAGAATCACTGTTTTCACGCACAAAATTGATGGAAACACACGCTACGCCGAAAAGTACTTTTTTGGATCTGCAGCAGCAAAAGGAAAGTCACACAAACTCGGCCAGTCCGCGCTCCAGGCCCGGGACAGCACCTGCCGCTGCTCCTCAGGTGCTTTTCCTCCTCCTGCGGTCGTTCCTCCTGATGTTTGGGAGCCAGTTCCTGCCTCCCCTATTGCCCCCCCGCTGGAGAACCCCACTGTTATATATTTGTCACGATTTTCCCCGCGTTTGTGGGGAAAAAGGGACAGTAAGAAGTGCGCCTTTCCCGCGGTCCCTGAATGCATCTCCCACGCTGCCTCCACTGACCAAAACAACAGCGCGTGGTTCCAGCAGCTACACCATGGAGAAGTTAAGGCTTATTTACAACCTTAGACACGTAAAGCAAGCGGCGGTGGGCGCGGGGCAGGTGGAGACAGGCCTGTATTTATGGATTATAAAGTTTTTCCAAATGGAGCTGAGGACTGACCAGACGAGTGAGAATCATGGATAAAGAGGTTTAAGAGCAGCAAGTTCTCCGACGGATCCCCAGAAGATCGAGTGCACAGTGAGTGCAGTGTTTTTATGCTTATTCTGTGGAGTAAAGTCAGCCCAAGTCGTGCAGCTATTGAGCCCAACGAGTCAGGGAGAGCACGGCGGAGCGAGACGTCTCTGCTCCGCCTCCACCCTGGTGTGCGCGGCAGGCGATCTTGTCCACATTCGCCCAATTCTTGACAGATTTTTGACAGAACGCGACAATTCCCAATAACACGCAGCAGCACGTAACAGTGCGGGACGCATATTTGTGACCGTGCGCAATAATTCGTGCCATTAGGCTAATCGTAACACGCAGTAACAGGTCGCAACAGTTCGCGGCGGCGCGTGAAACCTCTACCCCCAAATCACTCACATTCGTGATCCTCGTGACTTGTCGCCGTTATGTGTAAACCCAGCATAAGAAGGACAGGTTTGTGTGGACAGAGGATGAGATTGTGGCCCGGTCTCCATCTTTGGCTCTGGTTTGCCATAGTTACAACAGTGCCGTTATTCGCTAGAACAGCTTGATGGAAACATATAAAATTCGCATCTGTTATACGCTTTGCTTTAGCGCATTTTGAAAAGATTCGCATTTTGTTTGATGGAAACGCAGTTATTAGCTACAGCATCCGCGTGGCAGTTGTTTTGGTTTCAGAGGAATCACGTAACAGCGAGGCAGTGTGTGAGATGCATTCATGAAGTGCGGGAAAAGCGAGTTTTTCACAAATGCGCGGAAAAACAGGACAAATTATTTGCAGTCTGACACATTTGCTTTCGCCAGAGTTCGGACCTGCCCTCAAGCTGGAAATCCGGCCCCGGCCGCAATACTTTAAGCCCTGTAAATGACTATGTGCACTATTTGGAATTATAATGACATGGATTATTTTCAAAAATGAAATGAAAATAATCCATGTGATTATAAAGGACTTAGAGTAATTATACTGTATAAAATCAGTTGTAAATATTTAATTGTATTGCCACAAATTTAGTGTAAAATCGCAATAAAATCGAAAATGCAATATTGATTGAAAAAAATCGCAATATTGATTTTTGGCAAAATCGTTCAGCCCTGCTCCAGTCAGGACCCACTTCACTTGAATATGTATAAAAGTACTCATTTAAAAGACACCATGAAGCTGCGCTCTCCTCATCATGGACATAAGGACAGGTGTCTCTTTATGAGAGTGAAATGTTGCTGCTTTTGGGACAAACTGATGAGAAATTAAGAATAAATAAATGCTATTTCTAGCAGAAAAATCCTTTGTTTAAAACTGTTTTTTAGTATCTGATTAATCGATGTAAATAATCGATAGATTAATCGATTACTAAAATAATCGATAGTTGCAGCCCTACTGCAGACACATCTTTATATGGGAACTTCAAGAACAGTTTCATATTTGAACGTTTAAATTGTTTTAGTTTGCACAACAGATATTTTTAATTACTTTAAAGAGAGCTGCGTATTCACCACCTCTGCTCTATATAGTGACCGGACCCCATGTCTTTATAACAGTTTTAATCTGTGGATAGTGTGGCATTGCTTGAGTTGTATATCTAGTTTGTTCCAAAGTTGTAATGTCATTCAGACACAAAAACGTTTCTGAGTGGATTGAGCTTATGGCAAAGTAAAATCTTCATATCCTCTTAAATTATGAAGACCCGTGGTTCGTTAGCCAGTAATCATTTGTTGGCTGGCTACTGTTCTGCCCTCCTTGTTGGGATCCCGGGCAGGAACGTGCAGAAGCTTCAGCACATCCAGAACTGCACTGCCTGGATACAAACAGGGAGGTAAACACGACCACATCAGTCCCATACTGCAGTCCCTCCTCTGGCTCCCTGTCTGGTGGAGGAGAAGCACAAAATCTGCCTGATCACCTTCCAATGCCTCCATGGCCACGCCCGGGATTACCTGTCAGACCTACTGACCCCCCACGCCATCACTCGCCACCTCTGGTCCACTGACTCCCACACCCTCAGGCACATTTTGTCATTCTGTGAAGTACTTACTGACTTCTCTGTCTGTGTAAGGTGCTATATAAATAAACTTTACTTAACTCCTTACTACATCAGTATGCTGCCCTCAAAGAAAACAGTTTGAACACCTGGTACAGCTACTTTAAAGTCAGTTCTCTTAATAATACCATATCACCACAGATTCCCCCCGGCTTGTGCAATAAAACAACTACACAACACAAACATGTGGAAAAAAAAAAACACTGGAAACTATAAACAATGTGCAATGATCACAGAGCGCCGCGTCATCGTGGTGAGTCACTGCGTTCAGTAAACCAACAATAAGCTGTGGGCCAAAGACAAGACAAACTGGGCCGGCCACATTCCCCCCAACAGCGTGTATTATCAAAAGTTATGTAAAAAATTCCCGAACTCAGATCAGGTTTAGTGGGAGTTTCCTTCAGTTACAGGATCATTATCATTATGGGATGATGTATAAAATCACACACTTATTACACTTATATTTATTTTTGACCCGCCCAGGGAGGACAGCTGTAAACAGGGCTGGCCCAGGCGGTTGCCTAGGGCGCCATCTGCTGGAGGGGATGCACTTCGAATTGCGCTTTAATTATTGAACTCTATCTACATTAGGCCTGGGGCGGTAACCAGATTACCTCCATACCGCGGTCACGTGACGCACACGGCAGGTCTGAGTTCTTCACCGTCATCACTTGCAAAAAAAAAAAATGCCTTTAAAGGGGGGGTATTATGCAAAATCGACTTTTTCGAGCTTTACATCGTGTTATTATGTCATTCCCTCATTAAAAACATGCCTGAAGTGTTGCCTTGGCACATTCATGTGTTTTTGAGTAATTTCTAAAAACTCTGGCGGCCATTTTAAGGCGGCCATTTTAGGGATAGGTTTGCCTGAGTCCTCCTAGGAACGCCCCCACCTCCTGGAGACGCCTCCGAGCTTTCGTCACCAGACGAGTAACCAACCACTGCTCCTCAGCAGAACTCCCTCCCCACTGATGCCACAGACAGCGTGTGGAGGGGGCGTGTCGGAAAGGGTCAGAGGTTCTTAAAGAGACAGAGGCCTATTTCAAGACATTCACTACAGCCATTTTGAGAGAGCAATTTTATACAAGGCAGTTATTCTAATTTACTGCATTTACAGACCAACAGAAGGTTTGGTCATCATTGTCGTGTGATATAGACTGGTGCTATGTGATTGAAAAAAGCATAATACCCCCTCTTTAAGTAAACAAAATTCAACCAGAAAAGGAACAAATAATATGCCAGAACAAGTGTCTCAATGAAATCACGAACAAAAGTCTCAAAAAGACCAGCCACAGGTGAAAATAAGTGTGTGGGTGACGAGATACAGCTCCATATGCACATGAGGCGCGTTTACTTAAAGTTTAGCCTGGGCCTGTTCAATAGGCGACGCGAGGGCAAACTTTAAAGTTAAATCTGACCCGTGTTTATGCGGCTCCGCTACCGTCACCTCAGAGCGGCTGAAATGTAAACATGGCTCTGTAAACCGGTACAAAACGGCTAAACTACGAAGACAAGAGGCTGATCGTTGGACGGACTGGCAGATTTGACCAAACCAAAGCACAAGGACACTCGTGCGTCGTGTTTTCGGACTTTTTTTACGGATTAACATGGAGGAGCAGGACTCTTCGCGGTCCTCGGCAGGTGGACGTGTTTTCCTTCTTCATCAGAACAAAGGCCTGACCAGTAACTTCAAGGTAAGGAGCTACAACAGCTTCATCCAGGACAAGTTCAAACAGCTTCATACTATAGCCCTCAGTTATCCGAACCACCAGGAGTTTCTGCCATTTGTGGAGAATAAAAAAATATGGAAAAACTTGAATTATTTTTATGTAATGTCCAGTCTTCATGGATCTGCTCCTGAGTATCTCTCTGAGCTTTTGTCTGTTTATGCCCCAGTCAGATCAGTAAGGTCTGCGAACCAGCTGTCTTTGAACGTGCCCAGATCCCGTTTAAAGACGCGAGGGGATCGAGCGTTTAGTGTGGCTGCTCCCAAACTCTGGAACAGTCTCCCCCTAAACGTCAGAGCTGCTCCAACCGTAGAAACCTTTAAGACGGCCCTTAAAACACATCTGTTTGCGTTGGCGTTCAATTCAAGCTGAGCTGTATTACAACTCTATTGTGTGTGCTTCTCTTGTTGTTTTGTACTGTTATTTTATACTGTGGACCTGTATGTGAAGCACTTTGGGCACCTAGTGTTGCTGTAAACGTGCTATACAAATAAAGTTGACATTGACAAGAACATTGGTCTCGCAGGTGTTGTTGTAAAGCGCTCCAGAAATAAACTTTGATTGAATGTGCCAACGGGACAACAAAACCTGAGATAGAATCAATAAGTAAGTTAAATATAAATACTATCATTGGACTCATATGGTCATGTGTCTGTTTGTATGTATACGCAATGCCATAGTCTGTACAAAGTTGAAAGATGATACAAACTGTCCATTCACAAAGAGATCTTGAAAAGTCTTTAACCCCCTGAGGTTCCCAATGTCATCCTGGCCTATTGCACATGTTTTTTTGTGGTAGGGGAAACCAGAGTTCCTGGAGAAAGAGCATGCAAACCCCACCGCCCACATTTGTCTGCTTCAGTCAAACCCCATTGAACATCTGACACACACATACTTCAATGTGACCGCACAAGAGCGCCCCCTGCCAGTGTTTTTCTTTGGCGTGTCGCTAGAGTGAGAAGAATGAGATGCAGTCACTCGTGAATTTCGGTGAAACTGCTTTTAACAAAGTCAGGTCATGTTTCAAAGGCTGCGCTTTAAGGTAACTATTGTTAATTTAATACAAAACAGCAAATAATAAAATCCCTTTCTATGGAACGAGGAGCGGCCTGAACTTTGATAACCTCATGACATTCCCATTGTTTATGAAAGTCACACAAAATCGCGGCCGCTGAGCTTAATAAGACGGTTCAGACCCGGGGGAGCAGCAGAGACACAGGAGCGGACGGCGTTCGGAAAGGTGAGCGTCCGATTTAATACTTTCTACTTTCAAATCTATGCGTTTTTCATTTTTAAAGACGTTGTTATTCTGATAAACGGCCTCCTTTTTGTCAACATGACCTAAAATTTATGCAAAATATTAAATCATTTGGGAGTTTAACACTTGTATGGATTAAAAAACACCAAGCAATATCAATATTTTTCGAGTAATGTAGATTTTGTTGCTGTTGCATCTAATGTAACACTTTTGAACTTGTTTTTAATACTTTTTTTGCCCCTGCAGAAACTCTTTGACCGCAGCAAACACTCATCTAGTTCATCATGAGGACCTTTGTGAAGGACCTGGCTCTGGTGGCTCTGGTGGCTCTGTTTCTCTGCATCACAGGTAAGACTTGATGAGACGGCAGCAAGAAATCTCATACAGATGAGCTTTGTTATTTTGTTTGTTTATTAGGCAACAGTGAAAGAAAAAAGGAACTCTTCCAACATCAACAATCTCATCTTCTAAATCCTTTTATCGTGAGGAGCTAATGAGTATTATATTTTAAAAGCATTGCTGAATTCTTCAAAGTATCAGCTTCTCCAAACCTTCCTTGACAGATATGATTTTTTTCCCACTTTTTAAATTCAAATATATACTTTCACATGCCGTTAGGGCGCTGCAGGCTAATCGAGCAGCAGAAAGAAAGTTTGGAGTGAGCGAGAGAGCGGAGGTTACTGCAATGAAGTAAACAAAACAAAGCTAAAAGCTAGATGGCCACAGCTGGAGGTAGGGCTGGGCGATATGACGATATTAGACCGTCTTACGATCTCCAGAGCTGACGGTCTGTCATTTTTGTGAGTTTGTTTCATCTCGGTTCGAAGCACTTCTGCACAGTTGACGCTTTTCACTGTCAGTGAAGCAAACCCAAGCCGCGCTCTTTCTGCTACGCAATGACGGACGCTGATGTGAGCGTTTAGCAGCGAGCCTCCTCTACAGTGGCGTACACAACCAGACTCCTCAATTTAGAGCTTTAAACCCAGCGTTCTGTCTCTATTTCAGCGGTATTTATGTCAGTGTCTTTCTCCCGTAAGGCCGCTGCTCTGCGTAGATGCAACGTGTGCTTATTTATTTACCTGCACATGTGTGAAGAAGCGAGAGTGTCCTTTGTCCTTTCACTTCTGTCAGGCGCTGCATCCGTGTCTAAGGCTGCAGCTAACGATTATTTTTCTATCGATTAATCTATAGATTATTTTTCATTTCACCGATTATCTTTTCATTTAAAATTAAGAAAAAAATGCCAAATGGAATGGCTTTTATTTATTTATCTACTACTAGTCTATTTTCCCCACTTTTTAAAATGGAAAATGGCAAATGGGCCCATTCTCTCAGTTCTGGCCCTGACCCACAGTTTGGGAACCGCTGATTTAAAACTAACTGAAACCTGCACCTGACGGTAATTTCTGTCTTACCACTGAGAATTAGCCTGTGAGTCGCCCAACTCGTTACAGACTGTGCACATTCAGAGAACCAGAGTTACTGTAGGTTACTGTGCTCGTGAGAACCGTGTGGATTCAACTCCTCTTTGAGACAAAAAGGCCACGGACACGGCTTTACTCTCGTCTATCATCAAACTACTGTCCTGATTCTCCACCAGACACAACAACAAGAGAGTTTAAATGAGTGGCCGATGCCCCGAGCCCGAGCAGAGAAAACATGAGAGCTGTGCCGGGACACGGGGACGTGATGCAGCCGCGCATGAGGCGAAGCATGAGGCGAAGCATGAGGTGAAGCATGAGGCGAAGCATGAGGTGAAGCATGAGGCGAAGCATGAGGCGAAGCATGAGGCGAAGCATGAGGCGAAGCATGAGGCGAAGCATGAGGCGAAGCATGAGGCGAAGCATGAGGCGAAGCATGAGGCGAAGCGAGCACCGGGAGACAGACGGCCGAGCGGGACACGAGCGGAGAATCATTCACGTGTTGGGAGAGACGGGGAAGGCGGTCGGTCTCTCCTGCTCATTCACTTCAGCACTGCTCTGTTTTGGTTTTATATGCAGCAAAGTAGGCGGAGAGAGAGTGCGTGCTGTCAGAGCCTGTCCCGTAACAACGCGTTGATTAATCAGTGAAACAACACCGTAGTTTGACTGAGATGCGGGGCCCTTGCAGCCACGGGCCCTACGCACCTTGCGTAGTCTGCATATAGGAAAACCGGCTCTGCGGCCGATTGACTGGTTGATGGCGATGGCAAGAACACTGTCGGGTGTTTCTGTTATAAATATTCGTTCATAGCCGTTGTGATTTTAGTCTGGACTGCAGTTCGAAATGATTCGAGCGCGCACAGTCTGGCGTTAGCCAGGTTAGTTGTGCTGCTGTGATGCCATTTCCGCTCGACACAGTGTGCATAAAACAATATTATTAAGCCGTTTCTGGAAATACTCCCACACTTTTGACGACTTTTGCCGTGCTTTTTTCCCCTCGCTCACAGCGTCTGCGTCACGCACAGCCATGCTGGAAGTGAAATGTAAACAAGCGACGCGTCGACGCAAAAAACGGCATCGACGTATTTACATAATCGATGACGTCGACTTGGTCGACGCGTCGTTGCAGCCTTATCCGTGTCATTTGTTTAATTTAAATCCTGGACCTGGTTCACAAATGCGCCGTTTATCCATGTCTTTGAAAATAAGACTTTTCCAACCGGTTTGCCTTTTACGCAATAATAGTCACTGCATGTTAACTCTTTAGTAAGTACAGTTATTGTGAAATGTACAACTAGCCCAAAACAATATATTTTAGGGTGACGTTTCACGCGGGACAGCCCTAGTTTTGAAACCCCTCGGTCCCATGTCCACGTGGATTTCTCCCAAGCCATTGATTTGTCCCAATATTACACAAGCTCAATCACAAAACGTCAGAAATTCCCATTTTTGTCCCAGTTGCTAAGATCTGTAATAACCTGGTCATTCAGGATGTTCAGGGTCGTCAGCTGATCTGATCCGTTTGTTTCCTCCGCAGCTCCGCTCACCAAAGCGCAGACCACGACGGCGACCAGTCAGCCCACCACGGAGACCGAGACCACCCCATGGATGTTCCCAGAGAGTGAAGAGGGGGACGAGGACATGATGGGCAAAAAGGGCATGATGGGAGTGATGGGGGGGAAGATGGAGCTGAAGGCAGGTTTGGAGCTAAAGAGAGAGGGATGGATAAAGAGGATGAAGATGGGTGACAGAGACGAAGGAATGGAAGACGGCTGGGGGCAGCGAATGGAGGGGCAGAATAGGGGCAGGAGGGAGGGCTTGAAGAGGAAGATACGGGACATGATGATGGGTAACAGACAGGAAGGAGTGGGAGGCGACTGGTGGCCGGGAATGGAGGGGCAGAATATGGGCGGGACGATGGGGTACCCCACTCTGTTCAATGGCGCTGAGCAAGTTCTGCCTCTCATGCTCCTGCCGCTGCTTTTGGGACTCTTCCCTTACACTTTCTAGCTTTAAAGCAGACACATGACACTCTTGTGACTTCTTCAGGGGATGATTTGCTTTCTTCTTTCCTATTGTTAAAAAAAATGTAATACTTATACCTGAGCTGCGTTGTGTACAAAATGCGCAGTATAAATAAAGTTGCCTTGCCTACTTGGAGGGCCTGTAGAGGGCAGTACAGGCCAGTTCTGTCAATGTAAACGACTGATTTTATTCTCTTTGTATTTTGCAATTTGCACAATAAAATACTGTATGTGCGAATTCTTTTTGAATGAATAAAAGCAGATTTACATCTTGACTGAAAGTTTTATATCCTACACGTTAATTCTGGTTTCATGTCAGACACTAAGAAAATAAATGCATATGTGTCTTTGTATATAGTGTATGTAAACATCTGGTTCCCACTGTAAGAGTGTAGGAGACTTTCATTCACTCCACATAATACTTACTCCACGTAATCTAGGGTTCACATTCAACAAACAGGGTTTGTTTATGGTACATTTGTAATTGGTTAATACATGCTGCAAAGGATCAATAAACTGTACTATTATGAACAAATTAATAACTTATTAACCAAAATAACACTTAAACCAAGGGATATTTTTACCTTAATCCCTTTAGTCACAGACAGAGTTCGCTGATGCTCTAATCACTGTTTGTTCGACGTCTGCCCAAACACTCCCAAAGGCAGGGTTGCTATTATAATTTGCTGCTTGATTGCTTACAAAAGTAGTCTCTGCATTCAACTTCATATAAAAATAGTAAACAAAAAGTGTTGCATCAAGCGTCAACAAACTTGAGTGCTTGTTGAATAATCGACCAACTAGAAAACTGCACCAGGTAAAGGTTCCCACCTTTGTCTCACCCTTATCCTGCAGTGACGCCTAGAGGGAAATAACGTCATCTGCCTGTGCGATGCATCAGTTATTATTTGGGGTGCGTTGGTTTGTTTCGGGCACACAGTAGTTAGCAGTGGTATTAGCCCTGGTGTGTGACAGCAAGTGGAGTTTGTAGCTAAATGAAAATCTGTGCGTCTTTGGGCATCTGCAAAGAAAGGTGAGCCTTTTCTGAAACATCCACGTAAAAAACACTGTTGTCTGGTGCGCATCTGATGAACGATGGACTGGATGATGGACAATCCAAACCACAAAGCTAACAGGTTAGCATAACGCGAGCTAAAGAGCTAACCAGCTGTTTCTCAGAGAGAGAGAGAGAGAGAGAGAGGGATTGCACCGCGGGGTCAGGTGAGGAGCAGCAAGGCGGGGGTCTGCACAGAGCGCAACTTTTTTGGCATATACCTTGAAACCAGTTATCGTCCCATCCCTAGTTGTGACCAATGTGTAAGTCTTATCTTTATCCCGTGAATAGGGTCCAGTCTCGGTTGTTCTGCAGCAGGATGCGTCTGGTTGGCCACACATCACACTCGCCTGCAGGGATCGTGGTCTGGGCTCACCATCACTTTTCAGGCTCACTATCAAACCAGTCTACACACAAGTGCAGAAAGTAAATTAAGTCTTTCCCCCAGGAGACCTCATATGAGCAATTCTTTACACAATTGTTAAGGACAATTGCATAAACCCCTTAACTCCCACCTGAACCGAGCACATTTTCTCCAGTTTGACTTTACCCCAGTCCAAAAGCTTCTGGAAAAAAGGTGAGAAAATAGTGACAGAACTGAGATGAAAACAATGATGAAGATGTGACAAAAAAGTGATTAAACCTTGACAACAAAGTGACAAAAAAATGACAAAAAAGACAAGAAATTTATTTAAAAATGACAAAAAAGCTACAAAATGAGTTGAAACCCCCCCCAAAAAAGATGGAAAAAAATCTGATGACGTGAGGGAAAAGATCCATTTAGATGAGTTTTGTAGATCTTAGCTTTCAAATGAGGCGTTACACAGGCCTACAGGATTTGGGTGAACTGGAGAAAATGCTCTCGGTTCAGGTGGGAGTTAAGAGGTTAAATAAACAATTTTACATTTCTCTGGATTTTAGCTTAGTCAGCCGATAAATAACTACCACATTTTAGCAGTAAAACATTAACAATGATGGAATTACATTTTAACACGTGAACTTTCTTTAAAATAAAACGTTCAAATGATTACACTGCAAAAAGTGGAATCTAAGCAAGTAAAAAATGTCTTACTTTAAGAAATAAGTTCTTATTTTTTCTCTAAAAAGTAATGTCTTACTGAGCAAAGTTTTCTTGAGAAAAAAAATCTTATTTTAGGAAATAAAATCTAGCCATTTCTTGTTCAGATAAATTTGCTAAAAAAAACATGCTAATTTTTATTGTAACAAGAAAGAAAGACTCTTTTTCAGCTTTAGACAAAGAATATTTTTTCTTATGTTAAGAAAAAATAAGATCACAACAACTCTTAATTTAAGAACTGTTCTCCCATTCTTTAAAGTGGGCGGCACAGCGGTTAGAGCCTCAGCTTCACAGCTCGAAGGTCCTGGGTTCGATTCCCACCAAGACGGGGCCTTTCTGTGTGGAGCATGTTCTGTGTACGTTTCCCCTACCACTAAAAACATGTACAATAGGTGAATCCTCCGACCATCAGCCTGGCTCCACATCATGGACATGGGTCTCCGGGCGCGGGCAATATTTTCCTTAATTATTAGTATTTATTAAGAACATTTTGCTCAAAAATGTGTGTAATTTAGAAAATTTTGCATAAATCAAGCAACATTTAAAATACCCCCAAATTTTTCACTAAATAAGAATGTTTTCCTTAAATTATTCAATTTTCTGAGGACATTTTGCTTAATTCTAGCTATTTATTTGCTTAAATTTAACGTTTCTTTCTTGTTTTATGATGAGAAAAAATATTCTAGAAATAAGAATTCATTGGCAGAATTTTTTCCTTAAAACAAGACAAAATGTCTTCTTTTAAGATTGTTTTCCTTGTTTTTAGGAGGGCACTTTTTGCAGTGTAGTCTTGGTCACTTTTTAACATAGTAATTTTAATCTATTTATCATAACTAATGAAATGACTTTTTAGCCAATATTGTACAATGTTTATCTTTCTTAACCAACATAACTTATTGTGATTTCATACATATGATTTATATCAAATACAAAACATTTGGCACTGCAAGGAGCACGCGCATTTGAAATATCCACTAACAGTAGCCAAGTGTTAGCATGTTAGCCATTAGCAACAACAACTGCTAGCATTAGCCGCTTAGCATGTAGTACATTCCGCTGATTTGCAATTATACCTGTGTGCCAAAGCAGGTAAATCATTGGGCTTGCATCATAAAACACCCGACTGTTTAAAATAAAATATAAAATAGCTGCTTTTCAAATTCATCAGACTCAGTAAACATTAGCCTCGACACTCACCGGGCGTTTCAAGCACATTTTTCAAAGGAGTCACTTCTGCAGCCACAGACTTGTATCTTTAGCCTGTTCACAGTACAGTACAGTCATTAGGATCACGATATTAAGATTTATTTGCTATTTTGGTACTTACTCGCGCTGTTAGAGAAGCTTGAGTGAAGTGACAATGACCGCATGGGCGAGGATAAAGTTATTTGAGGCGCTGTGTCACCCTCTAGTGGACATGTAGTGCCATAACAGCTGAGGTAACACATACTGGTCTAGTAGCCCATTGTTTCATGTGGGCTACACCCGCACACACATCACTCATCCTGGCCTATTGTACATGTTTTTGTGGTAGGGGAAGCCAGAGTATTCAGAGGAAACCAACACAGATACACAAAATCCACCGCCCACATTTGTCCGCTTCAGTCAAACCCATTGAACATTTGACATAAACATTAACCTCTTAACTCCCGCCTGAACCGAGAGCATTTTCTCCAGTTCAGCTTTACCCAAATCCTGTAGGCCAGTGTAACGCCTCATTTGAAATCTAAGATCTACAAAACTCATGTAAATGGATCTTTTTCCTCACGTCAGATTTTTTGTGGGGGGTTTTCAACTAATTTTTGTAGCTTTTTTGTAATTTTTTTGTCACTTTTTGTCACATGTTCATCTTTTTTTCATCGTTTTTTTGTCAATTTTTTGTCATTTTTTTGGTCTTTTTTTGTTGTCATTTTTTATAATATTTTTCTGACATTTTTGCCACTTTCATCATTTTTTCGTCAATTTTTTGTCAATTTTTCATCAATTTTTGTGACATTTTTGCCACTTTTTCATCATTTTTTCGTCAATTTTTAGTAAATTTTTTGTCAAATGGATCTTTTTCCCATCATTTTTTGGGGGGGTTTCAACTAATTTTTGTAGCTTTTTTGTAATTTTTTTGTCAAATAGTAATTTTTTTGTCACATGTTCATCATTTTTTCATCATTTTTTTTGTCCATTTTTTTGTCATTTTTTGTAAAAAAAATGTGTCCTTTTTTTGTAATTTGTCTGTGACATTTTGCCACTTTTTCATCATTTTTTCGTCAAATTTTTGTCAATTTTTTGTCAGTTTTTTGTCTACGTTTTCTCACTTTTTTGTCACATTTCCATCATTGTTTTCGTCTCAGTTCTGTCGCTAATTTCTCACCTTTTTTCCAGAAGCTTTTGGACTGGGGTAAAGCCAAACTAGAGAAAATGTGCTCGGTTCAGGTGGGAGTTAAGGGGTTAATACCACTTTAATGTGACTGCACCTGGACTAGAGCGCCTATTGTATTATTAAAGCAGAACTAAGTAACTTGTTTACCATATTAAATCTTGTGTTAATGAGATGATTGGAGGGTCTTTCATCTCTGTCATGGTTTGTGGTGGAGTGAAGAAAAGAAAAACCCAAAATGCAGGACTGCGACAAAACCGGTGATGTTTAATGAACGATGAAAACCAAAAAAACAAAATCCAGAGACAAAGCTAAAACAGACCGACAAAGGACAAGGGAAACACTGGGGTATAAATACAAGAGGAAACGGGGCACAGGTGAAGCACATCCGGGCGGGGCAGGCAGGGAACGAGGGAAGTCAAACAGAAAATCACAAGGACAGAACACATGTCAAAATAAAACACAGGACTAGACCAGAGACAAGAAGACATACAAAAACAGGGGAACAAAAGACAAATCATGACAATCTCTCCCTGGTGTCTCTGGCAAAAAAAACACAATTGCAACACTGATGTCACCGGAAGGAGGCCCCAATACACACTAATGGAATCACGAAGAAGAAGCTAACAGGCTAACGGGCAAAGCTAACTGCGGGCTAGCGCCACTTGAACAGTATTTACAGCCAAGTTGGAGTGAAAAAAAAATAAATACCATTGTGTAATTGGATGAACAATATCCCTCTGTCCCTTTGTATTTTCTGTCAGTGTAGTATTTACTCTCACGGACGATTAATGAGTTAAAAAAAACGCAACATGCCACGACACCTGCAGTGGCGCTTATGGCCTCTAGGGGCAAGAGTTACTTAGCACTGCTTTAAAGGAATAAGCCACCATTTGTACCTGTAACAAACAATGTGGATTTTCTAAGCGGACAAAGGGGGAACTATATTGTAAGGCGTAATAATACTAGGAGTAGTTCGAAATCCGCGTAGTAATATCTTCACTTTATTGTGCGGACGCCGAACTACTCCTGGTATTATTACGCCTTACAATATAGTTCCCCTTTTATCTGCTTAGAAAATCCACATTGTTTAATTTTGTGTAATTATACTTTGTAGTGGAACACTTCACGTAACCATATTTAAATAGGGAAAACGTGGAAGAGCTTGGTAGCTTCTATCTTCACCTCGTTTGGAGCTATAGTGGAGGAGAGGCTAAATGCTAACGCCGTCTGCGCTGTGTTTACGTGACTGAGGACACGCGTGAAGACCAGACAGGTACAAGTGAACTCGTCTAAGCTCAGGTGAGAACAGATCTCAGTATGTAAAAACGGTGGCCTATTCCTTTAAATAGGAAAAACGTGGAAGAGCTCAGTAGCTTCTATCTTCACCTGGTTTGGAGCTATAGAGGAGGAGATCCTAAACAAAAAGACATTTCCTGAGGATTTCAGCTGCGTCAGAGCAGGTCGGTCAGATGTTTGTCAGTTTACGACCTTTTTGTAAACTTCCATCATGATGCTAGACTCTGTGTTAGCCGCTAACTACATACAAACATTTGCGATCTCTGCACGTGCTTGTGTTACATGGTGGGGTGAGGCGTGTGGTGGTGGGGGGGGAGGTGCGGCGCTGGTCTCCTGAAAAACACTCTAGCTGGCGCTGTACTATTTCTGACCCGCTTCAGGGTGTCCCCGAAAGAACTTGTCCAGATGTCGTTATTGAGGCTTTATTTGCAGGCGGTAATGCACGGTTCTACAACAGGGAAAGGAAAAACATAAACATAAGTTACCGATATTAATAATAATAAACACTCTGCATAAAACTGAATATAAATGTAAATAATAAACAGTAAGATATAACATTGAAAGTACTAAAGATTAAACATAATAACAGGATCAATAACATAAGTAAGAACACTGGCCCATGTGTTGCCATGGTAACCCCAATGACGGTGCAACACCGTGCGCTGGCCCTTTAAGAGGACGTACAGAGCCATGCGGTCCTCCGCAACGCGCCGCCATTAAGGCCAAGCGCAGACCCGCACTTTCTCCACAGTTGCCTATAACTGGTTGAACTACGCTAATCTCGCACAGAAAGATTACACACCAACCATGAAAAGCAGCAATGAGCTACACATTAAAGCTGGGCCATCTCTCGGTGTGCCCGCGCTGCTAAGGCCTGTCACGGACCGCGGCCTACATGCAATAACCTCAACTGTGGGAAAACACGATAAACTGCAACACATAGAAAACTGGGAAACTCCTAAATGGTACTTACGTTCTTTATATGCACGCGCACCACAACCGCGGCAACAGTACCCCTGAACAGGTCTATGACTACGACACATTCAACACACTCGTGACTTAGGAGTCTCTCCGCTCAGTCCGTCTCGCACACTGAAAACAAGTAGCGCTGCGCTGAGCTCTGGGGAGGCCGAGGGTGGAGCTAAGCCCCTGGTTGGCTGTTACTTAAATTGTCACCTGTATCTAGGCAGCATTCGCAAAAGTGTTAGGCCTTTTTAACAGCCGCCCCCAGATTTCCTGTGGAAATCTGTAAAACAGCAAAGAGAAAAGGCCTTTATAGCCATAGTCAAGCCCCCGCTGTCATGATACCGCACTCCGGGGAACATCCTGCGGCCTTGTCTTCTCCGTGGATGAAGGCGTCTGCTATGGCGCCGCTGTCTCTCAACTCGGTGCAGCCGGTAGTGGCAGCCCAGGTCCGGCACCAGATCATCGCTGGATAGGTGCAAAGCAGCTTTCTGGAGTGTTGGCTCAGGGAGGGTATACTCCGCTAGAGCCCGCTGTAGTGGCTTCTCTGCCTCTCTGTTGTTGCATTCAGCCGCCCCGTGGAAAGGAATGGCAGACTTGCTGAGGTCCATCCAAGATGCGCTGGTACTCACGTTGAGTTCAGGCGGTCCTGGACTGGTGGTGACGTGGCCGATTGGCGCTGGCATGATGTCCGGATTGTCCAAGTGGGCAGTGTATGCGTTGATAGAGCCCGCCCCTGGAATAACCTGAAGAAGGGACAGCACATGAGCCCTGATGTTTGTATGTGGTGAGTTCGGTGCTCTCCTGGTTTGAAGCTGGTCAGATGGGGGAGCGAGGTCTTTGGTCACGAGCTGGGATACCACAGGAAGTGGTAGGCAGCAACTGACGGCTGTACAAGCTGGCCCTGGTGGCAGCTCAACAATTGGTGTAACTTCAGTCTCAGCTCCATCCTCAGTCTTTTGCTCCTCGTACTCTGCTTGTGCGTCCTTTGTGATGCTGAGCTGTAAAAGCACTTGCTCTTTCGACGCGCAGAGCACATGCGTGGATGGAGAACACAGCAACTGGGTAGCACCGATATTGTCAGGAAGGACATCCTGGTCCTGCTGGGGCATGGAGGTAGGTTTGGGAGGGTGCCACAGGAAAGCCTCCCTGTTCAGATGCTCCTCTTGGTTGTTGTGGGGAGCGGCTGACGTCATAGTGAGTAAACACTGGGGAGCTGTGTTCCAGCGCTTTACCTTTTGGGCTGGGCCCTGCAGTGTCCAACCTAGACGGGTCCTAACGGCTGCTGGTCCACCTGGAGGACCAAGCCGCACAGGTTCAATGGGCGTGATGAGTTGGGGGTAGTCAGATCCAATGAGCAGTACAGGGTGCGCACGCTCAATTCTCTGCAGCGGCACGCCCCGGAGGTGCCCATATTTGGCGACGAGACTGTCTACTGGATGAGTGTGTTCCGCAAGTCCCAGCTCTTTAGCAGTGAAGGCCCCTTTGATGTGATAGACCTTGTGTGGTTGAGCAGCGGGAGACAGCATAAATGACACTGCCGCCCCGTGCAGCAGCTGAAAGTCCTGCCTCACAGTCCTTAAGGGTAACTCCTCTGCCGCCCCATGAAGGCCAAGCTCATGAGCCGCTGAGTGCAGAAGGATCGTCCTCTCCGAGCCATCATCCAGGACAGCAAACGTTTCCAGGAACTTGTCCTCATTGCGCAGAATGACTTTGCTCACCTTCAGGAGAACGTTCCTGCTCTCTGGGGGTCGGTCGACATACAGAATCTCCTCCGCTGTGTTAAGAAGGCAGGAGTCCGACTGTCGCAGCTTGGGATCGGATATCCCCACGTTGTCTAGACTTTGGGTGTTGACATTGTGGAGAACAAGCAGATGTCGCTTGTCGCAGGTCTTGCACGTCATCTTGAGGTCGCACTCTGCAGCTCTGTGCCCTCGCCCACAGCGCCAGCACTTGTTATTGTCCTTGATCCAACTGTGCTGCTGGACTGTGGTTAGCTGGCTGAAGTTGGCACAGTTGTTGAGAGAGTGCTTCTCATTATCACAATAGGGGCAGTACTTATTCCCTTTGACCTGATTGGTAGGTGAATCGGGAGAGCCCTCCGACCCTAGTAGAATGGTGGTTGGCTTGTATGTGGACTTAGCAGGCTTCATCGGCTCCCATCGGGAAACTGTGCGAGTGCTGTACCGTGATGTGTCCACCTGCACCTGCAGCTCAAACTCCAACCAATCCGATAGATCGTGCAGAGTGGGGATGGGCACGTCGTGGGGGTGTACGTAGCGGCGGAAACTAGCTCGTAGGTCGTGAGGCAGCTTCCCCAAAAGCCTGGAGACGTGGGAGCCGCACTCCAACTCCATTCTGCCTTTTATGCCCAGCTGCTTCAACATGCTGACCAGGGAGCGCACTTTGAGGGCAAATGTCCGGAAGGCTTTAATGTCTCCAGACATGATGCTTGGTGCCTCCATCAGCTCTGCGATGCGTTGAAGTGCTAGCTGGTGGGGCTGCCCATATTGCTCATTCAGGGCATCCATGGTGTCAGAGTATGGATATGGCGAGTTGACATAGGAGTCCGCCACCAACAGCGCCTCCTCTAATTTGAGATGGTCACAGAGGATTTGGAACTTAAACCTCTCTGTAGCGTCCCTGGGGAGGAGGTTCTCCAGTGCAATTCTCAGCCTGGCAAACTCTCTCGGATTGGGTTGAGTGAAGTCTGGGATGCTCGGTTTAGGTCCCCTGTACGACCGCTCCCGATCATCGGATGGACTGGCAGTCCGGTGTCTGGAGTGACGGCGTCGTGGGGTCTCGTACCGGGATCGGTCACGGTGACGCTCGTGAGAGGTGGCACGATAACTTTCATGGCGGTGCCGGCGTGAGTGGGAGGATGGTCTATCAGGTGAGTAGTGGCTGGCTGAATGGCGATTGTGCCATCTATCGGAAGTACGGCTGTACTCAGGGGAGCGTGCTGGACGTCTCTCTGTCGAGTAGCGGCGTGCGGGTGATTGACGGTAGCGTCTGGTTGGCCAGCTGTTTTGCTTGTGCCGTTGTGAGGGCAGTTTGTACCTGGGTGGCTCTGGTGATGACTTTCGCCGTACCCGAGACTTCTCAGATGAGCGCTCTGGAGAGGGGTCGCTAGAGGCACTGGAAGGCGGACTGGGTGACGAGCTGTGCCTCGCTGACCTACGGGGGCTCGGAGTACTGCGTCGTCTTCTTCTGCCGACCTTGCCAGAAGAGTGTGGTTGTAACTGCTTCATGAGACTGCTTAGGTGCTTAATCTCAGACCTTAGCTCCTCATTACGGTCGTTCTGTTGTCCTCTGAGCTCAAGGGTCTGCAGCCTCAGATCTTCCAGAGCTGTGACGAGAGAGGCATTATCCTGAGTCTGCTCCTGGTCTGGCCAGGGCCGGCCCTCAGAATGAGTGTGCTGTTGCTCTGCAGCGGACGGGGCAACGATCCTGTCTGGTCCATCGTCCTGTGTTGTAGCATTGGTGACGGAAGCGCGGCGGCTGGCACCGGTCATGTCGTAGTCCTGCAGGTACCGGGGCAGGGAGATGTGGCGTTTGGTGCCTCCTCGTCCTGTCGACATCGTACTGGAGTAGGTCAGAATCCGGCTCGAAGGACCATGAAAAACACTCTAGCTGGCGCTGTACTATTTCTGACCCGCTTCAGGGTGTCCCCGAAAGAACTTGTCCAGATGTCGTTATTGAGGCTTTATTTGCAGGCGGTAATGCACGGTTCTACAACAGGGAAAGGAAAAACATAAACATAAGTTACCGATATTAATAATAATAAACACTCTGCATAAAACTGAATATAAATGTAAATAATAAACAGTAAGATATAACATTGAAAGTACTAAAGATTAAACATAATAACAGGATCAATAACATAAGTAAGAACACTGGCCCATGTGTTGCCATGGTAACCCCAATGACGGTGCAACACCGTGCGCTGGCCCTTTAAGAGGACGTACAGAGCCATGCGGTCCTCCGCAACGCGCCGCCATTAAGGCCAAGCGCAGACCCGCACTTTCTCCACAGTTGCCTATAACTGGTTGAACTACGCTAATCTCGCACAGAAAGATTACACACCAACCATGAAAAGCAGCAATGAGCTACACATTAAAGCTGGGCCATCTCTCGGTGTGCCCGCGCTGCTAAGGCCTGTCACGGACCGCGGCCTACATGCAATAACCTCAACTGTGGGAAAACACGATAAACTGCAACACATAGAAAACTGGGAAACTCCTAAATGGTACTTACGTTCTTTATATGCACGCGCACCACAACCGCGGCAACAGTACCCCTGAACAGGTCTATGACTACGACACATTCAACACACTCGTGACTTAGGAGTCTCTCCGCTCAGTCCGTCTCGCACACTGAAAACAAGTAGCGCTGCGCTGAGCTCTGGGGAGGCCGAGGGTGGAGCTAAGCCCCTGGTTGGCTGTTACTTAAATTGTCACCTGTATCTAGGCAGCATTCGCAAAAGTGTTAGGCCTTTTTAACATCTCCTTCAGTCGTACAAAGTTGCCTCTGTTTGCAAAGATGAGTCACCTAGCGATGCAATGTAGGAATGCAACCATTCCGGTCCAGCATGAGGGGATAGTTTAGACTAGCTTTAAGATGAGTATTGTTGTATAATACAAAACAAACAAAAATATAATCCCAGTCTATGGATGACGGATTGGCCTGAACTTTGATAACCTCATGACATTTCCTTTGTTTGTGGATAACTTTGCACCAGAAAGTCACGTGCACTGAGCTTATAAAGCCGGTTCAGACCCGGAGGAGCTGAGCCACAGGAGCGGACAGCGTTTGGAAAGGTGAGCGTCCGATTTAACATCAATATTTTCCAAGTAATTTAGTTGCCGTTGCATCTGATTGAACACTTCTGAACTTGTTTTGAATACTTTTTTTGCCCTGCAGAAACTCTTTGACCGCAGCAAACACTCATCTAGTTTGATCATGAGGACCTTTGTGAAGGAGCTGGCTCTGGTGGCTCTGTTTCTCTGCATCACAGGTAAGACCTGATGAGACGGCAGCAAGAAATCTCATACAGATGAGCCTTTTTATTCAAGTTATCTACACACAGTGGCTTTGGTTTTGAACTTGACAGTTGTGTAAATAAAGGTATTAGTGTTGGAGGATAACATTAACCTCTTAACTCCCCCTGAACCGAGAGGATCTTTTTCCTCACGTCATCAGATTATTTTCCATCTTTTCTTTGTTGGGTATTCAACTCATTGTTGTAACATTTTTGTAACTTTTTTGTCATTTTTTGTCACATTTATGTTATTTTTAGTCAAATTTTTATCACATTTTTGTCATTTTTTGTATCATTTTGTCTTTTTTGTGTGTTTTTTTTGTGGGTTTTTTGTGGGTTTTTTGTCACATTTTTGTCATTTTTTTGTCATTTTTTTACTCAATTTTTTATCTATTTTTTGTCCTTTTTTTGTCATATTTTTATCAAATTTTTGTCATTTTTTTGTCACATTTTTGTCATTTTTTCGTGATTTTTTTGTCATTTTTTTGGTCGTTTTTTTTGTCATTTTTTGTCATTTTTTAATCATATTTTTGTCATTTTTTTGTCACATTTTGTCATTTTTTGTCAAATTTTTTTGTCATTTTTTTCGTCATTTTTTAAATCAATTATTATCAATTTTTTGTCCTTTTTTGGTCATTTTTTCTGTCACATTTTGTACATTTTTGTCATTTTTTCGTCAATTTTTTGTCAATTTCTTGTGACATTTTTGTGACATTTTTGCCACTTTTTCATCAATTTTTCGTCCCTTTTTTGTCAATGTTTTCTCACTTTTTTGTCACATTTCCATCATTGTTTTCGTCTCAGTTTTGTTGCTTTTTCACAGCTTTTTTCCAGAAGCTTTTGGACTGGGGTAAAGCCAAACTGGAGAAAATGTGCACGGTTTAGGTGGGAGTTAAGGGGTTAAATAGCTATTTATCATACTGGGCTATACAGTCATTTACAGCCAATAGGCCATTTTTTGTCATTTTTTGTCACTTTCTGTCATTTTTTTCGTCATTTTTTAAATCAATTATTATCAATTTTTTGTCCTTTTTTGGTCATTTTTTCTGTCACATTTTGTACATTTTTGTCATTTTTTCGTCAATTTTTTGTCAATTTCTTGTGACATTTTTGTGACATTTTTGCCACTTTTTCATCAATTTTTCGTCCCTTTTTTGTCAATGTTTTCTCACTTTTTTGTCACATTTCCATCATTGTTTTCGTCTCAGTTTTGTTGCTTTTTCACAGCTTTTTTCCAGAAGCTTTTGGACTGGGGTAAAGCCAAACTGGAGAAAATGTGCACGGTTTAGGTGGGAGTTAAGGGGTTAAATAGCTATTTATCATACTGGGCTATACAGTCATTTACAGCCAATAGGCCATTTTTTGTCATTTTTTGTCACTTTCTGTCATTTTTTTGTCCTTTTTTGTCAATTTTTTTGTCAATTTTTTGTCAAATTTTTATCAATTTTTCATCAATTTTTCATCAATTTTGTGACATTTTTGCCACTTTTTCATCATTTTCTTGTCAAATTTTTGAAAGCTAAGACCTACAAAACGAAATTGATCTTTTTCCTTTTTTCATCACCTATTTTGTTGGGCAGTTTTTTTTGTCTTATCACTTTTTCGTCCATTTTTTTCTCAATTTTTCGTCAAATTTTTGTCATTTTTTTGTCAATTTTGTTGTAAATTTTTTCTCACTTTTTTCTCACTTTTTTCACATTTTCATCCTAGTTTTCGTCTCAGTTTTGTTGCTATTTTCACACCTTTTTTCCAGAAGCTTTTGGACTGGGGTAAAGCTGGAGAAAATGTGCTCGGTTCAGGTGGAGTTAAGGGGTTAAGATCAGGACTCTCCCTGAACCACTCTTTCATGAGACCTTAGAAAATGCAGCGTATCCTTGATCTTAACACAGACTTCCTTGTTACCTCCACAGCTCCGCTCACCAAAGCACAGTCCACGAGCACCACGGGGGCCGAGCCCACCACAGGGATGACCACAGGCCCACAGTCCACCCCAGGGATGACCACAGGCCCACAGTCCACCACAGGGATGACCCCAGACCCACAGTCCACCCCAGAGTGTGAGGAGGAGGACGATGAGGACGAGGGAGTGGAAGGGGAGGGCAATATTGAGATGAAGGCAGAGATAAAGTGGGCGCAACGGATGAAGGGGATCGGTCGCGTGATTAAAAAGATCAGGGACATCATGGAGAAGTTGAGGGAGATGATGAAGGGTGGCAGGGAGGAAGGAGCAAAGGATGACTGAGAGGACCGCGCTGTGTTCGAGGCTCCGAGCGGGTTCTGACACATGCTGGACTATTTTGACTTCTTCTGGGGACGTTTTGGTTTTCTTCACTCCTGTTGCTGTAAAAGTGTCATGCAATACACTTGAAGGGCCAGTAGGGGGCAGGTCTGACTTGATGTCGCCAATGTCAAACTTTGATTCTCTTGAACTTTGTACTTTGCGATTCACACAATAAAATACTGCATGTGTAAGAGTGTTGATCATTTTTTCTTTATATATGTATATAAAAATGAACGCACACAACAAATGTAATTATTAGTCTATGAGCACATTTGTTTGCATAAAAGATCTACAGACTGTGGGATAAAGAAAAAGGGAATGGTCTCGATGTAAACAGCATTTTTCCACCTATGCACTCACAGCATTTTACATCAAAGAACCACTCGACCAGAGAACCATGGAGGAAAGGGGGGTGAAGACACAAGGAGCCGCTCGACCATCTGAGCCACTGTCGCTGTAAATATTACATGACATGATTTTAGACTTCTCAAAAATATGGATTTGCATGAAAAAAGTAAGTTCAATAAAAAATTAAAAAAATTAAACTAAGTGAAGGTAAGTCTGGATGTTGTTCTGCGGGCTTCATCTGGACCTTCAGTGCGCTCTTGATGAGGATCAGCACCTCCAAATCCGAGGCCACGGTTCTCCACCGGAAAAAAAGGAGGTTTCTCCTCTTCAGGTCCGTGGAGAGCAGTGTTAACTTTAACTTAACATATTTTAATTTAGTTTAAGTCTTTTGACGAAAATGTCCTTTCAAATTAGTCGAGATTTAGTAAAGAAAAATTCTCTTCAATTTTAATCTGTTTTTAGTCAAGTAAAACTGCATGTAAATTTAGTCAACATTGCATTTATAATTTTTATTATGATCATATTTAATCAAGGTCCTCTAGTTTAAAGAGGGGGTATTATGCTTTTTTTCAATCACATAGCACCAGTCTATATCACACTACAATGATGACCAAACCTTCTGTTGGTCTGAAAATAACTGCCTTGTATAAAATTGCTCTCTCAAAATGGCTGTAGTGAATGTCTTGAAATAGGCCTCTGTCTCTTTAAGAACCTCTGAGCCTTTAGACACGCCCCCTCCACACGCTGTCTGTGGCATCAGTGGGGAGGGGGTTCAGCTGAGGAGCAGTGGTTGGTTACTCGGCTGGTGACGAAAGCTCGGAGGCGTCTCCAGGAGGTGGGGGCGTTCCTAGGAGGACTCAGGCAAACCTATCCCTAAAATGGCCGCCATCAGAGTTTTTACAGATTACTCAAAAATACGTGAATGTGCCAAGGCAACACTTCAGGCATGTTTTTAATGAGGGACTGACATAATAACATGATGGAAAGCTTGAAAGAGTCCATTTTGCATAATACCCCCCTTTAAAGCTCAGAGCTGCTCCTTTGGCCATAAAGGCTTTGCTCTGCCTGATCCCGTCAGACCTCAGCAGGAAGGGCCTGGTCGGTACTTTGATGGAGACCATTTGGGAAATTCCAGGAAGCCTGGGTGAATGTAGTGAGTGGGTGGTTGGTGGTGGTCGAAGGGGCCAATGGCACAGACTGGTTGCCTCGCTTCTGTCAGTCTACCCCAGGACAGCTGTGGCTACAAAAGTAGCGTACCACCACCAAGTACAGAGCGAATGAATAATGCCATGTAAAGCGTCTTTGAGTGTCTAGAGAAGCGCTGTATAAAACCAATGCATTATTATTATTATTAAATGATCTGAGGCCCTTTCAAACTGTCATTGGAAGTTTGGATGAATTATGTTTCTTCTTTTAATTTTTATCTAGTCATATTTTAGTACGTCCTGGTTTCTCTCCTCAGCGTCTCTTCAGCGTCCCATTAATGTACGACTCCTTTAAAACCACAAATGTTTCGGTTCCTTCACAGAAATCGTCGTCTTTGCTTATTAATAAAGTTTGCTTTGAACCGGCTTGAGGCTCGAGTGCATTTATGAAACACGCTGCAAAGTGTTGTTGAATGTTTTCTTCTATTTTCATAACTTTTTGACTTATGACTGTGTGTTAATCACATTGTAACAGAATTAGTTTAAACACTTCACAAACTCTGCTCATGTTCTAAAGGTAAATACGTGTTTGAAAGCATGAAATCGCTGTGTACAGAAGGAGCGACCTGAACTCTGATACTTCTATTATTCAGGCGCAGCTTTACGTGATAAGAAGTGGGTAACAGTTCAATAATAAATGTGAAGAGTGTGACTCAAACGGCGCCCACTGAGCTTAAAAAGAGGATTCAGAGCTGGAGCAGCGACAGCAGCAGAACCGCAGGAGCCGACAGCGTTTAGAAAGGTAACGGAGGCAGAGTTAATGCTTTTAAAGTGTTTCTAAAGATTTGTGTTCATTCTTTGAGTAAAGGACTGAGGGAAAATGTGATGTTTAACCTCTTAACTCCCGCCTGAACCGAGAGGATCTTTTTCCTCACGTCATCCGGTTTATATTCCATCGTTTTTTTGTTGGGTGTTCAACTCATTTTTGTAGGTTTTTTGTCATTTTTTGTCACATTTTTGTCACATTTTGTCACATTTGAGTCATTTTTTGTCTTTTTTTTGTCATTTTTTTGTCATTTTTTTGTCATTTTTTTGACATTTTTTTGACATTTTTTTGTTAATTTCTTGTGACATTTTTTTGTCACATTTCTGTCATTTTTTTGTCAATTTTTTTCCTTTTTTTTTCACATTTTTGTCATTTTTGTATTTTTTTTGTCACATCTTTATCACCTTTTGTCACTTTTTTGTCATTATTTTGTCCATTTTTTTGTCATTTTTTGACAATTTTTTGTTAATTTCTTGTGACATTTTTTTGTCACATTTCTGTCATTTTTTCGTCCATTTTTATCAATTTTTTTTTTCATTTTTTGGTCACATTTTTGTCTTTTTTTCCCACATTTTTGTCATTTTTTGGTCAAATTTTTTATCACATTTTTGTAATTTTTTCGTAAATTTTTCGTCACTTTTTTGCCAATGTTTTTTCACTTTTTTGTCACATTTCCATCACTGTTTTCGTCTCAGTTTTGTTGCTATTTTCACAGCTTTTTTTCCAGAAGCTTTTGGACTGGGGTAAAGCCAAACTGGAAAAGAAAATGTGCTCGGTTCAGGTGGGAGTTAAGGGGTTTAGAACCAACTTGGACAGAATGACGTAAAATGTTCAGAAAATTCTTGCAAAACCTAAAACTAAAATGCCATGATCTTGGAGCGTCAGACTTAACACCAAACATTTTCAAAAAAAATCGATTTAGTATTATTTTTTTTTATCTTAATGTAAAGATTTTGAAGGTTTTTTTGGGGGCCACAATTCACTTTAAATCCTCTCTATCGCCCCACAGAAACTACATCAGACGGTGCAACGATCCCTCCAGCTTCATCATGAGGACGTTTGTGAAGGAGCTGGCTCTGCTGGCTCTGTTTCTCTGCCTCCACTCGGGTAAGACTGGATTCTGACCACAAATTCCGCTTGAATGTTACAATTACTATAAGTCGGGCTATTTGTATTTGTAGCTTTTCTTTGCTGCTCAAAAAAAAAGATATGTCAAATATGGAAAATAACTGGTCTGATTTATTTGGACGCTTCATTATGTCTGGGCGTTTATTTGACCAAGATTCACTCGACTCGCTCGCATTGAAGCCCAGAGTGTTTTCAGTCTGGACTTGAAGTGTCCCACAGACTGAGATCTGATATGGGACTGTTCCACAGGGCGCTGCCACAGAGAAGGCTCTCATTTCATTTTTATTTCTTTATTTAATATGGACATAGCGATGGATGAACCAGATGCTTTGTTTAAAGTGTTATAGCACATGTACTAACTTTCTACACCTGTCCATAGGCAGGCCCACCTTAATGTACCCATAGGCCCCGGGGCTTGAACAGAATTGCTGGCCCCACCCACCTCAGCGCAAACCCTAACCCTAAATCCCAGAAAAACCCTAGCCCTGCTACGCCTGCATGTATCCCTCTGGGTCAGGTAGGGCGGGCCTACTCTAAGTACACACATAGGAGCGTCGCACAATCATCGCATATGGTTAGTCATGCCGCAAAGTAAAGTGATTGACACGGAAATCAATGAATCACCTTTTTGTTTTTTTTCCTTAATTCTGATAGGCCCTTGACTATGGTAGGCCCCTGGGCCCCAGCCCCTGCTAGCCCATTGGTTAAGGCGGCGCTGTCCATAGGAGGCTTTTAGGTTACAAATAAAACTAGGTTACAATAAAGCACATTTTACACATGGGAGCAACTCTGGCCCGATTTGAGCCACTGTTTGAGCCTCTGGTAAAGATGTTCATGTTAGTCTGCGGTTTCAGTGCAGTGAGGAGAAGCTAGAGACGATTTTGTAAACTTTGGGAGCACACAATCCTCGCTAACTGAGGCTCTGCTGGAGGGTCTGAGAGACACACAGTTGTTCAAACTTTTAAATGTCAATACTAAAATTTACAAAGTTTTCAAAAAGTGAAACGCTTGTGCTTTTGTGTGATATCAAAATGATGCCTCTCAGAAGTTTCTTGTCAAAACTCTATCACCTCTGGACTTGGGAACATCCAACAGGAGCTGGTCTTGTGTGGACAGGCATGAACCAGCCTGGTCTAATAAATAATACACAATACATGTGTAAAAACATAGGGCCAGATCTCCGCATGGCACAAGGACAGAGCTGCTCCAAACGTCATGGTCAGCTTCCATCAGCCACAGATGAGAGAAGGCGGGGTTTATCAAAAGAGAAGGCGTGGCTTATTAAAAGAGAAGGCGTGGCTTATTAGCAGCAGCACTGAGAAGGAACAGGAACTAAAGGAACAGGCCACCGTTTTTCCATAGTGAAATCATCACTTTTTTTGTTGGGCAGTCATCTCATTTTTCTCACTTTTTTGTCCATTTTTTGTCATTTTTTGTCATTTTTTGTCAATTTTTTGTCAAATTATTCGCATTTTTTTGTCAAATTCTTATCACTTTTTCGTTCATTCTTTTCTCAATTTTTCGTCAAATTTTTCTAACTTTTTTTGTCATATTTTTGTCAATTTTTGTCATTTTTTGTAAATTTTTTGTCACTTTTTCGTCATTTTTTTCTAAATTTTTGGTAAATTTTTTCTCATTTTTTTGGAATTTTTTTCTAAATTTTTGTCATTTTTTGTACAGTTTTTGTCACTTTTTCGTCAAATTATTTGCATTTTTTGGTCAAATTCTTATCACTTTTTCGTCCATTTTTTCTCAATTTTTCGTCCATTTTTTCTCACTTTTTTGTCAAATTTTTGTCCATTTTTGACATTTTTTGTAAATTTTTTGTCACTTTTTCCTCACTTTTTTTCACATTTTCATCCTTGTTTTCGTCTCAGTTTTGTCGCTATTTTCACACCTTTTTTCCAGAAGCTTTTGGATTGGGGTAAAGCTGGAGAAAATGTGCTCGGTTCAGGTGGGAGTTAAGGGGTTAATATTGCCTGCCGTTCACAAACTATCCACCAGGGGGTGCTGCGGCGCCCTCAGCACCCTGGGTTCCCACGGCCTTGACACTGACTGAACAGTGAAGTTAGTCTTCATCTAACACGGGACGCCGTCTTTAAAACATGGCTGAAACCTCGCAGTGACGTGAATAAAGTCCTTTTCCCTGTTGTTCTCTCTGCAGCTCTACTCGTCAATGCGCAGCAACCGACCGAAGACCCAGTCGTCCTCCCGGAGGGGGCGAGCGGCAAGGGGGGCGCGCTGGAGGTGCAGGGGCTGTTCATGGTGAAGGGGCTGCGCTGGAAGAAAGACGACTCCATCCTCAACAGCGCTGAGCGAGTCCTGCCTCTGAGCCTCGCACTTCTGCCGCTGCTGGGGCTCGTCTCCCACACCCTCTACTTTTAAACGACGCTTCCACTCGTTCAAAGACTTTTCTTTGCCCCGGATCGATAAAGACCCAACATCCCACGTGATTTTTGTTGCTTACAATGAAATTAAGTGTTAGTTGTGTCCGAACATCCCAATTCTTGATGATTTTTTCTTTACGTTTTACACATTTTGTCCCACATCTCTCTTGCTTTTATTCTATTGTTACCATGTTTGATGCTGTTTGCACAATAAAAGGTATTTAAATGTGTTGATCTTTATTCTTTTTTCAATAAATAACAACAGTGTGACAAAAATGGACAAAAATTCAACAAAAATGTGACAAGAATTCAACAAAAAATATGACAAAAATTCAACAAAAATGTGACAAAAACTCAACAAAAATTCAACAAAAAAATGACAAAAATTCAACAAAAATTCAACAAAAAAATGACAAAAAATCAACAAAAATTCAACAAAAACTCAACAAAAAAAAGACTAAAATTCAACAAAAATGTAAAAAAGAAAAGAAAAAAAAAAACATAAAAAAGGTGACAGTGCGTCTTGGTTTAAGTTCTGCTAAAGACAAACTGTGGCAGACCAAAGCTCAGACAGATACAGAGCATGTCCACGAAGAGCTTTAACCTCTTAACTCCCACCTGAACGGATCCCATTTTCTCCAGTTTGGCTTTACCCTAATCAAAAAGCTACTTTGGAAAAAAAGCACCAAAGCAGCCACTTTAAATGAGAAGAAAACAAGGATGTAAACGCAACAAAAAAGTGACAAAAACTCAACAAAAATGTGACAAAATTCAACAAAAATTCAACAAAAATTCAACAAAAATTCAACAAAAATTCAACAAAAATTCAACAAAAATTCAACAAAATGTGACAAAAATTCAACAAAAATTCAACAAAAATTCAACAAAAACTCAACCAAAGAGTGACAAAAATTCAACAAAAATGTGACAAAAACTCAACAAAAAAATTACAAAAACGTGACAAAAATTCAACAAAAATTCAACAAAAATTCAACAAAAATTCAACAAAAATTCAACAAAAATTCAACAAAAATTCAACAAAAATTCAACCAAAGAGTGACAAAAATGTGATAAAAATGTGACAGAAATGTGACAAAAACTCAACAAAAAAATAACGAAAATGTGACAAAAAAATGACAAAAATTCAACAAAAACTCCACAAAAAAATTCAACAAAAATTCAACAAAAATTCAACAACAATTCAACAAAAACTCAACAAAAAATGGACAAAAATTCAACAAAAAGGTCACACACAAAAAAAAACATAAAAAAGGTGACACAACACAGCAACAACGTGAGGAAAAAGATCAGTTTTGTGGGTCTTAGCTTTCAAATGAAGTGTTACACAGACCTATATAATAGCCAAAGAGGACAGAATGCACTTGGTTCAGGCGGGTGGTAAGAGGTTAAGAACAAATAGCAACATTTTTTTAAATTTCCGGGAGCCAGTGGAGGGAGGGGAGGATCAGGGCGATGTGGGAGCATCCGGATGTGTTTGTCAAAAGGCTGCGTTTCCAACCAGCTGAAGGCGATGTATGGAGGACTGTGTGAAACCATAATAGAGTAGTCGATGAGGGAACTGATAAGAGCATGTAGGGCTGCTCGAGGTCACTAAAAGTTTGACCTGAGCTAAAAGACGCGGCTGAAAGAAGCTTCTAACAAGGAGTAAGTGTCATCTACCAGGAACTCACTGTCCATCCAATCTTTACAAAACACAGATCTAAGCGAATCTAAATAAATAAATATGAACTGGAAGTGCAGGTGTTCTGAACTTCAGGATATCCACATTGTAAATGGTAAATGGACTCATCTTATATAGCGCTTTT
The DNA here is from genome assembly GCF_951799975.1 of Gobius niger. Classification (NCBI taxonomy): domain Eukaryota; kingdom Metazoa; phylum Chordata; class Actinopteri; order Gobiiformes; family Gobiidae; genus Gobius; species Gobius niger. The sequence continues at coordinate 3,938,335 of NC_136852.1, read as the reverse complement.
CTACCTTTATCAGGCCCAAAGCGCTTTGCAGTAAGTCTTATGGACAAATGTAGCGCTGCAAAAGCAAAAAAAATCGAATCGAAAATTGAGACCGATCAACATGGGGAAAATAAGCGTGATTATTTTTTTGCCATAATCGCCCTGCCCTATCATTACATCATCGGCAAAGTCCACAATGCACTCACTTAAAGGAACAGACCACCGTTTTCCCATACTGAGATATGTTCTTACCTGTGCTTAGACGAGTTCATGCGTACCTGTCTGGTCTTTGTGTGTGCCCCCAATCGGGCAAAACGACCAAAGATGTTGTTAGCATTTGGCCTCTCCCAATGTGTTCCTATGGTTCCAAACGGGCACAAAGACCAACTCGTCTAAGCTCAGGTAAGAACATATCTCAGTATGTAAAAACTGTGGCCTGTTCCTTTAACGTGGCTATACTTGAATTTGAACCCTTTTCGTCACATACCGACTATTTGAGCTACACAACATCAACACATCATAATACAGCGAAACTTCACACATCAGGCTTTCACGACATGCTTTTGCAGGAATAGCTCCTTTAACCCCTTAACTCCCGCCTGAACCGAGCACATTTTACCCCAATCCAAAAGCTTCTGGAAAAAAGGTGTGAAAATAGCAACAAAACTGAGACGAAAACAATGATGGAAATGGGAAAAAAGTGAGAAAAAATTGACGAAAAAGTGACAAAAATGTACAAATAAAATGACAAAAATGGACAAAAATTTGACAAAGAAGTGAGAAAAAATGGACGAAAAATTGAGAAAATTTTTACAAAAAAATGACAAAAAATTGTAAAAAATGGAGAAAAAAAATGACAAAAAAGTGAGAAAAAATGGACGAAAAATTTAGAAAAAATATGCGAATAATTTGACAAAAAAGTGACCCAAAAATGGACAAAAAAATTAAAAAAATTGACGAAAAAGTAACAAAAAATTGACAAAAAATGTACAAAAAAATGACAAAATTTGACCAAAAAAAATGCGAATAATTTGACGAATAAGTGACAAAAAAGTGACAAAAAAACGGATTTTTTTTTTTTTTTTTGACAACAAAAAACAAAAAGGTGATAGAAAAAAATCTGATGATGTGAGGAAAAAGATCAATTTGGCTTTGTAGGTCTCAGCTTTCAAATGAGGCGTTACACTGGCCTACAGGAGAAAATGCTCTCGGTTCAGGCGGGAGGTTAAGAGGTTAAGGTGTTTCAATATGGATTCTAGACAAGCAATGTTTTATTTTTAAAGAGATTCAGCCGGTGTGTGACATTTGAGGCCTTCACTTTGGCAGAAAGTCTGAAAACGGCCTTTGAGAGCTGGAGCTGGAGCTGGAGCGGGTTTTAGTGGAAAACACTTCTATGTGTTGTTATTCCACGGTTCAAAGGCTGTTGTCCTGGTGCCTGTTTACAGAGGGAGCGACCTGACCTCTCATAACGCTCACGTCTATTGTCCAGGCTCAGCTTTACGTGATAAGAAGTGGGGAACAGTTCAATAAGAAATGTGAAGAGTGTGACTCAAACGGCGCCCACTGAGCTTAAAAAGAGGCTTCAGAGCTGGAGCAGCGACAGCAGCAGAACCGCAGGAGCCGACAGCGCTTAGAAAGGTAACGGAGGCAGAGTTAATGCTTTTCAATTACATTTTAATGTCGAAAGTTTCAAAAGGCTGTGGAGAACTTTAGAAATGATCGATGTTTGGACACAGACGGGTGTTTTTCAGTTTTTCATTCTTTATTTGAGCAGGTTTTTAAGCTAAACAGGACAGCAGTTATGTGTGATAGTTTACATAACCTTTGAACTGGATTTAAGATTAAAAGGAACACAAAAATCGAGTGACGTCAAATATTAAAGGAAATTGGTGCCTGTTTCAATTAAATTTGAAGCTTTTTTATTCAGGTTAACCTCTTAGCTCCCGCCTGAACCGAGAGGATCTTTTTCTTCACGTCATCAGATTTTTTTCCATCATTTTTTGTTGGGCATTCAACTTGTTTTTGTAACTTTTTTGTCATTTTTTTTTATCACATTTTTGTCATTTTTTAGTCAAATTTTTGTCGTTTTTTTTTGTCACATTTTTGTAGTTTTTTTGTCATTTTTTGTCAATATTTTGTCAAATTTTTGTCCATTTTTGGTCAATTTTTGTCACATTTTTGTAAATTTTTTGTCAATTTTTTTTCTAATTTTTGTCGTTTTTTTGTCGTTTTTTTGTAATTTTTCAACAGTTTTTTTAATCAAATTTTGGTCGTTTTTTGTCACATTTTTGTCATTTTTTTGTCAATTTTTTGTCACATTTTTATCACATTTTTTTTGTCACATTTTGTCACATTTCTGTCATTTCTTTTGTCAATTTTTATTCATTTTTTGTCACATTTTTTGTCACATTTTTTGTCAATTTTTTGTAATTTTTTGTCAAATTTTTATCACATTTTTATCATTTTTTGTGTGACTTTTTTTTGTCAATTTTATCACATTTTTGCCACTTTTCCATCAATTTTTCATCACTTTTTTGCCAATGTTTTCTCACTTTTTTGTCACATTTATATCACTGTTTTCCTCTCAGTTTTGTTGCTATTTTCACAGCTTTTTTCCAGAAGCTTTTGGACTGGGGTAAAGCCAAACTGGAGAAAATGTGCTCGGTTCAGGTGGGAGTTAAGGGGTTAAGATCATCATTTTGAAACAAATGTTTTAATTCCCCACAGGAACTCGTCGTCATACGGTGCGACGTTACTCCAGCTTCATCATGACCTCCGTGAAGGAGCTGGCTCTGGTGGCTCTGATCCTCTGCCTCCACTCGGGTGAGACTTGATTCTGTTTCTGCAACTGCATCGGCTAATCTGGCCCTCAAACATACTGTCTCCTTTAGTCCCCGAGCTGATTTAAGAAATATAATTACACTCAGCGATACAGACATTAGGTAAAGTTATTTTGTTAGTAGTTATTCTTCAAAGACAGGCAGGCACCCCTTTAAAAAAGCATTGACTATAAAAGGTAACGCATGTTTGAGTGATCTGTCTGTCCTTCATATCCCAGCGCCATTGAACTGATTCTTTTCCCATAAAGCTTCTCCTGAGGAAATGCCTTCCTCTCTTCTCGCTCTGACCAGGGGAATATTTGGTATCGCTTTAGATTAAGGTGTCCTCATTAAGTATTAAAGCATTAGTAATCATTCTAGTTTTAGGTTAAGGGTTAGATATGAATAAGCCGATTATCAATGCTCTGCTAGAATGTTAAAGGAACAGGCCACAGTTTTTACATACTGAGATATGTTCTTACCTGAGCTTAGACGAGTTCACGTGTACCTGTCTGGTCTTCACGGCGTTAGCATTTAGCCTCCTCTCCTCTATAGCTCCAAACCAGGTGAAGATAGAAGCGTTTTCCCTATTTAAATATGGTTACATGCGTAATAACACCAGGAGTAGTTCGACATCCGCGCAGAAAAGATATTAATGCGCGGATGTCGAACTACTTCTGGTGTTATTACGCCTTACAATATAGCTCCCCTTTTTATCGGCTTTGAAAATCCACATTGTTTAATTTAAATGAGATAAATGACTTAAAATTGCTTGAATTAAAGTTCTTCTATGTTGAATTTGAGTTGGTTTGAACTAATCCAAGATACAAATGCTATAGCGCCAAAAACATTTCAAATCAGACAACTGTTTTTTGCTTGAAATGACACAAAATTATCTGAATTAAGAGAATAACGACTACTAGAGGTTTGATCTCATCTAAGACCAGACCAAATCTACTCAAACCTTAGATTTAATCTCTTAATTCAAGTAGATTCGGCATTTCTTCCTTAAAACGATTTTTTTTCCCCAGTGCACTTCCTTCAAATGCCAGTGTTGTACATAATACATGACCTCATTGGGTGCATTGACAGTATTTCTACCTTTTTTTCCTCCCATTTAACTCTAATAATGTTAAAAGTACTCTCTGATTTGTGTGATAATGTTTCTCAAAATCATGTTGAGGGCCAGAGGTTCTGTGCCTGACGTTGCCTACCCCTGCTTTATAGTGTCACACAAAATAACTCATCTAGGCTAAGGTAAGAACATATCTCAGTATGTAAAAACGGTGGCCTGTTCCTTTAACAGATAAAAGCATAAAAAGCAGTGTGTTAATACTTTACAAGCATATTATTAATGCTTGCTTATTAATAATATTATTGAAACAGCTGCACAACTTTAGCTCAGCGGATCAGGTAGTGCCGGGACTCTCCTGAAAATGAGGTTCTTAGTGGGACTTTCCTAAAGGTTTTTTCAAACCAAAAAAATGGAAGATCGTGGTTATACCAAATACCTGGAAAAAGAAGAATACCCACTCTTTAAAGAGGGGGTATTCTGCTTTTTTCAGTCACATAGCTCCAGTCTATATCACACTACAATGATGACCAAACCTTCTGTTGGTCTGTAAATGCAGTAAATTAGAATAACTGCCTTGTATAAAATGTCTCTCTCAAAATGGCTGTAGTGAATGTCTTGAAATAGGCCTCTGTCTCTTTAAGAACCTCTGACCCTTTCAGACACGCCCCCTCCACACGCTGCCTGTGGCATCAGTGGGGAGGGGGTTCTGCTGAGGAGCAGTGGTTGGTTACTCGGCTGGTGACGAAAGCTCGGAGGCGTCTCCAGGAGGTGGGGGCGTTCCTACGAGGACTCAGGCAAACCTGTCCCTAAAATGGCCGCCATCAGAGTTTTTACAGATTACTCAAAAATACGTGAATGTGCCAAGGCAACACTTCAGGCATGTTTTTAATGAGGGAATGACAGAATAACATGATGTAAAGCTAGAAAAAGTCCATTTTGCATAATACCCCACCAGACACATTTGCCACATACACTTGAATAACAATTTCAGGAGAATGTAGTGAAATAGAAAGTCTCTTCCGGCCCGAACACGTTTTGCAGCACTGGTGGAAGACGTATGTGTTTGAGGAATGAGGTTCTGCATCTCTCTCTCCACAGCTCTGCTCACCGAAGCACAGGCTTACTCGACCGCACTGCCTGAAACACCACCAGGCTCAACATTTCAGAGAACCACCAAACCCCCATTTCTACTGAGCACCAGCCCAGGCCCACTGCCCCAGAGAACCACCAAACCCCCACGGCCACCGAGAACCACCCCAGTGCCACCGCCATGGAGAACCACGCGGCCCAAGAGAACCCCGTGGCCGACAATCCCAGACGGCGTGAAGGCGAAGGGGGCGATGCTGGAGATGAAGGGGATGTTTGCGATGAAGGGGGAGCGCTGGGTGAAGGCGGGGGAGCGCTGGATGAAGGGGGAGCCCGTGTTCAACAGCGCTGGGCGAGTCCTGCCGCTCGGCCTCCTGCTCCTGCCGCTGCTGGGCCTCTGCTCTCACACAATCTACTAAACCACACACATGACGCTGCTCCTGATTGTTAAAAAGCCTAAATCAATCAATCATTCTGATGAAAGAACAGGCTGAAGGGCCGGTTCTGCCAATGTCAACAGAAAACCGCTTTTATTTACCTGAGTTATGTAACACAATTGCACAATAAAATCTATTTAACTTTGTTTGTCTTGAATCCTGCATTGTTTGGTCCGGACTTTTGGACTTTCATGTGATTTAGTCTTAAGATGTGAGTTTGACATGTTGTACTTTCCATCACAGTGGCCTCTATGATGCTCCAGGATCAATTGTTTTTAGAGTTTTGGGGAGGTTTTCAGAGGCAGCAGATCAGGCAAAGCTCTAAAAGTCCAAACTCATGTAGGATGAACTAGTTTATGTTGGTGGGGCGGTGTTAATTTTGACAACATATTTTAATTTAGTTTTAGTCTTAGTCGTTTGACGAAAATGTAATTCGATTTCAGTCTAGTTTTAGTCAAAAAATATCTTCATTTTTAGTCTAGTTTTACTAAATTTAAGACGAATTTAGTCGACTTTGCATTGATAATATTCATTATAATCATATTTAATCTTGTCCCTCTGCTTCATGGAGCTGCTCCACATGATAAAGCTCAGAGCTGATCCTTTGGCAGAGAATTTAAATGATCTGAGGCTCTTTCAGACGGTCAATAGAAGTTTGGAAGATTTTAGTCTCTCCCTTTCATTTTTATTTAGTCTCATTTTAGTCGACTAAAATATCTGGACATTTTAGTCATAGTTTTAGTCTCATGAGAAACTTTGAATTTAGTTTTAGTCCAATTTTAGTCGTCAAAAATATCACTTTGACTAAAATTAAGACTAAATATTTTAGTCGACGAAATTAACACTGTGGTGGGGTGAGACTTCTGCTCATCATAATGTGTGATGACCTCCCTTTGCCTGCTCTGAGGTTCAGCACTAACTGTAGATCCATCATTGTGAACTGCCTTCTTTGTTCTCCAGGAGGCTGGGTCATTGGTATACTTTTACTTATAAGGCCATGCTTGGTCTTCTGCCCTCTATCGGGCCGATACCACAGTCTTGTACTCATACTCATACTCATTAAGGTCCTGATACCAGAAACCGATACCGCTCCTACAGTGTTTAGTGTATATCCAATATTCCACATAGAGCTGACTTTATTACAGACGACACTCCCTAAATCAGAGTCTTTGCTGGATTTAACCAGAGCTACATGTTGTTAGTGCTGCAGTGTGGAGTCTGCAGCGTTTACAAGACACAGGCTAATGTTGCTAATGTTGCTAACTAGCCGCTAACTCGTGGCTAACAGTTCTGGCGATTCTTACACCGTTTTATGCCCAGGGGTTCATTCATCTGAAAAACTAACCCAGTGACTAAAAAGTCCTCAGAAAATCCGAATCAAAGAGATACAGCATGTTTATATTGAGCCAAAATGAGCAGCAGCAAAACAATCAAAATACTGTAGCTAAAAGTTACTCTAAACACACGAGAAAATCCACACGGAGCTGAAGAATGAATAAAGCACAGGCATTGAGGAGCTTTTGGACATGAGCTGTTCTGTCTTTGATGGACAGTGCAATGAAAATTAAAAACAATATTGAATGAAAAAAACAAAACAATAAAATGGCATCTGTACAATTCTGAGGTAACTGCTCTTATAAGTGTCGCCTACTTTACTTGTGGAAATGAGTAAATTAACTAATTACAGCCTCAGTTTATCCTTGGCACCTTTTTTTGGTCATTTTTTGTCAATTTCTTGTGACATTTTTGTGTCATTTTTTCGTCAATTTTTGTCATTTCTTTGTCAAATTTTTATCACATTTTTGTCATTTTTTTGTCCATTTTTTGTCACATTTTTGTCATTTTTTTGTCATTTTTTTTGTCATTTTTTATAATTTTTTTGTCAAATTTTTATCACATTTTTGTCATTTTTTGTCACATTTGTGTCATTTTTTTCGTCAATTTTTTGTCAATTTCTTGTGACATTTTTGTGACATTTTTGCCACTTTTTCATCCATTTTTCGTCACTTTTTTGCCAATGTTTTCTAACTTTTTTGTCACATTTCCATCATTGTTTTCGTGTCAGTTTTGTTGCTATTTTCACAGCTTTTTTCCAGAAGCTTTTGGACTGGGGTAAAGCCAAACTGGAGAAAATGTGCTCGGTTCAGGTGGGAGTTAAGGGGTTAAAGTGCGAGATGTGGCTCTCAGGCCCAACTCCCAGTGGTGCCCAGTTCAAAACACAACAAGTGGATCAAAACATACGATAATGGATGAATAAACTACACCTGGGCTGGATTTATCTGCTTCCAAAAGACTGACGAATGTCTGAAAGCTCATATTTACTGTACACAATGATCAGAACATTCAGGTTTGTTTCTCTGTGAAGCAGCTGCAGGTGAATAGATCAGGTGAACTATTGTCACTGTTGGCATCGGATCAAGAGGAAGTTTCCCACTTCAAACCCTCTGTGGGACAAAGGCTGACCAAACAAGTCCAGTGAAACCTGTCGAGAGAAAGGTCATTACTCATGTCACGAGTTTGCGTTTCGTATGACAATAGATACACTTGTGCTGTGTCACGCAGGCGTGTTCCAGGGTTATTCATTCATATTATTCATGTTGTTTTATATGGATTTAACATTTAGAGAGAAACCAATACACAAGGTCTGAATTTAGTCACATTTCAGATTTACATTTTTGTGCCACAGGGACATGATGGTGAATGAAACATTAAAACTCATAAATTTACAATAAAGACCAATACAGTATAAGGTGTATTTGATTTATGTTTTGAATGGAAACTCTAACTCCAAAACTATCCAATCTATGAGTTAAATCCACATGACTCCAAACAAGCCATTTTGGTGCCCTAAGCAGAAATGTTTCACGTTTGAATACACAATAAGCACTAACAGCTCAGATTTTGGCCATGATTTGTGCTGAACAGTGTTAAAAGATTTGGAGTGGAAATGTGTAGTGATGGGCGAGTAAAGTCTTGTAACAGTTTGAGGCTTTCCTGCAAAAAAGTGTTGCTTCTAAGTCTCTGAGCTGTTTCATTCTGTCTGAACCCTGACCTCTTGTGGAGAAACTTTATTATTGTGACTTCTCATAAACACGACTGAAGCACCAACACAATCAGGTGGAAGAGAAGCTTCAAACAGACGTGTGGAGGTTTTATTATAACAGCCTGATATCGATGTTTGATCAAATCAATCATAGGCCGATAAATAAGAGCCCACAGACCCGGCTCTGGGTCAGTGGGCGGAGCTCCAGAGGGCGGGGCCTCAGTCACTGCGGCTCTGCTGCTCAAAGGCAGGACATCAATGCGCGATCTTTAGCACTATTTCCTGTAGACGGCTCTCCTTTTGCTTCCTGCCTGATCAGCTCCACGCTTGCTTTTGTATCTGTTCAAAAGCAGGACTTTGTAAAGAATAAGAAAATATATAACATATAAATAGGGATGCACCGTAACCGATACCAGTATCGGGTATCGGGCCGATACCACATGCTTGTACTCATACTCGTACTCATTCATGAGGTCTCGATATCAGAAACCGATACCATTTTTCGTGCGGCCAGCGCAGCTACGAGGCGCAGCTCTCAGCTGAGGAGAGAAGAAGCAACAAACTGGAGAATTCTTTAGTGCAAATACAATAATCCACATAGAGCTGACTTTATTACAGACTGCGCTCTCTAAACCAGAGTCTGTGCTGGATTTAACCAGAGCAACATGTTGTTAGTGCTGCAGCGTCTGCAGTGTTTACAACATACAGGCTAACGTTGCTAACTCGCAGCTAACAGTTTTGGCCATTCTGACGCCGTTTTATGCCCAGGAGTTTATTCATCTGAAAAACTAACCCAGCGACTAAAAAGTCCTCAGAAAATCCAAATTAAAGAGATACACCATGTTTATATTGAGCCAAAATGAGCTGCAGCAGAACAATGAAGTTACTACAAACACACGAGAAAATCTACACGGAGCTGAAGTAAAGACGAAAAGAGACCATTTAAGTAACATCTCAATACTATTGTTAAATAAAAATACATAAATGAATAAAGCACAGGCATTGAGGAGCTTTTGGACATGGGCTTTTCTGTCTATGATGGACAGTGCAATAAAAAAATGGCATCAGCACAATTCTAATATAACTGCTCTTAAATGTGTCGCCTACTTTACTTAAGGTAATGTACATGAGTAAATTAACTAATTACAAACCAGTCTGCTGTGAAAAAAGTAAGTATGTTGAAGAAAATGCCTTGTACTCATATCGGTATTCGGTATCGGCAAGTACTTAAATCAAAGTACTCGTACTCGTATCGGTTTTAGAAAAAGTGGTATCGGTGCATCCCTACATATAAAATGTATTCTGGCTCACAGACACTTTCTACACTTGAACGCGGTTAAATGGGAAATGGGTGAAATGGGCCTCAGAATGAAGTTTTCGAGACAGGAACGTGACCAGATGTTACTGAAAGAGGCTCCGACGCAGTGTTTCGCATCAAGCATCTGCATCGGGAAGAGCAAAACAAGCTCCGGAGCGCCCAGTTTTTTGAGAGAAGTGACGCTAGCCCGCAGTTAGCTTTGCCTGTTAGCTTCTTCTTCGTGATTCCATTAGTGTGTACTGGTGACTCCGGTCCGATAGCAGTCAAGTTGTGGTTTTCTGGCCAGAGACACCAGGGGGAGATGAAAGACCCCCCCAATCATCCCATTAACACTTGTATTACCCCCAGAGGGACCACGGGAAGGATTTATTAAGGTAAACAAGTTACTTAGTACTTAACTCCCGCCTGAACCGAGCACATTTTCTCCAGTTTGGCTTTACCCCAGTCCAAAAGCTTCTGGAAAAAAGGTGTGAAAATAGCAACAAAACTGAGAAGAAAACTTTGACAAAAATGTGACAAAAATGTGACAAAAAATGACAAAAAAATGACCAAAAAAATGACCAAAAAATGACCAAAAATGACCAAAAATGACCAAAAAAATGACAAAAAAATGACAAAAAAATGACAAAAAATGACAAAAAATGTGACAAAAATATGACAAAAAAATGACAACAAATGTGACGAAAAAATGACAAAAAAGTGACAAAAATGTGACAAAAAAATGACAAAAAATTGATTTAAAAAATGACAAAAAAGTTACAAAATGAGTTGAATGCACCCCCCCCCAAAAAAAGATGGAAAAAAAATCTGATGACGTGAGGAAAAAGATCCATTTAGATGTGTTTTGTAGATCTTAGCTTTCAAATGAGGCGTTACACTGGCCTACAGGATTTGGGTAAAGCTGAACTGGAGAAAATGCTCTCGGTTCAGGCGGGAGTCAAGAGGTTAAAAACAATAAGTAATTCTGACATGTGTTGTATCAACCACACATTTCTGTAGCTCATCTCATTCTCATTGAATATGGGCCGCTTTTCAGTCAGCAGTTTCAATATAACAGTGGTGTGACGACTCAATGCCGTCCAATCACAGTGGCCTCAGTGTGGTGCCCCCTTGGAGACTTGGGGCCAGATCTTGTTGTGGCGCAGTCCGTGCGCAACTCTAAACGCAACGTGGTGCACGCGTGATCTTGCATGTGGCGCAAGTTTTGCGCTTAAGGCTGCGCCGCCAGGGAAAGGCCGTTATTTAAGAAAAAGAGGCCGACTGAGGCGTGGTTCATTACAAGCAGCGCTCGCGCTGCTCTTCTATGGCAGCCTTCACATTATGTTCCTCTTTACATCGCGCTGCCTTGTTTTCTTCCTTAGAATCGACGTCAAATAGAAAACAAAAGCGAAATTGCCTTGAAAAGTCTGTTTGAGCGTCGGTTACGCACGGGATGACTTCCAACGCACACCTAACACCAAAACAACAACAGTTATCCATAAATAAACCACACATGCCTCAAGTGCCACAACACCAGGTCTGATCTGAGTTTTAAGGAGACATTTCCATCGTGTGTCAGTCTTTACCTCCTGATGATGCTCCTTGTGGAGCCACAGCTCAGTCCAAAAGAAAGAAGCGCATTTTACAGGCCGCAGGGCAACTTTTTTTTTATTTTTTTTATTCAGCCGCTCCAAGAATCCTGCAGCTGTGGCGCAAATGTTCCAAAACGCTACAGTTTTCTTGCAACTACTGCTACTCTGTAACTCCTCCGCAGCCGATATGACAGTTTCTGATCAATTAAATCCTGTACATTTCGTAACTTTGTGCATTCGAACGGTGTCCAGCGCGAGGCTGCCTCTCTGTCCCGCCCGCTCATCTTGGATCTGCAGTGAGTGGCTGCAGCAGCGGAGGGACGGTTTTATTTCTTTAATCTTTATTAAACATTGCGCTGCATCAGCATGTTACGCGTGTACAAGAGAACCCCCCCTCGCAAACCACCGCCTTCCGCAGGTCTGGGGAAAGCATGGGGAGGGGGCGGCACCACAACATCACAATGCGAGTCTGTCCCCCCTCCTGTCCTGCCCACTTTTTGCGCCAGGTATGACACTGAAGATTGCAAGGAGCGCCACCCGTCTGCGCAGTCGTCTGCTCTACAGCCTGCGCTATGAACCACAAGATCTGGCCCATGCTTGACACACAGAAAAGTATGGATTTAAGGCAGGATTTGATTTACACATTTACATTTGAATCTTCAAGAGTAAATCTGGTTTTAAATACTACAATTCGGTTCAGATCTGGGAGTAATTTCACTGTTTGGCCTTTTGATGAGATGAAGGTCTGATGTTTCAAAGGTTAAATATTCTGCACTGCATTGAATCTAAACCCCTATTATCATACATTACATAATATAAAAAACGTTTATGAGCTTTCTATTATTCTGGGCCTGCTTTACAAAAGAACAAGTAGACAAAAGATCGGCTCAGTTCGATGACCACAATGTGGTGAGAACCGGTCCCAGTCACACCCCATTGGGCTTTAAAAGGCGACACAGAAGAAGAAGAAGACGTTCAACATGAAGACCGTGGTGATGCAGCTGACTCTGGTGGCTCTGCTCCTCGCCGTCCACGCAGGTAAGACCGTCCTCTGTCTCGTAAAGGTGTGGAGAAGCGGAGACGGTATTCAAAAGGATGTGCCTGATGTTGGTCGGATGGAAGGACTGAATCCAATCACTTCTAAACAACGAATAGGGAAAACATTTGGAGACGTCTTTCTTAACCTCTTCACTCCCGCCATTTCACTGTGTCACTTTTTTGCTCTATTTATTTCACATTTTTGCAGCTTTTTCTTTGGGTTTTAGTTGCTTTTTTGACCATTTTTTTCAGCTTTTTAGACCATTTTTTCACTTGTGTGAAATAAGCCCCCCCATAGTGTCATTCGTTTGTGCTTTGTTTGTGCACGTTTGTGCACATAAAATTAGCGTTTGTGCGCACTTCGTTTTTGAGGTATTGATCATTGATTGGTAATTGGCTCGGGTCTTGGTTCTAGTCTTGAGCTTTGTTCGGGTCTTGGTTCGGGTGCGCATAAAGGCTAATTTTATGTGCACAAACGAAGCACAAACGAATGACACAATTTTTAAGCAAATCGGACACTATGGGGGGGCTAACTTCACACAAGTCATTTATTCTGCTTTTTTAACAATTTTTTCTGCTTTTTTAACTATTTTTTTCCTCCTTTTAATCCATTTAATTCAGCTTTTTTTTGTTTTAACTTTTTTTCTGCTTTTTAACCAGTGTTTTATGGCATTTTTGTAACTTTTTTGTTTCTTTTCATCCTTGTTTACATCTCGTTTTCATCTCTATTTTGGCGCTTATTTTTAAGAAGCTTGGAGAACTGGAGAAAATGTTCAGGTGGGAGTTAAGAGGTTAAACTGTGTCTCTCCCATTGAGCTGTATTGGCCTTTGCTCCGACTAAAATGACAGCATGACAATCCACAATGTGAACACAATATCAACGCTCAGGAAACAAATGCTTGGGTGGGAGGGGCTCAACAGGAACGATGGCTTTACACTACTTTAATATCTATTCTGTGCACTGTCCTTTTTGTTGAATGTTTTTTTCTATTTTTATAATCTGTTGTTTTTATGTATGAGTTATGTGTGCAACTGACAATATCTCCACATCAAGTAGCTCCTACAGACTTCAAATTTTCCAGCCCTGGACTTAACAAATGTGGCCCATCACGAGAACGGGCGACACAACTCAGTTTTGGGGCATTTTGAGCGGGACAGAGCTGTGAAAGTGTCATCTCCAAAGTTTCCAACAATGTGTAACTCATGGAAATCTGATCATATTTGGAGAAGATGTGGCAAGTTGAATTTAGGAAGTGGAAATATATCAAAGAGAGGAATCGGCCTCTAAGGTTTTGGGCGGTTCTCACTTCTCTGAGTGACGATAGGGCTCATTTACATCTCATTTACATAACGCCATCCACAACAGGCGTCTGTATAAAGGATGTGTCAACAACACAAACCAAAGCAGCGGCGCCTCCTCCCCAAACAACAACAGCAGCGAGACGTCAGAGATCAACGAAAAGCGCAAAATCCACTGTGATCAAACAGTAAGTTTAGTATCTGTTTAAAGGGGGGGTATTATGCAAAATCGACTTTTTCAAGCTTTACATCATGTTATTATGTCATTCCCTCATTAAAAACATGCCTGAAGTGTTGCCTTGGCACATTCACGTATTTTTGAGTAATCTGTAAAAACTCTGATGGCGGCCATTTTAGGGATAGCTTTGCCTGAGTCCTCCTAGGAACGCCCCCACCTCCTGGAGACGCCTCCGAGCTTTCGTCACCAGCCGAGTAACCAACCACTGCTCCTCAGCAGAACCCCCTCCCCACTGATGCCACAGACAGCGTGTGGAGGCGTGTCGGAAAGGGTCAGAGGTTCTTAAAGAGACAGAGGCCTATTTCAAGACATTCACTACAGCCATTTTGAGAGAGCAATTTTATACAAGGCAGTTATTCTAATTTACTGCATTTACAGACCAACAGAAGGTTTGGTCATAGTGTGTTATAGACTGGTGCTATGGGATTGAAAAAAGCATAATACCCCCTCTTTAAGCTTTCTTTATCTCTGAAGCTGCCGTGGCCAAAGTGTGGTCCTGTCTGGGAGCAAAGCAGCGTCTCTGTCCCGCTGTCGCTGCTTTGCTCACGGCTCTTCATGAGGAAGCGGCGCCGCATAATCCGAGATTAATAAATCCACTTCCAAAAACGTCCACGGTTCAGCTCGTTTGATACAATCTTTGTCCATCCAACACGACCCGGTGTTTACCCAGTATGTAAATACACACAGACAAAGCCACGCCCCCAAAACCTCCCTAAACAAGCCGGATTGAACTTTTAAATATATCAATACTGCTAGCTTAAACATGGAGAGGCTTCTTCCTGGCTTCAACTGAAAAACAAAAGCAAGTTTTTTTCAGAGGGGTTCTTTGCTTATCTATCTAATCCCTAACCTCATTTATTGAGTTTTGAATTTCAAATAACAAGGTGAAATGTAAATCCGGTCGCCATTACCATTCTGCCCGTCTGTATCTGAAAGTCCCACAGGATCTCGGTCATTCTCTTTCCCACTTTGACCTTACGGTTTCCAGCCCACACTCTGCTCAGATGTTCCTGTATTTGGTTCTGGTGCTCCATGTGTTTCCCTGACACGCTGCAGGTCTGTGCTGGATTGTCTCAGGGCCGACACCGTGGTCTGGTCTGCTGTGGTAGACCTGGGCCATGATGAGTTCCTCTGTAACAACCAAGTTTTTCACAGTTGTCGAACCCTCTCTTTTTCTCCTCCAGCGTTTGGACTCCAGTGCCACTCCTGCTCGGACGACGAGTGTGAGACGCCCGTGAACAGGACCTGCGGGGACGACTCCAAGTGCTCCATCAGAATCACAAAGTGTAAGACCCGGGTCGATAACAGTTGCACCAGAGCAGCACATGGTCAAAGTTAATTCTGTGTTGTGCTTCAGCTTCGTCTATGGGCCAGAAACCCACGATGAACATCACGAAGGGGTGTGTCCCGGCCGCGAACTGCTCCTCCTCTCCCCAGCCTCGCATGTGGTCCTTTAACATCGGCGAGAAAGAGTTCATGGCCTTGCAAAAGTGCTGCGATGGGGACAACTGCAACGCTCCAAACGCCTTTTGGAACTCCTCCTGGAACTCCTCCTGGAACTCCCCCTGGAACTCCTCTTGGAACTCCTGGAACTCCTCTTGGAACTCCTCCTGGAACTCCTCTTGGGACGCCTCCTGGAACTCCTCTTGGAATTCCTGGAACTCCTCTTGGAACTCCTCCTGGAACTCTCCCTGGAACTCCTCTTGGAACTCCTGGAACTCCCCCTGGAACTCCTCTTGGAACCCCCCCTGGAACTCCTCCTGGAACTCCCCCTGGAACTCCTCCTGGAACTCCCCCTGGAACTCCTCCTGGAACTCCCCCTGGAACTCCCCCTGGAACTCCTCCTGGAACCCCCCCTGGAACTCCTCCTGGAACCCCCCCTGGAACTCCTCCTGGAACTCCCCCTGGAACTCCTCTTGGGACGCCCCCTGGAACTCCCCCTGGATCTCCTCTGGGAACATGCTGGAAAAGATCTTCGAACGTATCTGTGGTGAGCTTTGGCTGTTGATGAAAATGTTCGCTCTGCATTTCTGAACCTGCTCTGTTTCAGACACGCCGCCCCCTGCTGGCAGACAGGAGTGTCCCGTGTGTGATCCCGAGATCACACGCGGATGCAGAATGAAGCGCTGTTTTCCTGGAGAGGTCTGTGCCGCGGCCAAAGGTCAGTGTTTACCATCAACATGTACAAATCCAAAGGATGATTATTAACATTATAATTATTACCGTAAATTCTCTAATATAGGCCGGGGCCTTTATTTACTCAAGGACATCTAGGACCAGGCCTTTATTGGAACCAAGCCACAATTAGAGACAGGCCTATATTTCTATTTGAGCAAAACGGACGACCAGGAAAATGAAGAAAAACAAGATTTGTGTCCATTTGCACCTAAAATATTAGGTTCATTTATTAATTAACATTTCAAACCTTCTCCCAGCGGCTGGAACATTGACGTCTTTTATTTTGTCGGGACAACAGGAAGTGTTTCGTTGCTGTTAGCGGAGCTTTGACATCAATGTCACTGCAGGTTTCTGTTTCGTTTTTACCGCGGACCGGATTATTCGTTGTTATCTTGTGTAAAAGGCGAGTTTAGACGGAGCGTTTGTGTTTGTGATCGATCATGAGACTGACCCGAGAGAAGACGAGACGCTCGCGCTGATCAGAGGAGTTATTTTGAGGCGTGGGACTGACCTGCACACGGAGCAGCTGGACGTGCTTTGAAGACTCGATGGTAACTTTATTAAAACCCTGGAGGGTCACACAACATGTGTTGTTTGCCCTGTTTCCAAATATAGTCACAGGAGGTTTGAAAAGTGGCTAAATCTGTGTCAAAGTTACGCTCGGATCAGCTCCTCCGCAGCGTCCCCATCGGCCCGGGTTCCCGTTTGTTTACTTCCTGCATGTGAGTTTTCATTTACACCAGTATGAGACAAATTCCTAACATGGGGAATATTTCTACCGCTATAGTTTCTAATAAAAGCCCCGGCCTGTTTTAGAGACCGGCTTTAATTTGCCTCCGCCAGCCGCGAACCCGGCCTCTGTCAGAGACCCGGCCTCTGTTAGAGACCCGGCCGCTAATGGAATACAGGCCAGTATTAGAGAATTTACGGTATTATTAGGGCTGGGCCTTTGTCATGATACAATACGCATCATGATACGGAGTAAAATAAGCCTTTTTTCTTAACTACGACATCACGGTGCTCCCTCCTCTTTCCCACGCTGATTCATTCACAAATATTGATATGTTTGGTGTCCACGTGTAGCAGGAAAGGCGACCAAGATGATGCTGCAATCCAAATATGGTCATTTCTTTTATGGAAAGCTATTCACGTGCATGTGCAGATGTTGAAAAACTCTAGGTCAGAGCGAGGTTTTGCAGCAACATCTGCTCTTCAGTAACTCCTATAAACTCCAAGACTGGAAAGTTTAAAGGGATGTTTTATTATCAAATGTTTGCCTCTTTGAACTGCAGAAAAAATACATGTTTTTCTCATACAAGTCAGTTTTACAGCAAGACTTTCAAATGTTTAGGTCTTCATTTATTTATTTTCCCCTTTGATCTTTTTTTTAAAAGTGAAAAATAACCTAAGGAAGAAAATAAAGACATAAAGGGCGCAGATGGTAGAGCGGGGGGCGTCTCTTGATCGTAAGGTCGGAGGTTCGAATCCTGGCTCCTGCAGGTGCAGACATGAAAGGGAGGGGGGTCCTTGGGCAAGACACTTCACCCAGTGCCTTTGTGTGAGTGGTCGGAGGGACCGTTGGTGCAGATGTGAGCGGCCTCGCTTCTGTCAGTCTGCCCCAGGGGAAACTGTGGCTACAAATGTGGCTTAGCACCATCAGCATGGAGTGAATGAACCCCCTCCCTTTCATGTGAAGCACTTTGGGTGGGACTTGTCTCATATGTGACAAAAATGTGACAAAATTTCAACAAAAATGTGACAAAAATTCAACAAAAATGCGACAAAAATTCAATCAAAAAGTGACAAAAAAGTGACAAAAATGTGACAAAAATTCAACAAAATGTGACAAAAATGTGACAAAAATTCAACAAAAATGTGACAAAAATGTGACAAAAATGTGACAAAAATGTGACAAAAATGTGACAAAAATGTGACAAAAATTCAACAAAATGTGACAAAAATGTGACAAAAATGTGACAAAAATGTGACAAAAATGTGACAAAAATGTGACAAAACTTCAACAAAAATGTGACAAAAATGTGACAAAAATGTGACAAAAATGTGACAAAATTTCAACAATAAAATGACAAAAACGAAAGGAAAAAGATCAGTTTTGTGGGTCTTAGCTTTCAAATGAGGCCTATAGCCAAAGAGGACAGCATGCATTGGGTTTAGGCGGGTGTTAAGAAGCTAAATTCCGCCTTATTTATTGACATTCAAAACTCAATAAATCAGGCAAGGAATTAGATATTAAAAAATCCCTCAGAAAAAATGTTCAGAATATTGTTCAGTTCAAGGCTGGAAAATTCTATAAAAACCTATGGAGAAACATTGAATCAGTGCAATATTGAAACACGTTATTGTTTGGTTTCCATGTGAAAGCTTTTATGTCCAGAGATCAATGTGGCCCAAAACCTGAAACAATGCAGTTTTACCTGTAGTGTCTCGTCTTAAAGGGACTGTACAGAGTAGTAAGTATTTTCCTCCCCCTACATGTTCCAGCCATGTCCTAATGTGTAGACTGAGCTCAGACCTGTTCACCACAACTGCCTCTAAAATCCTGCACTGTCACTCAAAAAGTCATGCACAAGCTTAAAGGGATTTTTCAGGATTGTTGACATAGGGCCTCGTTTCCTCGTTATCCAGAGAGTTGCTGATTTCTGGAGGTATTTTTTTGTAATTCATGCAGTTCTTATATTTGAAGAGTTTCGTGGCGCTAGGCTAGTGCAAGGCTAGTGCATGTCTATGGTATCAGCTAGCCTGCATTAAAAACAGTCTGACCCGCTCCACATAGCACCTGAGGCAAATCACTTATAACACCAGACTAACCATATAAACGTCTGTGTCCATAGAGTAATTTTAACCATTTTGCATTTAATATACCTTATATTTGAGCAGCATCAGCTTCGTGGTTGTATAAGCTACGCGGCGGCGGAGTGATCTGCGAGAAAATAGTCCCTCAAAATGCGATCATTCATGTGATGCAGGTCAGTCATATTCCAAACATTATTAACACAGACATTTATATGGTTAGTCTGGTGTTATAAGTGATTTGCCTCAGGTGCTCTGTGGAGCGGGTCAGACTGTTTTTAATGCAGGCTAGCTGATACCATAGAAATGCACTAGCCTTGCATTAGCCTAGCGCCACGAAACTCTTCAAATATAAGAACTGCATGAATTACAAAAAAAAAAATATCTCCAGAAATCCAGAAAACACTCTGGATAACTAGGAATCCAGTCAAAAATCCTGAAATATCCCTTTAACATAGAAGCTGCAGTTACATGCATGACCTGAGGTGGCAGTAGTGAGTATAAAATGACCAACTTGCATCTAGTCCCTTTAAGCTGTTATCAAGGCCTCTGTTCATGTGCTGGTAAGGGTAATTGTCTTCACATAAATTTGGATATCTGCGCTCAATTACAGTATAGAAAGTACTTGGTATTGCAGAACAAAGGTATTACAATATAGTGAAAAATGATTATCACTATTATTACTGAGCCTGAAGTCTCTGTTTTTTTATTTTGTTTCAGTTGCCGGTCTGAACATGGAGCGTGACGGCCCTAAGACGCTGTTCGGCTGCTTGTCCCAGAGTCTGTGCGATCACGCTGTGTTTGAGGAACTCTTTGGAGAAGCTGTCGTGTCTCTGTCCTGTTGGAATCACCCAGGCGAGTCCACTACTACTACTACTACTACTACTACTTATATATTCCTCATTAGTTTGTCATTTGTTGATGTAAATGACTGAGTGACCTCTCCTCCCACAGACTGGAGAATGGAGGATGATGATGAAGATTGGTGGCAGTCGGTTTTCAGTGGAGCGGAGCGAGCGCTGCCTCTGAGTCTGCTCTTTCCTCTGCTGGGACTCTTCACTCTGGACTTTTAAAGCAAAATCCTGAGCCTCGAGCCTCCGGTCCGACTCTTTACCTTTGCTAAATCAAACGTACGACAACGAGGCTCAGATGTCTGATTGCTGAAGAGTGTATGTGAGTGAGAGTGTAAATCTATAAATGAATAATTAAAGAGAAAAAAAAAAACTTGGGTTGCGCTTTTTTCCCCCCTTTTTTTTGTTGTTTTGTTTTTATATTATTGTTGTATATTGTACCATGTTTGTGGAAGAAGTGAATATTTACACTAAGTGCAACAATGTAAAGAAAATACTTTATCACTGTTTTTCTCTTTCTTTTACTAATCTTATTATTTATCACTCGTCTCAGATAATGTTCTGTTTGTTCTGTAAAAATGTAAATAAAAAGTTCCAAAAAAATTTCTCAACAATCTGCACATCAGAATCTTGGCAACTGATTCCTATTGTGACAAAAATCAATAACAAGTTCACATGTTTTTGAAGCGTTCAAAAGCAGGTTGTTTTCTCTGCTCCACTGAACAACATTCTCCACCTCCTCACGATAATGAGATTCATCATTTGAACTGATCAGATGGTCGTATCATCAGCATATTTGATTAGCACATTTTCATCATGAGATGCGACAGGGTCATGAGTATACAATGTGAACAGCAGGGGGCTCAAAACACACCCCTGCGGGAAACCAGTGCTAACGAACAGCTCATCAGAAATACAACCATTGATTTTGATCTTGAAATCCGCGCAGTAATCTTCACTTTACTGTGCGGATGCCGAACTACTCCTGGTATTATTACGCCTTACAATATAGTTCCCCCTTTTATCCGCTTAGAAAATCCACATTGTTTAATTTTGTGTAATTATACTTTGTAGTGGAAAACGTGGAAGAGCTTGGTAGCTTCTATCTTGACCTGTTTTGGAGCTATAGAGGAGAGAGGGAGAGGCTAAATGCTAACGCCGTCTGCGCTGTGTTTACGTGACTGAAGGCACGGGGGAAGATCAGACAGGTCCTAAAGAACTCGTCAAAGCTCAGGTAAGAACATATCTCAGTATGTAAAAACGGTGGCCTATTCCTTTAAAGGAACAGCATCTGTGGTGTTTTGGTAAACAATGTCTCCATAGTCGATTATTGGTAGTATGAGTTGCTGAGCTATTCTTTCCTGATATCGAGGGTAAAACAGTTGATAGATCTATATAGTTGACCAAGACAAGCATTTACTTTGTTAGTTCCATATTCAATATGGTTTTTGAAGGTTAGTTCTTGATCAAGCCATAGTCCTAAATATTTATATTTATCGGTGATTTCAATCAGGTTTCCATTTGAATAGTGTACATTAAGGCTCTGCAGAGAAGTGAGACGATTCTTAAAATGCAAACTGTAGGACTTCTTATTGTTAAGTATCAAATTATGTTGAAAAAGCCAAGATTGAATATTGTTAAAGTCAAACTGAAGTGATTCTTCAATGTAACATTTATTTATGTGCGAACTCGGGATGTCACGGTTACCGGTGTAGCCGTAAACCCCGGTAAAAATTTTGACAATAATAATTACCGTCTTGTTTTTGAAAAAATATTTTGCCGCGTGGATTATCGCGCCCGCGGTTTAGGCAAAGTGAGCCTTATGAGCCGCCGTCTCATTTGCTGAAGTTGCCGCAGGCGCCTCTGTAGCTACAACCAAAACAAAACTTTCTCGAAGCTGGAATCATGTCCGAGACGACAGCGCAGGATCTATCAGCCTCAGAGACCGAGCCTGAAGTCTGGACATGTTTTGGGTATTTTAACAAAGCTGAAGGACAGTTGATAGAGACAGTTTTCGTGCAGGAAAAAGTGTCTCTAAAGCAGCAATACTTTGAACCTCTGACTCTCCTGCGTGACCGTCTCCCTCTATAGCAGTAAGCTAACGTTAGCGTTTTAGCTGAAATGCTGATGTGGGACTTTGGGTTGAAGGAGAATGTAACGAGTCGCCCCATAGTGCGGCTGCAGCGCCACCGCCAGCAAAAGCCGTGTTGTGATATAGACGGTTTATCTTGTTCAAAAATATTCTTCTTCGTTTCTGGCGCTATAAATAGTACATGTAACACCCTCGAAACATCAACAACACATCGTTATAGTTCCTTTACTTTGATGTGAAAAGTTGTACTTTTGATAAGGCTTTGTCTGTATTTTTTTTTAAATGTAATAAGCACTGTTAAACTTTTTGAAAATATTTCAGTTTGTGTAGGACTATCAATGCTTTCTGAACATATTAACACACATTAAATAAAATACCGCAATAATACCGAAAACCGTGATAATTTTGGTCACAATAACCGTGAGGTAAAATGTTCATATCGTGACAGCCCTAGTGCGAACTATAAATTATTGTGTCATCAGCATATAGGTGATTTTTTGACTTTTGAATAACTTTAGATAGATCATTCATATATATTGAGAATAATAATGGGCCCAGTGAGGACCCCTGGGGCACCCCTTTACTCACTGTGACTGTATCTGAGGACTTATCCTGAATGAAAACAAATAACATGCACTGTCCTGATCAAACAGACCTCAGATGAACACATGAAGGGGACATCTATGTACGAGATGTTCAAAGCTGAAACATAGACAGAGCAGCACAAAAGGAGGTTTAAATATTGTCATGGACTTTAAACGAATCAGAAAACTGCTTCTGACAGAATAAATCTTGCTTTCTGCTCACAACCCAAACATTAGCTCAGTGTTTTCTCCTGAACAGCGAGCAGCAGATAAAGCATCACGCCGTTTTAAATTCCGCTCGTCTCAGCTTGTTGCCCGGACACAGATCGGTTCCCTGTAAACACGGCGAAACACTTCCCCAATAAACGCTCAGGCTCATTTTCACAGATCTCAAACGCTCCCCCCTCAAGTGCCACAGCTGCTACAATTTCCTCAATTTTCAGAGATAAATAAGTAAAATGTGGCAGACACAAAGCAATCTGCGAGAGGCTCGGCGTGATTTACTTCCATCAGAGGGCGGGCGCCGAGCGAATCGAGCGCCGCCGGAATTTTAAAGACCACTTTGGAGAACGGCAGAACAGAATAAAGAGCGCATTATGACAAGTGTTTTCGAGAGTGTTTTCTCTTTTTGTGCATCATTCTCCTCCTTGTTGGACTGGATTTAAAAAAAAATAGATTTCAGAAAGGCTTGTGGCTCGTCGCACGAAAAGGTGAAGGTACCACCTCATGACATCACAGTGTTCTGAGCTCTTCAGAAGGCAAAAGAGTCGGTGAGAGTTTATTTCAGCACCAAGGACAGCTCCAGGGAGTCAAGATTAACCCTTTAACTCCCACCTGAACCGAGTACATTTTCTCTAGTTTGGCTTTACCCCAATCCAAAAGCTTCTGGAAAAAAGGTGAGAAAATAGCGACAGAACTGAGACGAAAACAATGATGATGATGTGACAAAAAAGTGAGAAAACTTAGACAAAAAATGGACAAAGAAATGACAAAAAAATAACAAAAATGTGACAAAAAAAATGGACAAAAAATGACAGAAAGGGACAAAGAATGACAAAAAATGTACAAAAAATTGATGAAAAAATGATGAAAAAGTGGCAAAAATGTCACAAAAAATGTGACAAAAAATGTGACAAAAAATTGACAAAAAATTTATGAAAAAATTATGAAAAAATGATAAAAAGTGGCAAAAATGGCACAAAAAATTGACGAAAAAGGACCAAAAAAATGACAAAAATTGACTTACTCCGGTCGTAAAACCCAGAGCGAAACTAAACCAGTTATAAACCAGGACTAAACCAGGACTGAATAAGACACTTTACCTTTTAGGCAAATTGAAAAGCAAAACCCAAGCCGTGACAACAAGAAAGACGTGTTTACCTTTAGCGACAGACCCGGAGGCGGAGCTTACGTGCTGTTGGGCGGAGCTTACGTGCTGTTGGGGGCGGAGCTTACGTGCTGTTGTTACAACTTTACAGCAGCTGCAGAGACGGGAATATCCAAGCTTGTTTATAGAAAAGTGAGCGCTCACTCTGTATTAGACATTGTTGGTGCAGTTTTGGTAAATAATGAGTGACAGAGTGAGCACTCACACCATGTGAGGATCTTTGACGTGTGGAGCTTTCGCTTTGTCAAAGTGCAGTGAGTTTAGAAACGTTTATCTGAAAGAAACCGTGTCCTGATGTGGATCTGACTCTGCAGCTCAGGAGGGAATAACGTCCTTTCTCTCTTTGTATCACTGCTTAAGTGGAAGTTTCAGGCGACGCTGCTGCTCCTGTGTCGCCTCTGTTGTGCTGTTTTCGGTCTTTTTCCTGAATGATGCTTTTTATACACGTTACTTTTATTGAATTAAAATAACATAGGTATCGAAAAAAGTACCGTTAAGGCACCAGTACCGAAAAGCAGGTATCGTTAAAGTCGTGGTATCGGGAAAAAAAAACGAACGGTACCCATCCCTAGTGGACTTCATCCCTACCAACTTCATGTGGAGATCTTCACATTGTGGTATCTTTCACAGAGACGTGACTCAGATGTGGGTTCTTTAGGGTTGGTTTCACGTTGACTGGTCAAATATTCGCAGAGATCGGCCTATTCATATTTCCAGGTAATATCAGTGTCCCCACCAATAGTACCACCAAGCCTCCGCCCTTGCCTGTCCATGTACTTGACAAACTAAAGCCTGTGGTGCATTTAAACCAGCGTGACCTCCACTTCAATAATACACGTGTTTGTGCGCGGCTTCACTATGAGGCAATCAGGTCAATTAAAATGCTAATAAGCGTCGTTGCCGGCGATATTAGCGGATACATCAAAACAGAAAAAACAAACGAGGTAATCACGGCATTGGAAACCTAATCACACAGTGGGGCAGAGCTGCTAATGCAAACTTGCTTTTCCCATTAACTGTGCCTCCGTGTAAATGGTGCTGTTTGTGTTATGGTTAAGTATCTCATCTACAGTACAGCACAGAGGTAATCGAAGCACATACTCAGTTTCCTTCAGAGCAGCATGGGGTCATTACACACTTATACTGCTTTCTTCTACTTTTCCCGGCACAAAACAATCGACCGTCACACATTCAGTGCTTCAATCAAAGTGTGAAAAACACGATGAATTTCCAGCCCCGCAGGAAGAAGCCGGCTGCCCTCGGCCAACAGCTCGATATTGTCCAGATTGGGGATGTGCGTCCGGGGGCAGAGGTCTTCAGTCCAGCGAGCACGGGAGCTTATCTCTGCCTCGCCCGTGTGTTTGCTTCAGCGCCGCGGAGAATCAGCCGCTCTCAGTCGGACGCCTTCGCAGCAGAAAGACCCCGGTGTCAGTGTACGCTCCGCTCGGTCTGGATGAACTCGCCGGTCCAGTACGTGCGGGAAATTTCTCTGCGCTCGTCGCGAGATAAACCCCATAACTCCCACCTGAACCGAGCACATTTTCTCCAGTTTGGCTTTACCCCAGTCCGAAAGCTTCTGGAAAAAAGGTGAGAAAATAGCGACAGAACTGAGACGAAAACAACGGACAAAAAATGTACAAAGAAATGACAAAAATGTGACAAAAAAAAGACAAAAAATGACAAAAATAATGACAGAAAGTGACAAAAAATGTACAAAAAAATGTACAAAAAAATGTACAAAAAAATGACAAAAATTTACAAAGAAATGACAAAGAAATGACAGAAAAGGTACAAAAAATGGATGAAAAAATTGACAAAAAAAATTGACAAAAAAAATTGACAAAAAATGACAAAAAAATGACAGAAAGTAACAAAAAATGACAACAAATGTAAAAAAAAATTGATGAAAAAATGATGAAAAAGTGGCAAAAATGTCACAAAAAACTTACACAAAAATGTAGAAAAAAATGACAAAAAAATGACAAAAAATGGACAAAACATTGACAAAGAAATGACAAAAAAATTACAGAAAGTGACAAAAAATGTACAAAAAATGAATGAAAAAATTATGAAAAAGTTTCAAACGTGCGTGAAATTTCTCTGCGCTCGTCGATAGATATTTCCACTGCATGTTCTGTTTGTCAGCGCTTCGACCTTCGCAGGGCGTCACTTCCTCCTCCACAGATGTGAGCAGATGTGAGAACAAGCTGCACTGACCAGCAACAAGTGTCACCATGTCCATCTTTTCTTGGCTGAAAATGTGCTCGAATAAAGACGACTGATGCTGATTTTGAACAGGCTTGTCTTGAAATAAAATAGTCAAAGGGAGAAGCATGAATTCACTAAAAATAAGAGAAATTAAGTTGTGTGAATGAGACAAAAAAAAAAACTTGAAATGAGACAAAAAAGTCAGAGGGAAAATCTCATTCTTGTTGAAAGGGTAAAAGACTAAACCTGCTCAAATCAGCAGAAATTCAGACTTTGAAGATAAAAGATGGAATCACAACAAAAATGAAAGATCAAATTAAACCCCCAAATCAACTTTTCTTTTGCAGATAAGTATAATGTATAATTGCCCCTCCTGGAGCCGCCACCTTAACATGGTGGAGGGGTTTGAGCACCCGCATGATCCTGGAGCTCTGTTGTCGGGGGGTTTGTGCCCCTGGTAGAGTCTCCCAGGGCGAACAGGTCCTGGGTGACGGGTCAGACAAAGAGCGGTTCAGAAGCTCCTTATGAGAGACCAACAGGCCCGGTTAATCATGAGGCCGTCCTGTGGACCCACCACCTGCAGGAGGCGCCATAAGGGGCCGGTGCAGTGTGACCCCACGACCCGGCAACGGACAAGTGGAAGAAAATGGATGGATGGATATAATGTATAATTGTATAAATAGGCAAGGCAAGTTTATTTGTAAGCACAATTCATACACAAGGCAATTCAAAGTGCTTCACAGTTGCATAAATATAAGAAAACAAATAGAATCAATAAAAACATCAACATAGAATTAATCGATTACAGTAAAAGGCAAGAGTGCAGATGAAATACTTTCAGTCATATTCACGGGCAAAAAGAACTGTTTTCAGCCTGGATTTGAACATTGTCAGAGTTGAGGCCTGTCTCACATCCTCATGAAGACTGTTCCAGATTTTAGCTGCGTGAAACTGAAACGCAGCCTCACCGTGTTTAGTCCTGACTCTGGGAACCACCAGGAGACCCCTCCCTGAAGTTCTCAGGGCCCGAGATGGTTCATACGGCTGTAACATGTCACTTTGGTGCTAAACCATGAAAAGACTTGTAACAAGCAGAGCTGTTTTAAAGTCTATTCTCTGAGTGACAGGAAGCCAGTGCAGAGACCGGAGCACTGGACTAATATGGTCGTATTTCCTGGTTCTGGATGTTCTGCAGCCGTTACAGTCGTCTAACCTGCTGGAGACAAACACATGGATAAGTCTCTACAAGTCTGGTTTTGACACTATTCCTCTGATCTTAGCCATGTTTTTCAAATGGTAAAAAGCTGCTGATGTTATTGCTTTGATGTACGTATCTAACAGTATTGTCAACATGTCTCAGTCACTATTTTAACAGTTTAAATGTAATGTGATGTCTCACATGTGCTCTAGAAGCTACTTGGGGCCTTCAGAGGCTCATGCTGAGGACCAAACGCAAAGATATTTTATCAACCTAATGAATCGTCCATATGAGCCGGCGTTTTGGGCGTCTGTAAATGAACATTTTCCAAACTAGGTCCCAGAGGAAAGAACTCAAAACAGCATTTACGTGGCTCCGTTGTTACGACGTCTCCACAACTTTTACTAAAACGATGACATCACAGCTCCAGAGTCTGTAATCCATAATCTACTGACCTCATGAGTTTTCCTCATGGATCTGTGATGGTTTGACTCCGCCCCTCTTTGCTCCACTGCCGTCCACAAGCCACAGGTGACGAGCAGAAAAACACAAGTTTTTGGACTGACAGGAAAAGTCTGAAGAACGTCTGAAGAATAAACTCTCCTCCTCGTCTCTTCTGTAGATCCTAAATCCTTCAATCAGTTTCATTTTCTCTGTTTACATTCCACATAAGTTTACTGCACATGCGCCTCTACAGCTTGTTCTATTATCTGTGTTAGTGTCACAGCGCCTCACACAGGCCTGGAGGATGAATCACACTGTCGACCCATGTGGACGCACACGTTTACTGAGCTGCTCTGTGCTTATAAAGAAAGTTTCTGAAAACATAAGCGTGTGGATAAAGCCTCAGACTAAATAAGGAGCCATGTGCAACTCCTGTGGCTCCCAAGATGATGATTTTTTTGTATTCATTTATTTTTTCTACAAATGTTTAAATTTAATTGAGTTAGAAAGCCCCTACTCATGTGTTTTTATGCAGCTTTGTAATATATAATCCTGTTTGCGTCACTCATTCACAGATCTACCACAGCAGTGAATAGCAGTGTGGCACTCGAGGAAGATGAAGAACTGGTTTCATTCTCCTCACGCTCAATGTCACGTCCCGCATCAGACAAAAGGGAGAAAAATCCGCAGCGGCTCTGGAAACACACGGCGCTCGTTTGCATGGAGCGCTGGTATTGACTGAGGAGACGAGGAGCAACTTGTAAAAGTCTATCAAAGCCTGTCACACAAAGAGAGCGCGGAGACAAGAGCATAGCTTTAGTCTCTGCTTGTTTATTTACAACGAAATACAGCAGCTTCTCCCGGCGTAGTTCAGCTCTGAGTCGATGCAGTAACTGAGGGCGTGTGTGAGGCTCACGTGGATGTTCCCGTCAGTAGAGAACGCTTTAAAGAGGGGGTATTATGCTTTGTTCAATCACACAGCACCAGTCTATATCACACTACACTGATGACCAAACCTTCTGTTGGTCTGTAAATGCAGTAAATTAGAATAACTGCCTTGTATGAAATGTCTCTCTCAAAATGTCTGTAGTGAATGTCTTGAAATAGGCCTCTGTCTCTTTAAGAACCTCTGAGCCTTTCCGACACGCCCCCTCCACACGCTGTCTGTGGCATCAGTGGGGAGGGGGTTCTGCTGAGGAGCAGTGGTTGGTTACTCGGCTGGTGACGAAAGCTCGGAGGCGTCTCCAGGAGGTGGGGGCGTTCCTAGGAGGACTCAGGCAAACCTATCCCTAAAATGGCCGCCATCAGAGTTTTTACAGATTACTCAAAAATACGTGAATGTGCCAAGGCAACACTTCAGGCATGTTTTTAATGAGGGAATGACATAATAACACAATGTAAAGCTTGAAAAAGTCGATTTTGCATAATACCCCCCTTTAACAGTACTTACATTGTACCGACCGAAAAGCTCCAGTAGAGGGCGGTATCGGAAAACGTATTTTTTTCAGTGCTAATTTTGAGTCTAAAAATGCCTGAACTCATGAGCAGCTTCAGCGCAAATGCAGATGTTTTCTTAAAGAGACTAGATGCAAGTTGGTCATTTTATACTCACTACTGCCACCTCAGGTCATACGTGTAACTGCAGGTTCTATATTAAGCTCGTGCATGACGTCAGTTCAGACCCGAAGTAACAACTTTCTGAGTGACAGTGCAGGATTTTAGAGGCAGTTGTGGTGAACAGGTCTGAGCTCATTCTACACATTAGGACATGGCTGGAACATGTAGGGAGAGGAACATACTTAATTTTAACATTTTTAAACTCTGTATAGTCCCTTTAAAGCGAAGCAAAGCTATAACTTACTAACACTTTAGTCATTACTGTTAGAGGATAACATTAAATCGCTATTTATCATACTGTCATAGCCTTGACTGTGGTGCTCAGACTCTCAGCCACTGAATGTTTGCTTGCGTATTAGAAATCCAGACTGCTGCCTGTTCTTCATCCATCCTCTCGAACAAGGCTATGACAGAGATAGTACGACTTTACAGCTTGACCCAGTGTGATAAATAGCGATTTAATGTTATCCTCTAACAATTACCAGAGATGGCAGAGCCGTGGTCTGAGCCAGGGCTAAACCAGGACTAAACCAGGACTGAATGAGAAACTAGAGCTTAGACAAAGAGAAAAGCAGTGACAACAAGAAGCACATGGGCTTTACCTTTAGCTTTAGCCTCAGAGCCTGAAGTTCCTGCTGTTGTTTCTAAACTCCAGCTGCGCCGGAGGAGCAGATCAAAGATTGTTTGTGGATAAAGTAAGCGCTCACTCTGCATGGAGTCGCCCCTGGCCACAAGGGGGTGGTATTACAGCAATGTCAGCTCCCCACCATGAAGACCATAGCGCATTGGTGTGCGCTCAGTCACGCCAAACGACCAAAGATGTTGTTAGCATTTGGCCTCTCCCAGTATATTCCTATAGCTCCAAACGGGGTGAAGTTGGAAGCGACCAAGCTCCTCCCCGGGCACAAAGACCAGACTCGTCTAAGCTCAGGTAAGAACATAT
The DNA here is from genome assembly GCF_951799975.1 of Gobius niger. Taxonomy (NCBI): domain Eukaryota; kingdom Metazoa; phylum Chordata; class Actinopteri; order Gobiiformes; family Gobiidae; genus Gobius; species Gobius niger. Next base: position 3,908,119 of record NC_136852.1, on the reverse strand, counting down.
CTCAGTATGGAAAAACTGTTCCTTTAAAACTAACAAAAAAGTATGAACCTTTAGAAAGAAAGACAAAAGCAAAACTCCATATCGTTTTTAAAAGTGTTATTAGTGTTTGCAAGTCTGTAGCTAGCTCGATTAATGAAAAAATAATAATCACGATTATTTTTGTAATAATTGAAATCACGATTATTCGTTGCCTTTTAAAAAAAAGTATTTATTTTATTTATATATTTATTAATAAAAAAACTATGCTGAATATTTTCTGTTTTCTGAACAGTCATAAAAGTACAAATGATTTCAGGTTTGCCTCGATTAAGGCGAGGTCTCTGTTTCACACCTGCCCCCTGCTGGCCAGCCCTCACACCTGCGCAAGTAAACTGAGCGGCGCGGCCTGATGACGTCATCACACAGCGCCGTTTGAATTTATGTCAGGAAAAATGTTTTTTTTTTACCGATTATGCTAATTTTGTAATCGTTTAGTGTAATAATGGAAATTGTAATCGAATTTGGATTAATTGCACAGCCTTATCGCCGAGTTGTATTGAATAAAATGGTTGTCAGAAAAGAACGTAAACTTGAACCTGAACAGATCCAGCAGTGGATTTCAGCTCGAGCCTTTCAAAATGGATTTATCCTGTGCACTGTTCAGACCCTCGTCTCTCTCCTACTCACGGCTCTGGATGGAAACAGCCTCTGACGTCTCTATTATTGCATCTGAGTGATCGCCTCCATCATCCCCGCGGGCCGTCGGGCCTAATCAGCCGAGCGTGGCGGCCGATCGCTGCCGCCTCCCGCCGTGCACGCTCTCGGGATCAGCCGCTGGCCAAACACCGGCTTGTTTGTGGAGTGCGATGATGATGACTGCGCGCCCGGCTGACTCCTTCATTACACCGTGTTTCATTATCGCCGCGCACCGAGAAGAGGATTCAGGAAGAGGCTCGTTCAGAAGGAGAATCATGTGGAATCGAGCTGACGACGAGTGTGGATTTCTGCTACACAATTATTAGTATAAACAAGTCAACGAGGTTTCATACTGGTGAGAAAACAAAGACGAATTATTATTTGAGAGAAGACTGAAATATGTAAATGAAGTGCATTATAACCGTCTAATCCGCTTACACCATGGCCCCACAAACGGAACATTTCATAACAAATAGTATCTGAACTTAAAGGAACAGGCCACCGTTTTTACATACTGAGATATGTTCTTACCTTAGCTTTGACGAGTTCTTTAGGACCTGTCTGATCTTCACCCGTGCCTTCAGTCACGTAAACACAGCGCAGACGGCGTTAGCATTTAGCCTCTCCCTCTCTCCTCTATAGCTCCAAAACAGGTCAAGATAGAAGCTACCAAGCTCTTCCACGTTTTCCCTATTTAAATATGGTTACGTGAAGTGTTCCACTACAAAGTATAATACACAAAATTAAACAGTGTGGATTTTCTAAGCGGATAAAAGGGGGAACTATATTGTAAGGCGTAATAATACCAGGAGTAGTTTGAAATCCGCGCAGTAATCTTCACTTTACTGCGCAGTAATCTTCACTTTACTGCGCAGTACTCTTCACTTTACTGCACAGTAATCTTCACTTTACTGTGCGGATGCCAAACTACTCCTGGTATTATTTCGCCTTACAATATACTGTAGTTCCCCCTTTTTTTTTGTAATTTTTTTTATCACATTTTTGTCGTTTTTTGTCACATTTTTGTCATTTTTCGTCAATTTCTTGTGACATTTTTGTGACATTTTTGCCACTTTTTCATTAATTTTTCGTCACTTTTTTGTCAATGTTTTCTCACTTTTTTGTCACATTTCCATCATTTTTTTCGTCTCAGTTTTGTTGCTATTTTCACAGCTTTTTTCTAGAAGCTTTTGAACTGGGATAAAGCCAAACTGGAGAAAATGTGCTCGGTTCAGGTGGGAGTTAAGGGGTTAAAGGGATATTTCAGGATTTTTGACAGAGGGCCTCATTTCCTAGTTATTCAGAGTGTTGCTGATTTCTGGAGATGTTTTTTTTTGTAATTCATGCAGTTCTTATTTAAAGAGTTTTGTGGCGCTAGGCTAATGCAAGGCTAGCGCATTTCTATGGTATCAGCTAGCCTGCATTAAAAACAGTGTGACCCGCTCCACAGAGCACCTGAGGCAAATCACTTATAACACCAGACTAACCATATAAACGTCTGTGTCCATAGAATAATGTTTGGAATATAACCCTGCATCACATGAATGATCGCATTTTGAGGGACTATTTTCAAGCAGATCACTCCGCCGCCGCGTAGCTTATACAACCACGAAGCTGATGCTGCTCAAATATAAGTTCTTTTAAATGCAAAATGACACAGACATTTATATGGGTAGTCTGACGTTCAATCAATCAATCTGTATTTCAGGGTTTTGTCCCTTCGCCTCGTGGCTCTATATTTAGAAAGCCTGCCGGTGTTTACAGGTCTGACAGATGGAAGCGTCTGATCAAACACTCGGCTCTCACGCTGAAACACTCTCCTCATTACAGATGTCAATCACAGAGCTCAGTCTCTCTGACAATCACTGGACACTCACAGCGCCGTGTTCTCTGGGAATGAATGCGCATTGATTGCAATCGTCTGTGTTGTTCAAAGAAGAGAAAGCAAAGCAACTTTTAAGAAACAAGTGAAGAAGATGTTGTGTCTCGTCGGTAAGAGATGGAATAAGAATTAGCAGCGGGAACATCAAGAGTTGGGTTTTGTGAGGATGTTTTGGACCAGACTTTGTTTGACAGGGGGGCAGAAGCAGCAGCCCTCGCTACAAGGGCTGGGACCGACCGAAGAGCTCCAGTAGGGGGCGGTATCGGTATTCGGTGCCAATTTTCTGTAGTTTTTCTCTCCTCAATAAATGATCCTCAGTGAGTCTAAAAAAGCCTGAACTCATGAGCAGCTTCAGCACAAATGCAGAGGTTTTCTTAAAGGGACTAGATGCAAGTTGGCCATTTTATACTCACTACTGCCACCTCAGGTCATACGTGTAACTGCAGCTTTTATATTAAGCTCGTGCATGACGGCATTTCAGACCTGAAATACAAATTTTTGAGCAACAGTGCAGGGTTTTAGAGGCAGTTGTGGTGAACAGGTCACATGACTGGAACATGTGATACTTAATTTTAACATTTTTAAACTATGTATAGTCCCTTTAACCTCTTAACTCCCGCTATCATGTTCAGCTTTCCCCAAATCTGAAAGCTTCTTGACTGGAGAGTTCACTCTATAGGCCTTAATGCCTCATCTGTAAGCGAGACTGTGTCGTTATCACGGTGACACTTTCTTTGCTCTATTATGTCACATTTTTTTGCATTTTTTCAGCTTTTTGTTGGGTTTTAGTTGCTTTTTTGACAATTTTTTCCTGCTTTTTTGACTACTTTTTTCTGCTTTTTTGACCAGTTTTTTTCAGCTTTTATTCACCAGTTTTTTGCCACTTTCTTGTAAGTGTTCTATGGCGTTTTTGTAACTTTTTTTGTTTACATCTCGTTTTCATTTCTATTTTGGCGCTTATTTTCCAGAAGCTTTTAGATTTGGGCAAAGCCAAATTGGAGAAAATGTGCTCGGTTCAGGTGGGACTTAAGAGGTTAAAGCAAAGCAATTATAACTCACTAACACTTTAGTCATTATCAGAGATGGCAGAGCTGCGTCTGAGCCAGGACTAAACCAGGACTTACAGAAAACTGGTAAAAAACCAGGACTAAACCAGGACTGAATAAGAAACTAGAGCTCAAACAGAAAAGCAGTGACGGATACTTTTAATACACATTATTTTAATTCATTTAAAATAACACAGATATCGACCGAAAAGCAGGTATCGTTAAAGTAGTGGTATCGGCAAAAGGAAAAAAAAGACCCCCAGCCCTAGTCGCTACCGCTTCTGTCTGTACCAGGAGGCAATGCACACTTCGGACACGCAAATGTAAGAGGTAAAATGACCCGCTCCACAGAGCACCTGAGGCAAATCACTTATAACACCAGACTAACCATGTAAATGTCTGTGTCCATAGAGTAATGTTTGGAATATAACCCTGCATCACATGAATGATCGCATTTTGAGGGACTATTTTCTAGCAGATCACTCCGCCGCTGCGGAGCTTATACAACCACGAAGCTGCTGCTGCTCAAATCCAAGGTATTTTAAATGCAAAATGGTTAAAATTACTCTATGGACACAGACATTTACACAAAATAATAGTTAGTTACAGCCCTAGTCGCCAACTAACTATTAACCTGCAAAAAAGAGCTCTCACAAACATACGTGTCTTATTCTATTCATGATAAATGTATCATGTGTTTACTGTAAAGCCCCGCATGGTTTGAGAAAAGCCTCTGAAGTGCAGTGATGCAGCGCCAGTGCTTAATTTGTAAATTAGTATTTTCAGGAACACTTTTGGTCTGATTTGGGGAACAGGCCAAAACATTTGCCGGAACATTCTCATTAAACACCATTATATCAGATCAAATCTTTGCCGGATCCTCCTGGATCCTTGACCCTGAAAAACGGATGGGGCATCGAATGAAGCACTGCGCACCACACTCAAGTGTGTGTTGAAATCCAAGATGGACGTGTGTCAGCTGACGAGCCGCTGATTCAAAATGTGATAAATCAGGCAGGAATTACCATATTTTCCAGACTATAAGTCGCTCCGGAGTGAAAGACACACCAGCCGAAAATTGCCTTATGAAGAAAAAACAACAGGCTGAATAGGCGTACGGTTTGCTAATGTGACACATTGATGATTAGCTACATGAAGCATAATCAACAAACTACACAGGTGTCTGGTATGTTAACGTCACATAAACAGTTCAGATAAACTATATCATAAAGAACAAACCAAACTCTCCATCTCACTCCAAATCACGAAATCCATTGAGATCTTCATCCTCGGTGTCACTTCTGAACAGTCGCCACGGCAACGACCTGGGCCTGGAGGCGCAACTGCACCGTTGACAAGCCTCTCCCGGCAGCGCGTTTTTCCAGCTCTCATTTGTGAACTCGTTCCTCTAAATGTGGCCCTCGAGCCTTCAGCCCGTGATTAGCTTTGTTTGTTTTCTTCATTGTGGTCAGAGTAACCTCCGCTTTCCGCCAGTCCCTCAAGTTTCTCGCTCACTCCAGACTTTCTTTCTGCTGCTAAAAAAACTCCTTCTAATTATCGTTTAGTCCAAGATTGTAAAGTTTGGAGTCTGTCGGAGCTAAAAGGTTTGTTGTGTCACAGATGAAACACCAAACTGTCCTTATTTTTCCCTCCTCGCTGCCGTTTCCTTTCACTGACAGAACATCACGCTGAGGAACCAGAAGAACGTTTTTAATCCTCATTTATGCAGCGACTTTAAAGCGTCCCGTTATCGGCCTGCCGCACAGAGCTGCCCCTCTCCTCGCCCTCTGCCCCCATCGACCGCAACAATCGGACGGTCACGGCGCCCCCCCCCCCCCCCAGCGCCCCGCCGCCGCCCAGCTCATTCCACACCGAATCATGGCCGGGGCTAATCCGTCCCGCGGCACACTCCTGCGCTCGCGCCGCAGCCAGATGTTCCTTTCACAGCAGCATCAGACACACAGGCGGCTCCAGCGTCGGCTTAGGCCACATGAAAGGACGGCGCCGCCTGGATCCCAGGGACGCACGGGGTTTATCGGACTCAGCGCAGCCGCCAGAACACGGGGACGACCGGCATTGTCCTGGTAAACACAACAGGACTCCAGGCCAAACAAGATGCACAGCGTTTTGAACAAAGTCACCTCGGAACATAAGACTTCACTTACGAAGACAAAATGAAATGTCCGAAACTAATAATGACTGCTTTTCGGTGCCGGTGCCTTAACGGTACTTTTTCCGATACCAATGTTATTTTAATTGAGTAAGGGATAATGTATAGAACGCTGGTCATTATCGGGAAAATAAGCACCGACAGGGCGAACTTATTTTCCCAATAATGACCAGCGTTCTATACATTTTCCCGCTTATGATACGGCCATTTGCCAACTGAACACACACAACATAAACTTTGTACTCTTTTATGAAGGTCGAAAGGTTTATTTAATGACTTCCGCGACAAATAGTTCCCAAAAGTTTGCGCGTTGCTCGGCAACGTTTTGCTAGACTAGAAGCAGCAAGGCTAGTAGCTAGCCTAGCTACTTAGTTGAAGGCGCAGTTGGAGGAATGGTGGTGAATCTCTGGGTAAGTTGAAAGTTAGACTCACGCTAACTTCACGAGCGATTCCCCCAACTTCTCTCGCAGTGACGGGGACAGATAGTGTCGCTACTACGTACGCGCAGAGTGATATGAAAACACGAACTGCGTTGCCATGGGCAGCGGTCATTTTTTTTTCAGAGGTCCTTTATCAGAAAATAATGACCGGTAGAACGTTGGGAAATCCCATTCAAATCAACAGAGCTTCTACTTACGTTGTGAAGAGCCGTATAATAAGTTAAAATAATGTGTTCAAATATTCAGGAGAAAATCCTAAAACGGCAGAACAGAAAGAACACAGGCCGCAGCAGCATCAGCTTCATTTTTTGGGCAGAATTCCCACTTAAAGGGGGGGTTTTATGCAAAATCAAGTCATTCCCTCATTAAAAACATGCCTGAAGTGTTGCCTTGGCACATTCACGTATTTTTGAGTAATCTGTAAAAACTCTGATGGCGGCCATTTTAGGGATAGGTTTGCCTGAGTCCTCCTAGGAACGCCCCCACCTCCTGGAAACAGTAATTAAAAAATACTTCATAATTTGCAGTTATATGTGTTTTTCGTGCTTGACATCGCCGTTTTTGGCCCGCGACTCACAGGCACTTTTTAATTTTGGCCCTCGGAGACAAAAAGTTTGGGCACCCCGGGTCTAAGAGCTCTAGTTTCTTATTCAGCAAAAACTAGTAGTTTACTAGTTTTCTGTAAGTCCTGCGTGACATTTACAGTTTTTGCTCACTGGCCTCAAAGGGTCTGCCTCATATCAACGAGTCATGGCTAAGTTTTGGTGTAAATCTCGTATTAACTGTTCTAATTATTGAGAGTCTGCACATGCGTTCTTTTCATTTTAAATAGAACCCACAACGTTCCCTTTCTACTCTAAAGAGCCAAATATGGCTCCAGTTATGGTCCCGGTATTTGGACGCACTTGGACACAAGGGGGCGCCCTTCCAACCATCTCAGTGTAAATGTGACTTGACTTTCTTCAGAGTGAGACTTTAGGTCAGACACAGTGACAGTAACATGACGCTAAATACAGTGAGCTCTTTGTTTCCAGTGAAAAGGCTGAGGACTCATTGCTCTTCACAGACTGAGAAGTGAAGAAGGAAGTCATGGAGCTTCTGCTTTAGACAGAACTTCAGACTTCTGCTGTAATTGAACGATTCTGAAACTGAAGTATGTAGTAAATAAGTAAAAAATTAAATGAAAATTCTAATGACACTTTTTTATCACACAATTGATGCTTATAAAGGTTGAAGAAATATCCATATAGATTATCTGCTGTAGGTCATCTGTGTCCGGTTCCTCCATGACCCACCACGGCTCAGAGGAACCGGGACAAACATGACTCTACAGCAGATACTAATGACAAGGGTTTGCTTTTGTAGAATGAGAGTCATTAATATTTAAGTAATCTTTTCATTACCTAAATTCAGGACTTTCACACTTATTACAAAGGAAAACTTGAATTCCAATCTTTTATTGTTACATCCAGCAGAAGTGTAATGTTCTAAAGCAGAATCTCCATGACTTCCTTCTTCACTTCTGAGTCTGTGACTGAAGAGCAATGATCCCTCAGCCTTTTTACTGGAAACAAAGAGCTCACTATTTAGCGCCATGTTACTGTGACTCACGGTGTCTGACCTACAGTGTAGCTCGGAAGCCAATCAGACCACAGAGACTCAGAGTGGGCGGGGCTCAAATCAGCACCAAACGCCAAGATCTAAGTTCTCAGACTAAAAATAATAAACCCGGAGTAGAAAGGGTTAATGAGTGAATGAATATTGCCTCCACTTTTGGACGCCTCTCTGAGACAGTCACATGACCTCAGTTCGTATGTGCGGAGAGAAGAGATGTCGGACTTTGCATATGTTAAATAAGCTAATAAAATATACACATAAAGTTGACCAAGAGAGAATAAATTCTGCTGATTCCGCCGGTGTTAATTGAAACGTTCTTTCTTCCGTGAGCTCCAATAACCACCGGGAGATTCCTCTGCGTCTCGATTCGAGCGGGAAATGGAAACAGTATCTCGGCCGCGGCGAAGCGAGGAACTCAAACACGGAGTAAATTGGTGACACGAGTCTATTGCTAATACAATTTTTCACGGCAAATAACTGGATGGGGGCACAGCGGGGGGGTTGGGGGGGGGACAGCCAAAGGGAACGAGCCAAGTGCAAATGAGAAGTAGCAAACAGTACAAAACTGCATTGTTCAAATGTAATTCAGAGAGGACATGCAAAGGAATATCAGAGGGGGGATCCACTTCACAATCCTGGATCCTGGTTTCTCGGCTTCTCGGTTTCTTCGGCCTGACTCAAATAAACTAAACTAAACTGAACCTCTTACCACCCGCCTTAACCGAGTGCTTTTTCTCCAGCTCAGATCAAAAGCTCTTGGACTGGAGCTCACAGCCTATAGGCCAGTGGCGTAGCAAGGGCACCAAGGGGCCCCAAGCAAGAATGTCGGTAGGGGGGCCCTCTGGTGGCCGTTCACTGTGCACTGCTTCTTCCCCCTACATGTTCCAGCCATGTCCTAATGTGTAGAATGAGCTCAGACCTGTTCACCACAACTGCCTCTGAAATACTGCACTGTCGCTCAGAAAGGGGTTAATTCAAAGCTGCAGTTTCACATGTGACCTGAGGTGGCAGTAGTGAGTATAAAATGGCTAACTTGCATCTAGTTCCTTTAAACTCTTAACTCCCACCTGAACGGAGCCCATTTTCTCCAGTTTGGCTTTACCCTAATCAAAAAGCTTCTTGGGGAAAAAAGCACCAAAACAGCCACAAAAAATGAGAAGAAAACAAGGATGTCAATGCAACAACAAAAAATGTGACAAAAACTCAACCAAAAAGAGACAAAATTCAACAAAAAAATGACAAAAATTCAACAAAAATGTGACAAAAATGTGACAAAAATTCAACAAATAAATGACAAAAAATCAACAAAAACTCAGCAAAAAAAATTACAAAAAATCAACAAAAATCAACAAAAATTCCACAAAAATCCAACAAAAATTCGACAAAAAATTTATGAAAATTCAACAAAAATCCAACAAAAACTCCACAAAAAAATGACAAAAATACAACAAAAATGTGACAAACACTCAACAAAAAGTGACAAAAATTCAACAAAAAGTGAAAAAAATTCAACAAAACTTCAACAAAAACTCAACAAAAAAAGGCAAAAACTCAACAAAAAAAATGACAAAATTTCAACAAAAATGTGATAAAAACTCAAGCAAAAAGTGACAAAAATTCAACAAAAACTCCACAAAAAAATGACAAAAGTTCAACAAAAATTCAACAAAAACTCAACAAAAAAATTACAAAAATTCAACAACAAAAAGACAAAAATGTGACAAAAACGCAAAAAAAAAATTGACAAAAATTCAACAAAAAATTGACAAAAAATTGACAAAAATTCAACAAAAACTCAACAAATAAATGACAAAAATTCAACAAAAAAATGACAAAAATTCAACAAAAAAGAAAAAAAAATACAAAATGTGACACAACACAGCAACAACGCAAGTAAAAAGGTCAGTTTTGTGTGTCTTAGCTTTCAAATGAGGTGTTACACAGGCCTATATAACAGCCAAAGAGGACAGAATGCATTTGGTTTAGGCGGGTGGTAAGAGGTTAATGAAGCATTTACATGTGCGACGGACACACGCGATGTCTGTCGGCCAAGTGTCCCCACAAACAACGGCACTAAACCTCCACCTCGTCTGAAAGGATCCCAGATTAACATCACTGCTCATGTTTTTCGCATAATAAAATCAATGCAGCGCTAAAACATCTATTGTCTATTCCTGCAGCCTTTAACAACCCAGCGGGAGAAGAGTTCGGTGTTTAAATCAATATTTATTCTCTGACGGGCCCTCTGGGGAACGTCCCGACTCTCCCAATTACCCGACATGAAAACCAACAAAGTTTTACGACGCGGAGACGATGTACGGAGTTCTGTTTAAACGTGGCATCGCTCACGCCGCGACGTCCAATTACACAGCCGGCTGCCCCAACGCCGGCCCAGTTTTCCCACTAAAAACACTTTAATAAGGCCGCCCCGGTGTAATGAAAAATAATGCACGGCGTGTAAACAAAGGGCGGCGCGGTTAACGCACTCATTTATATGCAAAGGTGGGAAACGACAGGCCAGTCATAACAGCGCAGGATATTAGAGTCATCAGAGTTACATCAAGCCCCTCATGATGGACGCCTTCTTCTTCTTCTTCTTTGGCGCTTGCAGACCTGGAAGCAGATGCGGACGGATCAAAGTGCCAGTCAAAAAGATGAGGGTGCTTTATAAACTCATCTCAGTCTTGTTTGCTGCACTGCGGAACTTTTACAAAATACACCAAGGAAAAAACAAGAAGGAATGGCAGTGTAATGATCAGCAACAATCCAACAGTGAGAACATGCACGGTGCTGAGCTGGGAGCAAAATCGCAAAATCAAAAATACATTTATAGTTTTTCTTTATGGGAAGGCAATGTAGATGTAAATTCTGACAATAACAGCGTTTGTCATATGAGGTTATATCCACACAAAGACAAAACTCTTATAATTTCAGAAACCTTCGCAGCCAGCTCAGTAAATGTGTTCGTCCACATGGAGCCAATCGTGTGTAAAAACGCTGCGATTCACCTGCCAGGCCTGTGTGTGGCGCTGTGACGCTACCACAGATAATAGAAGATGTAGAAGTTCTCAGTCAGGCCCCGAAACGAGCAGATTGGTGAGAGCTCTTACGCCAAACCGGATGTGCGTCAGCGTCCGCCATGATAAGAAGCCTCCGAATTGGGCTCAGATAGGAAGGAGTTAGGAAAAGGAGCCTCAATGCTAACTGTCATAGCTACTTTAGCATTGGGACCTCTCAGCTATGTGCCATCCCATAAGCCACCGCGCCAAATTCCCTCAACCCTCCTTGAGTGATTCATGTGGAACCACTGTTGATTGACAAGAGCACATTTAATCAAAAAAATATGGAAAAAGATTCTGCACAAGCCAAACTTTATGAAAGAGACAAAATCCATGTGGTCGTCCCCACAGCTCAGTCACATGTCAGTGTTAAAGAGACGCCTCAGTGAACGGCTTAAATGAAGGAAGTTTGTGCTTTTGTTTTCATGTATGGCTCATTTGGATTGTATTTCTCCTTAAATGTCTTTATTTGGACACTGTTACGACCCGGCTCTGCTAGTAAAGGAAGTGACAAAAACCAAGATGTAAAATGGATAAATAAAGTTGTAATTTAATAAAAGGAGTGTACAAGGTAAATTTAACAAAGGAGTGACAAAAATAACCAAACAAAGGCTATTTACAGTATTTACAAAAAGGTTAACCAAAACAAAATCAAAGTACACCAATGTAAACAAGGATAAGAAAATTAGGCCTAATGAATACAAAACAAAGTAATGACTCAACCAAGCGAGTGCCTCTTAATTCCATGTCACTACCAAAGTGAACATCCCAAAAAGAGGCACAACCCCCCCCAGGTGTTGAGCTGCTCCCCCAATCAGGCGGCAGCAAAGCCAGAGACCCAACCAGCAGCCAGGACCCCAATGCACTCCACCAATCGCAGCCCAGGACCACAGCAGCAAATTAGCATGGGAGAAAACAGGTTTAGGCCACACAAACAAAAATATACAAAAAGAAAGGAGGGAACCTGGAGGCCTGGGGCCGTAACAGACACTATACAGGAGGTGGCGGCATGTGCTTTTGTTTGACTGCCAATAACCTTAAAGGGGCTAGATGCAAGTTAGCCATTTTATACTCACTACTGCCACCTCAGGTCATACGTGTAGCTGCACCTTCTATATTAAGCTTGTGCATGACGGCACTTCGGACCCAAATTTCAACACCTTTTTGAGTGACAGTTCAGGTCTGGGCTCATTCTCCACATTAGGACATTGTTGGAACATTGTAGAGGGAGGAAAATACGTTGTTTTAACAGTTTTAAACTCTGTATAGTCCCTTTAAAGGAGAAGAACAGCAGCTGTTGGTGATGTCACTTCCCCTTCCCCTGGGTAAGGACGTTCAAATTGGGAAAATGCTGCTGAAGTTCACTAACTGCATAGAGATCTAACAGTCGACCCCATGAAAGGTTAAGGATCAGGAGCTAGTGTTCGTGCTTAGAGGCTATAATTTGATGGTTTCGGACGCAGCCTCAATCTCTGCCCATTCATGTAAATGGAAGAAGGCTTCAATTTCACTTAACTCATTGGCCAGACAATTTCAGAACAGCCCATATTATAGATGACTTTCACTGATTTTTGAAGATCCACAGAATATTGTGTAGTATGACTTTGTAAAATCTGAAACCAATTTCAACTTTCCGTCCATCCATTTTATTCCGCTTTATCCGGGCAGCGTCTCAGCAGAGATGTCCAGACTTCCCGATCCACACACACCAGTGTTAATTTTGACAACATATTTTAATTTAGTTTTAGTCTTAGTCTTTTGACTAAAATGTAATTTCATTTTAGTGGAGATTTAGTCAACAAAAACTTTTCGATTTTAGTCTAGTTTTAGTCGACTAAATTTAAGCCTAATTTAGTCGACTTTGCATTTATAATATTCATTATAATCATATTTAAAGTAGTACTAAGTAATGTGTTTACCTGAATAAATCCTTTCCATAGTCCCTGTGGAGGTAATACAAGTGTTTATGGGATGGTTGGAGGGTCTTTCATCTCCCCTAAACGTCACTTTAAACTGTGTTTACAGCCAAGTTTGAGTGAAAAAAAATATTTCCATTGTATAATTGGATGCACAGTGACCCTCTCTCCCTTCACCTTTCCTGTTGGCGTAGTATTTACTCTCCAAGACAATTAATAGTTAAAAAATCGTAACTTGCTACGACACCTGCAGTTGCGCTTATGGCCTCTAGGGGCAAGAGTTACTTAGTTCTGCTTTAATCGTGGTCCTCGACTTCATGGAGCTGCTCCACATGTATAAAGCTCAGAGCTGCTACATGATATTTTTATTATATATATTTTATTTTATATATTTTTATCCGCTGTTTGCTACTGATGGACAACTGACTTTCCCATTGCGGGGATTAATAAAGTATCTATCTATATGTATGAGGCTCTTTCAGACTGTCAAGAGAAGTTTGGATGATTTCAGTCTCTCCTTTTCATTTTTATTTAGTCTTATTTTAGTCGACTAAAATATCTGGACATTTTTGTCATAGTTTTAGTCTCATGAGGAATGTTTAATTTAGTTTTCTCTCCAATTTTCTCTAATTTAGTCTCCTCCAACACTCTTACGAGAACCACCACTAACCAAAACCTGCTCAAGTTGTAAATTACCTGTATTTTTCCTTAAGTTTGGCTGTTCCCTCTCGACCTTCTCCTACTGCCATTGTCCTTCCCTCGTCCGAGATCACGGTAGATCTAAAGAAGCTCGAGAAGAAGAGCTAAAGGGGGCGCTAACCTTCTCAGTGATGTAGATGTTTCTCCCATAAAGGCTTTGATGATTGTCTTGGTTTTCCGTCCCTAAACACCCGAGAGCTTCATCACGGAGCAATTATCTCACAGAAGCTTCTTCCCGAGCACTTTGATATTAGACGATGTATTGTCCTCAAAGTCTTTCCGTGCGATCGGTATCGGAGAACGCGGCTGTCGGATCCCGCAGATGATGTCGGGGTGTTATCCGCTCGTGTCACTGATTTCATTTGAGGGGGATTAACTCCGGCGTGAAGACTGTCAGCCTTATCTTAATTACAGCGCTGCGATCGGGCCGGGCGCGAGGTGAGCACCGGCGCTTTTAATTACCGCAGCTTTGACGGGAAATCGAGGCAAAACGCGCTCATCGGGGGGATCGGGAAATTCAATGAAGTTTGGTGGGAGGTAAAGATAGTGGGTGGTTATTAAATTTATATAGATATATTATAGAACATCGACTTTACCTGCAATTGGCTTCTTTCACCTCGCTTTGATCATTGAGTTCTGTATTTTCTTGGTTTTGTTGCAGAATGAGATACAACAGAAGCCTCCTCTGCTTTTTCCAAAGGCCAGAAGCCATCACTGGACCCATCCCACTAAACCAGGGGTAGGCATTTTGAGAAATATAAGGGATCAAATACCTGTTAAAGTACACTAAAAATGCGAGAAATAGTGTCTTTTTATGGTGTATTTTCAAATGTCTTTGGAGAACATCCCACTTGGTCATATATAATGTAAAACAGTGATTCTCAACTGGTGGGTCGGGGACTTAAAAGTGGGTCGTGAGCCTATAGGGAACTTTTTGTCAATATTTTCCATCTGAAACTACACAGAAACACACTGGAGTCTGTTAAAATGTGTATTATTGGGTTGTTTTGATCATAATTTCAGTCTTCAAAGCAAATCTATGGCTTGTTCAATAAAAACGTGTGGTAAATGCAATATTTTATACGATATATGGTAAATTACAGTTTTATTCGGGTCGCAGCTTGTCATTAAGGTAATGGCGGGTCTCGGAGCCGGACCACTTTAGAACCACGGATGTAAAACATAACTTTAGGCCTAACCCTAACCCTACAATAGCGAGGTTCGGCCCTTGGTGTTTTGGCTATGATGAAAACTGGCCCTTCATGATGCAAACTTGCCCACCCCTGCACTAAACTGATCTGCCTAGTCCCCGCAGTTATAAAAGCTTGCGATAAGTTTGATGGTGAGAGTTCGAGGACCTACGGTAAATGGTTGTCACTTCTCATGAGCCATAGTGTCTTTGTGTCTTAGTGTCACATTTGGTCGTTGCTGTCAGACACACACGTGGACAGAGCCGGTTTTTCCTACAGGCAAACTATGTAAGTTGCTTAGGGCCCCCGCAGCCGCAAGGGCCCCACATCTCAGTCAAACTACGGTGTTGTTTCACTGATTAACCAACGCGTTGTTTCGGGGCCTTTTTGTCTCAAATGAGTTGAATCCACACGGTTCTCACGAGCACAGTTACTTACAATAACTCTGGTTCTCGGAATGAGCACAGTCTAACACAAATTGCGTCGCTCACAGGCTGATTCGCAGAGGTCAGACAGAAATAACCGTCAGAAGCAGGTGTAGTTTTAAATCAGCGCTTCCCAAACAGTGGGTCAGGGACCAGAGGTGAGCGAATGGGACCATTTACCATTTATTCCATCCATCCATTTTCTTCCGCATTATCCCGGGCCAGGTCGCGGGGGCAGCGTCTCAGCAGAGATGCCCAAACTTCCAGATTCTGTTCTGGGGGGACCCCGAGGCGACACCAGGCCAGCTCGGAGACATAGTCCCACCACCGTGTCCTGGGTCTTCCACGAGGCCTCTTCCACTAGGACATGCCTGGGAGGCGACCAGGAGGCATCCGGAACAGATGCCCGAGCCACCTCAGCTGCTCCTTTCGACGTGACGGAGCAGCGACTCTACTCCGAGCTCCTCCCGGGTAACTGAGCTCCTCCCCCGATCTCGAAGGGTGCGCCCAGCCACCCTGCGAAGGAAACTCATTTCGGCCGCTTGTATTCGCGATCTTGTCCTTTCAGTCATTACCCAAATCTCATGACCATAGGTGAGGGCGGGAACGTAGATCGATCGGCAAATCGAGAGCTTTGCCCCCGACTCATTTGCCATTTACCATTTTAAAAAGTTGGGAAATAGACTATAGTCGTCCTAAATCCCCGTCTGACAGTGGCTTAGTGGTTAGTGGTTCTCACACAGGAGGCGGGGCCTGAGTTGAGGTCATTATGTTCCTCTTCTGCACGACTGCACAGTGGAACTGTTTCTGATCGTTAATGGATTCGCTCTTCATCAAATAACCATGAGACATGTACTGTAGGGCCCCCGTGTGGATTTTTGCTTAGGGCCCCAGAAGGGCCAGCACCGGCTCTGCACGTGGATGTGTTTACAAAATATACTTCACTTGCAAAAAGTACATCTGAATGGGAAAAAAAAAGTCTGCTTTTGATCCGGACCAAACATTCAATCAACATTCATCAATAATTGGTTTTCATGTTCTTTATCTTTTATTAAACTTCCGTCTTTTTCCTGATTTTCAGCAGTTTTCAACTTTTCCAAGACCCAAACCAAGATCCGAACCATGACCCAGACTAAAACCAAGACCAGAACCATGACCCAGACTAAAACCAAGACCTGAACCAAGACCCAGACTAAAACCAAGACCAGAACCATGACCCAGACTAAAACCAAGACCTGAACCAAGACCCAGACTAAAACCAAGACCTGAACCAAGACCCAGACTAAAACCAAGACCTGAACCAAGACCCAGACTAAAACCAAGATCCGAACCATGACCCAGACTAAAACCAAGACCAGAACCATGACCCAGACTAAAACCAAGACCTGAACCAAGACCCAGACTAAAACCAAGACCTGAACCAAGACCCAGACTAAAACCAAGATCCGAACCATGACCCAGACTAAAACCAAGACCTGAACCAAGACCCAGACTAAAACCAAGACCTGAACCATGACCCAGACTAAAACCAAGACCTGAACCAAGACCCAGACTAAAACCAAGACCTGAACCAAGACCCAGACTAAAACCAAGATCCGAACCATGACCCAGACTAAAACCAAGACCAGAACCATGACCCAGACTAAAACCAAGACCTGAACCAAGACCCAGACTCAAACCAAGACCAGAACCAAGACCCAGACTAAAACCAAGACCTGAACCAAGACCCAGACTAAAACCAAGATCCGAACCATGACCCAGACTAAAACCAAGACCTGAACCAAGACCCAGACTAAAACCAAGACCAGAACCATGACCCAGACTAAAACCAAGACCTGAACCAAGACCCAGACTAAAACCAAGACCTGAACCAAGACCCAGACTAAAACCAAGATCCGAACCATGACCCAGACTAAAACCAAGACCTGAACCAAGACCCAGACTAAAACCAAGACCTGAACCAAGACCCAGACTAAAACCAAGACCTGAACCAAGACCCAGACTAAAACCAAGACCTGAACCAAGACCCAGACTAAAACCAAGACCAGAACCATGACCCAGACTAAAACCAAGACCTGAACCAAGACCCAGACTAAAACCAAGACCTGAACCAAGACCCAGACTAAAACCAAGATCCGAACCATGACCCAGACTAAAACCAAGACCTGAACCAAGACCCAGACTAAAACCAAGACCTGAACCAAGACCCAGACTAAAACCAAGATCCGAACCATGACCCAGACTAAAACCAAGACCAGAACCATGACCCAGACTAAAACCAAGACCTGAACCAAGACCCAGACTCAAACCAAGACCAGAACCAAGACCCAGACTAAAACCAAGACCTGAACCAAGACCCAGACTAAAACCAAGATCCGAACCATGACCCAGACTAAAACCAAGACCTGAACCAAGACCCAGACTAAAACCAAGACCAGAACCATGACCCAGACTAAAACCAAGACCTGAACCAAGACCCAGACTCAAACCAAGACCAGAACCAAGACCCAGACTAAAACCAAGACCTGAACCAAGACCCAGACTAAAACCAAGATCCGAACCATGACCCAGACTAAAACCAAGACCTGAACCAAGACCCAGACTAAAACCAAGACCAGAACCAAGACCCAGACTAAAACCAAGATCCGAACCATGACCCAGACTAAAACCAAGACCTGAACCAAGACCCAGACTAAAACCAAGATCCGAACCATGACCCAGACTAAAACCAAGATCCGAACCATGACCCAGACTAAAACCAAGACCTGAACCAAGACCCAGACTAAAACCAAGACCTGAACCAAGACCCAGACTAAAACCGAGACCTGAACCAAGACCCAGACTAAAACCAAGACCTGAACCAAGACCCAGACTAAAACCAAGACCTGAACCAAGACCCAGACTAAAACCAAGACCTGAACCAAGACCCAGACTAAAACCAAGACCTGAACCAAGACCCAGACTAAAACCAAGATCCGAACCACAACCCAGACTAAAACTAAGCAAAGACCAAGACCCAAACCAAGATCAGACCAAGACCTGAAACAAAGATCAGACCAGGACCAAGACCCGAGCCAATTACCAATCAATGAGCAACATCTCAAACGAAGTGCTAAAAAATGACACTAGTTTGGAGTGAATCGGACACTATGAGGGGGCTGATCAATCACCAATCAATGATCAATACCTCAAAAACTATGGGGGGGCAAACTTCACACAAGTGGTCAGATCATAGACTGAGACCAGAGGCACGTCCTCATGTTTTAGACGAATGCCTCAGGTCGGCGTTTTTACAAATCGTTATTCGAACTCATTCAGCCCTTTCTGCGATCAGCTTTTTAAATTCAAGAGCTCGTGTTTTAACTTTGTCCCGGTCGCTCCTGCAAAGAGTTGCCCTTCAGTAAAGTTCTCTCATTCTTGTTTATGGACAGCACTGTAAAGGTTTTCAGCAATTCTCAGTATTTTCTTCCTTAATGGCAATAATCTAAAAAAAATCTCGATATTTTTCTTCAGAATCATCATGACTGAAACATTTTCATTGGTGACATAAAGATGGATGAGAGGAAGAAAAACACAATCGATCAGGGAGTGAAAAAGGTTCAGCGTGTTACAAATATGAGCTTTAACCTCTTAACTCCCGCCTGAACCGAGAGCATTTTCTCCAGTTTAGCTTTACCCAAATCCTGTAGGCCAGTGTAACGCCTCATTTGAAAGCTAAGATCTACAAAACTCATCTAAATGGATCTTTTTCCTCACGTCATCAGATTTTTTTCCATCTTTTTTGGGGGGTTTCAACTCATTTTTGTCATTTTTTTGTCACATTTTTGTCATTTTTTGTCATTTTTGTCACATTTTTCCATCCATCCATTTTCTTCCGCTTTATCCGGGGCCGGGTCGCGGGGGCAGCAGTCTCAGCAGAGATGCCCAGACTTCCCGATCCACAAACACCTCCTCCAGCTGTTCTGACCCCGAGGCGACACCAGGCCAGCTCGGAGACATAGTCCCACCAGTGTGTCCTGGGTCTTCCACGAGGCCTTGTCCCACGAGGACATGCCTGGAACACCTCCCGCGGGAGGCGACCAGGAGGCATCCGGAACAGATGCCCGAGCCACCTCAGCTGGCTCCTTTTGACGTGAAGGAGCAGCGACTCTACTCCGAGCTCCTCCCGGGTAACTGAGCTCCTCACCCGATCTCGGAGGGTGCGCCCAGCCACTCATTTCAGCCGCTTGTATTCGCGATCTTGTCCGTTCGGTCATTACCCAAATCTCATGACCATAGGTGAGGGTGGGGACGTAGATCGATCGGTAAAATCGAGAGCTTTGCCCCGACTCAGCTCCCTCTTCACCACGACAGACCGATACAGCGACCGCATCACTGCTGACGCCGCACCGATCCGTCTGTCGATCTCACGCTCCATCCGTCCCTCACTCGTGAACAAGACCCCGAGATACTTGAACTCCTCCACTTGAGGCAAGGACTCCCCACCGACCTGAAGAGGGGAAGCACCTTTTTCCGGTGGAGAACCATGGCCTCAGATTTGGAGGTGCTGATCCTCATCCCGGCCGCGACACACTCGGCTGCAAACCGCCCCAGAGCAGCTGAAGGTCCTGGTTCGTTGAAGCCATCAGAGCAACATCATCCGCAAACAGCAGAGATGAGACTCTGAGGCTCCCAAACCGGACACCCTCCGGCCCCTGGCTGCGCCGAGAAACTCTGTTCAGTCTGTCACATTTTTGTCTTTTTTAAATAATTTTTTTGTCATATTTTTTGTCACATTTTTGTCATTTTTTCGTCACTTTTTTGTCACATCTTCATCATTGTTTTCGTCTCAGTTCTGTATTATTGTTACTGTAGTATTTTCACACCTTTTTCCCAGAAGCTTTTGGATTGGGGTAAAGCCAAACTGGAGAAAATGTGCTCGGTTCAGGCGGGAGTTAAGAGGTTAAAATTAATGTAGTGGAGTATATTTAAAATTGGGATTATTTTTCAAAAGTACAAAGTTCTCAACAAAAACACTTCTTAAGTAAAGCACAAATCCTCAAAAACTCGACTCAAGACCACCTTCATCTCCCACTTCAAAACAACAAAGTGCCGCGCGTGGAATCCAGTGCAAAAAGTACAAATACTGCACGTGCGGGCTTCCGTAAAACTGAGCCCAAACTCACCAGATTGAAGAGGGTCTCCACGATGTCCCGGTCGCTGACCTCTCCCACCTGGATGAGCCTCGTGAGCACTGAAAACCTGCTCCTGGTGTCACGGATCGGCCCGGCCTGGTCCAGGAGGGTCCCGGGCTGGAGGAGGAGGAGGAGCAGGGGGTCCGACATGGTGAGGGTCTGCCCGCGCGGTGCCCCCAGCGAGAGGAAACACGGCGGTTCACACAGGAGAAAACCAGCTCGATGTTTGTACAATCCGGGGATAAATCCGGGTCCTGACAGGTTCTCCACGTGCGGGCCGAGCCGGGCGCGTGTCTGCGGGGAGGACGGAGGCTCCAGTCGCCGCCGCCGCCGCTGCTGCTGATGAGAGGATTTGGGAACAGACTTTGGAGACGGAGGAGAGATGATGGAGAGCGCGCTGTGCGTCATGGTGGCGCCCTCTGCTGGTGGTTTCAAGAGGTGCTACAGCTGGACCAGAGCTGAGGGAGAGCGGTTCAAATATTTACTGTCAACCAGGAGCGGACTGGCCATATGTCCGATCTGGAAGAGCACAGAAGGGCCACTGGCTCTAGGGCCACCGGTCCCGCCTCAACCGAGCTTTACCCAAATCTAAAAGCTCAAAAGAAAAGCATCAAAATAGCGAGAAAAAGAGAAGAAAGAAAACATGAGGAAAAACACGGACAAAAAAAACACAACAAAAAATGATAGAAAAAAATGATTAAAAATTCTACAAAAATGTGACAAAAATTCAAGAAAAATGTAACAAAAATTCAACAAAAATGTGACAAAAACTCAACAAAAATTCAACAAAAATTCAACAAAAATGTGACAAAAAATCAACAAAAATGTGACAAAAATTCAAGAAAAATTCAAGAAAAATTCAAGAAAAATTCAAGAAAAATGTAACAAAAAATCAAGAAAAATGTGACAAAAATTCAACAAAAATTCAACAAAAAAGTGACAAAAATTCAACAAAAATGTGACAAAAATTCAACAAAAATGTGACAAAAATTCAACAAAAATTCAACAAAAATTCAACAAAAACTCAACAAAAATGTGACGAAAATTTAACAAAAATGTGACAAAAATTCAACAAAACTTCAACAAAAATGTGACAAAAATTCAACAAAAATTCAACAAAAATGTGACAAAAATTCAACAAAAATTCAACAAAAATTCAACAAAAATGTGACAAAAATTCAACAAAAATTCAACAAAAATGTGACAAAAATTCAACAAAAATGTGACAAAAATGTGACAAAAATTCAACAAAAATGTGACAAAAATTCAACAAAAATGTGACAAAAATGTGACAAAAATGTGACAAAAATTCAACAAAAATGTGACAAAAATTCAACAAAAATTCAACAAAAATGTGACAAAAATGTGACAAAAATTCAAGAAAAATGTGACAAAAATTCAACAAAAATTCAACAAAAATTCAACAAAAATTCAACAAAAACTCAACAAAAATGTGACGAAAATTTAACAAAAATGTGACAAAAATTCAACAAAACTTCAACAAAAATGTGACAAAAATTCAACAAAAATTCAACAAAAATTCAATCAAAATGTGACAAAAATTCAACAAAAATGTGACAAAAATGTGACAAAAATTCAACAAAAATGTGACAAAAATGTGACAAAAATGTGACAAAAATTCAACAAAAATTCAACAAAAATTCAACAAAAATTCAACAAAAATTCAACAAAAATGTGACAAAAATGTGACAAAAATTCAACAAAAATGTGACAAAAATGTGACAAAAATGTGACAAAAATTCAACAAAAATTCAACAAAAATTCAACAAAAATTCAACAAAAATTCAACAAAAATGTGACAAAAATGTGACAAAAATTCAACAAAAATGTGACAAAAATTTGACAAAAATGTGACAAAAATTCAACAAAAATTCAACAAAAATTCAACAAAAATTCAACAAAAATTCAACAAAAATGTGACAAAAATTCAACAAAAATGTGACAAAAATGTGACAAAAATTCAACAAAAATTCAACAAAAATGTGACAAAAATTCAACAAAAATGTGACAAAAATGTGACAAAAATTCAACAAAAATGTGACAGAAATTCAACAAAAATTCAACAAAAATTCAACAAAAATGTGACAAAAATTCAACAAAAATGTGACAAAAATTCAACAAAAATGTGACAAAAATGAAAAAGAGAAAAAGCAAAAAAAACATACAAAAGGTGACACAACACAGCAACAGCGCGAGGAAAAAGGTCAATTTTGTGGGTCTTAGCTTTCAAATGAGGTGTTACACAGCCAAAAGAGGACAGAATGCTCTCGGTTAAGGCGGGGGGTAAGAGGTTAAAATATGTATTTGTGGAAGTGTCGCATTTAGGCTAATTTGGGCCAGGCTGGTCAGAGTCCAGGGCTGTTTTTCAGTCCCAGTCCGACCCTGCTGTCAAGCTCTAAACCCAAGCCTTAACCGAGCCACTTTATCCAGTTTGGCTTTACTCAAATCTAAAAGCTTCTTGAAAACAAGGAAAAACATAAGAGACAATAAAGTAACAAAACAGCGATGAAACCCAGGGGAAAAAATAATAAAGTATTTAAAATAGGCAATTTTCTGAAATACATTTTCAATATATTGTCAT
Organism: Gobius niger; assembly: GCF_951799975.1. Lineage (NCBI taxonomy): Eukaryota > Metazoa > Chordata > Actinopteri > Gobiiformes > Gobiidae > Gobius > Gobius niger. Next base: position 3,885,224 of record NC_136852.1, on the reverse strand, counting down.
TTGCATGAACTTATTAAGAACATTTTTAAATACATTCCTGAAGTTGTACTTTGTATTATATATTTTTAAAATACACTTTCTATGTATATATATATATATATATAAATATATTTGAATGCACATTTTAAATATGGGGAGACCGGTGTAAAGGTTTTAAACTACCCCCTGGTAATTTGAAATCAGTTTCAAGTTACCCCCGGGGGTAAGATGAACGCGATATCAAGCTACCCCCCCTGATTTCAGATTACCCCCCTCTCAACCGCTTTCTTCATCCATAAGATCCCTTACAGGAACCGCTGTTGGAGCCCAAACCTTACAAACTAAAGCTAACCTTACCTTAGCCCTAACCTTAAAGAGTAACTAAACACCAAATCCACTTTTATTTTGCTGATAAACGGTCTAAATGGTTGTTGAATAGAGTTAGCTACATGTCCCAGTCAATATTTGAACATTTGGTGCAAACTTGTTCAAAATCTCACTTTTGTGTCTAAAACCGCAGGGTTAGCGCCTCTACTGGTTTCACGCAGCAACTACATTTGATATTTTGCGGTTGGAGGAGAGTGTGTCCACGGCGTCCAGAAAACGTCATCAGTTCTGCCCGTGGTTCTGCCTCTGTGCCTCTGTGGCCCCGCCCACACACGCCTCTGTGGCCCCGCCCACTCACGCCTCTGTGGCCCCGCCCACTCACGCCTCTGTGGCCCCGCCCACACACGCCTCTGTGGCCCCGCCCACACACACGTACATTTACAACAAACGACGTAATACATATTTCTACTGGTATTTTATTCAGCTCACTTGGGAGAGTAGTATTATTTAGCCTTAGCTACGATGCTAACTTATACTTTGAGATTCTGGAGGTTTCATATTGAGCTCATGAGTCAAACCAGTAGATGGCGCCCCTGCGATGCTCACACTTCGGCTGAGGCGGTGTAGAGGAATAAATCGTAATAAATCTGCCACGCCCGTTTACTTACTCTTTAAGGATTGTGAACTGCATAGCTGGAAATGTAACAATAAACATATTAGAAGGTGTATTCAAAAAACTAAAACTACACAACCCAAATGTAAGTACTTTTGGAACGCTATGTTTGACAAAATCATGTGGAATAAAGCGTCTGCCCTTTCAGTTCTGTATTATTAACAAAATAAGAGAAGTACATTACAACATACTACAAAGGTATGATCCTACCAATGAACTTGTCGCCAAATTTACAGAAATAGACTCAAAATGTTGCTTCTGACAAGACGCTCATCGAAAATGTCACCTCTTCTATTCCTGTTCATCAAGCTCCAAATTCTGGAAAGATACGAAATCTATTTATCCCAAAAATGGTCAATAGTCAACCTATTTATTCTACTAGGGAAATATCATATACACAAAGCCACATTCTCACAATCCAAACCCATATTCAAAGTCCTCCTGATCGAGATTAAAAACCGTAAAACAAACAAAAAATCAATAAACCTAATCAACATATATGAAGAATTGATTGTTTTTGCCATAGAGCTACATTATGGCTTGCAAAAGTAAAGTAAAATGCTGTATAAGTGAAGTGAGGATAAACGAATCGAACATGAATGTTGAAGAATTTAAGTTGTAAATGATGTTTATATGTACATATGATTTAACCCCTTAACTCCCACCTGAACCGAGCACATTTTCTCCAGTTTGGCTTTACCCCAGTCCAAAAGCTTCTGGAAAAAAGGTGTGAAAATAGCAACAAAACTGAGACGAAAACAATGATGGAAATGTGACAAAAAAGTGACGAAAAATTGATGAAAAAAGTGGCAAAAATGACAAAAAAGTGACAAAAAAATGACAAAAAAGTGACAAAAGAAATGACAAAAAATGACAAAAATGTGACAAAAATGTGATAAAAATTAGTTGAAAAAAATGACAACAAAAATTGAAAAAAAGTTGACGAAAAAATGACAAAAATATGACAAAAAATGACAAAAAAATGACAAAAAGTGGCAAAAAAAGGACAAAAAAATCCCCCAAAAAATGACAAAAATGTGACAAAAATTTGATAAAAATTAGACAAAAAAAATGACAAAAATAGGACAAAAAGGGACAAAAAAATTACAAAAATGTGACAAAAATTTGATAAAAATTAGTTGAAAAAAATGACAACAAAAAATGACAAAAATGTGATAGAAAATTGACAAAAAGTTTACGAAAAAATGACAAAAAAATGACAAAAAATGAGTTGAATACACAACAAAAAAATGATGGAAAAAAAAATCTGATGACGTGAGGAAAAAGATCCTCTCGGTTCAGGCGGGAGTTAAAAGGTTAATGTAACGAAAAAAATAAAAATAAATAAATATTTAAATAAATGACCATGGCCCCTCCCATAACGACCCAGACCACTTTACACTAAAGACACTTGAGACACAAATTTGCAGGCGCTGCCCCCTCCCTCCCTAAATGACCCGGTCTCATTAATAATGTCTCTCTCTAACCTTTCACACGTTTAACCTCAGGTGGAGTCAGGTCTGTCTGAGTCAAACCGTCCAACTCTTCCTCCTGTACCTCAGACAAAACTCTGTTGATTCTCGCCATGTGATCTGCTTCAAAAAGAGGTTTAGTGAAATTAACCTCTTACCACCCGCCAAAACCAAATGCAGTCTCTCCTCTTTGCCATCGTCGTCACTTTTTATTTCCCTTATGTGTTTTTGTCACTTTTTTATTGCTTTTTTGCTGGATTTTTGTCAATTTTCTTGCTGGATTTTTGTCACTTTTTTGCTGGATTTTTGTCACTTTTTTGCTGGATTTTTGTCATTTTTTTGCTGGATTTTTGTCATTTTTTTTCTGGATTTTTGTCACTTTTTTGCTTGATTTTTGTCACTTTTTTTCTGGATTTTTGTTACTTTTTTGCTGGATTTTTGTCACTTTTTTTGCTGGATTTTTGTCACTTTTTTGCTGGGTTTTTGTCACTTTTTTGCTGGATTTTTGTCATTTTTTTGCTGGATTTTTGTCATTTTTTTTCTGGATTTTTGTTACTTTTTTGTTGGATTTTTGTCACTTTTTTGCTGGATTTTTGTTACTTTTTTGTTGGATTTTTGTCACTTTTTTGCTGGATTTTTGTCACTTTTTTGCTGGGTTTTTGTCACTTTTTTGCTGGATTTTTGTCATTTTTTTTCTGGATTTTTGTCACTTTTTTGCTTGATTTTTGTCATTTTTTTGCTTGATTTTTGTCACTTTTTTTCTGGATTTTTGTTACTTTTTTTCTGGATTTTTGTCACTTTTTTGCTGGATTTTTGTCATTTTTTTGCTGGATTTTTGTCATTTTTTTTCTGGATTTTTGTCACTTTTTTGCTTGATTTTTGTCACTTTTTTTCTGGATTTTTGTTACTTTTTTGCTGGATTTTTGTCACTTTTTTTGCTGGATTTTTGTCACTTTTTTGCTGGATTTTTGTCACTTTTTTGCTGGGTTTTTGTCACTTTTTTGCTGGATTTTTGTCATTTTTTTGCTGGATTTTTGTCATTTTTTTTCTGGATTTTTGTCACTTTTTTGCTTGATTTTTGTCATTTTTTTGCTTGATTTTTGTCACTTTTTTTCTGGATTTTTGTTACTTTTTTTCTGGATTTTTGTCACTTTTTTGCTGGATTTTTTTTTTGGTCATTTTTTCGTCCCGTTTTTGTTGCATTTTCGGCCCATTTTCGTTGCGTTTCCGTTGCGTTTTCGTCTTGTTTACGTCGTGTTTTTGAAACTGAAAGCAGACTACGAATAAAAGGAACAAAAACAGCACTCGCCCCCGGGCTCGAGCGCACTGCTTATTGAGGACGGGTCAAATGAAGAGAACACATTACAGTTTTAATAAAGCCTTAAAGCCGCCCAAAGCCAAGTCTCTTTGAATTATTCTCAGCAGGTGGAGCAGTGACCTCTGCTCTGCTCTGCCCTATATAGCAAAGTAAACATTTTGAGCCTTATATTTATTACATACTGACCTGTTCATAAATAAACCTTCGTCTTGTGTTGTGGTTGTGGCTCCTGTGAGTGAAACTGTCAGTATGAAGATCATGTAAACCTGTCACAAACTGTGCAACTGTTCTGTGCAAGTGCAATAATAAAGTTGATGTTGAATTGAATCAACCTGTGTTTTTGTTTTTTAAATACTTATCATCAAAGGTTTATTAGGTATTTTATGGAAAAACTTATGGGACATTTAAAATCCCAGACATTTCTTCACCTCTGGATTCAGACAGAAGATATAAGTCAGTGTGTATTTCCCCTCTGCAGCCAGTAGGAGGCGCTGTCAGCTCACTGTTAAAGACTGTAAATGTGTCGTTTGGATTGGACTGAAGTGCGACACACTCTACGTTTCACTGCACTGTTGAAAGTGACAAATATAGTCTGTCCTCGTGAAGTTTGCGAGCGTTTGAGTGAGTAGTGAGTGCATGAAGGACATAATAACACAATAATCCGTGTAAGGTTCCATAGTTTTATTAAAAACACGTCTGGTCCAGAACCTGAAGCCGGCGTGAGGCTCACACACCTTAGTCATTCTTTACATCCAGAGGTTTCAGACGACCTGCACTGACGACACTCAGGAACCAGCTCCATGTGCTCCATGTGCTGCACACAACGCTCCAAACTACACGTACCAGAACAATTCAATAATTATACTTTAGATATGTACATATTTACACTTATACACATCTGTACAACACGTGTGATCCAAACAGGCATCATTATGGCTTTAAAAAGAACATATTTCTGCTTCTCAGAAGCATTTGCAGCTGAAACGTCGTAGAAACAACACGATTACATTCATCACTAATGAGAAAGATCATTAAATTATTATTATTATTATTGTCATTGTTATTATTATTATTATTAGCAAGTGGTGAATATTAAGTACAATGGCAGGACGATTCCTTTTGTTACAGTCTGTGGTTCTCAACCAAGGCCGTGGGAACCCAGGGGGTGCTGAGGGCGCTGCAGCACCCCCTGGTGGATAGTTTGTGAACTGCAGGCAATATTAACCCCTTAACTCCCACCTGAACCGAGCACATTTTCTCCAGCTTTACCCCAATCCAAAAGCTTCTGGGAAAAAAGGTGTGAAAATAGCAACAAAACTGAGACGAAAACAAGGATGAAAATGTGACAAAAAAGTGAGAAAACATTGACGAAAAAGTGACAAAAAATTAATGAAAAAGTGAGAAAAATTTGACAAAAAATTGAGGAAAAAATGGACAAAAAAGTGACGACTGCCCAACAAAAAAAGTGATGAAAAAAATCTGATGTGAGAAAAAGATCAATTTAGTTTTGTAGGTCTTTCAAATGAGGTGTTCCACTGGCCGACAGGATTTGGGTAAAACTGAACTGGAGAAAATGCTCTCGGTTCAGGCGGGAGTTAAGAGGTTAATAAATAGGATTTATGCACAGAAAAAGTATTTTGGGGGTACATTTTGTCCCTCAGCGCCCCCTAACTAAAATATCTTCCCACGGCTCTGTCCTCAACTGGAGGTTCGGACCCTAAAGGGACGCAGGATCATTTTTAGCGGGTCTGGGTGTTTTAGAGCTGCTTTTTTACTGCTTGTATCGCTCTTCCTGAAACACTGCGTCGGAGCCTCTTTCAGTAACATCTGGTCATGTGACTGTCTCGGAAACTGCTTCACTCTGTGAGTTGTGCATCGTGTCTGAAAGCGTCATCGGCTCAGAGCGTCTCACTGAGCTCAGGCGCCTCGTCCATATGGTCATGTAAATCCTCTGTGATAAATGTGTTGTATTTCACCAGTTTCCCATTTAACCGCATTAATGTGGCAAAAGTGGCTGTGGGCCAGAATATGTTTTGTATTTTCTTATTCTTTAAAGCAGTGCTAAGTAACTCTTCCCCCTAGAGGCCATAAGCGCAACTGCAGGTGTCGTAGCAAGTTACGATTTTTTAACTAATTAATTGTCCGTGAGAGTAAATACTACGCCGACAGGAAAAGCGAAGGGAGAGAGGGTTACTGCCACTCAAACTTGGCTGTAAATACTGTTTAAAGTGACGCTAGCCCGCAGTTAGCTTTGCCCGTTAGCCTGTTAGCTTCTTCTTTGTGATTACATTAGTGTGTATTGCTTTCTCCGGTCCGGTGGCAGTCAAGTTGCAAACATGGTTTTCTGGTCAGAGACACCAGGGGGAGATGAAAGACCCTCCAATCATCCCATAAACACTTGTATTACCCCCACAGGGACTACGGGAAGTATTTATTAAGGTAAACACGTTACTTAGTACTGCTTTAAAAGTCCTGCTTTTGAACCGACACTAAAGCAGGCGTGATCAGGCGAGGGAAACGTCTACAGGAAACAGTTCCAGAGATCGTGCATTGATGTCCTGCCTTTGAGCTGCAGGCGACTGAGGCCCCGCCCACTGGAGCTCCGCCCACAGACCCACGTTACAAACACAATGATTTATCGGCCTATGATTGACTGATTAAAACCTCCACACGTCTGTTTGAAGCTTCTCTTCCACATGATCGTGTCGGTGCTTCAGTCGTGTTCATGAGAAGTCGCGATAATAAAGTTTGTCCACAAGAGGTCAGTGTTCAGACAGAATGAAGCAGCTCAGAGACTTCGAAACGTACGGCACTTTTTTGCAGCAAAGCGTTACAAGGCTTCACTCGGCCATCACTACCATCGCCAGCCTCAGGATCAAAGCTGTGAGGCGATACTACAATGCCCAACAATCTAACAAACCGTTTTGATCTGAGGTCGCTGCAGATGGTCCGGTCTCGGTTCGGCCACACTAGAAAAAGAAAGAGATCGGCCGACGACCGGAACATCCTGAACGACCAGGCTGTTCCATCAATAGGCTTCACCCTCCCTGACGGCAGACGACAACGCCAGGATTCAAGGGACTCATCAACACAAGATCCTGGTGAAGAATGAAAGAAACACTGGGATCTTTTGCTGATAGAGAACCACGCGTCTGTAGTGTCTAACGCTTCCGGTCCGTGAGGAAAGACCTCGGCGCCGTCAGATCTTGGTCTCTGGTCCGTCGGCGATGAGCGGTTGGAAGGAGTTGCGGATCCGCGCGGCCTCGGCGGCGCACAGGTGACCGAACGCCTTGTTGTACCAATCCGGAGTCCTGCCCCTGAAGCGGAGAAAGAAAACACGAGGCACAAAAACTTACAACGTGTTCCTGAAAACTACGGGGAGAACAATCTCTCCGGGGGGTTTGTGATTCGGCGGCGTGAGCGTGTCTTACTTGAGGTCCACTCTGCAGACGTGCGTGAGCCGGGACTTGCCCGACCCGCACGGCTCCAGGAGGAAGCTGGACTCCAGGACGATGGCTCTGACCCCGACGAGGCACGGACAGTCCTCGCACTCGACGGACGTGGAGACGAGGGAGCAGGCGCCCCGGGGCAGGTCCGTCCTCCACGACCTGCAACACGGACGCGGGTGTGTTCAATGTTTTTCTTTGGATACCGAGTTTAGGCGCCTGTTGGTCCCGGGACAAGACTAAAGAAAGTTACTTGATTGTTTAAGCTCAAATAAATGATGAAAAGTAGTATTTAAAACTTTTCTGGTTGTCATTTTTTTTGTCAACAATCACATATGCAAACAGAGGGAACGGTCGGATTGGACACATTGACAGTGTACAATCCGACCGTCCTCACCCAGCGGCGGAAACAACAGGAGACGTGACATCACCAACAGCTGTTTCATACAAACAATATCACCCATATAGGATTGGGGCGATTGGCAGCGCGGTGATTTATGGGATGGCACATAACGTTAATTCTCTAATACTGGCCTGTATTCCATTAGCGGCCGGGTCTCTAACAGTGGTCGGGTTCTCGGCTGGCGGAGGCAAATTAAAGCCGGTCTCTAAAACAGGCCGGGGCTTTTATTAGAAACTATAGCGGTAGAAATATTCCCCATGTTAGGAATTTGTCTCATACTGGTGGAAATGAAAACTCACGTGCAGGAAGTAACAAATGGGAACCCGGGCCGAGGGCGACGCTGTGGAGGAGCTGATCCGAGCGTAACTTTGACACAGATTTAGCCACTTTTCAAACCTCCTGTGACTATATTTGGAAACAGGACAAATGTCGTGTGACCCTCCAGGGTTTTAATAAAGTCACCATCGCGTCTTCAAAGCACGTCCAGCTGCTCCATGTGCAGGTCAGTCCCACGCCTCAAAATAACTCCTCCCATCAGCGCGAGCGTCTCGTCTTCTCTCGAGTCAGTTTTATGATCGATCACAAACACAAACGCTCCGTCTAAACTCGCCTTTTACACAAGATAACAACAAATAATCTGGTCCGCGGTAAAAACGAAACAGAAACCTGCAGTGACATTGATGTCAAAGCTCCGCTAACAGCAACGAAACACTTCCTGTTGTCCCGACAAAATAAAAGGCGTCAATGTTCCAGCCGCTGGGAGAGGGTTTGAAATGTTAATTAATAAATGAACCTAATATTTTAGGTGCAAATGCACACAAATCTCGTTTTTCTTCGTTTTCCTGGTCGTCCGTTTTGCTCAAATAGAAATAAAGGCCTGTCTCTAATTGTGGCCTGGTTCCAATAAAGGCCTGGTCCTAGATGCCCTCAAGTAAATAAAGGCCCCGGCCTATATTAGAGCATTTATGGCAGGGGTGGCCAACCAGTCAGAGACCAAGAGCCGAAATTTTCAACCTTAATCCTGTGAAGAGACACAAAGGCTCCGACCATTAGCGAGATTCCGGGGCAGTAGTTTATTGTGATTAAATAGAATGTGACCGTTTTATTTATATCACAATAAACTATAACTTTATGCCTCGCCTTTTTCTTTTTTTTTTAAATAATTGTGTTAGATTGTTTCCTGTTCTGACTGAGACATTTAGATTATTATTTTTATTTTTATTTTTTTAATGCTGGGGTGTGTTTGTATGTGGGGCCCCTGCCCACTGAGCCCCCTTCTCTGGTTCGCCCCTGGCCTGTGCGCTCAGTGCCTGCAGCTTCGTCCTGACTGGACTGTGCAGAGAACGCACTCTCGGCTGCACAAAGTTCATAAAGTTTAACCAGGAGCCTCTGGACGTCTGAGAGTCTGTTTTAAGTTGCATCTGTTACAGTTACAGCACGTGTGAAAGAAAAGTCATGACTTTGCGTATTTCCGCGTTGCGATGTCGCGCGTCGCATCATACGCTTCATAAGAGCTCCGCTTTTTTCCATTTCCTAATTTTGATCTTTTTCTGTGAATATGAAGCCAAATTACATCAAATAAAGAGTAGGCTGATCAGAAACCTGAAAAGCACAGAAGCTAATCCTAGTGCTACGATCTGCCTGCCTGTTGTTTAACCTACATCCTGCTTTGACTGAGGCCGCCGCACGGGCACCTTTTACACGCCGCCTCGAAAAGGAGAAAGATACAGATTCTCATTCATGTGTAGAGATGGAAACAGGGTCTGTAGGACGATGGTTGGATTTTTGGTCAAAGACTGTTACAGTTTATGGGAAATATTTACCAATTATTTTAAGAGCCTCATTGTATTAAACATATCCAAACATGCAAAGAGCCGCACTCTGATTGGCCAAGAGCCGCATGTGGCTCGAGAGCCGCGGGTTGGCCACCCCTGATTTACGGTAACTCCTGATCACTGGTGAGGAACCTCCAGAGGTCCCTGTGCTAAAGGACATATGATGGGAAGCTCCTTTGTGAATTCCACTTGTAGTAACCGAGCAGATCACTCCGCCGCTGCCTAGCTACAACCAGCAAGCTGATGCTGCTCAAATATAAGTCACACAGACATTTATATGGGTCGTCTGGTGGTATAAGTGATTTGCCTCAGGTGCACTGTGCTTGGGTCGGACTGTTTTTAATGCAGGCTACAAGTTACCATAAACATGCACTAGCCTAGCGCCACGAAACTCTTCAAATATAAGGACTGCATGAATTAAAAAACAAACAAACTCCAGAATAACTAGGAAGTGAGGCCCTATGTCAAAAATCCTGAAATATCCCTTTAACCTCTTAACTCCCGCCTGAACCGAGAGAATCTTTTTCATCACGTCATCAGATTTTTTTTCCATCATTTTTTTGTTGGGTATTCAACTCACTTTTGTAACTTTTTTGTCATTTTTTTTGCCATTTTTTTGTCATTTTTTGTCAAATTTGTGTCACATTTTTGTTATTTTTTTTGTCACATTTTTGTCATTTTTTGTCACATTTTTTGTCATTTTTTCGTCCATTTTTTTATCACATTTTTGTCACATTTTTGTCATTTTTTGTCACATTTTTGTCATTTTTTGTAAATTTTTTATCATATTTTTGTCATTTTTTCGTCCATTTTTTAATCATATTTTTGTCACATTTTTGCTATTTTTTGTCACATTTTTGTCACATTTTTATCACATTTTTGTCACATTTTTATCATATTTTTGTCACATTTTTGTCACATTTTTGTCATTTTTTCGTCAATTTTTCGTCAATTTCTTGTGACATTTTTGTGACATTTTTGTGACATTTTTGCCACTTTTTCATCAATTTTTCGTCACTTTTTTTGTCACATTTCCATCAATGTTGCTATTTTCACAGCTTTTTTCCAGAAGCTTTTGGACTGGGGTAAAGCCAAACTGGAGAAAATGTGCTCGGTTCAGGTGGGAGTTAAGGGGTTAGTAGGTAAGTTACGCCCATGCATCGTCCCTGTATAAAACCCTCATTTGAAAAGTGACACGTACCGCAGCACCACGAAGTCCCTGCTGGGGTGAGGGGCCATGCCGTTGAGCGAGTACTGAAACACCTCCGTGTGTCTGTCCAGCGTCTCGCACACCTTCCACTGCAGCAGGTCCACGTCCCACAGGTGGCGCTCTCGCAGCACTCTGTTCAGCACCACCGAGGGCGGCGCCTCCACTTCCACCGACACTTTCCAGCGCCGCAGGAGGTTCCCGTCCCCCACCTGAGGGAGAACGTTCGCTCAGTCATTCACTCCGTGCAGGTGAGAGGAAGTCCCGCCCCCTGGAGCACGCACCTTCTTGTAGTGGAGCTCGGTGTTTTCGGCGCTGCTGCAGGCGACCCAGTGCTTGGACTTCTCGCGGGCCTCTCGGAGGAAGCCCTGCAGCCTGTTCTCCATGTGCCGGGGGTAGGTCCCGTCGTCGTCCTCCAGCTGCCGGCAGAGCTCCTCCACGGTCGGGGCGTGCGTGTCCGCCTCCACGTACGAGTTCCGGGACTGCGTGACCATCTCGTGAGGGATCTGCGGAGGATCAGGAGCGGGGGAGTCACAAATCACAGAAAAGTCCGGGATTATGCAAACAAGGGTTCTTGCTTCAGCAGAGGATTTCTGTTTGGGGCTGGTTTCAGCTTTGTGGAAGATTAAACAAAATACAATTACATACGGCGTAAAAGTGATGGGATTTATGGCTCTTTACCGGGAGCCGAGCCTGAGCCAGAACTCACGATACAGTGGGGCAAAAAAGTATTTAGTCAGCCCACTTAAAATAATGACAGAGGTCTGTAATTTTCATCATAGGTACACTTCAACTGTGAGAGAAAGAATGTGAAAAAAAAAAATCCAGGAATTCACATTGTAGGATTTTTAAAGAATTTACTTGTAAATTATGGTGGAAAGTAAGTATTTGGTCGCTTCAAACAAAGGAAGAACTCTGGCTCTCACAGACCTGTACATTCTTCTTTAAGAAGCTCTTCTGTCCTCCACTCGTGGGAGAACTTGCACAATTGGTGGCTGACTAAATACTTTTTTGCCCCACTGTATCTAAGGCACGATCAATAAAAGGCACACCTTTTTGTTTTAAATCATCTACAGTTACAAAGGGACTGATGTTTACGCTTTAAAGAGGGGGTATTATGCTTTTTTCAATCACATAGCACCAGTCTATATCACACTACAAACATGACCAAACCTTCTGTTGGTCTGTAAATGCAGTAAATTAGAATAACTGCCTTGTATAAAATGTCTCTCTCAAAATGGCTGCAGTGAATGTCTTGAAATAGGCCTCTGTCTCTTTAAGAACCTCTGAGCCTTTCCGACACGCCCCCTCCACACGCTGTCTGTGGCATCAGTGGGGAGGGGGTTCTGCTGAGGAGCAGTGGTTGGTTACTCGGCTGGTGACGAAAGCTCGGAGGCGTCTCCAGGAGGTGGGGGCGTTCCTAGGAGGACTCAGGCAAACCTATCCCTAAAATGGCCGCCATCAGAGTTTTTACAGATTACTCAGAAATACGTGAATGTGCCAAGGCGACACTTCAGGCATGTTTTTAATGAGGGAATGACATAATAACATGATGTAAAGCTTGAAAAAGTCCATTTTGCATAATACCCCCATTTAAAAATCATGTTTGTGAATAAAATCTTACTAAAAAGAGGCTGCAACTGTCTGACAAATCATTTTTTTCCCACGTTTTAAGACCAAATAGGCAGAATTTTAGACTTTTTAAGGCCTTAAATTTGGATTCTTCAATTTTAGACTTTTTAAGACCCCGCGGATACCCTGCTACAGAGCCGTGTGGGCGGGACACACTACAGAGCCGTGTGGGCGGGACACTACAGAGCCGTGTGGGCGGGACACTACAGAGCCGTGTGGGCGGGACACACTACAGAGCCGTGTGGGCGGGACACTACAGAGCCGTGTGGGCGGGACACACTACAGTACCTCGAACAGCCGGTTGCACTCGGTGATCATGTGCGCCAGCCCCTGCGTCGCGGCCAGGTTCTCGTTCAGGTCTTTCTGGTCCGGTCGGCCCGTGGCGTACTTCTTCTGCATGGCCCTGGGACAAACAGGAAGCGGATGAGTTGACAGTAGAATCCGGCGTGACGGCCCGGGCTCAGCTCGGAGCCGCCTTCATCCCTTCAGCCGCAGTTTCAACACGCTAAACTAGAGATTAAATTAGAGAGCTTAGCCGTGTTTGTGCAGCTCGTGAGCTCATCCAGGCGGGCTTTACACACTGACATGTCCCGGCCAAAACCAGGCCAAGCTCCTCCCACAGGGTCCACCCACGCCTGTTTATTATTTTTACTTTCACACCATTCCTTTATTCACAACAGCAAACACGTCTCCAAACTATATAGAGTTCCAATCAATAAACAAAAAAAAGAATCCTAAACAGGTACAAGTATAACTCATTCCTGCCCATTTCAGCGCTTCAGTGATTGTGATACTGAATGTATTCACAGTCCTGATCATAGTCAACTTTACATTGATAGTATTGCATTCAAACCTATTTTAAAGGGATATTTCAGGATTTTTGACATAGGGCCTCATGTCCTAGTTATCCAGAGTTTATCTGATTTCTAGAGATATATATTTTTTGTAATTCATGCAGTTCTTGTATGCGAAGAGCTTAGTGGCGCTAGGCTAGTGCATTTCTATGGTATCAGCTAGCCTGCATTAAAAACAGTGTGACCCGCTCCACAGACAAAATATAAATGTCTGTGTCCATAGAATCATGTTTGGAATATAACTGACCTTGCATCACATGAATGATCGCATTTTGAGGAACTATTTTCTAGCAGATCACTCCGCCACTGCAGCTTATACAACCACGAAGCTGATGCTGCTCAAATATAAATGCAAAACAGTTATAATGATTCTATGGACACAGACATTTATGTGGTTAGTCTGGTGTTATAAGTGATTTGCCTCAGGTGCTCTGTGGAGCGGGTCACACTGTTTTTAATGCAGGCTAGCTGATACCATAGACATGCACTAGCCTTGCACCACTAAGCTCTTCGCATACAAGAACTGCATGACTAGGAAATGAGGCCCTATGTCAAAAATTCTCCCACATGGACAAAACACAGAGCTAAAGGAACAGCTTTGTGAATTTTAAATGACATGAGCCTCTTTCAGTCTCACTGAAGGTCACAGGTTTGTAGTCCCTTCTTTTCTTGCCTGGCCTGTCAGACACTTCTCCTTTCTGTTCAAAAGAAGAATCGTCTGGGCGTCTGCTTGCAGCCCATCATTTCAGGATTTCACCCACATCGGTCCAATCACGCACCGAGAGTCACCTGTCACCACCACGCACGCTTCCAAAACAGTAAAGATGGCGGCGCGGCGACCGATGCACTGTTTTAAATCATTTGGAAAATATTAAATTCCTAAAACCGGAGCAAAAACAGCATTGGAAGCGTTCCTCGTAAAAAAGGACGTTTTTGGAAAGGCTTTTTGCTGCTTGTTACTGCGACGTATCCAGTGTTGCTCTAATTGGTCGATGCCGTCTGTCAATCACGCCCACCAGGAATCGTTGAGATTAGGGCTCGGCGATTTTATTGGAACTAAACTTAAAAGGTCTCCTGATCTTTCATAATGAAGAAAACTGCTCAGTCCTGCTCAGTTATATTTAGCTTAACCTCTTAACCCCCGCCTGAACCGAGAGCATTTTCTCCAGTTTAGCTTTACCCAAATCCTGTAGGCCAGTGTAACGCCTCATTTGAAAACTAAGATCTACACGTCATCAGACTTTTTTCCATCTTTTTTTGGGGGGGGTATTCAACTCATTTTGTAACTTTTTTGTCATTATTTTTAATCGATTTTTTGTCATTTTTTTGTCACATTTTTTGTCTTTTTTTAAATCAATTTCTTGTCATTTTTTTTGTCATTTTTTGTCACATTTTTTGTCTTTTTTTAATCAATTTTTTGTCTTTTTTTGTCAAAGTTTTCTCACTTTTTTGTCACATCTTCATCGTTGTTTTCATCTCAGTTCTGTCGCTATTCTCACACCTTTTTTCCAGAAGCTTTTGGACTGGGGTAAAGCCAAACGGGAGAAAATGTGTGTTCAGGTGGGAGTTAAGGGGGAGTTTTAGCGGAGAAAACTCACTTGCGCACAACGAAAACACCACACGCGGCCTTTGTGAGGAAGCAGAGATCGTTAGAAAGTCGCTGGGTTCTCCGCATGCTCGCTCTCTGAAATATCTATGAAAACGCAAGTAGTTTGGCAGGCCAGACAACTTCTTTTCATTTTTAGATTGAAAAACTTACAGTGCCTCTCAAAAGTATTCATACACCTTGAACATTTGCACATTTTGTCATGTTTACAACCCTAAACATAAAGATTTTATTTTGATGTTTTTGTTTTACAAAACAACTCCACTCTGTCACATTAGAAGGAGAGTGTTTGTGAACAGCAGTTTTCAGGTCTTTCCACAGATTTTCAATAGGATTTTGGTCAGGGCTTTGACTGGGTCATTCTAACACATTAATATGTTTTTATTGAACCATTCCATTGTAGATTTATCTTTGTATTTAGGGTCATTGTCCTGCTGAAGGTGAATCTCCGCCCCAGCCTCAGTTCTCTTGCTGACTCCAGCAGGTTTTCCTCCAAAATGTCTCTATATTTGGCTCCATCCATGTTCCCAACTATTCTTACAATCTCCCCAGTCCCCGCTGAGGAAAAGCAGCCCCACAGCATGATGCTCCCCCCCGTATATTTGACACTGGGGATGGTGCACTCAGGACGATGAGCAGTGTCAGGTTTGCTCCAAACATAACGTTTTGCATTTGGGCCAAATTTTTGTCTCATCTGACCAAAGCAGCTTCTTCCACATGGAGCTGTGTCCTCCATATGACTTCTAGCAAACTTCAAATGGGATTTCTTATGGCCTCCTTTCAATAATGGCTTTCTTCTTCCACTCGTTCATGAAGGCCAGATTTGAGTAGATACGACTTATAGTTGTCCCATGTCCAGATTCCCCCAGCTCAGCAGCAGGACTTCACAGCTCCTCCAGAGTTATCTTGGGGCACTTGGTGGTATATCTTACCAGTGTTCTCCTTGTTCGGTTTGTTAGTTTAGGTGAACGACCACATCTTGGTAAGTTGGCAGTGGTGCTTTACTCTTTCCATTTCTGAACAATGGATTGAACAGTTGCTCCGGGAGATGTTCAAATCTTGGGAAATCTTTGTGTAACTTAATGCTGCTTTAAACTTCTCCACAGCTTTATCCCTGACCTCTCTGGTGCTCCTTGACCTTCATGATGCTGTTTAGTGACCAATACACTCCAACCACAGCTCTGAGGGCCTAAAAAACAGCTGAAATTATACTGAGAGTAGATTACACACAGGTGCCTCTATTTAACCGTTAGGCCAAGGTGTGAACATTCTGGAGTCATTAGGAATGTTATAAAGGCAATTTAATGCACTCAGAAAATGCTGTATGAATACTTATGCAAGCTCCACTTTTCACTTTTCTATTTTTAAAAAAAATAACGGAATCATGTATCATTTTGCTTTCACTTCACAGTTGTTGGTTACATGTGTGTGAACGTTCAGTAAAAAAATCAAAATAAAATCTTTATGTTTAGGGTTGTAAATATGACAAAATGTGCAAAAGTTCAAGGTGTATGAATACTTTCGAGAGGCACTGTAGTTATTAGTTGAGAGAAATATCTGGAGAGTCAGTTACTTTGACTAAAATGCTGCAGAAATATTTGAGCTGCCAAAGCTGCCACTGCCTCACTGCCTCCTCACCGGGGCGACAGGTTGTCCTTCTTCAGGATGTTGAGGTGGAAGAGCGACGGGGCCAGGCACACGGCGATGTTCATGGGAGTCATCTGGTTCTCCTGCACAGAGGAAGTGACGTCACTGAGGAAGCACAGCAGCGTCTGCAGCACCTCCCGGTTCTCGTCCGACATGAGCATGACGGCCGCCTGCACGGCCTGGAGCCGCTGCTCCCGGGGCACATCTGCAGAGAGAACAGTGTGAGTTAGAACGGAGCTGACAGCGCCCCCTGCTGTCAGATCATGAGTCCCCCTCTGTACTCTCTGTAGTGACCTTATAACTGTGACTGAGGATCTGGCACATATTCATTGTTCCGACACGTTCTTTATACTCTCTGAAGAGTTTTCTAGGGACAGGCTTTGTACTGAAGTGGAAAACGTTGATTTCTTTTTGTTTCTTTGTTCTTTATTTTACCTGCTAAGTCAATTGTGAACAAATTCTCATTTACAATAATGACCTGTGGCTGAGGAGCATCGTCCAGTTAAAGGGATATTTCAGTATTTTTGACATAGGGCCTCATTTCCTAGTTATCCAGAGTGTTGCTGATTTCTGGAGATATTTATTTTTGTAATTCAAGCAGTTCTTATGCAGCCAGACCACCCACATAAATGTCTGTGTCGATAGAGTAATTTTTGGAATATAACTGACCTTGCATCACACGAATGATCGCATTTTGAGGGTCTATTTTCTAGCAGATCACTAGCTTATACAACCACGAAGCTGATGCTGCTCAAATACAAGTTATTTTAAATGCAAAATGTTTCAAATGACTCTATGGACACAGACATTTCTATGGTTAGTCTGGTGTTATAAATGATTTGCCTCAGGTGCTCTGTGGAGCGGGTCAGACTGTTTTTAATGCAGGCTAGCTGATACCATAGAAATGCACTAGCCTTGCACTAGCCTAGCGTCACTTAACTCTTCAAATAAAAGAACTGCATGAATTACAAAAAAAATATATCTCCAGAAATCAGCAACACTCTGGATAACTAGGAAATGAGGCCCTATGTCAAAAATGCTGAAATATCCCTTTAAGAAATGAAAACACATATTACAAATATTCAGACATGTGCACTGATCTTGGAGTATTGCAAAATGTTTTTGAAGGATAACGTTGACACAAGTGAGTTTTGGAGTTTGCTGTGAATAATTTCAGTTCATAGAAGCAGATTGAAATGCAAATTGGTCAAGTATATAGTATATAATATTTCCCTGCATGACCACCTGCCTTTGACTCTGGTTTGTACTGTTTATGTCTCAATATGTGGCTCTCAATGAAAAAAAAACAACCTCTGTGTCTTATGTTTGTTTGTCTTGTTACACTGTAATGTACAGACATTACTCTCTAAATCAGGGGGGGCAGTTCATTTTCATAAGGGGCCGCATTGAGTCGGAGCCGCACCAACAATAACTCACTTACAGGATATGAGTATAATGTATTGGGAGTTTATCGCCGGGTTCATAAAAAAATGTTTTGATTGAAAATACATTGATTTTTTTCAGTAAATGAATAATAATGAGCCTGGCAGGTCTGTCGCCTCATAAAAACTTATTGCACTTTACAAGCCTGTGTCACAAGTCTCTGCCACACTGTAGTCAATAATCATTCACTCCACACTCCACAGCTGCTATTATAGCCACAGCTGCCCAGGGGCAGACTGTCCATTTCCAGTGTTAATTTTGACAACGCATTTTATTTTAGTTTTAGTCTTTTGACTAAAATGTTCTTAAATTTTAGTCATGATTTAGTCAATTTGTTTTTTTTTCAATTTTAGTCTAGTTTTAGCCGACTAAAATTGCATGTCAATTTAGTCGACTAAATTTATGACTAATTTAGTCACTTTGCATTGATAATCTTCATTATAATCATATTTAATCGTGGTCCTCGACTTCATGGAGCTGCTTCCACATGAACAAAGCTCAGACTTGTTCATTTGACAGTGAATTTAAATGATCTGAGGCTTTTTCAGTTTGTCAGTCAATAGAAGTTTGGATGATGTTAGTCTCTCCTTTTCATTTTTATTTAGTCTTATTTTAGTCGACTAAAATATCTGGACATTTTAGTCATAGTTTTAGTCTCATGAGAAACTCTCAATTTAGTTTTAGTCCAATTTTGACTAAAATTAAGACTAAATATTTTAGTCGACGAAATTAACACTGTTTATTTCCCACTTGACAACAATGTGTTGTTTATATCCTGATTTCTTACTATGTCAGTGCCCTCTGCTGGACACCTGTGGAATTCTTTCCTTTTATTTTTTAATTAAGCTGCCCCCTAGTGGCTGGAGTGAGCATTCTGGTAAAAAAAAACACAGGAATGGGCTTTTTTTTTTACATACTTGTGAATATATGCCCTGCAAGTCGTGACTGAATCATCTCGTGGGCCGTATTTTGCCCAGGTCTGCTCTAAATGCTTAATAATAATAAGCTATTTCAACTGGATTTTTAGTTTTGATTCAATGTTATCTGTCATCATCAGTTTGGTCTTTGATTAGATAAGATTACTCTCTATACTGCCATCGTTTGACTTTGTGATATTGTATGTTCTTTAATGCCTCCTCTGTCCCACATGCACTTATGTCAGCTGTTGATTGTGATCGTATACAGCTCCATGGCGCTCACATTGGTAGATGTGGAGGAACGTCTCTCCCAGTTTGCTGGTGAGCAGAGGCTCGGGCAGGTCCCTGAAGAACTGCTTGACCATGTCGGCCACGTCGTACGCCGACTGCTCCTCGTAGTTCACGTGGTCCGGGGAGCTCTCGTTCATCTGCCGCAGGGCCTGGATGCGAGACTTCACTCCCGACTTACGGAACAGGCCCACCTGGAGGAGAAATGTGGACAGTGAGCAGGGTCAGCTTTAAACATCATGTAAAGATTAGGCTCTTCTGGGCTTGAAATTTTACCTTTTGTATATGTGAAATAGGTTCTACTTAAAGAAAAGACAGTAAGGAGTGAGTATGACAGTGAATACAAGCTTTCTTTTGAAGCCATAGTTTCATAGATTGACAGCATTGGAACGCCCTCTGCTGGCAGCAAAGGGAATTCACCTCTTAACCCGGGCCTTAACTGAGCTTTACCCAGATCTAAAAGCCTCTCGAGTGGAGCTTCCAAAGACAGACTCTAAGCCTGTGTAATGCCCCATTTGAAAGCTAAGGCCTACAAAAACGATTTTTCCTTGTATTGTCGTCACTTCTTCCATCTTATTTATGGTGCCTTGTTATCACTTTTTTGTTGCCTGTATTTTTCATCCTCATTTATGTCTCCGTTTATGATGTTTTTAATGTAATTACTTGGTTAATAACCCCTTAACTCCCACCTGAACCGAGCACATTTTCTCCAGCTTTACCCCAATCCAAAAGCTTCTGGAAAAAAGGTGTGAAAATAGTGAAAAAATGGACGAAAAAGAGACAAAAATGAAAAAAAAAATGACAAAAATGGACAAAAATTTGACAAAAATGTGAGAAAAATTTGACGAAAAATTTAGAAAAAACGGACGAAAAAGTGACAAAAAATGGACAAAAAAGTGACAAGAATTTGACAAAAAATGTGAATAATTTGACAAAAAATTTGAATAATTTGACGAAAAAGTGACAAAAAAGTCACGAAAACAACAAAACAACAAAAAACTGATGAACCTGGTTTAAAGAACCCTATAGACCTGGTCTGGTGAAGATAATGTCCTATATTTTTTGAAAAAAACAAAACATAACAAAAAAATATATATATACAAAAAAAGTACCTAAAATAAAATTAAAACAATTATGCATGAATTTGTAGTTAATGAAAATGGTGCTGTCAATGGACCAGCAACACACACAGTTCCTGTTCCACGAACTTTGTTTCTTTGCAGACTGCAGTGATGTATATTGTGGGAGCCAGAGTATTGATACTGTAGGTGGCGGCCATTTTAGGGATAGGTTTGCCTGAGTCCTCCTAGGAACGCCCCCACCTCCTGGAGACGCCTCCGAGCTTTCGCCACCAGCCGAGTAACCAACCACTGCTCCTCAGCAGAACCCCCTCCCCACTGATGCCACAGACAGCGTGTGGAGGGGGCGTGTCTGAAAGGCTCAGAGGTTCTTAAAGAGACAGAGGCCTATTTCAAGACATTCACTACAGCCATTTCGAGAGAGACATTCTACACAAGGCAGTTATTCTAATTTACTGCATTTACAGACCAACAGAATGTTTCGTCATCATTGTAGTGTGATATAGACTGGTGCTATGTGATTGAAAAAAGCATAATACTGTGGTTAACTCTGGCTAAATCCAGCAGAGACTCTGATTTAGGGAGTGAAGTCTGTAATAAAGTCAGCTCTATCTGGAAAATTGTACTTCCATACTGAATAATTCTCCAGTTTGTTGCTCATTGCTCTGCTCAGGTGAAAGAAAACTGAAATATTAAGACAAACTGTCACTTATAGATTCAACACAGAAGCTCAAAGCGTCTCTAAACTCCAGCACGAAGTCAGTGTGTTTGGGTTTTTGGGTGTGGCTCTGACCTGGTCGAGGCACTGGCTGCGGAGGTAGCGCAGGGCCTGCTGCAGACCCAGAGGCAGGGGCTGCCCGGAGCGCTGCACGTGGACGATGAGCGGGACTCCGAACACGGCCTTGTCCTTGTAATCCGGCACCTTCATCCTCTTCATGAACTTGGGGACGGCCCTGCGCACATTCACACGTGTTATCGCCGCGTCCCAGAGCCGTGTCAGGCCATTGACGACACTTTAAGGATGAACTGACCACGTCCAGCCGTGTTTGTTGGACAGCGAGTACTTCTCCATGATGGCGGTGAGTCTGAGCAGGGAGAACTTCTGCAGCAGGTTGAGCTGAGCCGCGGACTGGTTGTTGATCTGGAGAGACGCCGTGGAGTGGCTCAGGCGGTTGGAGATCTGGAAACTGGGCCAGCGTAACCTGAGAACAACACGAACACGCATAAAACTAGCTTACTACAAGAAAAATGAATGCATGAGAAATGCCGCATCAGCTTTTGGGCACTTCAGCTGTGATCGTTTAGATCTGGCAACTTGAAATAAGGTTTAATATGTGAAATAAGTGTAGTTTCCTTGTGGTTTGCATCTCAAATTTGGATTGGAACGCCCTCTGCTGGCAGCAAAGGGAATTCACCTCTTAACCCGGGCCTTGACTGAGCACATTTTCTCCAGGTCAGCTTTACCCAGATCTAAAAGCCTCTCGAGTGCAGCTTCCAAAGACAGACTCTAAGCCTGTGTAATGCCTCATTTGAAAGCTAAGGCCTAGAAAAATGATTTATCCTTGTATTGTCGTCACTTCATCCATCTTATTTTTGGTGCTTTGTCATCACTTTTTTTGTTGCCTGTATTTTTCATCCTCATTTATGTCTCCGTTTATGATGTTTTTAATGTAATAACTTGGTTAATAACCCTTAACTCCCACCTGAACCGAGCACATTTTCTCCAGCTTTACCCCAATCCAAAAGCTTCTGGAAAAAAGGTGTGAAAATAGTGAAAAAATGGACAAAAAAGAGAAAAAAAATTTACAAAAAAAATGACAAAAAATTGACAAAAAAAATGACAAAAAATTGACAAAAAAAGTGAGAAAAA
The DNA here is from genome assembly GCF_951799975.1 of Gobius niger. Lineage (NCBI taxonomy): Eukaryota > Metazoa > Chordata > Actinopteri > Gobiiformes > Gobiidae > Gobius > Gobius niger. The sequence goes on along the minus strand of NC_136852.1, from coordinate 3,863,228 downwards.
TTTGACGAAAAATTGAGAAAAAATGGACGAAAAAGAGACAAAAAATGGACAAAAAAATGATAAAAAATGGACAAAAAAGTGATAAGAATTTGACAAAAAAATGCGAATAAGCCAGTTCCAGTCGACTGAGGAACTGTTTCGTTCACAGGGCCATCGGGAAGCTGAACTCCCTGCCCTCCCTCCCCCCGCTCCACAATCAAGGATGAGAGAAACATATTATGACAAATAAAAAATCCTGAATCTTAAAAATCACAGCTCATTATTATTAATAATTTATTGGAAAATGTTCTCAATAGTATTTTCCTGTTTATGTTATATAAGCCCTGGGAGCTGCATTTTAGCCCATGACACCCCTGTTATAGAGCAGTGGTTCCCAACGTTTATTGTCTTCCGTACCCCTTGGGCCTTTCAGTGGTCAACTGTGTACCCTCTACCTCAAGGGTGTTGCAGTTTATTTAGACAGAAATTTCTTTTAAGTGGTATTTATAAGAAAAAAGGACAATGTTGCAGTCAAAATAAACCTAAAATTGTCCCAAAGCAACACATTTTACTGAAAAATATAGCTTTTCATATAAAAATTATGTTACATTTTCCCCTTTTTTTTGGGAAACACTGTTGTAGAGTAATAAAATGTTACCGGTTTGGTCTGGTGAGCGACGCCCCCACGCCCGAGTCCCTCCGCTCCCTGCGCCCGCTCAGCTCCTGGTCGGCCAGCGACACTCCGTCTCTCTCGCCGTCGCTGGGCGGAGTCTGGCTCTCCGTCGCCGAATGTCCCTCGAAGTCCAGCGTGATCTGACTGGACGCCTGCAGGTTCTCTCCCCTCGACCTCGACCCGTCCGAAACCTCCTCCTCCGCCGCCGCCACACCCGCCCCGGGCAACACGTTCTTCGACCAGCGATCCACGATCTGCTGCAGGCCGTTCACGTGGAGCAGGATGTCGTCCAGGTGCGGGAACAGGTCCTCCTTCTCCAGGTCCATCAGGTCTCCCGTGCTGGCGTACAGGTGCGAGCCCGGGACGTTGTCGTACACGCTGACCCGGCTGCCCCTCGAGCCGCACTGCGTCGCCGGCCTGGACTCCCCTCTGTAGGGCATGAGTTCGGGGTAACGCGTACCTCCCGTGTGCCAGGTGATGGGCGCGCCGTTCGTGGGGGATAAGCTTTCGATGGACAGCGCTTTGGGGAACGTGCCCGGCTTATGGTCCTGCGGGACGTGCACCACCAGGTCCTCGTACGAGCAGAAGTCGTTCCTGCGATTCTCCTCCGCCACTTCGTCCCCGTGGGTGAAGATGTCCACGTCCTCCAAGTACATCCCGCTCCGTTTGTGGTCCGCCCTGTGAGAGGAGAGGGATGCACATGTGATGCAGGTCAGTTATAGTCCAAAAAAGGAAATGAGGCCCTATGTCAAAAATCCTGAAATATCCCTTTAAAATGTGGACAGGAAGTAGTCTGTATCCTACACTGACCAACAGGAAGTTAGCCAAAACCCTTCCGTGTGTGAGCCTATTAAAAACCTCTTACCACCCGCCTACACCAAATGCATTCTGTCCTCTTTGGCTATTATATAGGCCTGTGTAACGCCTCATTTGAAAGCTAAGACCCACAAAACTGATCTTTTTTCAAACGTTGTTGCTGTGTTGTGTCACCTTTTTTTTTATTGTATTTTTTGTCACATTTTCGTTGAATTTTTGTCCTTTTTTTGTTGAATTTATGACATTTTTTGTTGAATTTTTGACATTTTTTGTTGAATTTTTGTCACTTTTTGTTGAATTTTTGTCACTTTTTGTTGAATTTTTGTCACATTTTTGTAGAATTTTTGTCTTTTTTTTGTTGAATTTTTTCTCACTTTTTGTTGAACTTTTGTCACATTTTTGTTGAATTTTTGTCTTTTTTTTGTTGAATTTTTGTCACATTTTTGTTGAATTTTTGACATTTTTTTGTTAAATTTTTGTCACATTTTTGTTGAATTTTTGTCACATTTTTGTCACATTTTTGTTAAATTTTTGTCAAATTTTTGTTGAATTTTTGTCATTTTTTGTTGTTGAATTTTTGTCATTTTTTTGTTGGATTTTTGTCATTTTGTTGTTGAATTTTTGTCATTTATTGTTGAATTTTAGTCTTTTTTTTGTTAAATTTTTGTCTTTTTTTGTCACATTTTTGTCATTTTTTTGTTGAATTTTCTTCACTCTTTGTAGAATTTTTGTCATTTTTTTGTTGAATTTTTGTCACATTTTGTTGAATTTTTGTCACATTTTTGTTAAATTTTTGTCACATTTTGTTGAATTTTTGTCACTTTTTGTTGAATTTTTGTCACATTTTTGTTGAATTTTTGTCTTTTTTTTGTTGAATTTTTGTCACTTTTGTTGAATTTTTGTCATTTTTTGTTGAATTTTTGTCACTTTTTGTTCAATTTTTGACATTTTTTTGTTGAATTTTTGTCAATTTTTGTTGAATTTTTGCCACATTTTTGTTGAATTTTTTGTCATTTTTTTGTTGAATTTTCTTCACTCTTTGTTGAATTTTTGTCATTTTTTTGTTGAATTTTTGTCATTTTTTTCGTTGAATCTTTGTCACTTTTTGTTGAATTTTTGTCACTTTTTGTTGGATTTTTGTCATTTTTTTGTTGAATTTTTGTCACATTTTTGTTAAATTTTTGTCTTTTTTTGTCATTTTTTTTGTTGAATTTTTGTCATTTTTTTGTCTTTTTTTGTCACATTTTTGTTGAATTTTTGTCATTTTTTTGTTGAATTTTAGTCTTTTTTTTTGTTGAATTTTTGTCACTTTTTGTTGAATTTTTGTCACATTTTTGTAGAATTTTTGTCACATTTTGTTGAATTTTTGTCATTTTTTTGTTGAATTTTTGTCACATTTTTGTTGAATTTTTGTCTTTGTCTTTGTTGAATTTTTGTCACATTTTTGTCACGTTCACATCCTTGCTTTCTTCTCATTTTTTGTGGCTGTTTTGCTGCTTTTTTCCCAAGAAGCTTTTTGATTAGGGTAAAGCCAAACTGTAGAAAACGGGATCCGTTCAGGTGGGAGTTAACAGGCTAACCTTGAACGGCGTTACCTGTGAGCTTTGCGTTCCTTGAGGCTGGGCGTGCTGACCGCGCTGCCGCCGGAATGGCTCCCGTCACTCCCCGACGGCGATGACGCGGCTTTACTCGCCGGCTGGTTGTTCTCGCCGTGTCCGTTGGCGATGTCGACGCAGTGCAGGGTCTGGAGAGCGCGCACTTCCTGCTGCAGCACTGGCGCGCTGATGATCAAAGTCTTACGCTCGCCTCCCACGTTCCCCCGGGTCCGTAACGCCTCCACGCGCCGCAGAAAGTCCTTGGCGCGATTCGCTTTGCCGTGTCTGTCGGACCCGGCGTGATCGGGGGCGGTCCGGGAGGCCGGGTCGGGCGTGGCCGGGGAGTCCAGGTCCTCCGTGCTCCGCCCTTTGCTGCCGCCGCTGCTCCCGCTGTGCAGGGAGCAGATCTCCGGCTCGCTCAGGTCGGTCAGGACGCTCTCGCTGCTGGCCGTGGTGCGCAGCGGCGTGTGCTCCTCATGGTCGCGGCGCTGTCCCGGGTCGGGGGGGCGGCCCAGGAGAGAGTCGATGTCCTGAAGGCGAGACCACCTCCGGCTGGTCCACTCGAAGGTCCATCTGTCGCTGATGGCGAACACGTCGGAGTCCTCATCGGAGTCTTCGTTCTGTGGGACACAAAGGGAGACGGTGAATCTCGGACGGCCCAAAGTTCTAGGTTTTAAAGTGGGCACTCGCGCATTGTCATATTTTTTATTTCATAATTTGAATCAATATCTTTTACCACAACACAACAGAGGGCGTCATTAAAGCCCAGCTCTTCAGGATCCCCCTCGGAGGAGCAGAATCAGCGTCGAAGATAAAACACACAAATAAGGAGGGAGGGTAGGGTTGACAGCAATGGGCGCTGGCTGCTCTGATTTATGACCACGACACTGGGGGCCACCATTGCTCCGCCATTGCTGTAGTACCTCCATATCGCCACTAGGCCCCCATTGAAAAGCATTGGAGTTCAGACACCTTAAAAACAACTTTAACGCCTGGTTTAAATTGTTTCAACACTAGACTAGGCTAGATATTCCTCCTGTGATAACACTGGGTTAGTCAAGACACCAGGCTGGTTTTGTATGAAGAATTTTTGGAATCTCGTACTTAATGAGGGTCGGACTGTTAGCATTGGAGCAGCGCGAGCTACATGTCACGCAAGGGCGGAGTCTACGGTGAAGATCCCGCCCTTATGACCTTTTTAGGAACATGCTTCGTCAGAGTTGGGGAGGAGGAGTGAGCAGAAGCCGTCCATTATCTTTTACAGTCTATGGTTGACAGCAGTGATGGGATTTAAAAGACTGGCTCTTTTAAATATTAAAATTCAATAACGCCGGCCAGAAAACTCACAATATCAATACAATAATAACAATAAGAAAAAGGGCATTTAAAAAAACGTATTTAATCTAAAATCACATTTTTTACACTTTGAAAAATGTGTTTTGCAACACAAATAATAAAAAGAGGCTGCAACTGCCTGACAAATCCTTTTTAGTGCATTTAGCTTTGACTTTAGTTGCAAAACGTTTTCACTTGTGAGGCCTGCTCCGTTTTTGGGCTGATGCTTCGTTTGGGGGAGTTCTGAGTGAAACTAACTTAAAAATCAATCAAACTTTATTCATAAAGTTCTTTTCATACCAAAGGTATCACAAAGTGCTTTACAGATTACAACATTTAAAACAATACGCCTGGCATAACCTCCCATATATATATTATATATACTAGGATTAAATAAATAGATTAGTCAGTTTAAGACAAAACTAAAAAGGTGGGTCTTGAGCTGCTCTTAAAAACATGAACGTTCTCTGCAGCCCTGAGCTTCTCCTCAGGTGGTTCCAGAGGCGAGGGCTGTAATATTGAGTGTTTTTGTTGACTTTAGGAATAACTAGGAGACCCCTGAGGAGGAGCGAAGGGGCCGTGAAGGTTCATAAGGTAAAAGCAGTTCTGAAAGATAAGCAGGACCAACATCTGTCTCTTTTCACAATGGAGATCCGGTTCGAACCAGTAACTCATGCCCCTGGAGGCCATAAGCGCCACTGCAGGTGTCGTAGCATGTTGCTTTTTTTTTTACTCCTTAATTGTCCGTGAGAGTAAAAACTACACTGACAGAAAAGACAAAGGGACAGAGGGATATTGTTCATCCAATTACACAATGGAGACATTTTTTTTTCTCACTCAAACTTGGCTGTAAATACTGTTTAAGTGGCGCTAGCCTGCACTTAGCGCTGTCCGTTAGCCTGTTAGCTTCTTCTTCGTGATTCTAGTAGTGTGTATTATCCGGCTCTGGCTCGGTGCAGGGAAAGCTCAGAGTGTCACCCCCTATGGAAAGGATTTATTATGGGAAACAAGCTACTTAGTTCTGCTTTAAAGGCTCGTTCAGCTGGTTGGTCGTGTACAGCTCACCGCTAGTTTCAGACAAACTACTTGTTCGAAATGAGCCAGACGGGCGCAGTTTCGGTCTTCGACATGAGAAGAAGTGGGAGTCGTTTCCCCTGTGGCGAATGATTTCATGAGGAAGTGAGGAAGATTATTAAAAACTGAAGTGAGAATGAAGTGAGAAACTACTCCAGGAATGTTTTTTTTTGACTGAAGAAATCCGCTACATGCTTCAAAGCTCTAAAAAGTTGATTTTGCATGATATGTCTCCGTAAAATACATTCTAATGTTGCCTTTAATTACAATTTTGTGAGTTTCTATTATCTTTCGACAGTTCAAAATGATGCAAAAGAACCAATGAATAACATTAATAACTGCTCTTGATTCAGGGTAGCGCCTCGTAGTTATGAAAAATACAAAAAAAATACATAATTCAATCAGATCCTCGTGTCCACAGACCTGGTACATGATGTCCCTGATGTCATCATAATATATTACACAGAGACACAGGCAGGTCGGTTATATCCGGCCCAGAGGACACGCTCGTAGGAAATAACTCTTAATTAATCACTGTCAGCTGGTCGTGAAGTAATAGGACGTCATGAGCCGATACTACACAATGGGAGAGACAGAAAATCATTCAGCTTATGGAGGAAAGTGCCTTCATCATGTAGAATATTGTCTCCACTTTTGGACGCCTTTATGAGACAGTCATGTGACCTGAGTTCATCTGTGCTGAGAGACTTTGTGACAGTTTCTCTTTCATGTGGATAGATCCGGCTGTTACAGAGATATCAACCATAGACCAAGGGCCAGATCTTGTGACTGGCGCAGTCCGTGCGCAACTCTAAACGCAACATAGTACACGCGCGATCTTGCATGTGGCGCAGGTTTTGCCACTAGGGAGAGGGCGTTATTTAAGAAAAAGAGGCCGACTGAGGCGTGGATCATTACAAGCAGCACTTGGAGCTGCTCTTCTGTGGCAACCTTCACATTATGTTCCTCTTTACATCGCGCTGCCTTGTCTTCTTCCTTAGAATCCACGTCTAATTGAAAACAAAAGCAAAATTGCAGTGAAAAGTCTGTTTGAGCGTCGGTTACGCACGGGTTTACTTTGATACAGTAGATCAACACGCACCTGACACCAAAGCAAAAACAACCGTTTTCCATAAATAAACCACACACGCCTTTAAGTGCCACAACACCAGGTCTGATCTGAGTTTTAAGGAGACATTTCCATCGTGTGTCAGTCTTTACCTCCTGATGATGCTCCTTGTGTAGCCACAGCTCAGTCCAAAAGAAAGAAGCACATTTTACAGGGCGCAGAGCAACTCTTGTTTTTTTTTTTTTCAAATTCAGCCGCTCCAAGAATCCTGCAGCTGTGGTGAAAATGTTCCAATACGCTACAGTTTTCTTGCAACTGCTGCATAACTCTGCAACTCCTCCGCAGCCGATATGACAGTTTCTGATCAATTAAATCCTGTACATTTCGTAACTTTGCGCATTCGAACGGAGTCCAGCGCGAGGCTGCTGCCTCTCTGTCCCGCCCGCTCATCTTGGATCTGCAGTGAGTGGCTGCAGCAGCGGAGGGACACTTTTATTTCTTTAATCTTTATTAAACATTGCACTGCATCATTATCCTTCAGTTAGATTTAATCTAATGTCTCTCCCCTCTCTCTCCCCTCTCTCTCTCCTCTCTTGTTACAACTGTAAAGTTGTAACAACAGCACGTAAGCTCCGCCTCCGGGTCTGTCACTAAAGGTAAACACGTCTTTCTTTTTGTCACTGCTTGGTTTTGCTTTTCAATTTGCCTAAAAACTAAAGTTTCTTATTCAGTCCTGGTTTATAACTGGTTTAGTTTAGCTCTGGGTTTTACGACCGGTGTAAGTCCTGGTTTAGACCTGGCTCAGTCCTGACGCCAATTCAGAGGCTACTCCAGTTCTGGCGTCTTGTGAAGTCCGAAGAGGCTTTAAGTTACAGCTATATAAAGGTGTAGCTTTTCTTCGCTCCATTTGTGCTGAAGCGGCTCATTATCTGCGTATACGTGGATTTTTTAGACCCAATGCGGGTCTGGAGAGAAAAAGAACCGAAAACTGGCACCAAAGAATTTTATTTTTTCGATACCTCCCCCGACTGGAGTTTTCGGTCGGTACCAAGTGGGTACCGTTTAACGGTGCCCATCCCTATTCATACCTTCAGCTATAAAGCTGCTAAACAAGGATGAATCTCATTTTAACCATTAATGTGTCGTTAGATCAATTATGGCTCCAGGTTTTTATTATCTTGCTGATTTATTTTATTTATTTGTAGGTGTTTGGCCTATTCTTCTTCTTCTATGTACTGTATTTATGAGATGTTATGAGATATGAATGTTTGGCTGGGAAGCTGCAAATGAACTGCTCCCGGGGAGAAATAAAGTCTTCTGAATCTGAATAAATTGGACACAACGGGCAACTTTAGAGAAGAAGATGTTGTCAAATTTCAGTCTAAACTGCAGCTGATTTAGTTTCAGCTCAACATTTTTGTGTTTTTGACGAATATCTGCAGAAAGAACAGTTGTGTAGGTTCTGTCTATTTTTGAAAGAAATTCAGATTTAATGCTGAATCCAGTTAATGCTTTTTGACCCATTTAATCACTTTTAACCTCTTAACTCAACCGAGAGATCTTTTTCCTCACGTCATCAGATTTTTTTCCAGCATTTTTTTGTTGGGTATTCAACTCATTTTTGTAACTTTTTGGTCATTTTTTGGGTCATTTTTTGTCAATTTTTCATCACATTTTCATCACATTTTTGTCACATTTTTGTCACATTTTTGTCATTTTTTTTGTCATTTTTTCGTCAATTTTTTGTAATTTTCTTGTCAAATTTTATCACATTTTTGTCATTTTTTCATCACATTTTCGTCATTTTTTTTGTCATTTTTTCGTCATTTTTTGTAATTTTCTTGTAAAAAATTTTAGCACATTTTTGTCATTTTTTTGTCACATTTTTGTCATTTTTTCATAACATTTTTGTCATTTTTTTGTCATTTTTTCGTCAAATTTTTGTCATTTTCTTGTCAAATTTGTATCACATTTTTGTCACATTTTTGTCATTTTTTCGTCATATTTTTGTCAATTCCTTGTGACATTTTTGTGACATTTTCATTTTTGTCGCTATTTTCACACCTTTTTTCCAGAAGCTTTTGGACTGGGGTAAAGCCAAACTGGAGAAAATGTGCTCGGTTCAGGTGGGAGTTAAGGGGTTAAGGCCTCCATTTTTGGCATAATTCATGAAATGACTTTCACGAAAACCCTCAGTAATTGTGCTGAAACATCTGCAGTGGGTCTTTGGATACTTGAGCATAAACACTTGCACTGGGAGATGATAAACCTGACTGTCGGTGAGAAAACCCCCGCTTCAACATGACAATAACGAACGACACTTTAGCAACTGCATCCCAGAAACCCACAACAAAAACACACTTACTTTCTTCTTTGGCAGGTGGACGTCGAGTTTCATGGACGCGCACTTGTTCAGCGTGTTGAGCCTCCTGCAGGAGCCAAACACAAAGAGCCAATGTTACTTCAGCATGTCGTACAGGCACGGAAAACCCGGTCAGCCCACGCTGCTGAGGCCGTAATGAAGTCAAGAGCGGTAATTAGCAATTAGCTTGAGCGTTCTGGAGTCTGGAGGAGAGGAGAAGTCTGGTGGATAGTCTGTGCATTCACCATTTAAGACGGAAGCTATTTATAACTGAAGATGACATCGTTGTTTCCAGCACAGAATGTTTGGATCAGGTTTGGACTGGTTTGGATCAGGTTTGGACTGGTTTTGGATTGGTTTAAATAGAATACTTCACATACACTCCACTACATTTCCATGCAGATGTGAGTACAGGGGCGGACTGGCCATATGTCCATTCTGGAAGAGCACAGAAGGGCCCACTGGCTCTAGGGCCACCGGTCCGGCCCCTCACTTTACCTTACCCTCACCCCCGGGCGTGACCGAGCTTTACCCAAATCTAAAAGCTTAAAAGAAAAGCATCCGAAAACCAAAAAGTGCTGGAAAAGCAACAAAAAAGTGACAAAAACACAACAAAATGTGACGAAAACGTGATGACAAAGCAATGAAAAAAGCGATGAAGAAACAACAAAAACATGACAAAAACCCCCCCGAAAAACAAGAGACGAAAACAAAACGAAAAAGTGACAAAAACATGCCAAAAAGCCACAAAAAAAGTAATGAAAAAGCAGCAAAAACAAACAACAACAAACAAAAATGGAGCGACAACGTGACAAAAAGCTACCATCACTTTTCTAGATTTTAACCTTCAAATGAGGCGTCACAGTGTTGCTCTCCAGTCAAGAAGCCTTTAGATTTGGGTAAAGTCGAACTGGAGAAAATGCTCTGGGTTAAGGCGGGGGGCAAGAGGTTAACATATGTATTTGTGGAAGTGTCGCATTTACGCTAATTTGGGCCAGGCTGGCCAGAGTCCAGGGCTGTTTTTCAGTCCCAGTCCGCCCCTGGCCAAAACACTGTAAATCCTTTAAATCAGGGCTGCCCAAACTTTTTGTCTCCGAGGGCCAAAATGAAAAAGTGCCTGTGAGTCGCGGGCCAAACACGACGATGTCAAGCGTGAAACATATAACTGCAAATCTTTTTTGGTTTACCTTTGCATTTAATTCAATCTATACAATTAACCTCTTAACTCCCGCCTGAACCGAGAGGATCTTTTTCCTTACATCAGATTTTTTTTTCCATTTTTTTGTTGGATCATTTTTGTAACTTTTTTGTCATTTTTGGGTCAATTTTTCATCAATTTTTTGTCATTTTTTGTCAATTTTTTATCATATTTTTGTTATTTTTTGTCACATTTTTGTCATTTTTTTTGTCCATTTCTTGTGACATTTTAGTGACATTTTGGCCACTTTTTCATCAATGTTTTCTCACTTTTTTTGTCACATTTCCATCATTGTTTTCGTCTCAGTTTTGTTGCTATTTTCACAGCTTTTTTCCAGAAGCTTTTGGATTGGGGTAAAGCCAAACTGGAGAAAATGTGCTCGGTTCAGGTGGGAGTTAAGGGGTTAAACATGCTACAAAAAGCCTAGTTTTAATAGAACAAAATCAATTATTGTAGCAATATAGAGCAAAATGGAAACAGCAGCACCACCTGTACCTGCAGCACCTACAGTGACTTTAACTGATTCATTTCTTTAAGTCAAAGAAAATGCCAGATTATATCATTTTGAAAGCGTCAGTTCAGCATAAATTCTTTTATAAGTCATAGATGTCAATGATTTTTGTTTCCTTAACTTTGTGAAAGGAGTGAAACAGCGCCCCCAATTTGACGCTGGTGGACAAAAAGTGAACTGCATCTATATTTGCCATTGAGAATGAACGGGAGAGAGAGTTATTGACCAGATGCGGCGCAAAAGTAGGTCACCCTCTGGCGGGCCAACCTAATTGTTCCGGCGGGCCAAATTTGGCCCGCGGGCCCCACTTTGGGCACCCCTGCTTTAAATGGAAACAGTTTGCAGTGCGCACTGACGACGAGGGGCAAGTGGGAGTCACCTGACAACTCCCAACATGCACTTCTTTGCAAACACTTATAGAGGTCTGAGGTTCTGTGGGTCCTGGAGGGAGTTACAATAAAGTATTTCCTCTCATATTGCTATGAACTTTACCTCCATCTATGTCACTTCCTGTCAGTGGCTTAAAAATTCAAATAAAAATAACTTTTCAGGCCAACATTTCTTCATCAATTTGCTGCCGATGTTATCCGTCTAAATGAGTCATATTTTCACATGCAATTTAAACGGATTTGTACTTTTGAGGTTCCACTGAAGTTTTAATATTAATAATTACATTCTGTATCTTCTTCTGTAGTGTTTTTCTTCTTGTGTGTATCCGCTTTACTGCACAGTGACAGATCATGAGGCGGATTTCATAACCGGGAGTGTTCACATTGATCACACTCTTAAGCCGACTTTTCTATTTTAGCCGCTGCGACCGAAGCTCTTTAGACCCGGGGAATAAAACATGTTTATCTTCGGAATCCAACGCCTTTATCTGCTGAAACAATCATGGGAACGCGCTCTTTTGCTAACCTCTCATTCACAACCAGAGGCGCGTCGATCCCACATGAGAGAGAGCGGCTTCACCCGGGACAATGGAGAAACAGCTGCCGTTATGTAAAAGCTCTGACATCATTCAAACCCCCGACCGGAGCACACGGCGTCCCAGACATGTCTGAATAGTGGAGAAGTCAGTCCTTGTGTTTATTCTATGGCTTCTTTATCATTAACACATTGTAAGAGGATGTTTAAAGGCCTGTAGTCCGTCCAGCCAGAACACACGCTTTTCCTCTTCTTTACAAATACGTGTATCTGCGTAATAACCAATAATAGAAAGGACGGAAAAGGCAACGGCCAGAAGAGCGGAGACAAGTGTGAACAATCTACAATGTTTTTGACACTAAAACTTCAGTATACATGGAGTCATTATACGTTTGTTAAAGGGATATTTCAGGATTTCATTTCCTCGTTATCCAGAGTGTTGCTGATTTCTGGAGATTTTTTTTTTGTAATTCATGCAGTTCTTATATTTGAAGAGTTTCGTGGCGCAAGGCTAGTGCAAGGCTAGTGCATTTCTATGGTATCAGCTAGCCTGCCTTATTATTATTATCATTATTATTATTGTTATTATTTATTATTTATACAGGTGGTCTCTTGAGACTCAATGTCTCATTTGCAAGAGAGACCTGTTAAAACATACAAGGTAAATAACAGTTAACAATAAGACAACGGTGGAACGATTAGACTATAACACAACACTAAGCAAATGTGTAAAACTTAAAAACAAGAGCAGACACATGGAGGATTCTCCTTTACAAGGGATTTAAACTGATGAAAGGTCATGAGATTATCCACATACAAGGTTTTCTGTGCCTCATTCCAGACATTTGGTGCGAAGTAGCAAAAGGACTTCTTTCCCTGTTCTGTCTTTACACGGTGAGACTCGAGAGTCAAACTGTCCTGAGACCTCAGCGGGTCAACATTTGACCTGACATTTATTAAACAAATAATCAGGAAGGGCACCAAGAAGAGCTTCATAAAAAAACAGCAGACAGTGCTTATTAAAAACAGTGTGACCCGCTCCACAGAGCACCTGAGGCAAATCACTTATAACACCAGACTATCCATATAAATGTCTGTGTCCATAGAATAATTTTTGGAATATAACTGACCTGTATCACATGAATGATCGCATTTTGAGGGACTATTTCCTAGCAGATCACTCCGCCGCTGCGTAGCTTCTACAACCACGAAGCTGATGCTGCTCAAAAGTAAGGTATTTTAAATGCAAATGGTTAAACCCTGCATTCTGGAATCTGAGGACTGGACGGTCTGCAATCTTGGCCCGTCTGCTGAGGGATCCTTCGGCCCTGGGTCTCTATAGCCTGTCCGTCCATGGGAGTGGATCTCTCCTCCTGTGGTTCTCCCCAAGGTTTCTCTTTTCTCCTGCCGGGTTTTGAGTTTTTCCTTGCCGTGCTGGAGAGTCTAAGGACGGGGGACGCCCACGCCGCTCGTCGCTACCTCCTATTGGACATTATATTTGCCTGGATTGTCATATTTATTGCTCTGTTTTTATTGCATTAATGTTTGGGGCAGCCCTGTGAGGCGACTTCTGTTGTGATATTGGGCTTTACAAAACCATTAAACTTGAAACTTAAAATGATTCTATGTCCTTAGCAACTGCTCAGATTATAAAGGAGAATTCAACGGCTGATGAGCCACTTTCTTTCATGAACAATCCACTTAAAGGTTGTCTTGATGCAAACATTTCTTCGCACGCCAGCTCAGACCGACAGACATCTCGGCAGTTGTCGTGGAAACCGTTGTAGGAACAGGAACGTGGCTGGTGTCGAAGGAGCTCATCTGCATTCCCGAGTGTCCCGGGCCTTAAAGAGCGCTCAATTAGAAACTGTTCCTCCTCCATTCAGCCCGTGACTTTAGCGTCTCCGTGGAAACGTGACGGGCTTTTATCCAATTATATTCATCTGCATTTTATAAACTGGTGTGGAGTTTGATTTTCAGTCGAACCCTGGTGAAACAAAGCGGACTTTCCCTAGAAACGCACTAATGTTTGCAGATATTTGGGAATCACACGATCGCACTTTGGGAACATTTCCTGACATTATCCTGACACTGAGGCCACATGTGTTTATTTGGTGGAAAGAATTCTGTGCAATGGTTCAAAGAGAAATAAAGGGGGGGTATTATGCAAAATGGACTTTTTCAAGCTTTACATCATGTTATTATGTCATTCCCTCATTAAAAACATGCCTGAAGTGTTGCCTTGGCACATTCACGTATTTTTGAGTAATCTGTAAAAACTCTGATGGCGGCCATTTTAGGGATAGGTTTGCCTGAGTCCTCCTAGGAACGCCCCCACCTCCTGGAGACGCCTCCGAGCTTTCGTCACCAGCCGAGTAACCAACCACTGCTCCTCAGCAGAACCCCCTCCCCACTGATGCCACAGACAGCGTGTGGAGGGGGCGTGTCGGAAAGGCTCAGAGGTTCTTAAAGAGACAGAGGCCTATTTCAAGACATTCACTACAGCCATTTTGAGAGAGACATTTTATACAAGGCAGTTATTCTAATTTACTGCATTTACAGACCAGCAGAAGGTTTGGTCATCATTGTAGTGTGATATAGACTGGTGCTATGTGATGGAAAAAAGCATAATACCCCCTCTTTAAAGGAAAAGGCCACCGTTTTTCCATACTGAGATATGTTCTTACCTGAGTTGATCCGTACCTGTCTGGTCTTTGTGCCCGTGGGAGAGCTTGGTCGTTTCTAACTTCACTCCGTTTGGAGCTATAGGAATATACTGGGAAAGGCCAAATGCTAACAACATCTTTGGTCTTTTTGCGTGACTGAGGGCGCACACAAAGACCAGACAGGTACGTACGAACTCTGCTTCACGTCGGGGTCCGGTTCGCCCTGTTGTACTTATTTTCCCGATAATGACCAGCGTTCTATACATTATCCCGCTTATTATACGGCCATTTGCAACTGAACACACAACATAAACTTCGTACACTTTTATGAAGGTCGAAAGATTTATTTAATGACAAAAAGTTCCCAAAAGTTTGCGAGTAGCTTTGCTAGGCTAGAAGCAGCAAGGCTAGTAGTTAGCCTTGCTTAGTTGAAGGTGCAGTTGGAGGAATGGTGGTGAATCTCTGGGTAAGTTGAAAGTCAGACTGACGCTAACTTCACGAGCGATTCCCGCCAACTTCTCTCTCAGTGACGGGAACAGATAGTGTCGCTACTACGTACGCGCGGAGTGATATGAAAGTACAAACTCCGTTGCCATTGGCAGCGTCATTATTTTTCTCAGAGGTCCTTTATCAGAAAATAATGACCGGTAGAACGTTGGGCAATCCCATTCAAATCAACGGAGCGTTCTACTTTCGTTGTGAAGAACCGTAAAACAAGCTCAGGTAAGAACATATCTCAGTATGTAAAAAACGTGGCCTGTTCCTTTAATGTTTAATGTTGTCCTCCTAAAACAAAAAAAAGATTTAAAACGCCTTATGCCACAGTTCATACAAACACGTGTCACATGATGCTGTATCTACTGCTTCATTTGCCAAGAGAGTTTTAGAGCTCATGATACAACCTGTATTTTATCTGTAGTCTGTTCATTACTGTTACATGGTGTCTCCTGTCCCACTGCCTGTCTAGATCGAACAGAAGAACCCGGCCAAACAAAGGAACCCTTCCTACAGGGACTGGACACCAAGGACTGGACGGTCTGCGATCTTGGCCCGTGTGCTGAGGGACTCCCATTGGCCCTGGGTCTATAGCCTGGATGGAGATAAGTATTTATATTTATCTGAGGTTCGAGAGCAGGACCACACCTCCTATACGCCTCTTCCGGCCGCCGGCCTATCTAAGCCCCCCGTCTACTAACCTCGTCCTCTCGTTCGGAGTTTCCGGCCCCACCCTCCCTTTTACTAATATTCTTCTGCTTTTCCTACGAGAGCCCGTGAGCTTCCCTCACCGAAGCCCCAAAACGTCAAAACCCGTTCTCAGTAAACGTTTTTGTACATCTGAGGTTGTGGTCCTTGTGAGCGAACTGTCCATGGGAGTGGATCTCTCCTTCTGTGGTCCTCCCAGAGGTTTCCCGTTTTTTCCCCCTGGGTTTTGGGGTTTTTCCTCGCCGTGCTGGAGAGTATAAGGACAGGGAACACCAGCCCCGCTCGTCGCCCCCTGCTGCTAACGCTTATTTGGACATTATGTTTGCCTGGATACTTACTTCGCCTGAACTTTACATTGTCTTATTTACTGCTGTGACTCACCTGCAAAGAGGCTCCACCAGGTCTTTGTCCAGAAAGTCATGGTCTCTCTTCACGGGGCTGATGTCGATGGGGAACTGCGAATCTGAGGAGACACAAAGAGGAGAAGCCACGGTC
This sequence comes from Gobius niger, assembly GCF_951799975.1. Classification (NCBI taxonomy): domain Eukaryota; kingdom Metazoa; phylum Chordata; class Actinopteri; order Gobiiformes; family Gobiidae; genus Gobius; species Gobius niger. The sequence continues at coordinate 3,847,328 of NC_136852.1, read as the reverse complement.
AAACCTTCGTTACGTCCGGCATTACGTCTCGGTTAAAGCGCGGCCTTCGAGTTACGCAACGTCTTCCGAGAAAGATTCCAGAGACGCTCCATCCGGCATTCCACCGCGTCCATCACGAGGAGCGCCCGTGTTTTTATGGAAAGCGTTTGGACTCCCCGCACAAGGCCGGGTCTGTCCGCGGCGCCCTAACCCCGGCCGAGACCCCCCACCCACGGGCTCCGGAGACACCGCTCATCCTAAAAGCAGACGACATCATCTCTGACATTTGTAATTCATGACCTCCGGCGAAAAGATTCCAGCCACAGCCTTCACACTGAGTCTTTGTCCCGTTTACACGAGGGGGATTTGGAAGACGTTAGGGTTATTATCATGTCGTCTTTATAAAGCTGCGAGCCACAAAATGGACGCTAAATGAGGTGACATAATATCCACATGCAAGGAGACATTAACCCCTTAACTCCCACCTGAACCGAGCACATTTTTTGGCTTTACCCCAGTCCAAAAGCTTCTGGAAAAAAGCTGTGAAAATAGCAACAAAACTGAGACGAAAACAATGATGGAAATATGACAAAAAAGTGAGAAAACGTTGACAAAAAAGTGATGAAAAATTTATGAAAAAGTTGCAAAAATGTCACAAAAATGTCAGAGGAAATTGACAAGAAATTGACGAAAAAAATGACAAAAATGTGATTAAAAAAATTGATGAAAAAATGACAAAAAAAGACAAAAAAAATGACAAAAATGTAAAAAAAAAATGACACAAATGTGACAAAAAAATGACAAAAATGTGACAAAAAAAATAAGACAAAAATGTGACAAAAATGTGAAATAAAATAAAATAGTTATGTTGTGTAATAAAATACATAATAACACACAGAGACACAGGCAGGTCGGTTATATCCGGCCCAGAGGACACGCTCACAGGAAATAACTCTTAATTAATCACTCTCAGCTGGTCGTGAAGTAATAGGACGTCATGAGCAGGAGCCGATACTACACAATGGGAGAGACAGAAAATCATTCTGCTTATGGAGGAAAGTGCTTTCATCATTTAGAATATTGTCTCCGCATCTGGACGCCTTCATGCGACAGTCATGTGACCTGAGTTCATCTGTGCTGAGAGACTTTGTGACAGTTTCTCTTTCATGTGGATAGATCAGGCTGTTTCAGAGACATCAACCATAGACCAAGGGCCAGATCTTGTGACTGGCGCAGTCCGTGCGCAACTCTAAACGCAACATAGTACGCGCGATCTTGCATGTGGCGCAGTGTTTGCTGCGTCACTAGGGAGAGGGCGTTTTTTAAGAAAAAGAGGCCGACTGAGGCGTGGTTCATTATGAGCAGCCCTCACGCTGCTCTTCAATGGCAACCTTCACATTATGTTCCTCTTTACATCGCGCTGCCTCGTCTTCTTCCATAGAATCGACGTCAAATTGAAAACAAAAGCAAAATTGCCATGAAAAGTCTGTTTGAGCGTAGGATACGCACGGGTTTACTTTGATACAGTAGATCAACGCGCACCTAACACCAAAACAACAACAGTTTTCCATTAATAAACCACACATGCCTCAAGTGCCACAACACCAGGTCTGATCTGAGTTTTGTGGTGACATTTCCATCGTGTGTCAGTCTTTACCTCCTGATGATGCTCCTTGTGTAGCCACAGCTCAGTCCAAAAGAAAGAAGCACATTTTACAGGACGCAGAGCAACTTTTTTTTTTTTCAATTCAGCCGCTCCAAGAATCCTGCAGCTGTGGCGCAAATGTTCCAATACGCTACAGTTTTCTTGCAACTTCTGCATAACTCTGCAACTCCTCCACAGCCGATATGACAGTTTCTGATCAATTAAATCCTGTACATTTAGTAACTTTGCACATTCGTACGGTGTCCAACACGAGGCTGCCTCTCTGTCCCGCCCGCTCATCTTGGATCTGCAGCGAGTGGCTGCAGCAGCGGAGGGACAGTTTTATTTCTTTAATCTTTATTCTTTAATCTTTAATCCTTATATACATGTTTACAGGAGAACCCCCCTCGCAACCCACCGCCTTCCGCAGGTCTGGGGAAAGCATGGGGAGGGGGCGGCACCACAACATCACAATGCGAGTCCGTCCCCCCCTCCTGTCCTGCCCACTTCTTGCGCCAGGTATGACAGTGAAGATTGCAAGGAGCGCCACCCGTCTGCGCAGTCGTCTGCTCTACAGCCTGCGCTATGAACCACAAGATCTGGCCCCAAGTGTACAGGCTTTCATTTGATGCAGGTCTGACTCTTGTGGGGTTTTCTGTTGATGAGCAGTGAACTCTACGATAAAAAAAAGTGTGACGAATAGTCTCGGTCTCCCCTAGAATAGCTTCCTTATGATCAAGACTAACATTGAATTTGTCGTCGCAACATCTGCCAGAAAAAAAATCTAACTTTAACAATTTGATCAAATCATTCAGCTCTGGATAGAATAGAAATGTTTGCTGGGTCGTTCTAAACTCCTGAGGCGCTCGCCCCGAGAGCCGGCAGAGGGACATGTGTTTGCAGATACTTTGACAAGGCCTGGATTCGGTGTACGCTTCATCTACAGTGAGAACTTACGAGCGGACAATACTGGGATCTACTGTACCACATGAGCTCCTTATGTAACAGGCCGAACACACAGAGGCTTAATTCCATCATTTTCCTTTTCCACAAAGCCACGATCGTCCACAGAACAAGAGGATCCTTCATGCAGCAGGAAAACGACCGTGGAGGAACGTCGGAAAGAGTCACCACTAAAGGGAAGTTGGAAAATTGGCATAGATTCTCCTTAAAGGTTATTTTACAGCTTAGACCACAATCATTTAGTTTAGCCCCACTGTTCTCGAGGCTGACTGGCAGGAAGTATTGAAAAAATGGAAAAGGTTTTCTTCAAAGGGCTTGAGGGATATGGGATTTTACTAAGGCCGATGCTGAAATGCACCGTCAATATTTGTGGCCAGTTGTTTTTATATGTCTCATCAAAAATCCTTTGCATGAAGCTTCTAAACTGTAAAATGTGTTGAACTGTGACAGCAAGGGGTGCTCTATTAGAGGCAGAGGGCTGATTTACTCAGGACAATCACGTTTAGTAGGTACTTCAGAGGGAGCTTGTTTTAAAGACAAAAATCAGCAGATTCCACAACAACAAAACGGTAAGTCTCTGAGGCGTAGTTTATTACAATTTCCTCGTTTACAACACGCTGCCTTGTGTTCTTCCTTCAGCATCACGCCCGTAATCTTAATACGTTCCATCAGGTCAAACTCAATACTTGAATTAAACACCGTCCATGTCCGGTGTACAGTTAGTGGTGAATTATTTTCCGAGTGGCGGCGCTATGACCTTTGCGCCTCCGCCACTTGTGAGGGGGCGTCACAAGAGGAGGCGACATGTTGGGAGTTGGGAAATGTTGAACTTTTTGGAGAAATTCGCGACCAATCAGGAGCTTTCTCCCCAACAGTGACGTACGTTGTAGCTGAGCCACCGGGGCAGATCCTACGCCGGCTCCACAGATGTCAACAAGTCACAAGTCGCGGAGGTTTAGCTTCATTGTTAACCGGAGCTACAGCCGCTCTGGGACTTTTACAAAGACAAACATCAGCGCTTCTTTATCTAAACACCAGGATTAAAAGCGGTGACAAGAAAACTTATTTCAATGGCTGAATCTGCGCTGGTAATGTGTTTGGGCCTCGAGGATGCCTGTTGTAGCATTAGCACCGGAGAAAGCTAATGCTAAGCTAAACCTCCGGTCCTCACATGAAAACGAGAAATATGCACAAATAAATAATAATAATAATAATAATAATAATACATAGGTCTTATATAGCGCTTTTCAGGAGACACAAAGACGCTTTACAAGTGAGACAGACAAACAAAGATGGCAGAGCTATTGTTGGTTGTAGGTGAGCTGAAACAGGTGGGTTTTGAGCAGTTTTTTGTAGGTGGCCAGTGAGTCTGAGTTCCTGATGTGGATGGGGAGTGAGTTCCAGAGGGTGGGGGCGGCGATGGCGAAGGCTCGGTCCCCCAGGGTTCGGTGCTTTGATTTGGTGATGGGTTTGAGGAGGTTTAAGTCGGCAGAGCGGAGGCTGCCAACAACGTGATCATTGTCAATAAAGAACAATGATCACACACTGAGCTGGGCTTCACGCATTTGTGGTTTATTGCAGACTTTTAATCAACAATGAACTGTAGCAGGTATATTTCAGGCAACAGCTACATCCAAGATGGCTACGAACAGACTCTGAGCTGACGCACGGCCAGAGCGTCTTGACGCTCAGTGACATTTGTGACAAGCGTCTGACTTTAGTGAGCACAAGCGTCCAACGGGCTTGAGGCGCGTTTTTGACGCCCAAAACGCGTTTGGTGTGGATGCAGCATTAGGCTCTCACAGGTCAAACTAAAAACTTTATTTACCCATCGTGAGCTAAACAATGTTCACGTCTCGAGAGAAAAAGAGCTACAGCGTGACACGGATCGGCCCGCGCTTGGTGTGAACGCGAAACAAAACAAATGCACATGTTCACCCCCCTCTCCCCCACAACCCCTCTCCAGGCCGCGGAGTCGATCTGGTTGAAGGAAGAAGTGCGTCTCCACCCACTTATATCCGCTGAGTCTGGAGTGGGAAGATCACAAAGTGCGATCCTACTGAGCGCAAAATGTCGCGCTGTCGTCACAGGATCGGGCCCTTTGTCTTTGATACGGTTTGTCTACTGTGACTTTGTGTTTTTGTGAGTGTGATAATGAGGTGGACAATAAAGTTAATCTAATCTAGCATAAATGTATAAAATACGATCCGAGGTGTACAAACTTGTGACCGATTTTCCTCGAGATGTTTCTCTACTCCTGAGGCTGAGGGAGTTATGGGAGGTTCAGGAGCTGAGAAACATTGCAGGGAAAAAGACTTCGCTCATCCCAATGATTCCCAACATGTCCCCCTTTACTCGTGTCACTTATGTCTCACACACTGTCCCGATCACTGTATAAATATGGAGGACGAGGTCATTCCTCCTCTCAGCAGCACAAAGGCAGCAGCTGATCTCATCATGTTTGCTCTGTCTGTGTTGAATGAAAGCGCTTGTGTCCGTTACCTTCGAACAGCTGGGCGTACTGTGGAAAACCCGCCGCACGCAGCCAGTCACACGCCTCTTTGGCCTCGATCTCTGAAACACACAAGAGAAGGGAGCGTTATGTCAACACGAGCCCCGAGGAGGAGGAGGGACAGTTCACTCCACGACAGCTTCAATGAGCAGGAGTTTAAAGGATCGTATTTGGTAAAAATAGATGTTTACTTCTCTCTGCGTGTCTTTAGATCACGGCAGAAAACCTTTTGTTTCCTTCATGGCGTTTTAACTCTGTTTGAGAGTCTTATATATATATATATATATATATATCTTTTTACATGAAATATGCAGTTTGACAAGCCTTTATTTATCTCACAATTCACTCAGCTCTCAAAAAATAAAATAGATAAAAGATAATGTGCGATCAACGAAATAATCAAAAGAGGAATCTTATATACAATGAATACAAAAACTTAAAGGGGGCAAGAAGTATAAATAAATTAGAGCAGAATAGTACACTTTGATCACACTGGAAGAAAGAATAATAAATGACTTTAGCAAAAGCAAAAGCTGCACCACATGCAAGATGACGTCTGTCTAACGTCACGTTTGGAGCAACGCTGTCCTTGCGCCAGGCGGAAGATCCGGCTTTTAAACCTCTTAACCCCCACGTAAACGCACCGTATTTTCTCCAGTTCAGCTTTATCCAAATCTTAGAGCTGGGCCATTTTCCCCCCCAAAAAAATCTGCGATGTAAAAAAAAAAAAACGCGATTTACGATTCAAATCCCCAACCCATTTAAAACTAAATAACTGCAAACCGTAAATATATTTTAAAAAAAAATATTTATTATATTTAAATAAAGTACATCAACATAAACAAAGATTGCAAACTGTGCCTGGAACAGATAAAGGTGTGGATTAGGGATGTCACGGTTACCGGTGTAGCGGTAAACCCCGGTAAAAATGTTGACAATACCGCGGTGGATTATCGCGCCCGCGGCTTAGGCAAAGTGAGCCTTTTGAGCCGCCGTCTCCTCTGCTGAAGCTGCCGCAGGCGCCTCTGTAGCTACAACCAAAACAAAACTTTCTCGAAGCTGGAATCATGTCCGAGACGACAGCGCAGGATCAGCCTCAGAGACCGAGCCTGAAGTCTGGACATGTTTTGTGTATTTTAAGAAGCTGAAGGACAGTTGATAGAGACAGTTTTCCTGTTTGTGGAACGTGCAGGAAAAAGTCTCTAAAGCAGCAATACTTCGAACCTCTGACTCACCTGCGTGACCGTCTCCCACAGCTCTATAGCAGTAAGCTAACGTTAGCGCTTTAGCTGAAATGCTGATGTGGGACTTTGGGTTGAGGGAGAACGAGTCGCCGCCACCGCCTGCATAAGCCGCGTCCGGATACCTCCGCACAATGGCACAATGGCTCCCAGTGGCAGATTGCAATAGATTCACTCTCGCCCCAGTATTATGAATTTAACAATGATCACTGTCTGATGGCGTTTTCACAAATCTGCAAAGCGAAAGCTCACTGGAAGGAAACAAACTGAGAACAATTTTACTGATATAGCCGGTTTATCTTGTTCAAAAATCTTCTTTGTTTCTGGCGCTATAAATAGTACATGTATTACCCTCGAAACGATCAACAACACATCGTTACAGTTCCTTTACTTTGATGTGAAAAGCTGCACTTTGGATAAGGCTTTGTCTGTATTTTTGTTTATATAATAAGCACTGTTAAACTTTTTGGAAACGATTTCAGTTTGTGTAGGACTATCAATGCTTTCTGAACATATTAACACACATTAAAAAAAATACCGCGATAATACCGAAAACCGTGATAATTTTGGTCACAATAACCGTGAGGTAAAATTTTCATACCGTGACAGCCCCAGCGTGGATGATAGAAAACTTTCTCCAACTGAACGACTCAAAAACAGAAGTTATCCTTATTGGCAACCCTCACCAGATTCAATCCACCGCTATCACCAGCATTTCATTTCTCGGCCAGAACAGTTTCTCCTATCGCCACCAACCTGGGTGTCAAGATAGATCATTTATAATTTCTCCCGCACATTCAGCACCTCAATAAAGCATCATTTTTTCATCTCAGAAACATTGCTAAACTCCGCCCTTCCCTTTCTTTTGCTGAAGCTGAATGACTGACTCAATCCTTCATCTCTTCCAGGCTGGACTATTGCAGTGCCCTCCTCATCGGGGTCTCACAGTCCTGACGAGGGTGCGGAGATACGACAGCATCACACCTGTGCTCCGTACCCTGCACTGGCCTCCCATCCAACAACATACCCACTACAAAACCCGCCTCCTCACTCACCTATGCCTTCATGGATCTGCAGCTCAGGACCTCAAAGACCTCCTGACCGTCCACCATCACGTTCCCTCCGAAGTGAATGTTTTTAGCCTTTATTCTACTTTCTTTGATTGTTCTTTGATTGTTCTTTAGTCTAAGCTTATTTTACAGCCCCACTCTTTGTAGCACTTTGAGATGTGTGCACAAATGTAAAGTGCGTTATCAATTAAATCTATTATTGTTATTATAAACCTCTTAACTCCCACCTGAACGCGTTTTCTCCTGTTCTCCAAATACTCCAAATCTAAAAGCTTCTTCAAAACAGTGACAAAAAACGAGAAAATAATGAGGATGTAAATTGACAAAAATCCGGCAAAAAAGTGTAAAAAATCCAGCAAAAAGTGACAAAAATCCAGCAAAAAAATGACAAAAATCCAGCAAAAAAGTGACAAAAATCCAGCAAAAAAAAGACAAAAATCCAGCAAAAAAGTGACAAAAATCCAGCAAAAAAGTGACAAAAATCCAGCAAAAAAGTGACAAAAATCCAGCAAAAGAGTGACAAAAATCCAGCAAAAAAAGACAAAAATCCAGCAAAAAAAAGACAAAAATCCAGCAAAAAAAAGACAAAAATCCAGCAAAAAAAAGACAAAAATCCAGCAAAAAAGTGACAAATATCCAGAAAAAAAGTAACAAAGTCCAGCAAAAAAAAGACAAAAATCCAGCAAAAAAGTGACAAAAATCCAGCAAAAAAAAGACAAAAATCCAGCAAAAAAAAGACAAAAATCCAGCAAAAAAGTGACAAAAATCCAGCAAAAAAGTGACAAAAATCCAGCCAAAAAAAAGACAAAAATCCAGCAAAAAAAAAGACAAAAATCCATACATTTACACTGTATTTGGATTGAGCAATAAAACATCAACAAATCCTGAGAGAAACTGAGGCACATTTGTACAGCAAGATGAGGGCAGAGAGCTAAAAAGAAAAAAGCCTGCCAAATCTAAAAGTTTCTTACATCCTACAGGTGAGTGTAACGCCTCATTTGAAAGCTAAGACCCGCAAAACTGATGTGAGATTTTTCCTGGTTGGGAATCCATCCATTGTGGCCACATTGTTGTGCTTTTTTGTTCTTCGTTTACGTCACAAATTCAATGCTAAATGTTTACAGGAGCAGCCAGCCTATAGACCAGAGTAAAGCCTCATTTGAAAGCTAAGACCTACAGAACGGATCTAAATTGGTCTTTTTTTAGAAGCTTTTACATTTGGGTAAAGCCAAATCTAGAAAATCGACAAAAAAAGCGTAAAAAATGGAAAAATTGCAGGTGACAAAAGAGCAACAAAAAAGTGACAAAAACTCAGTAAAAAGGGCCAAAAGTTTAACTAAAAAGTGACAAAAACACAATAAAAAATGCCACACAGATGCAACCAAACAGCAATATGGCAACACAGCAACAACACAAGGAAAAAGATCAGTTTTGTCGGTCTTAGCTTTCAAATCAGGACTTACCCCCGGCCTGTAATTGATCTAAAATGTACTGAATTCCATCTAAACCAGGTGTAAATCACTCGACTTAACCTCTTAACTCCCACCTGAACGGATCCCATTTTCTCCTACCCTAATCAAAAAGCTTCTTGGGGAAAAAGCACCAAAACAGCCACAAAAAAGTGACAAAAACTCAACAAAAAAGTGACAAAAATTCAACAAAAAAATCAACAAAAAATATGACAAAAACTCAACAAAAATGTGACAAAAACTCATCCAAAAAGTGACAAAAATTCAACAAAAAAGTGACAAAAAATGGACAAAAAAGTGACAAAAACTCAACCAACAAATGCCAAAAAATCAACAAAAAAGTGACAAAAAATCAACAAAAATGTAAGAAAAATTTAAAAAAAAAAAAAAAAAAAAGGTGACACAACACAGCAACAACGCAAGGAAAAAGATCACTTTTGTGGGTCTTAGCTTTCAAATGAGGTGCTACAAAGGCCTATAGCGAAAGAGGACAGCATGGCGGGTGGTAAGAGGTTAAACGCGTCACTGAAGCGTCAATGAAATGACACAGTTTGATCTTCACACAAACAAAAGGAGACCAAAACGCTCTTACCAGATTTGCTCTCCTGTTATTACCTCCTGTTATTACCTCCTGTTATTACCTCCTGCTCTTACAGCAGCTCTGGCTCTGAGGTGGATGGAGAGTGAGCGGCAGAGCGGAGCCAACTGGATAAATATTAGCATTAGCTCGTGTCCTTGGAACACGCTCAGTGAGTGACGCACACGGGGCGGCTTTAAACCGCCCTGAGGCATGTTTTTAGTTTCACAATACGCAATTAGAACAGACGCTGCAGGTGAACGGGGGGAAATACATTTATATATATATATTTATATTATATTTATATTAGTTATAGTAGTAAGAAGGTTATTCGTGAAAAACTTCTGTAAAAAAAACACATTGTTTTCAAGGAGTAAAACCAGGCCAATTATTTTGATTATTTGATGATTTGGTAAAGTCACAGGTAAAGTTCAAATTCTTTTCCCCAATTACTTCCCCATTTTTTTGGTTTTCCCCCCGGTCAACATTTCCCAACATTTTTTTCAATATGCTTTCCCCATTTATTCCCCCTTTTCCCCTTATTTGTTTTCAAATTTCCCATATGTTTGCCCATTTTTCGCCATTATTTCCCAATTTATTCCAAATTTTTAGCCCCTTTTTTCCTTATTTTTTTGTTTTCCCCACCAGTTTTCCCTCAATTTTTTCCAATATGTTTTTCCCATTTTTCCTGATTTACTTCCCCTTTTTCTCTAGTTTGTTTTCAAATTTCTTCCCCATTTATTGTGGGGTTTTCCCCCCAATTTCCTCCACTTTTTCCCCATATGTTTCCGCATTTTTCGCCATTGTTTCCCAATTTATTCCCAATTTTTAGCCCCTTTTGTCCCTAATTTCTTCGCCATTTTTTTGATTTTCCCCCCGGTTTTCCCAACATTTTTTCAATATGTTTTCCCCATTTTTATCCAATTTTTCCAAGTAAGTCACAGGTAAAGTCACAGGTAAGTCACAGGTAAAGTCACAGGTAAAGTCACAGGTAAAGCCACAGGTAAAGCCACAGGTAAAGCCACAGGTAAGTCACAGGTAAAGTCACAGGTAAGTCACAGGTAAGTCACAGGTAAGTCACAGGTAAAGTCACAGGTAAAGCCACAGGTAAAGCCACAGGTAAAGTCACAGGTAAAGTCACAGGTAAGTCACAGGTAAGTCACAGGTAAAGTCACAGGTAAAGTCACAGGTAAAGTCACAGGTAAAGTCACAGGTAAAGTCACAGGTAAAGTCACAGGTAAAGTCACAGGTAAAGTCACAGGTAAAGTCACAGGTAAGTCACAGGTAAAGCCACAGGTAAAGTCACAGGTAAGTCACAGGTAAAGCCACAGGTAAAGTCACAGGTAAGTCACAGGTAAAGCCACAGGTAAAGTCACAGGTAAAGTCACAGGTAAAGCCACAGGTAAAGTCACAGGTAAAGTCACAGGTAAAGTCACAGGTAAAGTCACAGGTAAAGTCACAGGTAAAGTCACAGATAAAGTCACAGGTAAAGTCACAGGTAAAGTCACAGGTAAAGTCACAGATAAGCCACAGGTAAAGTCACAGGTAAGTCACAGGTAAGTCACAGGTAAAGTCACAGGTAAAGTCACAGGTAAAGTCACAGGTAAGTCACAGGTAAAGTCACAGGTAAAGTCACAGGTAAAGTCACAGGTAAGTCACAGGTAAAGCCACAGGTAAAGTCACAGGTAAAGTCACAGGTAAAGCCACAGGTAAAGTCACAGGTAAAGTCACAGGTAAAGTCACAGGTAAGTCACAGGTAAGTCACAGGTAAAGTCACAGGTAAAGTCACAGGTAAAGTCACAGGTAAGTCACAGGTAAAGCCACAGGTAAAGTCACAGGTAAAGTCACAGGTAAAGCCACAGGTAAAGTCACAGGTAAAGTCACAGGTAAAGTCACAGGTAAGTCACAGGTAAGTCACAGGTAAAGTCACAGGTAAAGTCACAGGTAAAGTCACAGGTAAAGTCACAGATAAGCCACAGGTAAAGTCACAGGTAAGTCACAGGTAAGTCACAGGTAAAGTCACAGGTAAAGTCACAGGTAAAGTCACAGGTAAGTCACAGGTAAAGTCACAGGTAAAGTCACAGGTAAAGTCACAGGTAAGTCACAGGTAAATCACAGGTAAGTCACAGGTAAAGTCACAGGTAAAGTCACAGGTAAAGTCACATTAAGTCCCTTATCCAGGTGAGCACAGTCTGTCCCCTGGAAACACCTCTCCACAATAGGCCTGGGATTCCGACACATCCCTGTAACCCGAGCCGGGAACTCCACTGTGTTTGGCATTTCTGCAACACGACCCCGAGACACTCTGTCCCCCCCACCCTCGTCCGCCCCGCCCCGCCCCCCCACCCTCCTCCGTCCCCTTGTTTTTCGGAAACCGAGCGGGTGGAAAAAAAGGCGGGCACGGGGCCAGGGAATGAGACGTCCGTCCACACTCGGCGACCGGCGGCTCTGAAGTGTCCCGCGGATGAAGTTACCGCTCCCACAAAGACGGGGAAGAAACGGGACGAGCGAGAACAACGGGACGGCGCGTACGAGCTTCCATATCGGGTACGGCTGTTATGCAATCGCCTGAAAGGAATACGGCAGATCAATGAAAACATCCCGCGGGCCAAAATGCAGAGGAACGATACGAGGCAGAGGAAAGAAGAGCAGAAAGTGGCTCTTCGAGGGCGGTGATGACAAAAATGATCAATATGAGGAAGCGGTATTTTAGCAAACCGACAGAAGTCTATGTAAGAATGAGCTGCAAACATCTTTAGGTACATCGACCTGCATAGATGACAAAAGAGTAGAGAAAAAACACTTTCCAGATTTTATTCTCTTGTTTTTTCCACAATTCTTCCCCAATTATTTCCCAATTTTTTCTTTTTATATTCAAATTTCGTCCCCATTTTTTGCAGTTTTTTTCCCCCCAATTTCTTTTCCATATGTTTCCCAATTTTGAGCCCTTTATTTTCTATTTTTTCCCCCCAATTTCTTCCCCATGTTTTTGGTTTTCCCAACATTTTTTCAATATGTTTTCCCCATTTATTCCCCCTTTATTCCTTAATTTTTTCCCAATTTCTTCCCCATGTTTTTGTTTTCCCCACCAGTTTTCCCTCAATTTTTTCCAATATGTTTTTCCCATTTTTCCTGATTTATTTCCCCTTTTTCTCTAATTTTTTTTAAAATTTCTTCCCCATTTATTGTGTTTTTTCCCCCTCAATTTCCTCCACTTTTTCCCCATATGTTTCCCCATTTTCCGCCATTATTTCCCAATTCCTTCCCAATTTTTAGCCCCTTGTGTCCCTAATTTCTTCGCCATTTTTTTGGTTTTCCCCCCAGTTTTCCCAACATTTTTTCAATATGCTTTCCCCTTTTATTCTCCCCTTTTCCCTAATTGGTTTTCAAATTTCTTCCCCATTACCCCCCCCAACATTTTTCAATATGTTTTCCCCTTTTCCCTAATTTGTTTTCAAGTTTCTTCCCCATTTCCCCCTCCCCCCAAAATTTCCTCTGCTTTTTCCCCATATGTTTCCCCATTTTTCGCCATTATTTCCCAATTTATTCGATATTTTTAGCCCCCTTTTTCCTTTTTTTTAATTTTTTTTTTTACCAATTTCTTCCCCATGTTTTTGTTTTCCCTCAATTTTTTCCAATATGTTTTTCCCATTTTTCCTGATTCACTTCCCCTTTTTCTCTAGTTTGTTTTCAAATTTCTTCCCCATTTATTGTGGGTTTTTTCCCCCCAATTTCCTCCACTTTTTCCCCATATGTTTCCCCATTTTTCGCCATTATTTCCCAATTCATTCCAAATTTTTAGCCCCTTTTTTTCCTTATTTTTTCCTTATATTTTCCCCAATTTCTTCCCCATGTTTTTGCTCTCCCCACCAGTTTTCCCTCGATTTTTTCAATGTTTTCCCCAGGAAATTGGGAAAAAAAAACCCCACAATAAATGGGGAAGAAATTTGAAAACAAATTAGAGAAAAAGGGGAAGTAAATCAGGAAAAATGGGAAAAACATATTGGAAAAAATTGAGGGAAAACTGGTGGGGAAAACAAAAACATGGGGAAGAAATTGGGGGAAAAATAAAGAATAAAGGGGCTAAAAAATTTGAATATATTTTTACCATATTATGGGGAGAAAGTGGAGGAAATTGGGGAAAAAACATATTATGTTTCCCCATTTTTCGCCAATATTTCCCAATTTATTCCCAATTTTTAGCCCCTCTTGTCCCTAATTTCCTCCCCATGTTTTTTGTTTTCCCTCAATTTTTTCAATGTTTTCCCCATTTTTATCCAATTTTTCCAACTTTTTCCCCCCAATTTCTTCCCCCATTTCAATCCTATTTCCCCACATTCCTTCACATTAGAAATAAACTCCATCTTGTAAATTTGCATATCTCCCACACAGCAGTTTCGATATCATCTCTCAAACTCTTCTCAAAACAAAGGAGGGAAACCCAGACCTAAAGTTACATCTTCAAACTTCACGCACTCAGGAAACCAATGTCTCATCTTCATTTGTGATACTGCGAGTACTTGCTGTAGAATATACTCAAGTATTCACTACTACAAACATTATACAACAATAGCTGAGAACATGGCCTCTTAACCCACTTCAGCTTTACCCAAATCTAAATGTTTACAAGAGCAGACAGCCTATAGACCAGAGTAACACCTCATTTGAAAGCTAAGACCTACAGAACGGATCTAAATGGGTCTTTTTTTTAGAAGCTTTTCGATTTGGGTAAAGCCAAGTTAAAGAGAATGTGCTTGATTCAGGTGGGGGTTAAGAGGTCAAGCCAAGACACCTATTTTTAACCTCTTAATCGAGAACATTTTCTCCAGTTTGGCTTTACCCAAATCGAAAAGCTTCTAGAAAAAAGCGTCAAATTATGGAAAAACGCAGAACAACATAAAAGTGACGGAAACTCAGTTAACCTCTTAACTCCCGCCTGAACCGAGAGGATCTTTTTCCTCACGTCATCAGATTTTTTTTCCATCATTTTTTTGTTGGGTATTTAACTCATTTTTGTGACTTTTTGGTCATTTTTTTGGTAATTTTTTGTCCATTTTTTGTCAATTTTTTTTTCATTTTTTTGTCAAATTTCTATCATATTTTTGTAATTTTTTTGTCACATTTTTGTCGTTTTTTGTCACATTTTTGTCGTTTATTCGTCAATTTTTGTCATTTTTTTGTCACATTTTTGCCACTTTTTCATCCATTTTTCGTCTCAGTTTTGCTGCTATTTTCACAGCTTTTTTTCCAGAAGCTTTTGGACTGGGGTAAAGCCAAACTGGGGAAAATGTGCTCGGTTCAGGTGGGAGTTAAGGGGCTAAAAAGTGCCAAAAGTTCAACAAAAAAGTGGCAAAAACACAATAAAAAAGACCACACAAATGCAACTAGACAGCAATATGGCAACAACGCGAGGAAAAAGATCAGTTTTGTCGGTCTTAGCTTTCAAATGAGGAGTTACAAAGGGCTGTGAGTCTCCAGTCGAGAAGCTTTCAGATTTGGGTAAAGCCAAATCTAGAAAAAAGCGTCAAATTATGAAAAAACGCAGAACATAAAAGTGACAGAAACTCAGTTAACCTCTTAACTCCCGCCTGAACCGAGAGGATCTTTTTCCTCACGTCATAAGATTTTTTTCCCATCATTTTTTTGTTGGGTATTCAACTCATTTTTGTGACTTTTTGGTCATTTTTTTGGTAATTTTTTGTCAATTTTTTTTTCATTTTTTGGTCAAATTTCTATCATATTTTTGTAATTTTTTTGTAACATTTTTGTCGTTTTTTCGTCAATTTTTTATCAAATTTTTGTCATTTTTTGGTCACATTTTTGCCACTTTTTCATCAATTTTTCGTCTCAGTTTTGTTGCTATTTCCACAGCTTTTTTCCAGAAGCTTTAGGACTGGGGTAAAGCCAAACTGGAGAAAATGTGCTCGGTTCAGGTGGGAGTTAAGGGGTTAAAAAGTGCCAAAAACACAATAAAAAAGGCCACACAAATGCAACTAGACAGCAAAATGGCAACAACGCAAGGAAAAAGATCAGTTTTGTCGCTCTCAGCTTTCAAATGAGGCATTACAAAGGGCTGTGAGTCTCCAGTCGAGGAGCTTTCAGATTTGGGTAAAGCCAAATCTAGAAAAAAGCGTCAAAATATGGAAACACGCAGAACAACATAAAAGTGACGAAAACACAGTTAACCTCTTAACTCCCGCCTGAACCGAGAGGATCTTTTTCCTCACGTCATTAGATTTCTTTCCCATCATTTTTTTGTTGGGTATTCAACTCATTTTTGTAACTTTGTTGTCACGTTTTTGTCGTTTTTTTGTCACATTTTTGTAATTTTTTTGTCAATTTTTTGTCAATTTCTTGTAACATTTTTGTCATTTTTCATCAATTTTTCGTCACTTTTTGGTCAATGTTTTCTCACTTTTTTGTCACATTTCCATCATTGTTTTTGTCTCAGTTTTGTTGCTATTTTCACAGCTTTTTTCCAGAAGCTTTTGGACTGGGGTAAAGCCAAACTGGAGAAAATGTGCTCGGTTCAGGTTGAAGTTAAGGGGCTAAAAAGTGCCAAAAGTTCAACAAAAAAGTGGCAAAAACACAATAAAAAAGACCACACAAATGCAACTAGACAGCAATATGGCAACAACGCGAGGAAAAAGATCAGTTTTGTCGGTCTTAGCTTTCAAATGAGGCGTTACAAAGGTCTGTGAGTCTCCGGTCGAGAAGCTTTCAGATTTGAGGAACGCTGAAATGTCCACATGTTATACTTTTGTACCCTAAAGCCGCTCGTCCTAGAAGCTGCTCTTCCCCCTAAAGGAACATCGACCCCCCAGACTCACGCGTGATCTTCATCGTCTTCGTCCCGGAGCGTAAATCCTTTTGGCCGAGCGTGTCAGAGCATCTGGATTCCCACGCCGCGCCGCATTCCTGCTGCTCTCCGCTCAGCCCACACCGCAACACTGGCCCGCTCCTCGAGTCTCAGAGAGAGAGAGAGGGAGACGTGGGACGTCCCGGCGCTCGGCCCCCCTCCCGCCTGCGCGTCTGAGTCAGGCTAAACCCCCCCCACCACCGTGTCAGGCCGTCCCGCTCCGAGCGCCATCGAAAGAGGGAAGTAAGGCGGAAATATTTAGTGTACGGGGGAGGAAACCGGGGGCTGTTTTTTTTCAACAGAACGTCCCACAAGAGCCAGTAACCGAGCACGTGTTCTCCAGTTTGGCATTCCCCAAATCTAAAAGCTAAAAAAGTGGCAACTAACGAGTGGTAAAAATGGTAAATGGTCTCAACTTGTATAGTGCTTTTCTACTTTTATCAGGCCCAATGCGCTTAACAGTAAGGAACCAGTCACCCATTCACTCTCTCATTCATACACCAATGTACACAGACACTATCGGTAAGTAGGGTGAAGTGTATTGCCCAAGGACACGACAACAGTGTGCATTTGCGGGAGCTGGGATGTGATGAAAAAAAGGGACAGAAATTAGATGGAAAAAGTGACAAATCAAACCAAAAAGCAACAGAAAATGTGATGAAGAAGACGAGAGCACAAGGATAACACTTCCAAAACGTGACAAAAACACGGCAAAACTGTGCAAAAAAACATGCCGGAAAAGCAAAAATAACAAAGCGACAAAAACAAGACTGACGGAGATGAAAAATCAACAGCAGAGCTACGAAAGAGCGACAGAAAGGTGATCGAAAAGGGACCGAAACACCCCAAAAGCGCTGTCAAAATGCGACAAAAAAGCGGTGACAATGTGACGAAAATGTGACAAAAAATAAGTTGCAATCAGTTTTGTAGGTCCTAGCTTTCAAATGAGGCGTTACAGTCGACAAGCTTTTAGATTTGGGTAAAAATGAACAGGAGAAAAGTTCAGTTAACACATTGAGGCTGCGCTGTTTTGGGGATTTAGCTGCAGAGCCAACAATCCAGACCGTTTTTCATGATATTTGTATCACCACAGCGTATTCTGTGTTATAGTTATGGACACATGACATGGCTCGTTTGAAAGACGAGACTCTGAGCTCTCCGTAGGTGAAAACTGTTTCATTCGTGCCTCGGTTCCTGAGAAATCCACAGCAAAACAGAGGCTAGTTTTGATCAAAATCACTGATTCGAAAACAACAGGGGTTTTATGCAACACTCTCCTTTCTGATTAACTCCTCTCCCCTCCTCTCTCCTCTACGGACACTAACATGGGAAGAAGCAAATGCCTAAATGTTTCCTTTTCAAGTCAATTTCCAACGACATTAATGTTGACATGTTCTGAAACACTGCACATTCTCGATCTCTTTTTATGGCGTGTGCATTTAAACAGCCTGGTTCTCGGATTGAAGACTTTAACAGGATGTTTCTCAGTCGTCCTCGGACCAATTTTAACCATTTAAAAACTCAGAGAAATGTTCAAATCTCAACTGTTTCGATCTTTCCGTGTGAAGCCGCTCTGCTTTGTCAAACGCTCCAGAGAGCGAGAGAGAAGTGTCGGCTTTACAGCTGTTCACTACGCAAACACCACACCCCCTCAGACTAACACCACACCCCCTCAGACTAACACCACACCCCCTCAGACTAACACCACACCCCCTCAGACTAACACCACACCCCCTCAGACTAACACCACACCCCCTCAGACTAAAAAAGGAAAAGAAAAGAAACGCAATAATATAAATAAGATGTCCATATGTGACTTTTTTTGACGATCAAGTTTTTGATCGTCATTTATTTCACTTCTGCTCTACCAAAATCACACATAAGGTGTATTTGTGTCTAGTTTCGCACAAAAAAAAAAAAAACCTTACACTACTTTTTCCGTTTTTGGCACTCACTGTGTTAAAGCCGTACTAAGTAACGTGTTTACCATAATAAATCCTTTCCGTAGTCCCTGTGGGGGTAATACAAGTGTTTATGGGATGATTGGAGGGTCTTTCATCTCCCCCTGGTGTCTCTGGACAGAAAACCACACTTGCAACTTGACTGCCACCGGACCGGAGAAAGCAATACACACTAATGGAATCACGAAGAAGAAGCTAACATGCTAATGGAAAAAAAAGCTAACTGCGGGCTAACGTCACTTTAAACAGTATTTACAGCCAAGTGTGAGTGAAAAAAAAGATTTCCATTGTATAACTGGATGTACAATATCCCTCTGTCCCTTTGTCTTTTCTGTCAGCGTAGGATTTACTCTCCAAGACAATTAATAAGTTAAGAAATCTTAACTTGCTACGACACCCGCAGTTGCGCTTATGGCCTCTGGGGGCAAGACTTACTTAGCACTGCTTCAAGCACTTACTAACTTTCACAAACTAAACCTCAGTGAAAATGCTGCGCCTCATTCTGAAGCTGGAGAATTCGAACACAGAGTCAGTTTTAACCTCTGCACCTTTGATAGCATGCTAAAGCTAACGTCAAGTGCTTTTAAAATGAATGTGGAGGCTTCTCCATACAAATGAATCAGCAGAATTCCCAGTAAGTTTCTGTGTATGAATGAAAACATAACCCAGCAGGAGAACCAGGACGTTAAACTCGATGTTCAATAACGATATCAAGTCACAGCGCCCCCTTGTGTGGCTATTAAAAGCATGAATGGTCATGTATGGCGGGTCACATGACCAAAGCAGTTTGTCTCTGAGAGAAAACATTCGAGGAACTAAAGGCTAAACACAGACGGGACGC
This sequence comes from Gobius niger, assembly GCF_951799975.1. Lineage (NCBI taxonomy): Eukaryota > Metazoa > Chordata > Actinopteri > Gobiiformes > Gobiidae > Gobius > Gobius niger. Next base: position 3,828,211 of record NC_136852.1, on the reverse strand, counting down.
GAGGCAGGATTAAAAATATCCCGGAGCGCGGCTCTGCAGTGCATCTCCGTTGTTTTGGTTTTGAGGCCAGTTCCTCGCCGTAAAGTGTAGCGATATTTCAAGGCGCTGACAGCAGAAGCTTCAGCCGGCGCGTTCACACAGTCCAGATGTTTCTGCGGCTCCAGCGGAAAAACGACGGGGAAAACCATGACATCACTTTGGAGCGCAGACAGTCAGTGAGTCAGAGAGAGGCTTACTATATTAAGAGCGAACCGCTGCAGGTGAAAAGGGAATGACACAATTTTTGCGATTTCGCTCTTAACCCCTTAACTCCCACCTGAACCGAGCACATTTTCTCCAGTTTGGCTTCACCCCAGTCCAAAAGCTTCTGGGAAAAAGGTGTGAAAATAGCAACAGAACTGAGACGAAAACAATGATGGAAAGGTGACAAAAAAGTGACGAAAAATGTACCCAAAAAAAATGACAAAATTGATGAAAAAGCGGCAAAAATGTCACAAAAAATTGACAAAAATTTGACAAAAAATGACCAAAAAAATGACCAAAAAATGACAAAAATGTGTCAAAAAGTGACAAAAAAATGATGCAAATGTGGCAAAAATGTCACTAAAAATTGACAAAAATTTGACAAAAAGTGAAAAAAAAAAAAAAAAAAAAACTGCTAAAAAGTTACAAATATTAGTTGAACCCCCCCCCCCCCCCCCCCCCCCCCAAAAAGATGGAACACCGATACGAGTACAAGGCATTTTCTTCAACATTCTTACTTTTTTCACAGCAGATTGGTTTGCAGTTAGTTAATTTACTCATTTACATTTCCTTAAGTAAAGTAGGCGACAATTTTAAGAGAAATTGTATCAAAATTGTACAGATGCATAGATCAGTAGTATTGAGAGGTTACTTATTACTGCAGATAAATGGTCTCTTTTCTCCTTTACTTCAGCTCCGTGTGGATTTTCTCGGGGGTTCATAGTAACTTATCCAGTAGCTTCATCATATTGATTGTTTTGCTGCAGCTCATTTTGGCTCAAAATAAACATGCTGCATCTCTTTATTTTGGATTTTCTGAGGACTTTTTAGTCACTGGGTTAGTTTTTCAGATGAATAAACCCCTGCAAAACGCCATAAGAATCACCAGAACTGTTAGCCGCGAGTTAGCGGCTATTTAGCAACATTAGCAACATTAGCCTGTATCTTGTAAACACTGCAGACTCCACGCGGCAGCGCCAACAACATCTAGCTCTGGTTAAATCCAGCTCAGACTTTAGGGAGTGTCGTCTGTAATAAAGTCAACGCTATGTGGATGGATTCTCCAGTTTGTTGCTATTTTCTCTCGCCGGCCACACGTCAAGTGGTATCGGGACCTCATTAATGAGTATGAGCTTGTGGTATCGGCCCGATACCCGATACTGGTTTTGGGGCATCCCTATTTATCTATGTCACTTCCTGTCAGTGTCTAATAAGGAAGTGAAACATGAAACATCACAAAAAGTGTCAAACCAATGAAAACTGAGCACATTTTTTAGCAAAATCTTAAACCTGAATGTAACTTTACTGAGAGCGAGACGTTTCCAGCTCGTCTCCATGGAGATGTCGACTAAAGGCGATCTAAAGTTGAGATTTAAAGGGGGGGTATTATGCAAAATGGACTTTTTCAAGCTTTACATCATGTTATTATGTCATTCCCTCATTAAAAACATGCCTGAAGTGTTGCCTTGGCACATTCACGTATTTTTGAGTAATCTGTAAAAACTCTGATGGCGGCCATTTTAGGGATAGGTTTGCCTGAGTCCTCCTAGGAACGCCCCCACCTCCTGGAGACGCCTCCGAGCTTTCGTCACCAGCCGAGTAACCAACCACTGCTCCTCAGCAGAACCCCCTCCCCACTGATGCCACAGACAGCGTGTGGAGGGGGCGTGTGGGAAAGGCTCAGAGGTTCTTAAAGAGACAGAGGCCTATTTCAAGACATTCACTACAGCCATTTTGAGAGAGCAATTTTATACAAGGCAGTTATTCTAATTTACTGCATTTACAGACCAACAGAAGGTTTGGTCATCATTGTAGTGTGATATAGACTGGTGCTATGTGAGTGAAAAAAGCATAAAACCCCCTCTTTAAGTGGGTTAGATCGTCATCCAAATCCACTCTTTGATGCAAAAAGAGCCATTTCTGTGTCGAGCTGGTTTTATTAGTGGGAAAAGTAAAATCCCATTCTGTGTCTCTGATGAGCATCATGATTAACTGCCCGTTCCTGTCTCGAAAAGTGATTCCTGTAAGTCTGGGATTTACCTGGCTGTAATTTCCAATCTCGTTTAACATCAACTTCCAAGAAACATGTTCATGATCATCGTCATCGCTGCACAATGTCCGGAAAGTCCTTCATAAAAATAAAAAAAAAGAAAGAAAATCACCTCCCGGAAATAGCTCCGTCCTTATACGGATCCCGGTTTATTTAAGAGCCCCTTTGTGGTTTTGTAGTGCGTACCTTTGGCTAATGCTCTGAGTTGTGCTAAAGTGCGGCTCGTGCGTCAGTTCTCCAGCTCTGTGCCCACTCAGGCCCCGTCAGGTCACTGCGCTGGGCCTTTACAAGAGGAAGTCACACATCTGGAACTCTACTCACTCCTTTATGGAGGGGATTTGTTACGTAATCGCTCAAAGCAAGTCGGTAGAGGAGGCTTGTATCTCGCCTACGATGTTAGCGCTGACAGTTCGCATCAGCGGCTATAAACAACGGTCAAACGCAGAGGGTACATTTTCCTACAGGGGTAATTTGGAGACATTCACATTAGGAAATTATGTCATAAGTTTATTTCCATTGTCAAAAGCAGACCTTGGAGTGTTTTTGTTTCATTGACACAGTTTAGAGAAATTCTGTGCGCTTCATTACTTCTACTTTTCAGTTCACTTCCTGACTTTAAATATTTGCTCATGTCTTTCCCTCCTCTGGCATTTAATTCTGCTGAGGGTTGACTTAACGTCACTGGGAGCCGAGTCTTTGGGATCTGTTCATTTAACCTCTTAACCCCCGCCTAAACCGAGTGCGTTTTCTCCAGTTCAGCTTCCCCCAAATCTCAAAGGTTACAGCCACTTGCTCCATTCTGAATACCGAAGTAGAATTATGCAGTACTACAACACCTCTACTCTACTCAGGCGATCAAAGAAAGACGTGTGATTGACAGTGACAGTGACACACAGAAAACACGGCCCGAGAGACGCACGTTTATGTGAAGAAACCACCTCTTAACTCCCGCCTGAACCGAGAGGATCTTTTTCCTCACGTTATCATTTTTTTCCATCAGTTTTTTGTTGGGTGTTCAACTCATTTTTGCAACTTTTTTCGTAATTTTTTTGTCAATTTTTTTATCACATTTTTGTCCCTTTTTTTGTGTGTCATTTTTTGTAAAAAAAAATTGTCAAATTTTTATCACATTATTGTCATTTTTTGTAGCATTTTGTCACATTTTTGTCTTATTTTTTTTCCAAATTTTTGTCATTTTTTTTCACATTTTTGTCATTTTTTCGTCCGTTTTTTATCAATTTTTGGTAATTTTTTGTCCAATTTTTAATCTTTTATTATTATTATTTTTTGTCACATTTTTGTCACATTTTTGTCATTTTTTTCACATTTTTGTCATTTTTTCGTCTGTTTTTTATCAAATTTTGTCATTTTTTTTCTGTTTTTTATACAAAAAAATGTCATTTTTTTGTCCATTTTTAGCACATTTTTGTGACATTTTAGTCATCTTTTCGTCAATTTTTTTTTAATCACATTTCAGTCATTTTTTGTCAAATTTTTTTGTCATTTTTTGTCACATTTTTATCACATTATTGTCATTTTTTGTAGCATTTTGTCACATTTTTGTCATTTTTTCGTCTGTTTTTTAATCAAATTTTTGTCATTTTTTCGTCATTTTTTGTCATTTTTTCGTCATTTTTTCGTCTGTTTTTTAAACATTTTTTTGTCATTTTTTTGTCATTTTTTGTCATTTTTTGTCAATTTTTTTTGTCAATTTTTGTTCACATTTTTGTCATTTTTTCGGCAGTTTTTTATCATGCCACCCTGCGAAGGAAACTCATTTCGGCCGCTTGTATCCGCGATCTTGTCCTTTCGGTCATGACCCAAATCTCATGACCATAAGTGAGGGTGGGGACGTAGATCGATCGGTAAATCGAGAGCTTTGCCCCGACTCAGCTCCCTCTTCACCACGACAGACCGATACAGCGACCGCATCACTGCTGACGCCGCACCGATCCGTCTGTCGATCTCACGCTCCATCCGTCCCTCACTCGTGAACAAGACCCCGAGATACTTGAACTCCTCCACTTGAGGTAAGGTCAATCAGTTGTCTATCATTAATATCAATTTGAGTAGAGATATTGTTACATATAGTACTGCATAATGCTACTTTGGTATTCAAAATGGCTGCCGGAACTGTGTGTGATGTCACTGGAAACACATGTATAGTTCACTCTTTATTGTGGCCAGACAGAGACGGTGAATCATCCAGGACAGTCAGGGCTAAAACAAAAGACTCTCAAATGTGTGCACGGAGCACCTGTAGAGCAGAATATAACCTCACAGTCACGCAGACAGACGGGGGAATCACAGGCCCCGCCCCCTCAGGCGACCACAGCCTCTGACGCCTCACGCCACAAAGAAAAAACACAGTAAAAAGAGCAACAAAAACAACCAAAACAGCGGCAATTATGAGATGAAAAAGAACGTGAAAACAGTGACAACACGGCAACATCGAGAGGAAAAAGATCCATTAACATCAGTTCTCCAGGTCTTAGCTTTCAAATGAGGCCTATAGGCTGTGAGCTCCAGGAAGCTTTCTGATTTGGGTAAAGCCGAACTGGAGAAAACACACTTGTTAAGGCGGGTGGTAAGAGGTTAAGCCCCACTCACCCCTTCTCCTATTAAAGGGATATTTCAGGATTATTGACATAGGGCGTCATTTCCTTGTTATCCAGAGTGTTGCTGATTTCTGGAGATATTTCTTTTTGTAATTCATGCAGTTCTTGTGTTTGAAGAGTTTTGTGGCGCTAGGCTAGTGCAAGGCTAGTGCATTTCTATGGTATCAGCTAGCCTGCATTAAAACAGTGTGACCTGCTCCACAGAGCACCTGAGGCAAATCACTTTTAACACCAGACTAACCATATAAATGTCTGTGTCCATGAATCATTTTAACCATTTTGCATTTAAAACACCTTATATTTGAGCAGCATCAGCTTCGTGTTTGTATAAGCTACGCAGCGGCGGAGTGATCTGCCAGAAAATAGTCCCTCAAAATGCGATCATTCATGTGATACAAGTAAGGGATAATGTATTCAGGGCGCTTCGCGTCGGGGTCCGTTTCGCCCTGAAGGTGCTTATTTTCCCGATAATGACCAGCGTTCTGTACATTATCCCGCTTATTATACGGCCATTTGCCAACTGAACACACACAACATAAACTTCGTACACTTTTATGAAGGTTGAAAGGTTTATTTAATGACTTCCGCGACAAATAGTTCCCAAAAGTTTGCGCGTTGCTCAGCAAGGTTTTGCTAGGCTAGAAGCAGCAAGGCTAGTAGCTAGCCTAGATACTTAGTAGAAGGTGCAGTTGGAGGAATGGTGGTGAATCTGACTCACACTAACTTCACGAGCGATTCCCCCGACTTCTCTCGCAGTGACGGGGACAGATAGTGTCGCTACTACGTACGTGAGGAGTGATATGAAAGCACAAACTCCGTTGCCATTGGCAGCGGTCATTATTTTTCTCAGAGGTCCTTTATCAGAAAATAATGACCGGTAGAACGTTGGGAAATCCCATTCAAATCAACGGAGCTTCTACTTACGTTGTGAAGAGCCGTGTAATAAGGTCAGTTATATTCCAAACATGATTCTATGGACACAGACATTTATATGGTTAGTCTGGTGTTATAAGTGATTTGCTTCAGGTGCTCTGTGGAGCGGGTCACACTGTTTTTAATGCAGGCTAGCTGATACCATAGAAATGCACTAGCCTAGCATTAGCCTAGCGCCACAAAACTCTTCAAACACAAGAACTGCATGAATTACAAAAAGAAATATCTCCAGAAATCAGCAACACTCTGGATAACTAGGAAATGAGGCCCTATGTCAAAAATCCTGAAATATACCTTTAACCCCCACCTGAACCGAGCACATTTCCTCCAGTTTGGCTTTATCCAAATCTAAACGCGACGAGATCAAGGATGAAAACGCAACAGAAAAGCAACAAAAACACTTCAAAAATGTGACAAAACCACGGCAACAGCGAGATCAGACAAACTTCTTCCGGCTGTTCCTCTTTCGCCCCGAGCCTCGCACTGTAAACAACATTCTTCGAACCCCGTGTGACTCAGTGATATCAGCGCTAACCTTCACTTAAATCCACATCTGTCACAGGGACGAGACGGCGGCGTGACGGCGGCGTGACGGCGGCGTGTCGGGACAAAGCCCCCACACACGGTCTGCGGAGGTGAGCAACACGCCGTAAACACTCACCGCTGAGCTCACGCCTGGCACAGACCACAAACACACGGGGAAGTCATGAATCAAACAGTGACTGACGGGCTTTAACTCAGAGGTGGGGGTTCAAAACATGCTCTCAGGTGAGACAGTAAAAACTCCAGGTCTGATTCTGATGAAGGAACACAGAGCTCAGTGATCCAAACTTTATTCATATCTGCCTTGAACAGTTTATAACTTACTCCAAAAACAGGAAACAGTGATGCCAGCGACGAGTTACTCTAATGATCTGATTACTTTTTCCAGTAACGAGTAATCGAACGCATTATCAGATTTAAGTTACTTTTCCAAGACACGGTCAGTTACTTTTCTGTCATTTATTTTGCGTCGTTATGACATAAACAGAACCAATAGAGGAGGAGAGAGATGGAAGTACGTCTGTGTCAGCTTTGGAGATGTGACTGTTAAAGCAGTACTAAGTAACTCTTGCCCCTGGAGGCCAGAAGCGAAACTGCAGTTGTCGTAGCAAGTAATGATTTTTTTTAACTTATTAATTGTCTTGGAGAGTAAATACTACGCTGACAGAAAAGGCGAAGGGAGAGAGGGTTACTGTGCATCCAATTATACAATGGAAATGATTTTTTTCACTCAAACTTGGCTGCAAATACGTTTAAAGTGATGCTAGCCCACAGTTAGCTTTGCCCGTTAGCATGTTAGCTTCTTCTTCGTGATTCTATTAGTGTGTATTGGTGGCTCTGACCCGGTGCAGTCAAGTTGCAAACATGGTTTTCTGGCCAGAGACACCAGGGGGAGATGAAAGACCCTCCAATCATCCCATAAACACTTGTATTACCCCCACAGGGACACGGAAAGGATTTATAAAGGTAAACACGTTACTTAGTACTGCTTTAAAATGCACTTCCAATAACACGAGGGTTGGAAAAAAACGGTCGTCATTTGCAGAGGCCTGATTAATGTGACTAATGAAGTAACTTAATCTAACTTCGTTACTTTTAAGATAAAGTAATCAGTAAAGCAACTAAGTTACTTATCAAAGGAGTAAGCAGGGATCTGTAGTCAGATTACTTTTTCAAGTAATCTGTGGCAACACTGCATTTAAAAAAGTTGAATGCGGGACCAAGCTAGGCCTGAACAATATGGGCAAAATTTCATATCTCAATATCGATACGATACGATATAACTACGGGTTCGGTGGAAAATAAAAACAAGAGAGTGCAGTTTTATTGATGAAAATCTATATTGTTCATATCTCGATATATAGATCTCATATATAGATACGATATATCTTTCAGACCTCGTCCAAGATTATTCCTAACTTTGCAAACGCATTTCCAATATCCCAGTTCTTCACAATCTAAACAGCTACTTCTCTCTCCTACTTCGATTAAAAGACTTTAGAATTACATGCACAGTAGGGCTGAACGATTTTGCCAAAAATCAATATTGCGATTTTTTTCAATCAATATTGCGATTTTGATTTTATTGCGATTTTCCGCTAATAACGTTTTGTTGCAATACAATTAAATATTTACAACTGATTAAATAAATTATTACTTACTCTTAAATCTTTTATAATCACATGAATATAATTCCAAATAGTCCACATAGTCATTTAGCCGACATAGTTTCCAATAAGCTTATATTGAATTTTTTTTGTTGGTAAATAGCCTAAATAATTTCTTGCTATTTGCTCTTGTGTTTTAGTCAGTGGTTGTGAGATAAGTTCTTATCTTTATCCAAAACATTCCCAAACATAAGCCTCCAAAAGTGAGTCACAAAGGAGTCTGAACAAGCAGCTCAGGCTCAGCTTCATCTCTGTGGAGCCGAGACGTGTGAATCTGGAGGAAAGTTTCTGTGATCAGAGCATCAGAGCGTGTAGCGCTGCAGCTAACGCAATGCTAAAGGAGGAAACAGCAGTAGTCCTTAGCGGTGGCTGCTTTATACACGCTGATATTTTCACATCCACGATCAACCGCGCACCTGAAGTAGATGGAGAGGCCACAGACGTCCGCGGAGCAGGACGTCTGTGGCCTCTCTCGCTGCTACACTCACTTCTATGAGCCGCGGCATCAGCTGCATGGGCCGAAATCGCGTGTCTCTGCGATTTCGAAATCGCTCTGCGTAATAGCGCGATAAAATCGCAAATTCAATTAATCGTTCAGCCCTAATGCACAGCATAAAGGTCTTTTCTCAAACAGCTGGTAGATTCTCTTTCTCTCAGAACACGGTCAGTGTAACAGTGCTTTAAATATGGTTTGTAGTATTTTCCGTGAGAGCTTAAAAAGGATGTATCCTAAATGCTGCTGAATGAAGTACATGAAGCCGTGTGTGATGTTCATTATAAAGATGAGGAGAGTGAAGGGGAAGCAGAAAGCGCTCGTCACACTTTGCCTAAATCAACCCATTTCTTGATCTAAGCGATGCTCTAATGTCTAGAGGGAGGGTCCTCATTTAATATAGGTACACAATATTTATATTTGTAGAAAATAAAGGTATGTTGAAGCAAATAATAAACATTTCAATGTGTTTAAAAGCTACTCAGATCTGCCCAAAACAACAGCAAATTCCGAAGTCCTTTTTCCGCTTCCTAATGCTGTTTTACAGAAACTGCCCACGGGGACGTGTTGCTAAGACGCCGGCACAGAATCTCCCCAAAACAAGTGAGCGGTCGGGGACTGCAGAGCGCTCCAGAGGGGTCTGCTGTGGGAGCGCCATAATCCCGATTACACCAGACTGAGCGAAAGAAGAACGGGGCGCATGAGGACAAACATCGACGGGACCCGAGTCAGAGCCAGGAGCAAATAGTTTAACAGGAAAACTGCAGGAAGTCAGCCCGTAAAGACAGACAGGGCTCCAGGGTAATAACTGCAGTAATACTAGTACAGTGGAGTGAGGCCGAGTACAGAAGAGCAAGGACTTCAGTGTGTGTTGAATCTTCACAAAGCAATCCGTCCTTCAATAGAAAACAGTCAAAAACAAAGCTCCATGTGGTCTTTGATGAGTCAGAAGTGCAGGGCAAAGCTTGGTCGCTATGTCCTGTTTACCCACAAGAGGGCAGTACCGCTCAGCTCTGATTCAGCTGCCATTGGGACTTGCCCTGCAGAGGCCTGTCCTATGGCGTCAGAAAACTATCTTTAAGTTGAGGGCGTAAATACAACATCAACGCGCCCATTACACAGGGATCGCAGGCACTAAAAGCGAGCACAAAAACTATAACAGAGGCTGAGGTGTCTCATACGCCCGGGGTTTGCATTTCAGCCACTGCGCCCTCGCTCTTCCAAAGTCTGACCGCTCGGTTTTCTTCTTCATTCAGCACGTTAGGTCATCAGAATCAGGCTGACCAGTCGATCACAGATATACAATGCAGATAAAGTCTATGGACTGAACACGCGAACATGCTGGATTTTTTACTCACAAAAAAGGATTTATTACATCCCAACAGCTACGTATTGTAGCCGAGGAGTAGTTAAGAATATTTCATTTTAATCTTTAATGCTTATAATATATAGCTATGTTTGAGCAAATCTGTTCAATCACTGCTCTGCTCGCACTGGCCTATAAGATCGCAGAACATGGACTTCCTTTTTTTTGTCCTACCATCATCATCGTCATTTATTATCATTATTTGTATTATTATTTTTAGTAGAAGTAGTAGTAGTAGTAGTAGTAGTAGCATCATCTATTTTTCACATTTTATTTATAATATTTATTTAATACTTTTATATTTTGAGGCAACATATTAGGTCAAATACATTAGGTGATCGACTGGTCAGCCTTATTCTGATGACTTAAAGGGGGGGTATTATGCAAAATCAACTTTTTCAAGCTTTACATCATGTTATTATGTCATTCCCTCATTAAAAACATGCCTGAAGTGTTGCCTTGGCACATTCACATATTTTTGAGTAATCTGTAAAAACTCTGATGGCGGCCATTTTAGGGATAGGTTTGCCTGAGTCCTCCTAGGAACGCCCCCACCTCCTGGAGACGCCTCCGAGCTTTCGTCACCAGCCGAGTAACCAACCACTGCTCCTCAGCAGAACCCCCTCCCCACTGATGCCACAGACAGCGTGTGGAGGGGGCGTGTCTGAAAGGCTCAGAGGTTCTTAAAGAGACAGAGGCCTATTTCAAGACATTCACTACAGCCATTTTGAGAGAGCAATTTTATACAAGGCAGTTATTCTAATTTACTGCATTTACAGACCAACAGAAGGTTTGGTCATCATTGTTCTGTGCTATAGACTGGTGCTATGTGACTGAAAAAAGCATAAAGATAGTTATCTGACGCCATACCTGTCACCATAGCAACATTTAAAGCTCAGCAAACAGCATTACTGACTCTCTAAATAACATCATTGCTTGAAGATATTGCACCAAAAACACACATTACAATAACAACAAAAGCTACAAGGGCCAGAAGATGAGTGGGGGAAAATCGTAAATAATTTCTGTACAAACAAAAAAGGGTCAAATATTAACGGTTCTTGTCGTTTCCCCTGAGCGTGCACTTTCCAACGCCGTGGAATGTCCGAGTCGTGGGTTCCTCTGTGAATGTGTGATTTTCTGTTCAGACCACTTCTTTCTCTACTCACACGACACTTAACTAAGCAAGGCAAGTTTATTTAACCTCTCACCACCCGCCAAAACCAAACGCATTCTCTCCTCTTTGCCATTGTCGTCACTTTTTATTTCCCTTATGTGTTTTTGTCACTTTTTTATGGCACTTTAGTTACTTTTTTTGTTACTTTTTTGGTGCATTTTTGTCACTTTTTTGCTGGATTTTTGCCATTTTTTGCTGGATTATTGTCACTTTTTTGTTGGATTATTGTCACTTTTTTTGCTGCTCCTTCGTCACTTTATTGACGGATTTTTGCCTCTTTTTTGCTGGATTTTTGTAATTTTTTTGCTGGATTTTTGTCATTTTTTTGTTGGATTTTTGTCTCTCTTTTTTTTTTGCTGGATTTTTGTCACTTTTTTGCTGGATTTTTGTCAAATTTTTAGTTGGATTTTTGTCATTTTTTTGTTGGATTTTTGTCATTTTTTTGCTGGATTTTTGTCTTTTTTTTGCTGGATTTTTGTCTCTTTTTTTTTGCTGGATTTTTGTCACTTTTTTGCTGGATTTTTGTCAAATTTTTTGTTGGATTTTTGTCATTTTTTTGCTGGATTTTTGTCATTTTTTTGTTGGATTTTTGTCTTTTTTTTTGCTGGATTTTTGTCACTTTTTTGCTGGATTTTTGTCACTTTTTTACTGGATTTTTGTCATTTTTTTTGCTGGATTTTTGTCACTTTTTTTGCTGGATTTTTGTCAAATTTTTTGTTGGATTTTTGTCATTTTTGTGTGGATTTTTGTCAATTTTTTGGTGGATTTTTGTTATTTTTTGGTGGATTTTTGTCACTTTTTTGTTGGATTTTTGGTGGATTTTTGTCAATTTTTTGGTGGATTTTTGTCAATTTTTTTGTTGGATTATTGCCTCTTTTTTGCTGAATTTCTGTCATTTTTTTGCTGGATTTTTGTCACTTTTTGCTGGATTTTTGTCACTTTTTGCTGGATTTTTGTAATTTTTTTTGCTGGATTTTTGTCACTTTTTGCTGGATTTGTTGTTGTTTTTTGCTGGATTTTTGCAATTTTTGTCAATTTACATCCTCATTTTCTTCTCGTTTTTTGTCGCTATTTTGAAGAAGCTTTTAGTTTGGGAGAACAGGAGAAAACATGTTCAGGTGGGAGTTAAGAGGTTAAACCACGCATTTCACACACACAAAGCAACTCAATGTGCCTCCACTCTCTGTCATTTGCAACTTCATTAAGTCGGACATTACAGTTTGCAAAGTTAGTAAAGCCTGGTACGAAAGGTCGGAAATGTAATAACTAATCACTGAGCCTCGTGTTTTTGTTGAATTAGAGAGCTTCTGCTTCACCCAAAGGGGGCGCTAACCTTCTCCATACCCAGACGATGCTCTCATTTACAGCTCCACATTTCCCCCGCTGCAACACAACAAAGCGCTCTCCCTCTCAGCCCGCACTGTTCCCAGCGCGTGGATTCGCCGGAACCAAAGCCGCGTGAGCTCATTCGCTTCTGAAGAGGCGGATGATCCGAGAGACGAAGTGCTCCTCCAAAACAAACAGAGCCGGATTCCGCACCTGAAGAGGCCGTTTCTGCTACATCTCTGACACAATGCAAACGAGAGCCCGTCCCGCCGCAGAAGGAGGGTAAGAGTTCCCCCGCGGCCTCTCCAGACTAGAGTGGACCCGCTGTTGTCCCCGAAGGGTCTGTGTTTCTGCAGAGTCCCGCCATCGACAGGGATATAATGATCCAAAACCACTTTCCCATCCACTTTACTGCCATGAAAAGTACACAATCAAACTAAAGGACGTTGGGTGAATAGGGAAACTTTTTACATTTAGTAGAGATGTGGCATTCATGACCGGATCTCATTCTCAGGCAGTTTTATTTTCAGTCAGAACTCCCCTGAACTTAGTAGAGATCCCCATTTCCTTTCCTCAACGGTCTCGTAAAGGTGTCCATAATTTGAGTCATATTTGCAACTCTTCAGGTCTCCTAACATTTCAAGACTTACAACAACGGTACGATTTGCCAGGATCAAGTTTTTTTTTCTATCTCCAATTGCGGACGGCAATGCACGCTTATGGGGAACAGTTGTCCACTTACTCACCCATTGTACTCAACTCTACTTACCTCTCACGGAACAGTTTCTAAACTATATTCTCTATTTCAATCAGCACATGATGAGCCTATGCGGGTTCTCCAGCTGTGGAAAGAAGAACTTCCTCATCCTACAAATTTAAATTGGAATATGATTTGGCAAAATTTGCAGTTATTGTCAAGAAATCCTAATCATCAGGTTATTCATTTCAATTTTATCCATAGAACATATTTCACTCCCTACATTTTATTCAAAATGAAAGTGCTACCTTCCCCTAATTGCACATTTTGCAATCTCAAAACCCAAGGCACATTCATGCATATGGTTTGGGACTGTCAAAACTAGGGATGCACCGGCCGATACCGCATGCTTGTACTCATACTCGTACTCATTCATGAGGTCCCGATACCAGAAACCGATACCATTTGACGTGCGGCCAGCGCAGCTACGAGGCGCAGCTACGAGGCGCAGCTACGAGGCGCAGCTACAAGGCGCAGCTACGAGGCGCCGCTCTCAGCTGAGGAGAGAAAATAGCAACAAACTGGAGAATTGTTTAGTGGAAATACAATAATCCACATAGAGCTGACTTTATTACAGACTGCGCTCTCTAAACCAGAGTCTGTGCTGGATTTAACCAGAGCTTTAGCGTGTGTGTTAGCGTGTGTGTGTTAGCATGTGTGTTAGTGCATGTGTTAGCATGTGTGTTAGCATGAGTGTTATCGCATGTGTGAGCGTGTGTGTTATCGCATGTGTTAACGTGTGTGTTAGTGTCTGTGTTATCGCATGTGTTAACGTGTGTGTTAGCGTGTGTGTTATCGCATGTGTTAACGTGTGTGTTAGCGTGTGTGTTATCGCATGTGTTAACGTGTGTGTTAGCGTGTGTGTTATCGCATGTGTTAACGTGTGTGTTATCGCATGTGTTAGCGTGTGTGTTATCGCATGTGTGAGCGTGTGTATTAGCATGTGTGTTATCGCATGTGTTAGCATAAGTGTTATCGCATGTGTGAGCGTCTGTGTTAGCGTGTGTGTTATCGCATGTGTTAGCGTGTGTGTTATCGCATGTGTTAGCGTGTGTGTTAGCGTATGTGTTATCGCATGTGTTAGCGTGTGTGTTATCGCATGTGTGAGCGTCTGTGTTAGCGTGTGTGTTATCGCATGTGTTAACGTGTGTGTTAGCGTGTGTGTTATCGCATGTGTTAGCGTGTGTGTTATCGCATGTGTTAGCGTGTGTGTTAGCGTATGTGTTGGGTGTGTGTTAGCGTGTGTGTTATCGCATGTGTTAGCGTGTGTGTTAGCGTATGTGTTGGGTGTGTGTTAGCGTGTGTGTTAGTGTCTGTGTTAGCGTGTGTGTGTTAGCATGTGTGTTAGCATGTGTTAGCGTGTGTATTAGCATGTGTGTTATCGCATGTGTTAACGTGTGTGTTAGCGTCTGTGTTATCGCATGTGTTAGCGTGTGTATTAGCATGTGTGTTATCGCATGTGTTAGCATAAGTGTTATCGCATGTGTTAGCGTGTGTGTTAGCGTATGTGTTGGGTGTGTGTTAGCGTGTGTGTTAGTGTCTGTGTTAGCGTGTGTGTGTTAGCATGTGTTAGCGTGTGTTATCGCATGTGTTAGCGTGTGTGTTAGCGTGTGTGTGTTAGGGTGTGTGTTAGTGCATGTGTTAGCATGTGTGTTAGCATGTGTGAGCGTGTGTGTTAGTGCATGTGTTAGCATGTGTTAGCGTGTGTGTTAGCGTGTGTGTTAGCGTCTGTGTTAGCGTGTGTGTGTTAGCATGTGTTAGCGTGTGTGTTAGCATGTGTTAGCGTGTGTGTTAGCGTGTGTGCTAGCCGTTTATGAAGCTGTGTTGCAAACGTCAACTCCTTATAACTGCACTGTGAAGTAACTTCACTTATTGCTGTGATATTTATATTTCTTTCACTGCTAATGTTTCATGGGTGGATTAGCTCGGAGAGAGGGGGCGGAGTTTACTGAATCAACCCACTGTGTCCTCCAGAATTGTAAAATACCTCCAGAAAATACTTTATTTTATTTCCCACAAAAATAGCACTCCATAGTGGTAGCGATGCAATATATCATATACATGCCTATACTTTACTTTGGGATGGCTGAAATAGCAGGATACAGACTCGTTAAGGTCAAATACTTAATTCCAGTCATTTTAACTCATTTTTGTGTTTTGTGACCTAGTTTAACCCTAGCACTGGTTTAGAGTTTGTTTAGCCCTGTTTTAGTTTTGCAAATCTAACCTCAGCAGCAGCGTTTGTCAGAAAAACTCCATTGAGACATTTTTCCAGAGTGGCCGTAATGGTGAAGCTTCCCGGAGCTGGCGGTGGTTTGGACTCATAAGTTCCATGGCACGCAGTGATCGCGAACAGCGCGTTCATGAGGCCAGTGGAAAGTCCTCGTCCCACGGAGGTTATGTAAGAGCCAACACGGACTGGAAATATATACGGGACCGTCCTGGAAAGCTCTCTGTAGGTGGGAAGAGAGGGGAGAAGATGCCGCCTGTATGTATTATTAATGAATCAGTAGGAGGTGCAGTTTTTGATGGACCTGAGTTACCAAAACTAAAGGAAAGGACTTTATTTGACATGGTTACAAAGCACTTTACATGAGACAATTTTGCTTTCACTCCACACTCCCACCGTCATTCATTCACGCACACATATCATTCATTCTGGCCTATTGTACATGTTTTTAGTGGTAGGACCTTCTAGCTGTGAAGTACGAGCACTGACCGCTGTGCCAGCCAAAAACTGCACTGAAAAGTTATCTTCAACAAATACAAGCAGAGTGACAGAATGTATCACATGGCAACATTAACATTAACTGTGGTCAGGTTTGTCTGAAAATACAAAATGACCCGAATCCAAACCCTGTTCTCAGCGGACGGTCCCTCCTGAGCAGCCCCGACCACGGCAAACATGGGACGATGTAATCACTTCCAAAAAGCAATCTAGCAATGACTCATGAAATTATATTTCAAGACAATTTTATTCCATCCATCCATTTTCTTCCGCTTTATCCGGGGCCGGGTCGCGGGGGCAGCAGTCTCAGCAGAGATGCCCAGACTTCCCGATCCACACACACCTCCTCCAGCTGTTCTGACCCCGAGGCCACACCAGGCCAGCTCGGAGACATAGTCCCACCAGCGTGTCCTGGGTCTTCCACGAGGCCTTGTCCCACTAGGACATGCCTGGAACACCTCCCGAGTCTTTTGAACTGACTCATATGGACAGTGTTAAAGCAAGGACCGAGACGTCGCCCGGCATGGCACAGCCGGGCCCCACCCTGAAGCCAGACCAGGGGTTGGGGCCCGAACGCAGCGTCTGCCCACGAGCCCGGCCGGGCACAGCCCGAAAGGACGACGTGGGCCCGCCCTCCTGTGGACCCACCACCCACAGGGGGATCCGTAGGGGTCAGGTGCGGAGAGGACTGGGTGGCAGTCGACGACCTGGTCCGCATGCACAATTTTATTCACAAAATTAATTTCTCAAATCAAGGACATTGACACATAAAGAATTATCCTTGATGCCAGAAACTAATCTGGAGAAATCTATCCATGGGACGAGGAGTTAACACTTTAATGAAGAAGGAAACATCAACAACAATCTTACTTTTTATTCAGTAAATGAAAGGTGCATTATGCAACTTTTTATGCCAAAAAAAAAAGGTGATAAGGTTAAAGTTCCTCTAAACTACTCCGGTCCGGCATTGTTGCATTCCCACAATGCATTGCTGGATGCGCCGCACTCGCAGACAGCAGCGGAGTTTGTGCCGCAGAAGGAGACCAGCGCCGCACCATGTAAACACAAACATCTGACCGACCTCCTCCTCATGATTACAGCAGCACCGAGAGGCTGTGAGGCGTTCATGGTTTGCAGGAAAAAAGATCTGCACTGTAAACTGAGTTCTAAATGGAAGTATTATGTTCTAAAAATCCCCAAAAAGTCTCAAAATATTTACTTTGCTACATATCTATTTTTTGTTCTGATTAATGTTTGTGTCAGAAGCTTAGTGAGATTTCCGTATGTCATTAAATTTATTCAGAGCAGCGTGTGGTCTATAGTGTGGAGCGGAGTGAGGGGTGTGGGTGACGGGGAAAGCCAGGTGAGGGGAGGGGGTGGAGCAGAGCAGAGCAGAGGTCACTGCTCCACCTGCTGATGAAAATAATTCAAAGAGACATAGCTTTGGGCAGCTTTAAAGGAACAGGCCACCGTTTTTACATACTGAGATATGTTCTTACCATTAGCTTTGACGAGTTCTTTAGGACCTGTCTGATCTTCACCCGTGCCTTCAATCACGTAAACACAGCGCAGACGGTGTTAGCATTTAGCCTCTCCCTCTCTCCTCTATAGCTCCAAAACAGTTCGAAATCTGCACAGTAATCTTCACTTTACTGTGCGGATGCCAAATTACTCCTGGTATTATTACGCCTTACAATATAGTTCCCCCTTTTATCCGCTTAGAAAATCCACATTGTTTAATTTTGTGTAATTATACTTTGTAGTGCAACACTTTACGTAACCATATTTAAATAGGGAAAACGTGGAAGAGCTTGGTAGCTTCTATCTTGACCTGTTTTGGAGCTATAGAGGAGAGAGGGAGAGGCTAAATGCTAACGCCGTCTGCGCTGTGTTTACGTGACTGAAGGCACGGGTGAAGACCAGACAGGTCGTAAAGAACTCGTCAAAGCTAAGGTAAGAACATATCTCAGTGTGTAAAAACGGTGGCCTGTTCCTTTAAGGCTTTATTAAGAACTGTTAGAAATGCGTTCTCTTCATTTGACCCATCCTCAATAAGCAGTGGGCTCGAGCCCGGGGACGAATGCTGTTTTTGTTCCTTTTATTCTTAGTCTGCTTTCAGTTTCAAAAACAAAACGGGAAGACGACGGAAACGCGACAGAAACGCGGCGAAAACGCAACGAGAATACGACGGAAACGCGACGAAAACGCAATGAAAAATGCGACGGAAACGCGACGGAAATGCGACGGAAATGCGACGGAAATGCGACGGAAATGTGACAGAAACATGACAAAAACGCAACGAAAAATGCGACGGAAACGCGACGGAAATGCGACGAAAATGTGACAGGAATGCGATGGAAATGCGACGAAAATGGGACAGAAACATGACAAGGGAGGGCGCGAGGGAAACGAGACGAAAATACGACGGAAACGCAATGAAGACACAATGAAGACACAATGAAAACACGACAAAAACACAACAAAAACACACGACGAATATGTTTCTGCTGTTACCACAGACAAGCCTGCCGAGAAATGCATCCTCCTGCCCTTTCATTCCACACTCCCACCGTCTTGTACTTCATTAATACATCCTATCAATGAGGTACAGGGAGATGCAAAGTGATTTTACTAATAGTCTTGACTCTCTCTCTACTCACTTGACCCATTTACACAAGACAGACTCTACTATAACTGGAATCACAGATGTTGACAACAAAGCCCATTCAATTCTCAACCCCCTTAATCTTTTAAACAAGACCTACACTCTTCAATTTTCACTCCAAACTTCCCTCTGTTTGCATTTGTGTTTCAGCACCCCCATCGTCCAATACTTCATTAATACATGTTATCAATGACGTATCGGTGGATGCAAAGTGATTTTACACAGATGCTAACAGTCCAGACACTCGCTACTCTCTGTTCTTCCATTCACAAAAGACAGACTCTCCTATAACTGGAATCACAGATGCTGACAACGAATTCAATTCTCAACTCCCTTAACCTTTTAAACAAGACCTACACTCTTCGACTTTCACTCCAAACTTCCTTCCTGTTTGCATCTGTGTTTCTGCACTCCCACCGTCTAATACTTCATTAATACATGCTATAAATGAAGTACTGGCCGATGCAAAGTGATTTTACACAGATGCTAACAGTCCAGACAACAGTTCTTCCATTTACACAAGACAGACTCTCCTATAACTGGAATCACAGATGCTGACAACGAACCCCATTCCATTCTCGAAGAGTGTAGTCTTTGGCTACACTCTTCGACTTTCACTCCAAACTTCCCTCTGTTTGCATCTGTGTTTCTGCACCCCCACCGTCCAATACTTCACTGATACATGCTATCAATGATGTACAGGGAGATGAAAAGTGATTTTACACAGATGCTAACAGTCTTGACTCTCTCTAGTCACTTCTGACCCATTTACACAAGACAGACTCTCATGTAACTGGAATTAATCAACAAATAGCAGACACTCGGTCGATTACAGGGACAAGTTCACACCTCGTGCACCAAGGTTGAAAGCAGGTCACCTAAAAGGCAAAATCCGTGTCGGCAGCATTTTGGGATGTGATTTAGAAGTAATTGGGAATCCCGCTTCTCTGATAAGCCCCTCCCACGATGTGGCCCAGGCCGATGCCCAAAGCCACTCCACCAAAGACAGCGGCTGTTTTGACTGCAACTTTGGCAGTGGTGCAACACTTGTCCCAAAATGTACAGGCGGCCTCCTCTGATTGTTCTGGTCTGAGCTCTGATGACTCAATCCTCTCATCCTGGTTCTTTTGTGACTCTGAAGAGAGTTCACAAATCCTGCTGTTCAAGCGGACAAACTCCTTGATAAGAAATTGCTTCTTTACATTTTCCGCAGCCAGCTCCCTTACCCTGGTGTTCAAACGGACAATCCTCTCATCGCGATCGTTAGCTGTGAGCTCTTTCTCCTTGATAAGAAATTCCATCTTTACATTTTCTGCGGCCAGCCCCTTTACCCTGTTGTTCAAACGGACAATCTCCTTGTCCTGTTCAGCTGTGAGCTCTACCTTTTCGTTTCCACACTCTAAACTATCTTTTAAGACTTTTTGTTCAGTGAGTCGCTCCATTTGCTGAGTCTTTTGATCTTTAAGTTGACCATTTTCAGCCTTTAGCTCACCCACCTCAGCTTCGACAGAGGCACAGTTGTCTCTCAAATCTCGTAGTTCTTTCTGAAGTGTGACAACAGAGTCCAGAAGGCGCCTCTTCTTTAAGTCTGGTTCTGATGTCGGCTGCATTTCTTCCATTTCTGAGGCGGAAAGCTCTTCTGCCACACTCGTAATTACGCTCTCCTCTTGCCAATTGTTCAGTCTTTCCTGATGCTCCGTACTTGTTTGCTGGTAAATATTTAGCTCTTCACAAAGTTGCTCAACCAAGGTCTCAAACTTTGCCATTTCACTTTGAAGATCAGCATTCTCTGACGCTAATTTGTCGCTTTTTTCCTCTTCCAGAGAAATTGTTCTTCTTTGGCGTACATCATTCAAAGCCTGAAGCTCCTCACGTTCCAAAACTGAGCTTTGTAGCGTCTCTATTTTAGCGCTTTGCTTCTTAACAAGGTCCTCGTTTTCCTCAAGTGTGTCATAAGCATCGTCTAATTGGTTCTGGGTATTGGTTAAATCTGATTTTAACTCACTGTTTTCTTGTTTCAGTTTCTGTGCTTGCCTTTGAAGCTCGTCTGTCTTAAATTGCATCTCATCAATCAAAGCATAGAAACGGTCTGCCAGTTCTCTGAGAGATCCCGAACTTTCATCGTGAACTTGGCTAGTTGACCCTGACAAGTTGAATCTTGCTTGTGTTGTTAGGATAGCGAGCTCTTTGTGCCATTTCTGCAGTTCATGCTGGGCTTCTTCCAGGTCACTCTCGTGTATCTTCTGTTCTTCCTCAAGTCGGTCAGTCTTCCCATTGAGGTCTTTAACCAAGGTCTGATTCTCTGCCAGTTCAGACTGTAGTTTTGCAATGAACTCATCCTTTTTGGCGAGAGCGTTTTGTGCCTCTGCAAGTTGACTCTGTGTAACATTCTCAGTTAGCTTTTGAAGCTCATCGATCATAGCTTGCATCTCACCAATCACAGCATGGAGGAGGTTTGTCTGCTCTTCGACAGATCCCGGACTTTCATCGTGAACTTGATCGATCGATGCTAGAAAGTTGATTCTTGCTTGCGTTGCTATTTTAACGAGCTCCGTGTTCCATTTGTGTAAGTTTTGTCGGGCCTCTTTCAGGTCACACATGTCTCTCTCCCTCTGCGCTTTCAAAAGTGTTTCCTTGCTTTGAAGTTCAGCGTTTGCAGCTTCAAGCCTCAGCACTTCTTCCGAAAGACACTCATTTTGTTCTTTCAGATTCCTCTGTCCTTCCTCTACCTGAGGTGTCCTCTCTGTGACGTCTTCAGAGTCAGTCTTCATTTGATCGTCCTCAGGCGTTTTGAAGCACTCACTTTGAGATCTAGTGAGTGCTTCCGATGCCGCCTCGACATCTAACTCCGTTTCTTCACTCAAACTGCTCTCTGTGTCACTGCAAGTCTCGCCACCGTCTTCCTTGAAAACGCTGCTAGACGTAGCAAGCTCCATTAAATGTCGCTGATTACCATTTCTCTGAATGGCAGACATGAAGGTCTCAAGTTCATTCTTGAGATCGGCACTTTCAGAGGTTCTCCTGTTCAGTTCGTTTGACAGAGTCTGATTCTCTATTTCATTCTCGTATACAGAAGCTTCCAGGAATTGGATTTTTTCTTCAGATTCGGAAAGCTTGTTCGACAGCTTAGTACTTTCTTCCTGTTGGTTCTCACTCTCACGTTTAAATGTAGTCACTTGACCTATAAGGTTCAGTCTCATCTGATGGAGTTCAGCATTGGTTGACGACAGCTCTAGGATTTCCCTTTCCTTCACGTCTAAGGTCGCCTCCAGTAAGGGTACTTTTCGCTCCAGCTGAGTTTCTTCACTGAAACTGCTCTCTGTATGACTGCACGTCTCGTCCAAAGTAGCGTCACTGTCGTCCTTGAAAACGCTGCTAGACGTAGCAAGCTCCATTAAATGTCGCTGATTACCATTTCTTTGAATGGCAGGCATGAAGGTCTCAAGTTCATTCTTGAGATCAGCACATTCAGTGATTCTCCTGTTCAGTTCGTTTGACAAGTGTACGATTTCCCTTTCCTTCATGTCTATGGTCGCTTCCAGTGAGCGTACTTTTCGCTTCAGCTGAGTTTCTTCACTGAAACTGCTCTCTGTTTGACTGCACGTCTCGTCTGAAGGAACGTCACAGATCTTCAGCGCTTCTTTCCTGTCTGTCGAGGCGCTGAGTTGTTCCTGCAGTTTCAGATTGATTTTCTCCAAAAATCTGATCCTACATGCCTGCTGATCAATCGTTTCTTGAGCAGACGTCTGGTGTTCTGTTAATTCAGTCGTCGGCTGAGTTACCTTTGTTTTTGCAATGGCATTTTCTCGTTTAAGGTTGTATTTGCCCTGGCGTTTGCTTTTGTTGAACTTTCTTTTCTGAAATATGCGCAGAGTGTCCTTGAACGTGCGTGTTTGAAGTCGTTCCCTCAGAGCACGTAATTGTGTCCTCAGATGTTTCAATTTGTTCTTTTTTACCTCTTGCTCTTCATGTTGAAGCGGTGTTGACAACGCAGATGTCCCTTGTTGTGCGTCATTCAAAGGCTCGATAAATCTGTCAGAATCTGAGATCTCTGTATTGCTTTCCAATACCATTTCATTCCCTCCTACAGCCCCGAGATTAATGCTCTTCATTTCCGCAGAACAGCTGTCCTGACACACGGGGCGGTCTTCACTGGCCCAGATTGGTCTCTTCTCTGAAACCTCGTTAATGTTTGAGGAGGTTGGACTGATCGAACTGTTGATACCACCGAACGGTCTCCTCACCCGTTTTGGTGACATGGTGCGGTGTGGCACACTGTCCCCCGGCCAAAGGGCTCACAGCAGCTACACGTCGGCTAATTCAGTTCGAAAAACGCACTGTCATGCGTTTTAAGGCGTTTTGCCCGCGCTGTGAGGAGAAGTTATGAAGTGTGAGGAGTTTCTGTTTGTGAACTGACGTTGGCATAGCAACGGCGCCACAGACAGGTCACATGACTAGCCATATATGGTAAGGTTCTCGTTCACAGGTTCCGATCAGATGACATCACAGCATTCTAAATCGTAACCACGGTAACGGTCACCTTAAGCCCGTGTATTTTCTCCAGTGCGGCTTTACCCAAATCTAAAAGCTTCTGCACTGGAACTTACAGCCTATTAGGTTAGTGTAACGTCTCATTTGAAAGCCAAGAAGAAGAAAAGCTGGTCTAAACTGATTTTTTTTTTTCTCTTTCATCTAATTTTTGCCACACTAAACTCTGGAACTCTCTGCCTCTGCCAATCAGAGCGGCCTCCACTGTTGACAATTTCAAGTCGTTGTTGAAAACGCATCTCTTTGCACTGGCTTTTAATCCAAGCTGAGCGGGACATTTGATTATGCCGCAGTTTTTATTTTTTGTTCATTGTTGAAGCAATATGTTTTTTTTGTGTGTCTGTATTTTTGCACTGAATATGGAAAGCACTTTGGGGCAGTACTCTGCTTTTAAATGTGCTATATAAATAAACCTTGACTTTTTTGTTGTACATTCATCGCTTTTTTTTCATCACATTCTTGTTACGTTTTTTTGTCGTTTTTATATTGCATTTTCGTCACTTTTTTGTTGCGCTTTTGTTGACTTTTTTTTTTACTTTTTCATAATTTTTCGGTCACTTTTTGATGCTTTTGTGTTGTGTTTACATCCTCGCTATTTTGATTTCAAGAAACTTTGGGTATTACCAAACTGGAGAAAATGTGCTCAGTTAAGGCGGGGCTTAAGAGGTTAGATTAGTTTATTATTGCTACAAATCCCATGATGCTTAGCGATATGACATCACAGTCCTGAACTATAAAGGCCTATTCAACACACACAAGCCAAAACTGAGTCCCTGTCAATGTTTTGTCTCATTTTTAGAGTAAAAAATTAAGCAGAATGTCCAGTCGAAGTGAAAAAAACGGCACTCAAAGCTAGCCATTAGCAAATAGCATTAAGCTAGAGTTAGCATTACAGCTAGCATCCGCTGTCATTGATGTATTTATGAGCTGTTGAACCATAGAAATAAACGTATGGGGAGACTTTTCAGAGTTCGTTAGCATTAGCCTGCTAAATGCATCTTCCCAATAGCCGTTAGCATTAGCCACCAAACACAGCTACTGTCAACCCATCGACCACATGTAGGTTAAAGCCTTGTTAGAAATCATCAATGAATGCACAGACCTTTGAGATTTTACTTTAGATGCAAATTAGCGTCTAAAAATAATATTACGTTTTTTATTTTTATTTTATGGACTTACTATTGGTTTGAGAGATAAAATAAATGATTAGTTGTTAGACAAACTTTATTTAAAACTGTCACGTTATTATATATTGCTAAATAAACATAGCCTAAACCTTTTCCTAACAAAATCCAAGCCATTCTCCTAACCTTAAAGCTTAATAGAGAAGCTGCAGTTACGCGTGTGTGTTAGCTTGTGTGTCAGCGTGTGTGTCAGCGTGTGTGTCAGCGTGTGTGTTAGCGTGTGTGTTAGCTTGTGTGTTAGCTTGTGTGTTAGCTTGTGTGTCAGCGTGTGTGTCAGCGTGTGTGTCAGCGTGTGTGTCAGTGTGTGTGTTAGCATGTGTGTTCGCTTCTATGTTAGCTTGTGTGTTAGCGTGTGTGTCAGCGTGTGTGTTAGCATGTGTGTTCGCTTCTATGTTAGCTTGTGTGTTAGCGTGTGTGCTAGCTTGTGTGCCAGCTTGTGTGTTAGCGTGTGTGTTAGCGTGTGTGCCAGCTTGTGTGTTAGCGTGTCTCTTAGCGTGTGTGTTAGCTTGTGTTTTAGCTTGTTTGTTAGCTTGTGTGTTAGCTTGTGTGTTAGCGTGTGTGTTAGCTTGTGTGTTAGTGTGTGTGATAGCGTGTGTGTTAGCATGTGTGTTCGCTTGTGTGTTAGCTTGTGTGTTAGTGTGTGTTAGCGTGTGTGTTAGCTTGTGTGTTAGCGTGTGTGATAGCGTGTGTGTTAGCTTGTGTGTTAGCTTGTGTGTTAGCTTGTGTATTAGCGTGTGTGTTAGCTTGTATGTTAGCCATTTATGAAGGTGTGTTACAAATGTCAACTCCTTATTCATCTTATTCCGGAGGTTCGCGTGGGCGCCGCCATGAATTGTGCCCGCCCCTTTTCTCTTATGTGTTAACATGGGACTGGAGGAGTCCACATAAAATCAGTCACTACACGAAAACAAAGCCGTTTTTCGGCCGCGCAGAGAAACGGTGCAGTGTTGACATGTTGGTGCAAAAGAACATTGGCCATTTTACACAAATCAATCGACTAAACATCAGATTTGAGCGGAGAATATTTTCCCTTGTTCTCCGTTAAAATGAACGGGCTTCGCGCTCGACCGGAAATGTCTGGAAAACGGAAGTGCCGAGACAACGCAAAAAGTGGCAAAAGTGGGCGGGGCGGAATAAGGTGAATAACTGCATCGTGAAGTAACTTCACTTATTGCTATCTATTTATATTACGGTAAAGTTGTATGTGCGGAGAGAGGGGGCGGAGTTAACTGAATCGAAGCGCTGTGTCTTCCAGGTTTGAAAAATACCTCCAGAAAACACTCATATTTATCACAAAAATTTGTGCTCCATAGTTGTAGAGGTACAATATATCATATAAATGCCTGTAGTTTACTTTGGAATGGCTAAAATAGCAGGATACAGATCCTTTAACGTGGTGGAGGGGTTTGAGCACCTGAGTAATCCTGGAGCTCTGTTGTTGGGGGTAGGGTCTCCCATGGCAAACAGGTCCTAAGTGACGGGTCAGACAAAGAGCGGGTCAGAAGCCCCTTATGAGAGACCAACAGGCCCGGTTAGAATCATGAGGCCGTCCTTCTGTGGACCCACCACCTGCAGGAGGCGCCATAGGGGGCTGGTGCTACGTTAGACCCGGAAACGGAAAAGTGGATGAAAATGGATGGATGACATTAGCTTGGAAACTATATTTTGTTATTTGACTTAATTTCAATAAAATATTTAATTTAATAAAAACAAAAATCAAATTCAATGTCATAAATGCACAAAATATTGCCCCACTTTGTGAACCACTGAGAACATAGTAAACTCAAACTTATAATTTTATTTCCCCCAAATAACAGCAGCTCTAGGTCACGGTTTACTGTAAAAACCCGCTACTCCTGACTCCTCTGGTCTGTCCTCTTCTGACTCAACCCTCATCCCACTGACGTCGTCCCATGACTGGACATGGAGCCCACTCTTTCCTCCGGCCTCCACGTCCCCAAACGTGACTAAGACCCCACTGGCTTCCCCGGAATTCAGCCTAAAACAATACGTGAGCCGGCGTGCATCTCTGGAATGCAGAGCGAGGAGCGCGTCCCACTGCGGTCCGGCCTTATCTGCCGCTCTCACAGGCACGGGCTGAACTTCACTCTCAAGAGCAGGAACGCAACGAAATAAAAGGCATTCAAGTCAAGTTATGCAACAGAAACGAAGATAAGATTAGAGAGAACTTACAGTGTGCCCGTTTTACCAGAGCAAAAGGTCACAGTGGCTCAGCTTCACTCCGAGTACCACCTCATGAAGTATTTGACTTTACGAATAACACCAGGCTGAGACCAGGATCAAATCAGGGCTGAACGGGGTCTGGGACACGGCGTGATTGACAAGGATGTTAACCCTTTCTACTCCGGGTTTATTATTTTTAGTCTTAGAACTTAGATCTTGCTGATTTGAGCCCCGCCCACTCTGAGTCTCTGTGACAACAGGAGTTTCCTCACAGAGCTGCACAAACCATTAAAGCAGTACTAAGTAACTCTTCCCCCTAGAGGCCATAAGCGCAACTGCAGGTGTAGTAGCAAGTTACGATTTTTTTACTTATTAATTGTCTTGGAGAGTAAATACTACGCTGACAGGAAAGGCGAAGGGAGAGAGGGTTACTGTGCATTCAATTATATAATGGAAAAAATATATATAATTCACTCAAACTTGGCTGTAAATACTGTTTAAAGTGACGTTAGCTATATATTAAGCTTTTTAAACTCTGTATAGTCCCTTTAACCTCTTAACTCCCACCTGAACTGAGAGCATTTTCTCCAGTTCAGCTTTACCCAAATCCTGTAGGCCAGTGTAACGCCTCATTTGAAAGCTAAGACCTACAAAAATTGATCTTTTTCCTCACGTCATCAAATTTTTTCTCCATCTTTTTTTGGGGGGGTATTCAACTGATTTTGGAACTTTTTTGTCATTTTTTTAATCAATTTTTTGTCATTTTTTTGTCATTTTTTGTCACATTTTTTTTGTCTTTTTTTTGTTATTTTTTGTCTTTTTTTGTTATTTTTTGTCTTTTTTTGGGGTCATTTTTTGTCACATTTTTGTAATTTTTCGTCACTTTTTCGTCAAAGTTTTCTCACTTTTTTGTCACATCTTCATCATTCTTTTTGTCTCAGTTCTGTCGCTATTTTCACACCTTTTTTCCTTTTGGATTGGGGTAGGGCCAAACTGAAAATGTGCTCAGTTCAGGTGGGAGTTAAGGGGTTAAGACATTTATCTAATTTAAGATGGTAATGTTTCCAGTGTTGTGCTTCACTTTGGGCTAATAATCGTAATAATCAGCCCTCGGTCCATTTACAATAAAGAAAATCGTCCCTCCGCTAAGAAACCTTGCCTACCCCTGCGCTAGGGCAATGAATCGAATTTGAATCTAATCATGATTATAACAATGGTCGATCACGATAACCGTGTGGTGCGTTTTAATCGAGGAGAAATGGCCAGTCCTGTCACATTCTGGGAAAAAATGGACGATCTAACCTCTAGATTGCAGTGGTGGATTAGCCGGACTTCTAACAGTGAGTTGTAAAGTTTGATCATCTTTTTTAGTTTAGTTTATTAGGTCGGGACAGTGTGTGGTAATGAACAAGCCACACCGGAGTGTAGCCTCGCATTCATCCTGGCCTATCGTACATGTTTTTAGTGGTCGGGGAAACCGGAGTGCCCACAGAAAACCTACACAGACGCGAGGAGAACATGCAAACTCCACACAGAAAGGCCCCGTCATGGTGGGAATCGAACCCGGGACTTTCACTGGAGTCAGGATCAGGGACCAGAGTCAGCCAAAGCAGCAGCATAAACCTGACTGTGGAGGCTTCAGGAGCAGGCGCTTAAACAACGTAATGGTATGAATGAGCAGGGATGGGAACCGTTCGTTTTTTTTCGATTCCACGACTTTAACGATACCTGCTTTTCGGTTCCGGGGCCTTAACGGTACTTTTTTCGATACCTATGTTATTTTAATTCAATAATAAAAACGTGTATAAAAAGCATCATTCAGGAAAAAGACCGAAAACAGCACAACAGAGGAGACCCAGGAGCAGCAGCGTCGCCTGTAACTTCGTGTTTCGAGCAGAGATAAAAGAGAGAAAGGACATTATTCCCTCCTGAGCTGCAGAGTCGGATCAACATCAGGACATGGTTTCTTTCAAATAAACTTACTACTACTAAACTACTACTTCTAAACTCACTGCACTTTGATGAAGCGAAAGCTCCACACGTCAAAGATCCTCACATGGTGTGAGCGCTCACTCTGTCACTAATCATTTACCAAAACTGTACCAACAATGTCTAACACAGAGTGAGCGCTCACTTTTCTATAAACCAGCTTGGATATTCCCGTCTCTGCAGCTGCTGTAAAGTTGTAACAACAGCACGTAAGCTCCGCCCCCAACAGCACGTAAGCTCCGCCCCCAACAGCACGTAAGCTCCGCCCCCAACAGCACGTAAGCTCCGCCTCCTCCTGTCGCTAAAGGTGAATACGTCTTTCTTGTTGTCACGGCTTGGGTTTTGCTTTTCAATTTGTCTAAAATCTAAAGTTTCTTATTCAGTCTTGATTTAGTCCTGGTTTATAACTGGTTTAGTTTAGCTCTGGGTTTTACGACCGGAGTAAGTCCTGGTTTAGACCTGGCTCAGTCCTGACTCAGACCGCGGCTCTGCCTTCTCTATTACAAAAGTTTAGTACGTTGTAGCTTCGCCAGTTCATCGGCTACTCTAGTTCTCTTGTGAAATCTGAAGAGGCCTGTGAGTTACAGCTATATAAAGGTGTAGCTTTTCTTCGCTCCATTTGAGCTGAAGCGGCTCATTATCTGCGCACACTTGCATTTTTCAAACTCAATGCGGGTCTGGAGAGAAAAAGAACCAAAAACTGGCACCGAGAGAATTTAATTTTTTTGATACCTTCTCCGACCGGAGCTTTTCAGTCGGTTCCAAGTAGGTATCGTTTAACGGTGCCCATCTCTATGAATGAGGCATGCTGCTCGAACAGGTCATATTTGTGAGGAAGGGGCTCAGGCATGCTGGGTAATCTGGAGAGTCGAGACGCTGAGAACCTCCGGGCTATAGGCCGTGATTTTGAATCCTGTTTGTGGACGACTTTCATCAACTAAACTCAAGACAAAACTGAGATTGTTTTTGGCCACAGACACAGAGAGAAAGTGTCATCAGTCACTTCAAGTCTCTCTCTCTAAAACAAAACAACTTTCACAGCCTCATCAGAGCAATAACATCATCTAAAAAACATGGCTAAGATCAGAGGAACTGTGTCAAAACCAGACTTAGAGAGACTTATCCAGGAAATACAACCACATTAGTCCAGTGCTCCGGTCTGAGATGGATGGAGACAGGCCTCAACTCTGACAATGTTCAAATCCTGAAGGCAGTTCTTTTTACCCGAGCATATGACACTGAAGCTCCCCCACTGGTCAGGTCTACTCCCCCACTGGTCAGTCCTGTGCGTGTGAAGTGGCACCAGTGCGACTCCTCCCACGGTAAACACTTGGAGGGGGGGGGGGCGGGGCCTCGTAAAAGTGTCAGGCGCGTCGGGATTCGGTCTGTTGACACACGCCTTACGTAACGGACGCTTATCGCCAACAAGAGCTTTATGGAGAGCGCCGATATTTACTGCAAGGTCACGGAGAAGATTAACCACAGCGTGAAATATTATAACAACAGTATGGCCTAAACCAGCGGTGGAGAAACTTTTTCACATCAGTTTTTATAAAGTCCTTACAAGGGCCTTACGATTTAGCGACAAACATTCTAGCGTTCATACAACACTGAGTCAGTCACATAAATAAAATGACACTTTTGGGAAATGATCGTCGTTCCATCTGCATGTTTCTCCGTAGCCTCAAACCAGCGCAGCAGTTTTGGACCAGTTTGGACCAGCTTAGACCAGGTTTGGACCGGTTTAGAGCAGTTTTGGACTCGTTTGGTCCAGTTTAGACCAGGTTTAGAGCAGTTTTGGACCAGTTTAGACCAGGTTTGGACCGGTTTAGAGCAGTTTTGGACTCGTTTGGTCCAGTTTAGACCAGGTTTAGAGCAGTTTTGGACCAGTTTAGACCAGGTTTGGACCGGTTTAGAGCAGTTTTAGGCTGGTTTAGACCCGATTTGAACTGGTTTATGCTGGTTTTGACAGGTTTAGAGCTGTTTTGGACTGGTTTGGACCGGTTTAGACCAGGTTTGGACTGGTTTAGAGCAGTTTTGGACTGGTTTGGAACAGTTTAGACCTGGTTTGGACCAGTTCAGACCAGGTTTGGACTGGTTTAGACCAGATTTGGACTGGTTTATGCTGGTTTTGACAGGTTTAGAGCAGTTTTGGAATGGTTTAGATCTGGTTTGGACCAGTTCAGACCATGTTTGGACTGGTGTAGAGCAGGCTTAGGCCGGTTAAGACCAGGTTTGGATCGGTTTGGACCGGTTTAGAGCAGTTTTGGACTGTTTTGGACCAGTTTGGACTAGGTTTGGATCGGTTTATAGCAGTTTTAGGCTGGTTTAGACCTGGTTTGGACTGGACTGGTTTTGACAGGTTTAGAGCTATTTTTCACTGGTTTAGAGGAGGTTTCGATTGGTTTTGACAAGGTTTAGATCAGGTCTGGCTGGACTGGTGTGGGCTGGTTCAGATCAGGTTTGAACTGGTAAAGGCAAGGCAAGTAACTCAAGTAACTCAAGTAACTCAGAGGTCTATAAAAAAATAGATAAATAAACAAGCTAATAACATTGATGTTTGTCCTCCAAATGGTCCAAAATCCTGAACTGTCACTCAAAAAGTGTTAATTCGGGTCCAAAGTGCCGTCATGCACGAGTTTAATATCGAAGGTGCAGTTACGCATAAGACCAGAGGTGGCAGTAGTGAGTATAAAATGACAAACTTGCATCTAACTCCTTTAAAGGAATAGGCCACCGTTTTTACATACTAAAATATGTTCTTACCTCACTTTAGACGTGTTAATATATCCCCGTCTGGTCTTTGTCCGTGCGCTCTGTCACGCAAACGGAGCACATACGCAGCCTCTCCCACATGTCACATAGCTCCGAAAAAGCTCACGATAGAAGCTACCAAGCTCTTCCACGTGTTCCCTATTTAAATAAAGTTACGTGAAGTGTTTTCATGCGAAGTATATTTACACAGAAATGTAACATGTCGATTTTATAAGCAAATAAAAAGGGGGACTATATTGTGAGGCGTAATGATACGAGGAGTAAAATGTCCGCGCAGTAACTCCTAAAGACTTCCCCTGCTCACTTCCGTCAATAACCTTTAGGAGTTACTGCGCGGACGTTTTGCTCCTCGTATCATTACGCCTCACAATATAGTGCCCCTTTTTATTTGCTTATAAAATCGACATGTTACATTTCTGTGTAAATATACTTCGCATGAAAACACTTCACGTAACTTTATTTAAATAGGGAACACGTGGAAGAGCTTGGTAGCTTCTATCGTGAGCTTTTTCGGAGCTATGTGACATGTGGGAGAGGCTGCGTATGTGCTCAGTTTGCCTGGCAGAGCGCACGGACAAAGACCAGACGGGGATATTTTAACACGTCTAAGGTTAGGTAAGAACATATTTTAGTATGTAAAAACGGTGGCCTATTCCTTTAAAGGGTGGGTATTATGCAAAATGGACTTTTTCAAGCTTTACATCATGTTATTATGTCATTCCCTCATTAAAAACATGCCTGAAGTGTTGCCTTGGCACATTCACGTATTTTTGAGTAATCTGTAAAAACTCTGATGGCGGCCATTTTAGGGATAGCTTTGCCTGAGTCCTCCTAGGAACGCCCCTACCTCCTGGAGACAAAAATGTGACAAAAAGTGACAAATAATGACCAATAAAAGTGACAAAAAGCTTAAAAAAAAAAGCAAAGGAAAAAGCAACCAAAAAATAGTGAAAATGCACCAAAACTGTCAAAAACATGGCAAAAACCTACAAAAAAGCAACAGAAAAAGTGACAAAACCTGCAAAGAAGCTAAAAAATATATGAAAACAGCAAAACTATTGCGAGAATTTCTGATTTAATGCCAATAATTGAAAAAAATGTCCGCAGTTCGGCTTTACCCAAATCTAAAAGCTTCTTGGAAAAAAGTGTCAAAATTGAGACGAAAGTGAAGATTAAAATGCAGCAAAAAGTGACCAAAAAATGCAACAAAAATGTGATAAAAAGCAACAACACAGGCGACAATAACGTGACATATAAGTGACGACAACACGACAACAACAAGAGGAAAAACCTTAGCTTTCAAATGAGCCGTTTAGCGACGAATGAAAAGCTTGAAAAAGGAAAGGAGGAAAAAGTAACAAAAAAATAGTGAAAAAGCAACAAAACTGTCAAAAACATGGCAAAAAAAACTATAAAAACACAAAAAAAAACTTCGAAAAAAGTGACAAAAACCTACAAAAAATGTCCCCAGTTTGGCTTTATCCAAATCTAAAAGCTTCTTGGAAAAAGTGTCAAAATTGAGACGTAAGTGAAGATTAAAATGCATCAAAAAAGCATCAAAAGTGACCAAAAAATGCAACAAAAAATGTGATAAAAAGCAACAACACGGGCGAGAAGCGTGAAGATGAAAATGCACTGGAAATCGTCTAAAAACTCACAGAAAAGCTTAAAAAACAGCTACAGAAAAAGCAACAAAAAAAGGTGAAAAAGCATTAAAAATGTCAAAAACTTGGCAAAAAAAAGCTATGAAAAAGCAACAAAAATGTGACAAAAAGTGACAAATAATGACCCAAAAAAAGTGACAAAAAGCTTAAAACAAAAACAAAGGAAAAAGCAACCAAAAAATAGTGAAAATGCACCATAACTGTCAAAAACCTGGCAAAAACCTACAAAAAAAGCAACGGAAAAAGTGAAAAAAAACCTGCAAAAAATGTCCCTAGTTCGGCTTTACCCAAATCTAAAAGCTTCTTGGAAAATGTGTCAAAATTGAGACGTAGGTGAAGATTAAAATGCATAAAAAAAGCACCAAAAACTGCATCATTACAATTGAAAACTGACCTTTTTAATCAGAGATGGCACATGGTTAAAGAATATTTAAATCTATAAATGAATAATTAAAGAAAAAAAAAAAAGAAAAGAAAAAAAACCTGCTCGAGCATGAGGCATTTTTTTTGTTTTGTTTTTATATTATTGCTGTATATTGTACCATGTTTGTGGAAGAAGTGAACATTTATACTAAGTGCACCAATGTAAAGAAAATACTTCTACTAATATTATTATTTATCACTCGTCTCAGATAATGTTCTGTTTGTTCTGTAAAAATGTAAATAAAAAGTCCCCCCCCCCCAAAAAAAAAGCATCAGAAGTGACCAAAAAAATGCAACAAAAATGTGATAAAAAGCAACAACACGGGCGACAATAACGTGACATGAAAGTGCAGAAAACACGTCAACAATACGACAAAAAAGTGACGACAACGAGAGGAAAAACCTGAGCTTTCAATGTGCCGTTTACTCCAGTCGACTCAGGTAAAAACAAACCGGAGAAAACACATTACAGCAAATCACAAGCAACATCTGAGCTAGAACACGTTGGTAAATTTCCTCCAAAGCTGCAGGTCCATGTGACACTTTGTATTTTTGCTGTAAAAGTCCCTGGCTTGTGTGTAAAGTCCCTGTACCTCGGCCGATCCTCTGGAGCAGCTGCTGCCGGGCGATGATCCTGCCCAGCCTGTAGCCCGAGCGTCTGCGCTGGAGCTCCACTCGGACGTACATCTCCTGGCTCTCCCCGTTAAACTCTCCGTTCGCCTCATCCCGCGGCGTCTCCTTCAACATCTCTCGCGGAAGTTTCCCCCCCTCCCGCAAAAAAAAAAAAAAAAAAAAACTGCTACAACTACGACTGCGAGTGCTCCGGTGAGAGGCAGCGGAGACGTGTGAACGGCCCGGTCGGCAGCAGCAGCAGCTCCGGGGCAGGCGGGGGAGGGAGCGCCGCGTCCCCGCCACGGGCCAATGGGAGCGGGGGAGCGGCGGGACGGCCCACCTGGGAATGCGGAGGGGTTCGGCTGTGGAGGGAAATACAAACAGAGGAGGAATTCCTGACGTACGGCCTCTTTTTGAGGACAAGGACAACTTTGTTAAAGGAGGAGCCGTGTTTTACTGCGGGGCGGTTTTTCAGGACTTTAAATCTGCCTAAACCCTGAAGCCGGCACATTCGCTCCGGTTTCGGCTTTACCCCGATCTAAAGGCGTCTTGAAAAAAGGTGTGAAAATAGCGACAGAACTGAGACGGAAACAATGATGAAGATGTGACAAAAAAGTGAGAGAACTTTGACAAAAAGTGACGAAAAAATTACAAAAATGTGACAAAAAAATGATAAAAAATGCTTTAAAAAAATGACAAAAAAGTGACGAAAAAATTACCAGAAAATTACCAAAAAAAGACAAAAAAAAGACAAAAAAGTGACAAAAATGTGACAAAAAAGACAAAAAATTGCCCCAAAAATGACATAAAAAATGACGAAAAAATGAAATAAAAGACAAAAAAATGACAAAAAAATGTGACAAAAAAGTGGCGAAAAAATGACTAAAAAATTACCAAAAAAAGACAAAAAGTGACAAAAAATGACCAAAAAAAGACAAAAAAATGACCAAAAAATGACCAAAAAACTGCCCAAAAAATGACATAAAAAATGACAAAAAAAGACGAAGAAATAAAATAAAAAAGACCAAAAAAAATGACAAAAAATGTGATAAAAAATGTGACAAAAAAGTGGCGAAAAAATGACAAATAAAAGACAAAAAAAAACAAAAAATGACATAAAAAATGACCAAAAAATGATAGAAAATGACCAAAAAAAATGACAAAAAAGTGACGAAAAAATGAAATAAAAAAGACAAAAAACAAACAAAATTTGTGACAAAAAGTGACGAAAAATGACAAAAATGTGACAAAAAAAAGACAAAAAGTTACAAAAATGAGTTGAATACCCCCCCCCCAAAAAGGATGGAAATAAATCCAGAGGAAAAAGATCCATTTAGATGAGTTTTGTAGATCTTAACTTTCAAATGAGGCGTTACACTGGCCTACAGGATTTGGGTAAAGCTGAACTGGAGAAAATGATCTTGGTTCAGGCGGAAGTTAAGAGGTTAAACAGTATTTACACCCACGTTTGAGTGAAAAAAATGATCTCCATTGTGTAATTGGATGAACAATATCCCTCTGTCCCTTTGTCTTTTCTGTCAGCGTAGTATTTACTCTCACGGACGATAAAAAAGTCTTGCTACGACACCTGCAGTGGCGCTTATGGCCTCTAGGGGCAAGAGTTACTTAGCACTGCTTTAACCTGTTAACCCCCACCTGAACCGAGCCCATTTTCTCCAGTTTGGCTTTACCCAGATCTAAAAGCTTCTTGAAAAAAATGTCAAAATAGCAACAAAAGAGCGTCAAAAACATGACTAAAAAAAGCAATGAAAAAGTGACGGAAATGCAACATAAACGCCATGTAAGAGCAACAGACAAGTGACAAAAACATAACAAAAAACAATGACTAAGTGACCAGTTAAAGTGACAGAAAAGTGACAACGCAGCAACACTGTGAGGAAAAAGATCTATTTAGATAAGTTTTGAGACGTTACACTGGCCTTTTAGATTTGGGTAAAGCTTGAATGCACTTGGTTAAGGCGGGGGTTAATGTCATTCCCTCATTAAAAACATGCCTGAAGTGTTGCCTTGGCACATTCACATATTTTTGAGTAATTTGTAAAAACTCTGATGGCGGCCATTTTAGGGATAGGTTTGCCTGAGTCCTCCTAGGAACGCCCCCACCTCCTGGAGACGCCTCCGAGCTTTCGTCACCAGCCGAGTAACCAACCACTGCTCCTCAGCAGAACCCCCTCCCCACTGATGCCACAGACAGCGTGTGGAGGGGGCGTGTCGGAAAAGGCTCAGAGGTTCTTAAAGAGACAGAGGCCTATTTCAAGACATTCACTACAGCCATTTCAGAGAGACATTTTTATACAAGGGTTATTCAAATTTACTGCATTTACAGACCAGCAGAAGGTTTGGTCATCATTGTAGTGTGATATAGACTGGTGCTATGTGATTGAAAAAAAGCCGAATACCCCCTCTTTAAGAGACCAATTTGGGCCAAAACCTGAACATTTTTGCCTGTAGAACCCGAGTCTTATGGAGCGACTAAAGTGCAGATGTTGTTAAAGAGTAGAATGAAAACGGCCCTAAAGTTTAGTCCCTTTGTCTGCACATGCGCCCCTTGTACATTATGTTCCTCCCGCCTTTAGCCACAAAGGAAATGACCATATTTGGATAACATCATCATCTGGCGGGACACGTGGATCCCAAACATGTCAGTATTCGTGAATGAATCCTCGCGGGATCCCGGCTTTTGCGGCGCGTGTTGTAAATGTTGTACTTCGCGTTTTGGAAGGGTTTTTTGCAGTAATTCCTCCTCGCCCGCGCACTGGAGCTCAGGACGCTGTATCTGATAGAGTCGGCGACGGTTGGACCTGAGCAAACACGAGCCGCGCGATAAGCCCACATTCCTCAGACATAAAACAAAACGCAATAAAACAGTTTCAGTTTGATTCAGATCCAGACAAGGAGCCGTTACTGCCGTGGGCCGGACTCAGCCAGTGTGGCGCCTTTCTTCTTATGCCTGTATGTACTACCCTGGTCAAGGCCGGATTTAAGTCAAATGGACCCCGGGGCTAAAGTTTTTTCAAGGTCCCCCATATACTCAATCAATCAATATGTATTTATTTATATAGTGCCTTAACAACATCTGTACTTATACTGTATGTCTGTCTGTTGGATTTCTCTCTCTCTACAATGAAAGGATAAATTAATGTTGTTTTTTTAATTAACCGCTTAACTCCCACCTGAAGTGAGTGCATTTTCACAAGTTTGATTTCTATTAAAAGTGAAAATAAGTGCAAAATAGTGATGAAAACGAGACATAAAAGTATAAAAAATGTGACGAAAATGTGACGAAAAAGTGACAAGTGATAAACATGTGACAAAACTGCATCAAAAAAGTGACAAAAATTTGACAAAAAAGTGACAAAAATGTATAAAAAAAGGGACAAAAATGTGTCAAAAAAGTGACAAAAATTGGACA
This sequence comes from Gobius niger, assembly GCF_951799975.1. Taxonomy (NCBI): domain Eukaryota; kingdom Metazoa; phylum Chordata; class Actinopteri; order Gobiiformes; family Gobiidae; genus Gobius; species Gobius niger. The sequence continues at coordinate 3,790,833 of NC_136852.1, read as the reverse complement.
AAAAATGACAAAGTGACAAAACTGCATCAAAAAAGTGACAAAAATTTGACAAAAAAGTGACAAAAATGTGACAAAAATGTATAAAAAAAGGGACAAAAATGTGTCAAAAAAGTGACAAAAATGTGACAAAAATCTATTTAAAAAAAGTGACAAAAATGTGACAAAAATCTATTTAAAAAAAGTGACAAAAATGTGACAAAATGTGCCCAGGGGCCCTTCAACCTGCTGGGCCCAGAATTTGGTGCTACGGCCCTGCTCATCTGTTTAACCTCTTAACTCCCGCCTGAACCGAGAGGATCTTTTTCCTCAAGTCATCAGATTTTTTTCTATCGTTTTTTTGTTGGGTAGTCAACTCATTTTTGTAACTTTTTGCAATTTTTTCGGCAATTTTTGTCAAATGTTTGTGCTTCGTATAATTCCGTAATAATATGCTAAAGCTAAGCTAAATCCTCTCCGAACGCAGCCGTGACAAACTCTCTCTCTTTCTTTTCCAAGGTAGAACTCTTCCTGAGTTTCTCTAACTCTCATTAGATTCTAGTGTTACTCAAGCGGGACGAGCAGTGCGCTGCCATCTAGCGGGCGGGAGTAAAAGTGCAGGACCAAAGAGACGCTGCAATGAATATTCCCCCAAAAATAGATGTTTAAATATCGATACGGCGCTTTTTGGATCGATACAAGAATCGCGCGACGTAATATCACGATATATCGGCGGATCGATATTTTTCAACACCCCTAGTGGATATCTGACCACCATCATTCATTTATTTGATTCATTTGACAGGGACATTGAACAAGCCTGTATCTGATGCAAAAAGAGTTTATAGCTCGAGCTAATTTTCGACTCCAGTTTTGTGGTTTGACATTTTCGATTCCATTCTGAGAAACTGACCTCATACACCGGGGTGGGCAAGTTTCCTTGGCGGAGGGACGGTTTTCTTTATCATGAAAAGACCGAGGGCCAAAGCCGCTGATTAGCAGCCCAAAGTAAAGCACAACATTGGAAAAATTACCATCTTAAAGGAGATAAATGACTTAAAATTGCTTGATTAAAGATCGTCTATGTTGAATTTGAGTCTAATTTGAAGTAATTCAAGATACAAATTAATGTTAGCGTCAATAGAACCAATCAGACAAATAATTGTTTTTTCACTTGAAAGGACACAAAATTATCTGTATTAAGAGAATGGTAAATGGTAAATGGTCTCAACTTATATAGCGCTTTTCCACCTACATTAGGCAGTCAAAGCGCTTTACAGAATAATTACTAGAGGTTTTATCTCGTCGAAGACCAGACCAAATCTACTCAAACCTTAGATTTAATCTGTTCATTCATGTAGATCAGGGGTGTCCAAACGTTTTTCATGGGGGGCCGCATGTTGAAGAGAACACCGGGTGAAGGGCCATAGATCGGTGATCAGTGCCGCGAAACCTTTGAACCGCAGAGGTTTTAATTGTGCCCTATACCTTTATTTATGCTTAAATCTTCATATTCAGCTCAGTCTCACAATTAGTTAGTTAGAATTGTGTAGAATTATTACATTTCAAGTAAAAAGGACCATCTCTTATGATGTATACCGATTCAGCAAGAGGCCGAGGGCCACCAAAAATTTGTCTGAGGGCCGCATTTGGCCCCAGGGCCGCACTTTGGACACCCCTGATGTAGATTTATGTCATTTCTTCCTTAAAACGAGAGTGCACTTCTTTCAAATGCCAGTGTTGTACATAATATATGACCTTATTGGGTGTATTGACAGCATTTCTACATTTTTTCTCCCATTTAACTTAATGGTAAAAGTACTCTCTGATTTGTGTAATAATGTTTCTCAAAATCATCTTGAGGCCCAGAGGTTCTGTGCTGGAGGGCCGGATTAATTTTTTTATTTATTACAGATCATTCACTCACACACGCATGAACTCAAGAGGTGAACGTTTTAAACTTTCTGCGGGTAATGATTTCCACAACTTTGCACTTTTACGCGTAAAGGCACTGACCAAATGCAGTTTTGCGCTGAGGAATCATGCAGCCACTGGTGACTCTGTTGCTGTTTTCTCAAATGAGCGGCTCAGGTGCAGATTATTGAGACATTTGAAGGTTTGTTTGAGAAAGTGTAAAGCGCGACGGCTGAAGGGCACTGCAGTGATGGAAGCGGATTCACATTCATTTAAGCGGGTTCAAAAACACTCGGCTGTTTCTAATGAAAGAACTCAGGCTGTGTCCGAATGTCCACACTATCCCCTAACCCTTCATTCACTACATAGGCCAACACTATATAGTCGACTATATAGTCACTGATTCTGTTGGCGATCAGGATGTTGGACAGGTGTTGAAAATTAGCACATGTGCTATAACACTTTAAACAATGCATCTGGTTCGTCAAATGTAATTGCTATGTCCATATTAAATAAATAAAGAAATGAAATGAAATGAAATGAAATCGCGCTGCGGCTGCAGATATGTTTTTTTTTTTCTTTCTATCTGAATTTATTTATTGTTACAAACGTTTATTTTATGAAACAGAACGACTGTTTTGGCACTTTTACAGGCGTTTAATTTGACATTTAAATTAAAATTAAAACTATCATCACAAAAAAAGAAAAAAAAAACCAAAACACTCCAGCGTGAGCTCAGAGACGTTGAAAGTCGGTCAGAGCCCGGTGTCCGAAGCGCCAGCAGATTGAGTGACGACATCTGCTAAAAGTTCACTAAACTCCGGGAATAATGTATTTCTGTGATAAAAAACAAACTCAGAGACAGTGGAATATTTATGGATAAATACGAGTCAGATACTTTATATTTAACATGGATTTTCATAAATGGCTTCGATTATTCGAGCGGAAGCAATCGGTCATTTAACAGCTCCAGCTAAAGGTTAGCAGCTAACGTTAGCATCTTTTCACCGTAACCGTTTATATTCAGGTCGTTTATTCATGAGAAACACAAACACACGACTGAAACAGCTGATTTCACTCAGTCGTGTTGTTTAGTTCAAAGACCTGTCTCTGTCAGGCTCTTCTCCGACTCTCGCAATGCATTGTGGTCTATATTGACCCGTTTAGTGACCATCGATGCTCACTACTTTTCCAGATGCATTGTGGGACATTTCGAGTGCACTACTTTTTTCTCTCTGGACATTCGGACACCCCGACAAAATGTGATCACTATATAGTCACTATATAGGGGATAGTGTGGACATTCGGACACAGCCTCAGACGTGAGAAAGAAGCAATAACAGCTCCAAATACAAACATAAAGTTGTGGAGACGATGGAGAGCTGCTTTTTAAATTTGGTCGGTCTGGCTTATATTCAGATGCGCTCAATAGTCCGAGCATTACGGAAGTTTTCGTCCATTTGAATTGAATTTTTTTTGCCTCTCACTGTAATAAGCCAAGCACAGGCTCTGAGTGTTTCCTGCTTTAACGTTAAAAACACGGCTTCACAAAGAGCGCGATTCAGACGGGCCTCCAGCGGCTCCAGTGCGGGACGCTTAGTTCTTTAGCGCCGCGGGATGATTTCATCGGGGCGGCGCCTCAGAGACACCTGGTTCATTCATAAAGAGGAGGAAGGAGACGCCTCCGTGACGTTGTCAGACTCTGAGGAGGGCGGCGGAAAACGTGAGGAACAACCACTACGGCATGTTTGTGGAGACCGAGAAAAACTCAAACACTGGACTTATTTAACCCCTGAACCGAGCGCATTGTCTCCAGTGGCAAAATGGCAACAAAAATAAGAAGAAAAGTGACCAAAACATGACAAAAAAACGACGCAAACACGACAGAAACAGGTCTTGGCTTTCAAATGAGGCGTTTCACTGGTCTGTAGGTCGTAAGCTCCAAAGGCTTTTAGATTTGAGTAAAGCCGAACTGAAATAAATGTATACATGTGATTCCAATGACATCACACATAGTTCCGGCGGCCATTTTGAATACCGAAGTAGAATTATGCAGTAATATGTAACGATATCTCTACTCGGGATGAAAATGAAAGACAGTGGCATTTTTATGGACTTGTAATCATTGCTCAAGAAGAAAACAGTTAAATCACGGCCCCGGAGACGCAGGTTTATGTGATAGAACCAGCAAATCTCTGTCTGTGGAGCTACAGCAGGATTTACTACAGATCTGCCTCACCCTGAAGATTAAATGAACACATCAAAGAGGGAACAGAAAACCTTTCTCTGTGATCTTTACAGTTAGTCATGTGAGCACAGTCTCAGCCTGAGTCAGTGTTTATGCTGCTCAAGGCGTTAGCATGCTACCGGTTAGCAACTCTCATCAATCAACTGTCAATGGCTTCAACACGATAAACACGTGTGTGAACACTGAAGAAGTTCTACAGTTTCAGCTCTGACCTCTGACCTCTGTCACATGTTGTATCCAAGGCTAGATGTTTGTGGTTCAGGGCTTTCTCTTGGAGAGGTCAGAGCTGAGCTGTTGAAGCTAAATGCTAACTGGTAGCATGCTAACATATTGTTATCTTCTTGAGCAATGATTATGAGTAAATAAAAATGCCACTGTCAATCAGTTGTCTTTAATATCCTGAGTATGATATTGTTACATGTTGTAGTACTGCATAATTCAACTTTGGTATTCAAAATGGCCGCCATAACAACAAAAGTCACATGACTGAAAAGCATGTATAACAGGGGTGTCCAAACTTTATTCATGGGGGGCCGCACACAGAAGCGTACATGGGGTGAAGGGCCACAGGTCTTTGGTTCGTGCCGTGAAACCTTTGACTTGCAGAGGTTTTAACCTCTTAACCTCCACTTGAACCGAGCACATTTTCTACCCAAATCCAAAATCTTCTTGAAAAAAATGTCAAAATAGCAGCAAAAATGAGGTGAAAAAAAGGATGAAAACACACCAACAAGAGCAAAAAAAAAAAGAGCAATAAAAAAGTAACAAAAGAGCAACAAAAAGTGATGGAAATGTAGAAAATATGTGATAAAAACCCAACAAAAAAGCGATGGAGACAACGCAAGGAAAAAGATCCATTTAGATGAGTTTTGTTGGCCTTAGCTTTCAAATGAGGAGTTACACTGGCCCATAGGCTTATGGACCTTATGGATTTGGGCAATGCTGAACTGGAGAAAATGCACTCGGTTAAGACGGGGCTTAAGAGGTTAATTGTGCCCACACCTTTATCTAAGCTTCGAACCTTCATGCCAGCTGTCTCACAATGACATTTTAGTTGTTTGGTTAGAATTGTAGAGGACCATTTCTGATGATATGTACCGATTCAGCAAGAAGGCTGAGGGCCACCAAAAAATGGTCTGAGGGCCGCATTTGGCCCCCGGGCCGTACTTTGGACAACCCTGATGTATAATATGACATTATACACAGACCGTTGTCATTCAAGGGTAAATGTGTGACCGATGGCCATGTCCTCACAGGCTGTGGCTGAGCAGTCTCGCCGCCCAGCAAGAAGGTCGCGGGTTTAATGCCCAGGCCTTTCTGTGTGAAGCTTGCATGTTTTCCGTCTGGATAGGGTTTCCTTCGGTTTCCCCCATTAACCAAAAACATGCACAATAGGTTAACCCTCCAGCCGTGTCATTCTGAACATCAGCCTGACAATCTATGGATGGATAGAACTACGCTGGGTTTGTGAAGCACCCGTGAGTGTTGGGAGTGAAGTGCTCTAGTTGTTGATATGGTTCTATGGCCTCACGGAGATAAATCGGATACTCAACAGGAAGCCAATGGAGAGACTTCAGCACTGGAGTTACATGCTCTCATCTTTTGGTCCCCGTTAATACATATAAGATATAATATTATAAAAGCAACTATTATCTATTCATTTATTTACTTGTTCATCTGCGCATGAATCTTTCTTTGGCTTTCGCTCATTTAACAAGTCATGAATGAAAACCTCTGATAAATGTGTCTGAATTTGAAACTGTGTAGGTAAAAAAATGAAGAGCCATTTGGATCAGCTTTTTTTGATGAGCTGATCCAAATGATACGTATATGATAGGTATATTATAGGTATATTATAGGTATATTATCGGTATATTCTCTCTCTGTCTGCGTAGGCTTCCTCCAGTTCATTTATTTATTAACATAAATATATAATTCAGCTCAATATTTGACTGTATTCTTTCTTTTTAAACTCACTCGCGGTGACATGGGACGAGTGTTTTGCTCAAGGACACATGTGTGTGATCAGGCCCACAGCTGCGCCTCCTGAACCTCCTGAACCTCGTCAAACCGCCGCTCTGTCTTTAGCTCTTTGTCTCAGACAGGTTTTCAGTGGGATCCAGTTACCGCCTCCGTCAGTCACAATAATAATAAAGCGTCTGAGCTCGGGACGTCCCGTCAGGGGGACAGGGCAGGTGTGGACTCGCCCGTCCGTCTGGGCCGCGGTCACCTGACATTCCTCCGACAGACACAGAGGGTTCAGGTACTCGAGTAAAAGTACAGATTTAATCAATCACGTGAAAGTACTGAAGGAATAAAAGCATAAAGTTCAAATCAGTTTAAATGAGAGTCAGGAAAAGTAACATTATGGCTTCAAAAACACAAATATTTTAGAGTAAGTTGTTTTTTTCATACAGTACTTTTTACTTATACTTGAGTATTGTTGAAATGTAGTATCTGAGGCCGGTAGAGAAGCTATAATATTTACTCAGGTAACTTTTCTTTGAAAGAGTATTTTACTCAAGAAGAAGCAAAAAGTAGTGACCAAATTAATTCCAGTACTCAAGTAAGAGTAAGAGTAGTAAAGTACCTTAGGAAAATGTAGTAATGTGTACTGTAAAAGTCATGACATAAAATGTGAGAAACAAAACATGAAATACTGTCAAACTGTAATATTTTCTGAGAAAATCCCATAAAACCTATGAAAGGAAATGATGATGTAGAATGAAAGGTTTCCTCACAGATTTACTTCATTTAACCTCTTAACTCCCGCCTGAACCGAGAGGATCTTTTTCCTCACGTCATCAGATTTTTTTTCCATCATTTTTTTGTTGGGTGTTCAACTCATTTTTGTAACTTTTTTGTCATTTTTTTTGTCACATTTTTGTCACGTTTTTTGTCATTTTTTTAGTCTTTTTTTATGTCATTTTTTCATCACTTTTTGGTCACATTTTTTGCCATTCTTGATCCTTTTTTTGTCACATTTTTGTAATTTTTTCGTCAACTTTCTGTCAATTTTCTATCACTTTTTTGTCAAATTTTTGTCACATTTTTGTCATTTTTTTGTCACTTTTTTTGTCATTTTTTTGGTCATTTTTTTGTCATTTTTGCCACTTTTTCATAAATTTTTCGTCACTTTTTTGTCAAACTTTTCTCACTTTTTTGTCACATTTTCATCACGGTTTTCGTCTCAGTTTTGTGGGAGTTAAGGGGTTAAATATGACTCAAGTAGAAGCAGAAAGTACAATTACCTCAAGAAGTTACATGCACTACAGTATAGTACATGTACTTGAGTAAATGTAACCGAGTACTGCCCACCGCTGCTCTTACTTGAGTGAAATTATAGCAACTGAGTAATCTCACAGTTTCTGTCACCACTGACCTTTATGCTCAGAGTGTTACTCAGTCCTACTACTCAAGTAAAGTTTTTAAAGTACTTTACTCTTTGGCTCTGATAGATCGTGCATTATTAAAGTGAAGCAAACACACGGACACATTTGCTTTAGACTGTGGAGCCTTTATGCAGAGGATACAGTTATATATAAAGTCCTACTGGAGTAAACTGTCCTTCAGGTCAGTCTGTGGTGGGGGTGGGGGGGCGAGAGGGGGGGGCGAGAGGTGGGGGGGGCGTGAGGTCATGGATCTTTCTGTGGAGTGTTTACATTCTTAGGCACACACTGTCTGCACGTGCTCAGTCTGGAGTCTAAAATAAGAAGCCGAAGGAGGAGGGAGGTGAGCGTGAACTGCTAAACGTGTCCTTGACTCATTTCTAGCTCTCACAGTCTCTCACACACTGCTCTTGTTTTTATTCATTAAATACATCATGTTTTGGGGATAAATACAGTACATGAACATGGTCTTTAAAGTGTGTTTTTTATGTGAGAAGCTAACCATTTAAAGTAAAGTAAAGTTAAAGTTTTAAACTGAAGTAAAATAAGCAGCAGAGATTAACACATTGATGTTCAATCCAGACCATTTTTCATGATATTTGTAGCACCACAGTGTATTCTGTGTTATAGCTGTGAACACAGGCTGTGGCTCGTTTGAAAGGCGAGACTCTGAGCTCTCCATAGGTGGAAACAGTTTCATTCTATGTGACTCGGTTCATGAGAAATCTAAGCTAAACAGAGGCTAAACTTTCTCAAAATCACTGTTTTTTTATTAGCCTGGCTAACACCAGACTAAAATCACAAGTGATATTTAGTCTGGGGACACCAATTCATTTTCTCGTAGGAGAGGTGTGGTTTACGATCGTTCATACTCGTTTATTGGGCGATACGAAAAAAAAAAAAAAGTCTCATGCGTCTGCACGTAGCCATGGCCAATCGTATCATCGCATGAGATGACATATGACGTACCCGCTGTAAACTTTTGAGATAAACTATTTAGAACAAGGTCTAAAGCTTGATCAAAAAATACCATCGTGTCTGCTGCTTCATGTTGGATCCGTAAATAAACTTTTTTTTTTTAATTCGTAAATAAACTACAAGCTTCCGTGCGTCATCGTCTTGCCGTCCCTCCTCGCTCTGTGATTGGTTCCCAAATCCACCGGAAAATTTCGGCCATGGTCCCCAGGCTGTTGTGCAGTTCGAAATAATTCGAGCGCACACAGCAGCATGGTGTTAGCCAGGTTAGTTTTTTTCTAGATTCTGAGATAATTAGTGTTTTGTTAAACACTCTCCTTTCTGATTAACTCCTCTTCCTCTCTCCTCCCTCCTCTCTTTCCTCTCTCTCTACCTCTCCTCCTTCCTCCTCCCCTTCCTCTCTCCTCCTCCTCCCCCTTCATCTCTTCCTCCTCTCCTCCTCTCTCTTCCTCTCCTCCCTTCCTCTCCCCTCCTCTCCTCCTCCTCCCCTTCCTCTCCTCCTCCTCTCTTCCTCTCACCTCTTCCTCTCTCATCTCCTCCTCCTCTCTCCTCCCTTCCTCTCCTCCTCCTCTCTTCCTCTCCTCCTCCTCTCTTCCTCTCTCCTCATCTCCTCCCTTCCTCTCCCCTCCTCTCTTCCTCTCACCTCTTCCTCTCTCATCTCCTCCTCCTCTCCTCCTCCTCTCTCCTCCCTTCCTCTCCTCCTCCTCTCTTCCTCTCTCTCCTCCTCTCTTCTTCCTCCTCTCTCCCTCTCTCCTCCCCCTTCCTCTCTTACTCCTCTCTTCCTCTCTCCTCATCTCTTCCTCCTCTCCTTCCCTCTCCCTCTTCCTCTCTCCTTCTCTCCTTCTAACCACATGTTCTCGATCCCTTTTCATGGCGTGTGCATTCAAACAGCCTGATTCTGGATTGAAGACTTTAACAGGATGTTTCTCAGTCGTCCTTGGACCGATTTTGACCATTGTTTTCCGTTTTAGGCGCTCCTGGTGCTGTCAGGTGCTCTAATATTACCAAAGTAAACGTTTCAAACAAAAAGCTGAACCTCTGCAGAGGCAACACACAAAGTCGAACACAAGAAAACATCCTCTTTCCATCTGTAATCCAGTCCAAATCAGCTTTATCTCATTTTATTTTCCTTTTCCCCCCACTGAGGAATGACAATGTTATGCAACGTGTCCTCCTCGAGTGTTAATGTTTCCCTAAAGTAACAGAGTCTTGGAGTCTTCACGTTTCCTTATGATTCACACAAACAGGTTGTGAAAGATGATCTACTTTGGCAGCTTTCCTTTCAACGAAACAAAGATATGGATGTAGATAATCGATCATTTAACCTCTTACCAACCGCCAAAACCTAGTCGTGTCGTCACTTTTTATTTCCGTTATGTGTTTTTGCCATTTTTTATTACTTTTCTGCTGAATTTTTGTCACTTTTTTGTTGGATTTTTGTCACTTTTTTGCTGGATTTTTGTCACTTTTTTGCTGGATTTTTGTCACTTTTTTGCTGGATTTTTGTCACTTTTTTGCTGGATTTTTGTCACTTTTTTGTTGGATTTTTGTCACTTTTTTGTTGGATTTTTGTCACTTTTTTGTTGGATTTTTGTCACTTTTTTGCTGGATTTTTGTCACTTTTTTGCTGGATTTTTGTAAAATTTTTGCTGATTTTTAGTCATTTTTTGCTGATTTTTTGTCATTTTTTGCTGGATTTTTGTCACTTTTTTGCTGGATTTTTGTCACTTTTTTGCTGGATTTTTGTCGCTTTTTGTTGGATTTTTGTCACTTTTTTGTTGGATTTTTGTCACTTTTTTGTTGGATTTTTGTCACTTTTTTGTTGGATTTTTGTCACTTTTTTGCTGGATTTTTGTCACTTTTTTGCTGGATTTTTGTAAATTTTTTGCTGATTTTTTGTCATTTTTTGCTGATTTTTTGTCATTTTTTGCTGGATTTTTGTCATTTTTTTGCTGGATTTTTGTCACTTTTTTGCTGGATTTTTGTCACTTTTTTGCTGGATTTTTGTCACTTTTTTGCTGGATTTTTGTCACTTTTTTGCTGGATTTTTGTCACTTTTTTTGTTGGATTTTTGTCACTTTTTTTGCTGGATTTTTGTCACTTTTTTTGCTGGATTTTTGTCATTTTTTGCTGGATTTTTGTCATTTTTTGCTGGATTTTTGTCACTTTTTTGCTGGATTTTTGTCACTTTTTTGTTGGATTTTTGTCACTTTTTTGCTGGATTTTTGTCACTTTTTTGCTGGATTTTTGTAAATTTTTTGCTAATTTTTTGTCATTTTTTGCTGATTTTTTGTCATTTTTTGCTGGATTTTTGTCATTTTTTTGCTGGATTTTTGTCACTTTTTTGCTGGATTTTTGTCACTTTTTTGCTGGATTTTTGTCACTTTTTTGTTGGATTTTTGTCACTTTTTTGCTGGATTTTTGTCACTTTTTTGCTGGATTTTTGTAAATTTTTTGCTAATTTTTTGTCATTTTTTGCTGATTTTTTGTCATTTTTTGCTGGATTTTTGTCATTTTTTTGCTGGATTTTTGTCACTTTTTTGCTGGATTTTTGTCACTTTTTTGCTGGATTTTTGTCACTTTTTTGCTGGATTTTTGTCACTTTTTTGCTGGATTTTTGTCACTTTTTTTGCTGGATTTTTGTCACTTTTTTGCTGGATTTTTGTCACTTTTTTGCTGGATTTTTGTCATTTTTTGCTGGATTTTTGTCACTTTTTTGCTGGATTTTTGTCACTTTTTTGCTGATATTTTGTCATTTTTTGCTGGATTTTTGTCACTTTTTTGCTGGATTTTTGTCATTTTTTTGCTGGATTTTTGTCATTTTATTGCTGGATTTTTGTCATTTTTTTGCTGGATTTTTGTCATTTTTTTGCTGGATTTTTGTCATTTTTTTGCTGGATTTTTGTCATTTTTTTGCTGGATTTTTGTTATTTTTTTGCTGCCCTTTCGTTGAGTTTTTGTCATTTTTGTCGCTGTTTTTGGTCACTTTTTTGCGCTTTTTTGTTGTGTTTACATCTTCATTTTCTTTTTTTCCTTTTTTATCGCTGATTTGAAGAAGCTTTTAGATTTGGAGAATTAGGAGAAGAGGAGAGAACATGTTCAGGTGGGAGTTAAGAGGTTAAGCAGATAAACATTTGAGGCGTGGGTTGTCAGCGCCCTCGTGTGGCGAGCGAGAAAACCTGCACTCTCAACCAACATTAACCACTTTATCCAATGACAAATGAGAACATGGAGATCAGCACTGTTTCCTCCTTAATCCCCACCTGGACCAAGCACAACTTCTCCTGTTTGGTTTTACCCAAATCTAAAAACTTCTAGACAAAAAAAAAGCCGAAAGAGCGGCAAAAATTTGATGAAAATGCAACAAAAGAGCGACAAAAACGGGACAAAAAAGCGATGAAAAGGTGACAAAAATGTGTGACGAAACGCAACAAAAAAAGGCCAAACAGAGCAACAAAAATGCAGCACATGAGCCACAAAAAAGTGACAAAAAAAGCCCCAAAAGAGCAAAAAAAGTGACAAAAAAATAGCTACAAAAATAAAATAAAGTGACAACAAAAGTTAAAAAAAAATAGCAACAAAAAAGTGATGAAAATGTGGCAAAAATTTAATGAAAACCCAACAAAAAAGCAATGGGATATATATTCAAAAGCTATTCTCTGCCCATTCCTGTGCTGAGTTATGATTTAAGTAACCAGTATACCCATTCCAGCCACTAGGGGGCAGCTTAAATAAATAAAAACAGCTCCACACGTGTCCAGCATAGGGCACTGAGATCAGGATATAAACAACGCATTATAGCCACATGGTAAATGAAGCTGATCACATTACAATGATGTTTTATTTGAAAATCGAAGTATTGAGGGTGCCAGGCTAGTAATCTCTACCTCACAATGAGGCCTGCTGCATTTTGCTCTGGGTCAGACAATTCTATGTTATAGCCGACCCGGCCCGGCCCCCCATCACAATCAGGAACGATAACGTAAAATCTGCAATACAAGTGTTAATGGGATGATTGGAGGGTCTTTCATCTCCCCCTGGTGTCTCTGGCCAGAAAACCACAATTGCAACTTCAATTGGACCGGAGCCACCAATACACACTAATGGAATCATGAAGAAGAAGCTAACATGCTAATGGGCAAAGCTAACTGCGGGCTAGCGTCACTTTAAAGGGGGGGTATTATGCAAAATGGACTTTTTCAAGCTTTGCATCATGTTATTATGTCATTCCCTCATTAAAAACATGCCTGAAGTGTTGCATTCACGTATTTTTGAGTCATCTGTAAAAACTCTGATGGCGGCCATTTTAGGGATAGGTTTGCCTGAGTCCTCCTAGGAACGCCCCCACCTCCTGGAGACGCCTCCGAGCTTTCGTCACCAGCCGAGTAACCAACCACTGCTCCTCAGCAGAACCCCCTCCCCACTGATGCCACAGACAGCGTGTGGAGGGGGCTGAGCACATAGACTGGTGCTATGTGATTGAAAAAAGCATAATACCCCCTCTATAAACAGTATTTACAGCCAAGTTTGAGTGAAAAAAAATATTTCCATTGTATAATCGGATGTACAATATCCCTCTGTCCCTTCGCCTTTTCTGTCAGCGTAGTATTTACTCTCCAAGACAATTAATAAGTTTGAAAAAATCCCAACTTGCTAAGACACCTGCAGTTGCACTTATGGCCTCTAGGGGCAAGAGTTACTTAGTACTGCTTTAACTATTCATTAGCTAAAGGGACTATACGGAGTTTAAAAATGTTAAAATTAAGTATTTTCCTCCCCCTACATGTTCCAGCCATGTCCTGTTCACCACAACTGTTACATGTAAGACCTGAGGTGGCAGTAGTGAGTATAAAAAGACCAACTTGCATCTAGCCCCTTTGTGAATAACGCTCAATAACAACTTAACAATGAGTAAATGACGTATGTGAAGAACTAGTCATTATGAGTTAGGCTTTAACTGTAGTTATTAACTGTTACCTGCATTTTCATGAATTTAAAAGGATCAGTACATTTAGATATAATGCGCATATTGTTTTGTGCATAGTCCCTTTAACCTCTTAACTCCCGCCTGAACCGAGAGGATCTTTTTCCTCACGTCATCAGATTTTTTTCCATCATTTTTTTGTTGGGTATTCAACTCATTTTTGTCACATTTTCGTCAAATTTTTGTCACATTTTTATTATTTTTTGTCATATTTTTTGTCATATTTTTGTCTCATTTTTGTCATTTTTTGTCACATTTTTGTCACATTTTTGTCATTTTTTTGCAACATTTTGTGACATTTTTGACATTTTTTCGTCAATTTTTCATCAATTTTTGTCACATTTTTGCCACTTTTTCATCAATTTTTCGTCCCATTTTCGTCAATGTTTTCTCACTTTTTTGTCACATTTCCATCATTGTTTTCTTCTCAGTTTTGTTGCTATTTTCACAGCTTTTTTCCAGAAGCTTTTGGACTGGGGTAAAGTCAAACTGGAGAAAACGTGCTCGGTTCAGGTGGGAGTTAAGGGGGTAAAGCCGTTTCGTCCCCGGTAAAAAGGAGACATTTGTGGAGGAAAACGACCTTTGTGCAAGTAATTATCGCCCCTTTAGTCGCTATTGATCGTGAGGAGCAGCTCGTTGTCGCTGAAAGAGTGAAACGGGCTTTAAAAAACATCCCTGTGAAGAATTGCGCTGTTGGAAACCCGTCATGAAAGTTGGGAGCGAGTTTGGATCACGGTCTGTGACACTTTTACGCGCTCACTCACGCGCTTTTCCGTCAACAATCACGCGATGGGAACGGACTGGAGAAGCTAAAACCTCTGATCAGATTCGACCCAAAGCTCCCCAAACAAGCGTGAGCCTGCCGCGGGTGGACTGACCTGCCAGCCGCCGCTCCCGGACGCTCCTCCAGAGAAGACCCCAGGCTTTGGACGTGGAGCTGCGCAGATGCTCGCTGAAGGAGCGGTGGAGCTTGACGCGTTTATCCGAAGTCATGGCGCTCGGACATGCTCCAGACGCGGTCCGCGCGCTCCGCCACGACTGTCCCACACACACACTGAGTCCAAAAGCGACCCGGGGAGAGCGTCAGCAGCAAAGATCCACGCGCGGGGTAAACTCCACAGTCACGGGCATGTCCGGGAGGTTCCTCTCGTGCGCGTAAAGTAGGCAGGGATATAAAAAGTCCCGCAGGTTGAGAGTCGGTGCAGCGGAGCGTTCGCGGAGACGTGTGCGTGTGGCGCGTGTGGAAAGATGCACTGACTGAGCCGGGACGCGTTCAGGGACCGCGGGAGAGCTGAGCTGGACGACTAAAAAAAAAAAAGTTCCCGAAATGCGTCAAAGTTCTTACGGGCAGGTTTGAGGCTGCCATAAATAAGTGAAGAACTGTTAGCCTACTGTATTAGACCATATGTTTTGATGTATCATGGCTTATACCGTTTCAGACCAGGGAAGTGGTCATTTTATGAAGAAACAATGAAGCCGTTTGGACTCATTATTTAGTTAGAGAGCGACGTTTCCATCCACGAACTCTCATCAAGGACAGATGGCTTTAAAGGGACTATACAGAGTTTAAAAATGTTAAAATTATGTATTTTCCTTCCCCTACATGTTCCACCAGTGTCCTAAGGTGTAGAATGAGCCCAGAAGTGCCGTCATGCACGAGCTTAACCTCTTCTACCCCGCCTGAACCGAGAGGATCTTTTTCCTCACGTCATCAGATTCATTCATTTTTGAAAAAGACAAGGAAAAACATAAAAAAGTAACCTGGCTAACACCATGCTGCTGTGTGCGCTCGAATCATTTGGAACTGCACAGCAGCCTGGGACCATGGCCAAAATCTTCGCATGGATTTGGGAACCAATCACAGAGCGAGGAGGGACGGCAAGACGATGACGAGCTATTCGATATACGGAAACTTGTACTTTATTTACCGTGGATCTTACGGATAAAAATCCATCCATCCATTTTCTTCCGCTTTATCCGGGGCCGGGTCGCGGGGGCAGCGTCTCAGCAGAGATGCCCAAACTTCCCGATCCACACACACCTCCTCCAGCTGTTCTGACCCCGAGGCGACACCAGGCCAGCTCGGAGACATAGTCCCACCAGCGTGTCCTGGGTCTTCCACGAGGCCTTGTCCCACTAGGACATGCCTGGAACACCTCCCGTGGGAGGCGACCAGGAGGCTCTGAAACAGATGCCCGAGCCACCTCAGCTGCTCCTTTCGACGTGAAGGAGCAGCGACTCTACTCCGAGCTCCTCCCGGGTAACTGAGCTCCTCACCCGATCTCGGAGGGTGCGCCCAGCCACCCTGCGAAGGAAACTCATTTCGGCCGCTTGTATTCGCGATCTTGTCCTTTCGGTCATGACCTAAATCTCATGACCATAGGTGAGGGTGGGAACGTAGATCGATCGGTAAATCGAGAGCTTTGCCCCGACTCCGTCCATCCGCCCCTCACTCGTGAACAAGACCCCGAGATACTTGAACTCCTCCACTTGAGGTAAAGACTCCCCACTGACCTGAAGAGGGGAAACCACCTTTTTCCGGTGGATAAAAATGAAAAAGTTTATTTACAGATCCAACATGACAGCAGCAGACGCGAGGGTATTTTTCGATCAAGCTTTAGACCTTGTTCTACAGCGGGTACGTCATACGTCTCATACGATGATACGATTGGCTGTGGCCACGTGCAGACGCATGATAGACATTCGTATCGCCCAATAAACGACTATGGACGATCGTAAACCACACCTCTCCTACGAGAAAACAAATTGGTGTCCCCAGACTAAATATCACTTGTGATTTTAGTTTGGTGTTAGCCAGGCTAATAAAAAAGAGTACTTTTAAAATCCTAGGAACCACATCCACATTTTGGGAGCAGCCTATGCTTGGGCAGCGTGGCATCAGAAAGTCTCCAATGTAGTATGGAGCAGTAGAATTAAAAGTTTTGTAAGTTCCTAAACATATTTCTACTTTTCTTTTGGACTTAATCCTTTTAACCACTACTAATAAAAAACTAAAACAGGAAGAGACCTCCCTCTGCCTTTTTTGACTAACTGCATTTGTGGTTCCACATTGTTTTTCTGGATACTTTTGTACGTCTTTGCTGTGTTTTTGTGGAGGTTTGGTGGATTTGTTTGTTGAAGTCCAAAATTCTCCTGAAGAAGCAGCTTTCTTCTTCTGAGACACTGAGGAGGCACCGAGAGCCCCCACAGCTGCAGCTCAGAGGAGGAGCCACAAGAGGAGCTACAGGAAACAACAAAGGGACAAACGAGGAGATGGTGAAAGACTGTTGTGGAGCGGAGGGAGCTGCAGGAGGAAGGAGGAGGTGGTGGAGCTGACCAGTGCAGGACACCACGCTCTGAAACAGGGACAAACCCAGGAGGTGCTGCACCGTTTCAGAGGATCAGAGGAGCCTGAAGCAGCCAGGTTTCTTCTGGAAGTTTGCCCGACCTCCTTGGTTTTTTGTTTTTCTTTTGCGTCTTAGTTCCCCAAACACCAAAGAGCACCTTCCCGCCAATAACTAATTCTACCTTTGACTTCCTGAGCAGTTTTTCCCCCTGTATCACTATTTCGTTGTAGGCTTGTACAATGAGACACCTACCTACCTACACGACTAGAAGCCTTTCTCCAGCAGGTCCATGTTTTTTTTATTTATTTATTTTATTTTATTTTTTACTTTCTGTTTATTATGAGTCAGAACAACAAGTTACAACAAAGGTCTTTGATTTTTTTTTTCCCGAAAAAAAAGGAAAAAAAAGAAAAGAAAAATTAAAAGACATGAAAAAAATGAAATAATAATAATAGTAATAAAAATAATAATAATAGTAATAAAAATAATAATAATAGTAATAATAAATAAAATAAAATAAAATAAAATAAAATAAAATAAAATAAAATAAAATAAAATAAAATAAAATAAAATAAAATAAAATAAAATAAAATAAAATAAAATAAAATAAAATAAAATAAAATAAAATAAAATAAACAAAACAAAATAAAATAAAATGCGGTCCTATAAACAACATTGTGAGAACTTATCTCCACTATTTAACAATAGCCCTCCATCTGAAATGGGACCCAAAATCAGCACACAATGGCACTAGGGCTGCATAATATATCGCAAAAAAGGGAAAAAAAAAAAGACTAAGATACAGCATTGTACCGCAATATGAAGTGATCACAGCATTACATCGCCACATCATTAAAGTCCTCATCAGACATAGATCGACAAACTCCACAAAAACAGAGAGAAATTAAAGCCGCGCGCGGCGATAAAGGCCCTCGCCCCTGGCGCACTCCCCTCTCGCTCTCGTCTCTTGCTACCACCTCCGCTCTCGTCCCTTGCTACCACCTCCGCTCTCGTCCCTTGCGACCACTCTTCATCACACTAGGTCCTTGCGAGCCCAATGATTGAACTCGCTCATTTTGACGCGAAAATCCCTATCAAGTTGCATTACAGTGCATTATATGCGAAAGTCTCTTTAAGTTGCATTACAGTTTATTATATGCGAAAGTCTCTTTAAATTGCATTACAGTGCATTATATGCGAAAGTCTCTTTAAGTTGCATTACTGTGCATTATATGCGAAAGTCTCTTTAAGTTGCATTACTGTGCATTATATGCGAAAGTCTCTTTAATTGCATTATAGTGCTATTGTGAAAATCCCTATGTAGTGGCATAATTGTGTTCCCTACTTTGTTGCAGAAACTGTAAAAACTGTTGAAATTGCAGAAACTCTTAAAACTGTATAAACTGTTAAAATCACAGACAGACTTCACTGTATCATAATCCTATTAAATTGCCGGCAAGAAAAGAGAAAGCATTAGAAAAGTGTCACAGCCATATTTGAACCAGCAACCTCCTACACCAAAGACAAGCTCACTATCACTGAGCTGTAGCTCCATAGTAGTTTGATACTGATGTGCGCTACTTTTGTCTATGTTATCGAGCAGAAGTTAGTTCCCAGCATCCCACTGGAGGAGAGAGGTAGCTTCAAGTCATGCCCCCTCCATACATTTCCCCGATTGTTTTCGACATTTTCCCTAGTGTTGCCTCCATTGTTTTCCTACGATCCCCCCATTTCTAGCTCTTTAGTGTCGCATATGAAAGCGTTTTTCATGAGAGTGGGACCGTAGGTGCGGTTAAAAAAAAAAAAAGAGCAAAGGTCAAAATTGACCCAGCAATCTCATGGTTGGAAATCCAATGCACAAGCAATAACGCTACACGGGCAAAGCAAATCTTATGAAACGTGCTGTACTCATGTGACAATGTGTGCAGTGGCCCATGTAAAAGGTGAAAGCAATAGAAAAGTGTCAAGGCTGTGTTTGGACTAGCAACCTCCTTCACTTGAAACATGGGCCTGATGACTGCTTGGGTTTTCTAAATTCACAGGCAGAAATTTGATCCCAGCAAAACACTGGAGGGATCATTTCCCTGTTTTTAATGAGTGTGGAACCATCGGTGACGATGCATGTTCTTCCCAGAAAGTGTTAAGTCCAAAAGAAAAAAAATGAAAAAAGAGTCAAGGTCAGGATTTGATCCAGCAACCTCCTGTACACTAACTCAGCTCTCTACCAATGGAGCTACTTAGGCTGAGGAAAAAAAAGCGGATGTGAAATAGATGTCATGAGAGACTCCGCACTTGTGTGTTTGCAGGAAACGGATTAACAGTTTAGAAAATAATATATTGTATCATTTTGTAATTGGGGTAAATTCCTGGCTGCCCAAAGAATCGTTGAGAGGGGGTTTCAGCCCTGCAGCACCCTCGATATTGAAGCAATTATTTGCTAATACCCATATAGTATGAGGAACACACAGAGAGACGGACAGGAAACAGTCAAATTGAACTTCCTGTTATTGTACAGTTGAGAAAAACGTGAATTTGGAGGCAAAAACGTCCAAATTAAAGCTGATGTCTGTGACAGAGGGGTAGTATAAGTATATACGAGTCCAAAAGTGTAGTTTTTGTGAAGAAAGGGGGAAATTTGGAAAACTGGCGAATTTCAGGAGAAACCTCTGACAGAAGCCAGCATGCTGCCAGGCTAAGACCTCTGGCGATTTTCACGGAGGATGGGCGGGCCACTTACAAGCCACTTTTAAAGGACTTTTTGGCGATAGCGGCTGCGTGTTCACACCATTAGGTCCAGGTGGGGAATGTGCACGCGCGCCGGATTGGGTCCGTTCCAATCCGGCCAAGTCTGTGAAAGTTATGAGGCTTTGAAATTTGCTAAAAATGGCCTCTCAGTTGCAGCCTTGTCATGACCACGCCCAATAGTTTAAAAAAAATGTAGTTGATGATTTTGAAAGCCACATGGGTTTGGGACATGTTGGCCAAAATTGGAGGCGTTCCATCGAAAACTCGGGGATCAGGGGCCAGAAGTTCAAGAGGTACGATTTTGAAGGTTTGAGGTTCGGGCCAAGATGGCCGACTTCCTGTAGCATTTAGGGCGGGGTCGTAATATCCTTTTTGACATGTCCTGACGTGGTCTATGTCCCTGGCCAATGTCACTTTTGTACGATGATTTTTTTTGCGACCGCTCCGCCATTGGGTCAATGTAAACTGCCTGTTTGAGGGGGCGCCACAGAGCCAACTTTTATTATTCTCTCTCATGAACCCCACCCAAAATTAGAGCTTGCGGAGCACTACGTTTTGACCCCTGTTACTTGCATATCAGTTCACGTTTGCTACGTGAATTCTTGCGTTTTCGTCCCCCGTTAACGGTTTTAATGAGTCCCTCGCGGGACACTGCGTGTCCGTTGCTCGGGCCTAATAAATAAATAATAATAATTAAAAAAGTACGGGATTCATAAATGTCTGGAATTTATTTTTTTTACTTACTTTTAGTGTTACAGGTTACACACTGCAGATGCTGATGTATTATCTTATTATGTTCAGTGAGCGAGAAAAACAAAAACAAAAACATCACCTACAATTTGTCCTTAATTAAAATGGAATATCTCATGTTGAAACTTTGCAAAAACATCATTATCCCGACACTACCATCACAAATTAACACAATAACGTTTTCAAGGCTTTTGTATAGTTTATCATGGCGCCCCATTATTGCATCAAATTGTGAAGGTCGGCCTCTTAAATCATATTTAATCTTTTCCAGGTGGAGAAAGAGCCAGAGCTCCCTGTACCAATGTGAGGCTTTAAGGGTGTTTGTTGATTTCCACTCTAATAGTATTCGCCTTCGAGCTATTAAACTAGAGAAGGCAATAATATTCCTTTCATGGTTTGAGTATGACTTCCTATCCTACATCTTCTGATGTGTCAAGGTGCAGGTCCATGTTATGTCTGACTTTTCCAACATCAAAGCTTCAGTTATTTATGATTTTGTCTCACTGTCAAAACGACTCGACAAATGAAACATTCAGATAAACATTGTTTCCAGCTCAATAAAAAGCAGTGTTAATTTCGTCGACTAAATCTTAAGTCTTAATTTTAGTCAAAGTGTTATTTTTGACGACTAAAATTGGACTAAAACTAAATAAAAAGTTTCTCATGAGACAAAAACTATGACTAAAATGTCCAGATAATTTAGTCGACTAAAATAAGACTAAATAAAAATGAAAAGGAGAGACTAAAATCATCCAAACGTCTATTGACTGTCTGAAAGAGCCTCATATCATGTAAATTCACTGCCAAAGGATCAGCTCTGAGCTTTATAATAATAATAACGCATTGGTTTTATATAGCGCTTTTCTGAACACTCAAAGACGCTTTACATTGCACTATTCATTCATTCCATACTTGGTGGTGGTAAGCTACTATTGTAGCCACAGCTGCCCTGGGGTAGACTGACAGAAGCGAGGCAACCAGTCTGCGCCATCGGCCCCTCCAACCACCACCAACCACTCACTCACTCACTACATTCACTAGGCTTCCTGGTGTTACTAAACGGTCTCCCATCCAAGTACCGACCAGGCCCTTCCCTGCTTAGCTTCCAAGGTCTGACGGGATTGGGCATCGCAAAGGCGGTATGACCACAATGACCACTTTGGTCATGTGCAGCAGCTCCATGAAGCAGAGGACCATGATTTAATATGATTATAATGAATATTATAAATGCAAAGTCGACTAAATTAGTCTTACATTTAGTCGACTAAATTTTACTTGCAATTTTAGTCGACTAAAACTAGAAAAGATTTTTTTGACTAAATCTCGACTAAAATTGAATTACATTTTAGTCAAAAGACTAAGGCTTAAACTAAATTAAAATATGTTGTCAAAATTAACACTGATAAAAAGAGAAATCCTCAAAAGCAATAATCCACAGAGAGGCCGTGTCCCCGGGTTTTAAGTTCCAACACGCTGGAGACACTAAAAACTGGCCCTAAACTCGAGGCTTTCCCCTGGGGTCAGGTCTAAAAATAACCCGCGCGGCACAAAGGGCTCAGAGGAAGGCGCTGGTGTCTGTTCTGAGGCCTCCTTTGACCTCGGGCTCAGACGGAGCTGAGGATGAGGCCGTCGTCTGGAGAAACGCTCGACCCGGCGCTTCAGGAAGGTCAGAGTTCAGCTCATTCTGGGTCACTTTATACTTTTAAATGGTGTGGACTGGACTGGACACTTCTGAGATCTAACTCTGCCAGTGTTTCCAAACCAGGGGTACGTCCACACTTAGCAGGAGGCCACTGGAATCGTGTCAGATTATAAAGGAAAAGACTGAAGGTCCCTGTGCAGTCTTCTCTCCTCCGCCCCCGAGGACTCGGCTCGTCCCAGGCATGTGCTGTAAATTTCCTGACCCTATATCCCCCAGAGGAGCAGAGTTTTCCAGACTGGAGCTGCACACGTGGAGGGGACGGGGGGAGGAGGAGGAGCAGGACTGTGGGGCTAAAGGACATTAAAGTGGAATAATGTAGTTCTAAGATTTGAATTACTAAGCACAAAATCAAAGAACATGATTAAAGGGAGTTTAAAAATGTTAAAATTATGTATGTTCCTCCCCCTACATGTTCCAGCCATGTCCAAGAATGAGCTCAGACCTGTTCACCACAACTGCCTCTGAAATCCTGCACCGTCACTCAGAAAGGTGCTACTTCGGATCTGAAGTGCCGTCACCAATGGCCGCTGGCTGCCCTGCTTTTTGACCACAAACGTGGGGGCAGCCATTGCTCCGCCGTTGCTGCAGTACCTCCATATCGCCGCTAGGCCCCCATTGAAAAGCATTGGACTTCAGACACGTTAAAAACTACTTTAAAGCCTGGTTTCAATTGTTTCAACGCTAGACTAGGCTAGATCTCCCTCCTGAGATAACGCTGGGTTAATAACAATATATGAAACCAGGCTGGTTTTCGTAATATGATTTTTTGAAATCTCGTATTTAATGAGGCTCGGACTGTTAGCATTGGAGCAGCGCGAGCTACACGTCACGCAAGGGCCGAGTCGGTGAAAATCCCGCCCGTATGTCCTTTTTAGGAACATGCTTCGTCAGAGCTGGGGAGGGGGAGCCTGTAAATCCGCCATGAATTGCCCCACGGCCGTGGTCATTCTGGTAAACGGGGAGGAGTGAGCATAAGACGTCCATTATTTTCTACAGTCTATGGCCGTCACGCACGAGTTTAACCTCTTAACTCCCGCCTGAACCGAGAGGATCTTTTTCCTCAAGTCATCAGATTTTTCTCCATTCATTTTTTTGTTGGGCATTCAACTCATTTTAGTAACTTTTTTTTAAAGTTTTTTGTCATTTTTTGTCACATTTTTGTAGTTTTTTCGTAAATTTTTTATCACTTTTTTGTCAATTTTTTATTACATTTGTCATTTTTTTGTCACATATTTGTAATTTTTTTTTTCATTTTTTTTGTCACATTTTTGTCATTTTTTTGTCACATTTTTGTCATTTTTTCGTCAATTTTTTGTCAATTTCTTGTGACATTTTTGCCACTTTTTCATAAATTTTTCGTCACTTTATTGTCAATGTTTTCTCCCTTTTTTTCACATTTCCATCATTGTTTTCGTCTCAGTTTTGTTGCTATTTTCACAGCTTTTTTCCAGAAGCTTTTGGACTGGGGTAAAGCCAAAACTGGAGAAAATGTGGGGTTCAGGTGGGAGTTAAGAGGTTAACATAGAAGGTGCAGTTACACACGTGGCCTGAGGTGGCAGTAGTGAGTATAAAATGGCCAACTTGCATTCTAGCCCTTTAATGTTTTTCCAGTGGCTCTGATTTCAAGGCAGACCAAATTAAATGTCTTAATTCAAGCACATTTCAAGTCATTTGTGAACGATAAGCAGTGTTGCGCTTATGGCCTCTAGGGGCACGAGTTACTTAGTTCTGCTTTAAGCCGTTCTTGGGACGTCTGAAGTCCCATAAGAATCAATGCTCCCAAGTGTCTCTTGGAGTCGGCCCCTGGCCGTCAGGGGGTGGTATTACAGCAATGTCAGCTCCCACCATGAGGACCACACAGAAGCGCGTTCCTCGCCCATTGACGCAGACACTGGAGGCAAGGAGGGTGAAGTGTCTTGCCCAAGGACACGACGACAGTGAGCATCTTCAGGAGCTGGGATTCGAACCCGCGATTTTCCGATCATGCGATGACCTCACTCTACCGATTGCACCACGTTCATGGAAAATGAGAACAGAATAGTAACTCACACATGGAAAAGTAACTTTAAAGAACAACTAACCCCCAAATCAACTTTTTTTTCTAGCTAAGTTGTATAAATGGGTTTCTTATAGTGTTGTCTACGTGTATATGTCACTATTTTAACAATTTAGTGCAAATTTGTTGAAATCCTGTCTTTGTGTCCCAAACCGTCTGTGTGGCGCCATCTGCAGCGAACTGTCGGTACTGCATTTGATTTTTTGAATTCGGCACCCAATTAGCGGAGGGGAGAGAGATGATGTCAGGAGGCGAGAGATGATGTCACGGGCCCTGCCGCTCTGGGCTATAAAAGGGCTCAGTCTCGCTCACGCCCCCACAGCGAGTTGGAGTTGGAATAACGAGAGAATATTTTCATCGATTGTCAGGTTTGCGATTAGTTATCATAGCATTTAGGTAGATTTTATTAGGATAGCTTTTTTATTATAAATAAGTGTATAGTTTTAGTAGTGTTAGTTGTTGAATATTGTAGTTGTAGTCACTAGTTGCTTTTATTGTTAGATTAGTTAGCTCAGTTTAGCTTAGGGCGTTTGTTAGTATTGCTTTTAGTGGTCTATCGTGTATAATTTAATTGTTAGTTGTTAATTGTACTGTGTTAGGATGGGGAGGAAGTGTAGCGTAGTGGGGCTGGAGTTTGCAAAGACCATTTTACGTGCTGATTCCTTCGCCAACTTCACCGAGGTTGAACTGGGCTATGCTAGTCTTCTCCGTTTGAAGAGCGAGGCCGTCCCCACAGACACTGCTGCCCCGCCAACAATGTGAGGTGAGTGAGAAAAATAATGATTTACCCATTTTGGATTTGGTAATAATTGCATTGATTGTAGCTGCTGTAAAAAGAGGCACTTGGTTCACTCTGTCCCGGTCATGTCTGTCAGTAGAAGCTACTTTGCTCACAGATTGAGTCATGTACAGTATATAGAATTTTTATGTGCACGTCAGAATAGATCGTTATTGTAGTGTCTCAAACAAATTCGCCGGTTTGGCCTCTGATAATACCAATCACATGAGTCGTGTAGATCTGTTGAAAAAATATGGCGTGTAAATAGACTGTGCAGCCTCAGCTCCAGGCGACGTGTCCCGCACTCGCTCACTGTGGCTGAGGAACAGCAGCCACCGGTTATAAGCGCGTCTACTCGCTGCCCGGGGCAGCCTGCTAATGCATCAGTCTGCAAAGTTACGCCAACACTGTGCGCAAATGTGCACGAGTCTGAGCACCAAACTAATCTAAGTTTGATATGACTGTAGCTTTTGACAGTAGCTACAAGCTAGCCTGTATAGCTAACGTATAGCTAGCCTGTATAGCTAACGTATAGCTAGCCTGTATAGCTAACGTATAGCTAGAACGTACTGTGTGTCTGAGGCTAAACTGACCGGCTCCGTGCGCGCTCTGCTCCCGTTTGATGCTCGATTGCGGTCAGTGAGGAGAGGGCTGACCGCTCCAGGTGGACCGTGCGGTCAGTGAGGAGAGGGCTGACCACTCCAGGTGGACCGTGCGGTCAGTGAGGAGAGGGCTGACCACTCCAGGTGGACCGTGCGGTCAGTGAGGAGAGGGCTGACCACTCCAGGTGGACCGTGTGGTCAGTGAGGAGAGGGCTGACCACTCCAGGTGGACCGTGCGGTCAGTGAGGAGAGGGCTGACCACTCCAGGTGGACCGTGCGGTCAGTGAGGAGAGGGCTGACCACTCCAGGTGGACCGTGTGGTCAGTGAGGAGAGGGCTGACCACTCCAGGTGGACCGTGTGGTCAGTGAGGAGAGGGCTGACCTCTCCAGGTGGACCGTGTGGTCATTGGGCGCTCACAGATGTGAGCTGTTCTTACGTGCTTTCAGAATCAGTATAGTTGTTATTGCCATTGTTGTTGAACAGGTTCACAAAGTAGGATAAATTCTGATAATTATGTTCATGTTGACAAGTTTTCTGAAGTGAACCAAAGTTTACACCTATTTGGACGCAGCTTTTCAAAATGCCAAACCATTTGGAAGTTTTTAGAAGCCGACTGTAGCCAGAATTAACCTGATACAAATATTTGGTTGATCTGCTACAGGGGGCATATTCTAAAGTATATCGTAGGTTGTATTCCTATAAATCATCAATACAAACAATGTGTTTGCATGTCACTTGTGTGTGCACTTTATAAATATTATTTATTGTTATGTTTTCAGCCAAAAGTGAGCAGAGAGAAATGTCCAGACTGATCCAGTCATTACAAGGCATGCAAGTGTCCAGGCCAATGTGAAGCCGAGCAGGCGACGCAAAGGTGAAATCTATTTATCCTTTATACAGTACTGTCATTTTATGTATAAAACAGTCTACACTTTTGTTTTTTTATATACTGTAGTTAGACACAAGTTGTGTAATTACTGCCATTTTAAACGTGTTTATTTTGTTTGTGTTTTGTACAGCTACTCAAGCCCGGACCGCTTACACAAGCGTCGGTTGTGGGACAGGGGACCTGATGGAAATCCCTCTTCCTGACAGTCCCAGAGCAGCCTCTACATCTTTAAAAAGGAGAAGGTGTAAGGGTGTCAGCGTCTGACCCCAGCTTCCACATAGATGACAGTGCCAGCACTGTGAACTGTTCAAGGTACAAAGGAAATCTAGAGTTTTAATTGAAAAAATATATACAGCGTCCTGGTTTTTTGAGGGATGAAATATCCTTTATTTTATATAGCATTCCTGCTGAAGTCCCTCCACACAAGGACAAAAAATATATTGTTCTTGAGGACCAACTGCTGGAGCTGTTTAGGCGATGTCCTGTCTGGGTCACTCAACAGTGTCCTCGCTGTGAGTTCTCCAGTCAGCCCATGGTGAACAACATCCTAGCTGGAAACCTACAGCTCTGTGCTGCTGTGCTGTTCACCGGCTCATCCTTTAGCCAGATTTCAAAGGTACTACAAAAACATTTTATTTTTCCATATATTATCCGATGATAACAGATGTTTTAATTTTATAGTTCTTGGGGGCCTTCAATATTCAGGGACTGTCAGAGCAGTGCTTCTATAGGCATCAGGCAAAGCTCCTCATCCCTACGGTCAACTGGCAGTGGAAGCTGGAGCAGGAGGACCTCATCAGGGAGGCTCTTGAAAGCGGCTCTGTTACACTGGGCGGGGACATGCGGGCAGATTCACCTGGTAAATACATTTCATAAACATTTATTTGAAGTATTAAAAGTCAGCTAATGTATAACTTGCATTCATGTAGGACATTCAGCCAAGTATGGCAGCTACACCATGATGAATCTAACGAGTAACAAAGTCATTGACATCCAGCTAGTCCAGGTAAAACATTACAATAAAAATGTAACTATGTAATTTGGGATAACTGTGCATTATGATAGAACTCTTATTCTTATTTTTTTGTCTTATTAGAGCAATGAGGTTGGAAACGGTGTGCGCATGGAGAAGGAGGGGTTTGTGTTTTGTGTCCCAGAGATTGGAAAAAAATGATGCGCTGGGCCAGAAAAGGTGAACGGAGGAAATGACGAGGTGGAAGAAAATCATTGTGAACCATCTATATGAACCATCTCTACTGGTCACCATCAAAGGCTGTGGCTGAGTGGACATCTGGGCAACTACATTCAGAATGTCCACGGAAAACCCCCTGTCCCCTCGCTGTCTTCACAGGCCTTTGGTTGGGGATGATGCAAGAGTGTGGCCAAAATCAAGTATGTGTAATTACAACTACTCCTCCCAATATCTAATTTATATTGATGTATTTACACTTCACATATCAATTTATTATTCTTTGTAATTCTTTATAATTCTTTGTAGGCACAGCAGCATGCGAGAGACTCTTACTCTTTTGTTAACACCACGTTTTTTGAAAGATTAAGCTAAAATAAGCCCACAATACCACACTTCAAATATTGAGGCATCCATAGTCTGATTCTCACAATAGTCTGGGCCTCTTATTCAAAGGAAGGCTGGCCAGGTAATGAATCCTAAAGGTTCAACAAATATTCACTAGTTATTTTATCACTTTGAAATGTTTAGAAAATAGATACTGCATATTGTTTATTTGTGAAATTTTAGGGTGCAGGTTGGTGCCTTGAATTATGATTAAAAAAGGCAAATCGTTTTGCTGCTGTATGTCATAGTGTATCCAAAATTCAAGCGTGGAGACGACACAGTGAGAGCCATGAAGACCAGAGCTACCTCAGGTATGTCACATTAAAAACAACACAACCAATGCTTTTACAAGAACAAATGTTTTGTGCTTTGTTTACAGTCTACTTTGACCAACTAATGGCCCTGCTGTTTGAAAGTGTGGTCGAGGATCCTCTCCCATATCAGGAGCACACAAAGCACCTGTGCCTGAACCACTCTGTGCCCATTGGACAACGTAATAGATTAAAATCAATGTTTCATGCAAGATTTAATTGTGAGCAGTAAAAAAAAAATGAAGCCTGTATATGTTCTGTCAGATATGTCACAGGAAGGTATATGCAGCACCACTTTCTGTTTCTAGAAGCTGAAAACTTACTGCATGTATATTTATTACAGTTGGTATTGTATAACATAACCAGTCAACTTTGTCTGTTCAATTTGTTTATTGCACACATCTATGTAGGCCAAGTGAGTGGCACATGCAGCTCAACCTCAAGTGAAATGTGAGCTGTAAGTTTGTAGTAAGTTTTACCAAAGAAATTGTGCTATAATTTGGAAATTGCACTGTTGTAAGAGCCAGAAGTGCAGAATCAAGTACTGGTACAAAACAAGATCTATAATTTTCATTAATATTTCAATATTCAACTAAAAAAAAGCATACATATAAATACTTCATTATAGCCTTTACTCTACAGTGTCATCATTCAGTGGTAGTTTAGTGTATGTGTTAACGTTGGTTAAACCTTTTAGTTCACTAAATTTAGTAATAGAAATTACTTCAGGCTATTTACTTAGGGCTAACTGGCTCTTTGGGTTCACAATGTTACAGTCAAGCCTTTAGAGAAACATGACCTGAATGATTCTGTCTCACATCTTCAATGGCAAACCAAAAATCAATTTCAAAAAGACAGTGTTCCTGCTCAATAATACAGGCCTACATATATTTATTTATGTGATATGTTTTGTGCACTTTGCTATAATAAAAATCTTTGTAACACAAATAGCCACGTCTCTATCACACACTCTGCTGAGGACACTGAGATACATCTCCCATGTTCACGTAGACCACAGCAAAAGTCTACATCTAAAATAGATCGGTAAATTCTGAAGCAGCCAGGACAGTTACGTCCCTTAGCTGCGATGCTAACGTCGATCGAGCTCAATGCTAAGCCGCTAGCTTTGTAAATGACAGAGGAATAAATGACCCAGCGCCTCAGGTACAAGGCTGCCACGATGCCCCCCCCTGTGTAGAGAGAGCTGTAGAGCTGTCCCAGTGGAACAAGTTGCTAAATAAGTTAGCTCGCTGGAACTCCATGCTCCCATGCTCGGACTTTGTTTACGAGGAGCGGTGCAGCGTCGAAGTCAGAAGCCTCAAGCCCCTCCCACCCCTCACCCCTCCCGCGTGCCCCTTAGTCCTCCAGGCGACGCCCCCTTTCTGTTGAGATTTTCAAATCTGAGGCTCTGATACTGAGGCTCTGGAAGGAGGGGTTAGTAGCTCTTTAATTTGATTACTGGTCTGGAAAAAGTAATGCGTTAGATTACTTTATAAATAGTCAGACTGGGGATGAGATGGCATTTTTTCCCAGCGTGCTTAACCTCTTAACTCCCACCTGAACGGATCCCATTTTCTTCAGTTTGGCTTTACCCTAATCAAAAAGCTCCTTGGGGAAAAAACACAAAAATAGTCGCAAAAAATGAGAAGAAAACAAGGATGTAAACGCAACAAAAATGTGACAAAAACTCAACAAAAATGTGACAAAAATTCAACAAAAAAATGACAAAAATTCAACAAAAATGTGACAAAAATTCAACAAAAAAATGACAAAAATTCAACAAAAATGTGTCAAAAATTCAACAAAAATGTGACAAAAATTCAACAAAAAAATGACAAAAATTCAACAAAAATGTGACAAAAATTCTACAAAAAAATGACAAAAATTCAACAAAAATGTGTCAAAAATTCAACAAAAATGTGACAAAAATTCAACAAAAATGTGACAAAAAATCAACAAAAATGTGACAAAAATTCAACAAAAATGACAAAAATTCAACAAAAATGTGACAAAAATTCAACAAAAATGTGACAAAAATTCAACAAAAATGTGACAAAAAATCAACAAAAATGTGACAAAAAATTCAACAAAAATGTGACAAAAAATTCAACAAAAATGTGACAAAAATTCAACAAAAATGTGACAAAATTCAACAAAAATGTGACAAAAATTCAACAAAAATGTGACAAAAATTCAACAAAAAAATGACAAAAATTCAACAAAAATGTGACAAAAATTCAACAAAAATGTGACAAAAATTCAACAAAAATGTGACAAAAATTCAACAAAAAAATGACAAAAATTCAACAAAAATGTGACAAAAATTCTACAAAAAAATGACAAAAATTCAACAAAAATGTGTCAAAAATTCTACAAAAATGTGACAAAAATTCAACAAAAATGTGACAAAAAATCAACAAAAATGTGACAAAAATTCAACAAAAATGACAAAAAATCAACAAAAATGTGACAAAAATTCAACAAAAATGTGACAAAAATTCAACAAAAATGTGACAAAATTCAACAAAAATGTGACAAAATTCAACAAAAATGTGACAAAAATTCTACAAAAATGTGACAAAAATTCAACAAAAATGTGACAAAAAATTCAACAAAAATGTGACAAAAATTCAACAAAAATGTGACAAAAAATTCAACAAAAATGTGACAAAAATGAAAAAAAAGAAAGAAAAAAAACATACAAATAGTGACACAACACAGCAACAACGCGAGGAAAAAGATCAGTTTTGTGGGTCTTAGCTTTCAAATGAGGTGCTACATAGCCAAAAGAGGGCTGCGTAGATTTCATTTAATTACTTATTTTGCCTTCAAATAGATCAAACAAATGAAACCTTTATTCAGACGTGAATTAGAAGTTCTCTGCCCATTCTTTTCAGTGGATGATAGCTTCTGCTCCACCCAAAGGGGGCGCTAACCTTTTCAGTGATGTACAAGTTGCTCTCATCTATTTTTAACCCCACACTATCGATATTTACGTTTCACGCTGACCTATGACCCGGCGAACCGTTGCTCTTTTGTAAACGATGCTACACTTTCGCTTCTACCTGGGCCGAGAGCGCCGCGTTATGGATGTCACTTAAGTTTGGGAGCGTTCAGGACGTCTGTGGAAGGGGCAAAGCTTTTCGGGGTCAAAGGTCCCGCGGAAGTGCCGCGGAGAGGTAAAGCCGCCATGACAGGCGTACGTCGGCTTTGTTTCACTGACTGACAGAGTGTGGAAGGGCCCAGTCTGTGTGTGGGTCTGAGTGACGAGGAGGAGGAGGAGGAGGAGGAGGAGGAGGAGGAGGAGGAGGAGGAGGAGGAGGTGTGGCCTGCGCTTCCACTAAACTCCATATTAGTCAAACGCTGTTGGAACATGAGGAGCTGTCATTAACCTCTTAACTCCCGCCTGAACCGAGATGATGTTTTTCCTCACGTCATCAGATTCTTTTTTCCATAATTTTTTTGTTGGGTATTCGACTCATTTTTGCAACTTTTTTGTCATTTTTTGTCAAATTTTTTTGTCATTTTTTGTCAAATTTTTATCACATTTTTGTCATTTTTTTGGTCATTTTGTTGTCATTTTTTTGTCATTTTTTTATCATTTTTTTGGAATTTTTTCGTCATTTTTTATCAAATATGTGTCATTTTTTGTCACATTTTTGTCCCATTTTTTTTGTCACATTTTTTGTCATTTTTTGTCTTTTTTTTAATAAAATATGTAATTTTTTGTCGCATTTTTGTCATTTTTTTGTCACATTTTGTGTCATTTTTTGTCAATGTTTTGTCATTTTTTTGTCACATTTTTATCACATTTTTGGTCATTTCTTGTCTTTTTTTTTCAATTTTTAATCATTTTTTGTCATTTTCTCGTCCTTTTTTTTAATCAAATATGTGTCATTTTTTGTCACATTTTTGTTATTTTTTTGTCATTATTTTGTCAATTTCTTGTGACATTTTTGTGACATTTTTGCCACTTTTTCATCAATTTTTCGTCACTTTTTGTCAATATTTTCTCACTTTTTTGTCACATTTCCATCATTGTTTTCGTCTCAGTTTTGTTGCTTTTTTCCAGAAGCTTTTGGACTGGGGTGAAGCCAAACTGGAGAAAAAGTGCTCGGTTCAGGTGGGAGTTAAGGGGTTAAAAGTACCAAAAATCAGGACTCACGGATACTTCAGCCCACGACAGTCCGTGGTGGGGCAAAGTAGTGCGAGAGGCATTTGGAGCCTCCAGGAAACCGGCAGGAAGAGCCTTGTTTACTCACTGCGTCCTGATGAGTGTGAAAACCAACAGAGAATCCTCACTTTGGATAAACGACAAATACCACGAGCAGCTCCAAAGTTAGACCGCGTTACTCCCCAAACTGTCTGGCCACATGGCTTTGTCTTCATGGTGCGTTTTTCATTCACTCACTCCGCTCCGTTAAGTTATGTAGGTTTCATCTCAACAGCTATTTTCCCTACTACTAAAAACATGTACAATAGCACCTCCTTTCTGTTGTCTTTGCAGGTGATTGGATCTAGCACACAGTAAATCTATGTAATATTTGGTTTTGAAAAATGCTACGTGTTAACTAGCGTTTTTAACCCCTTAACTCCCACCTGAACCGAGCACATTTTCTCCAGTTTGGTTTTACCCCAGTCCAAAAGCTTCTGGAAAAAAGCTGTGAAAATAGCAACAAAACTGAGACGAAAACAATGATGGAAATGTGAAAGAAAGTGAGAAAACATTGAAAAAAAAGTGACGAAAAATTGATGAAAAAGTGCCAAAAATGTCACAAAAATGTCACAAGAAACAAGGATGTAAACGCAACACAAATGTGACAAAAATGTGACAAAAATGTGACAAAAATGTGACAAAATGTGACAAAAATGTGACAAAAACTCAACCAAAAAGTGACAAAAACTCAACCAAAAAGTGACAAAAACTCAACCAAAAAGTGACAAAAATGTGACAAAAATTCAACAAAAATTCAACAAAAATTCAACAAAAAATCAACCCAAAAAGTGACAAAAACTCAAGCAAAAAGTGACAAAAATGCGACAAAAACTCAACCAAAAAGTGACAAAAATTTAACAAAAATGTGACAAAAATTCAACACAAATGTGACAAAAATGTGACAAAATGTGACAAAAATGTGACAAAAACTCAACCAAAAAGTGACAAAAACTCAACCAAAAAGTGACAAAAATGTGACAAAAATGTGACAAAAATTCAACAAAAATTCAACAAAAATTCAACAAAAATTCAACCCAAAAAGTGACAAAAATTCAACAAAAATGTGACAAAAATTCAACCAAAAAGTGACAAAAACTCAATAAAAAAGTGACAAAAACTCAACCAAAAAGTGACAAAAACTCAACCAAAAAGTGACAATAATGTGACAAAAATGTGACAAAAATTTAACAAAACTGTGACAAAAATTCAACAAAAATGTGACAAAAATTCAACAAAAATGTGACAAAAATTCAACAAAAATTCAACAAACATGTGACAAAAACTCAACAAAAATGTGACAAAAATTCAACAAAAATGTGACAAAAATTCAACAAAAATATGACAAAAATTCAACAAAAATTCAACAAAAAATCTACAAAAAATCAACAAAAAATCAACCCAAAAAGTGACAAAAACTCAAGCAAAAAGTGACAAAAATTCAACAAAAATGTGACAAAAATTCAACCAAAAAGTGACAAAAACTCGACAAAAATGTGACAAAAAAGCAAAACAAATAAAACATAAATAAGGTGACACAACACAGCAACAACGCGAGGGAAAAGATCAGTTTTGTTAGTCTTAGCTTTTAAATGAGGTGTTACGCAGACCTAAATAATGGCCAAAGAGGACAGAATGCATTTGGTGCAGGCGGGTGGTAAGAGGTTAAAGATCACTAAAGATAACTCCAATCTGTTGTTATAGTTTCCTGAAGACTGTGGTTTGGACCTGAAACTGCAGCTCGACTCTTTCGAAACATTTTCAGGAAACTGATCCGTCTGTATGAGTGTAGCAGGTGCCAGATCAGTGACCTCATGCAGGAAAGTCATGTGTGTTCGGTCATTCGTGAAACTATAAAGAGGAAAGTGCTTTCACAAGTGGATCTACAGACTTTGTGTTTGCGTAACAATCTCCTGCTGCAGTTTGGTAGCGATTATTGAAAACAGAGTAATGTCTTTGGTATTGCCTCCGAGGACGCTGTTGGCGGTGAGGTCTTCGCGTTGAACATTTCCCACATCAGCGCTGGCTCCGGTCACAGCCAAGTCCAGAATCCTGACGTTGTGCAAGAGTTTTGAAAGTCTCCAGCTCTGTGTGCAGCCCTGTGGTATTCAGAACTGTGATTCTCATCATTTTGCTCCTCAATACCTTCACACTAAAGCTAACTTCCTAAATACTGTAGCTTTGAAAACTAAATTTCGGTTTGTGTGAGACGCGTCTGATCAGCTGAAACACCAGCGCAACCTGACAGAACTGTAAATAATATCGTACTCATATTTTTTATACCTAACTTGAGATAACGCCAGTGTTAAGAGCTCACCTTGTGCTGAAGGAGAACAGCTGTTTTAGAAGCCTCGACATCCTTTGCTCAGGCACTGGTTTTGTTTAGTAGAAAAGTCTAAACTCTTCTTCAGGAGCAGATCAACGGAGCTCAAACAAACTCTTATTACTTCATGCTGCTGAGATGATTGTTTCTGTTCTCTTCACATTTCACGAGCTAAAGGCTCAGGCTTTGGTTTGACATAAAAACATTAGCGCTGTGTGATGATGTCATCAGGCTGCGCCGCTCTGTTGGACAGGTGTGAGGGCTGGCCAGCAGGGGGCAGGTATAGGATTTGTTTAGAAACATGAACATATTAAAAAAAAGAAAAGAAAATGCTTTTATTGTCCAAAGAAAATGCAGTCCATAGTTGTTTTTTTAAAATAATAATAAAAATGAATAAATAAAATAAAGATTTTTTTTTAAAGCAACAAATATTCGTTCGCCCTACCCTGGACTAATAGCATCAAAGCCTGTTTTTTATCGTGCCTGCTTCAGATCAGTAGAACCTTAACTTTTTCTCCCGATGTCGTTTAACGGTATGGCCATAATCATGTAAGTCGACGCTGGTATTTGTAGAAAATTGTGCTTTACTTTGCGCTAAAATTGGCGGGTCCGGTCCTTAGTCTTTTTACAATGAAGAAAATCCGCCAAGCAAACTTGCCTACCCCTGGTGTAAAGGCTCAGGAAACTCCATTTAAAGGAAAGAGAAAACGTGGAACAGCTTGGAAGCTTCTAACTCACCCCAGTTTGGAGCTACACCTTTGCTGGGAGAGGCTAAATGCTAACAACACAGACCAGACAGTTATACATCTTTTTTGTCGCTATTTTATTGCTTTTTTCAAGTGGAACTGTTTGGATTTGAGTAAGACCTGTGCTTTACCGGTGTTTCTCTGCGACCGCCTCCTCCTCAGAGCGGCGTGTGGGTGTGAGAGCTCAGCCCCGGCTTGTGTAAACTGTGAGGGGGGGCGGGGGGGGGGCTGTGTTTGGAGAGTGCGGTGTGAGAGACGCAGCTGGTCGGGACACAACACTGAAGTGACTGCAGCTGACGGTCGATCACAGTAAAGCTGTGCAGTCAGGCGTGATAAAAATCCTTCAATAAACTCTACAAGGCAATGGGAGACCTTTATTTAACCAGGAAAGTCTCACTGAAATTAACAACTTAACTAGGGCTGGGCACCGTAAACAGTACCTACTTGGTACTGACCGAAAAGCTCCGGTAGGGGGCGGTATCGAAAAACGTTTTTTTTTGTGTGCTAATTTTCTGAAGTTTTTCTCTCCAGATGACAATAAATGATCCGAGTCTAAAAAAGCCTGAACTCATGACCAAGCTTCATGGCAAATGCAGATAATCTTAAAGCGAAGCGAAGCTATAACTTACTAACACTGGTCATTATCAGAGATGACAGAGCCGCGGTCTGAGCCAGGACTAAACCAGGACTTACAGTAAACTGGTAAAAAACCAGGACTAAACCAGGACTGACTGAGAAACTAGACTCTTAGAGAAAAGTAGTGACAACAAGAAACACATGAGCTTTAGCTTTAGCCTCAGAGCCTGAAGTCACTGCTGTTGGTACTAAACTCCAGCTGCAGGAGGAGCAGATCAAAGATTGTTTGTGGATAAAGTGAGCGCTCACTCTGCATTAGCCATTTTTGGAACAGTTTTGGTAAATGATTAGTGACAGAGTGAGCGCTCACACTATCTAACACAGGGGTTGGCAAGTTTGCTCAGTCGGGGGCCGATTTTCTTCATTGTAAAAAGACCAAGGGCCGAACCCGACAATTGTAGCCAAAAGTAAAGCGCACAAATGCCAGTGCTGTGCATAATATATGACCCCATTTGGTGTTCTGTTTG